>NC_056628.2:138777842-139473740 GCF_002870075.4 Lactuca sativa | reverse complement strand
AAGCATGGTATCAACGCAGAGTACTAATAGCCCATTGTGCACTAATAGCCCATTATGAAGAGCGCGATGGAATTGTGGAAAAGGTACGATGCATTCATAGTTTATGACAACATCAATTAGGAATGGTATATTGTCGAGCATAGACGTCATCTGAGATTTGTCACCAAAACTTGTTACTTATATGACATGGGTTGTCATACTTGTCATATTACTTTTCTTTAATATTTATTTTATATAAAGAAATCAATATAAATAAATTATTTTAATAAAAACTTAAATTTCATTAACTTAAAAGAAAATCACACACTTATACTTAAAAAAAATCACACACGTGAAATTAAACTAATACACTTACATTTAAAAAAACATAACATACTTGAAATAAAAACTTAAATTAGAAGACAATTAGTTTAAATTTTAGCAAATTTTTAGGACTCCCTCACAATTTTCCAAAACTCAACAAGTCGAAATGTTTGTCAGCTTCAATTACGGTTCAAAAGCATTTCTAGCAATGTATTTTCATTTTCATCATTTACACTTCATGCATTACCCTACGAAACACATTTTTAAAATGAGTTGAAAGTCCGTTTACATATCTCCATTTGGAGAAGAGTTCATATGTACTTCGTGGAAAAGTGGTTTGACGGTTGTAAGTTTCGGCGACTCTCCCCAAAACTACGCGCATTAACGTTAATGTTGATTGACTATTCTGTTATATCAATACATGAATGAGCCAGTAACGTCACCTCTTTAGGGGACCAAATACGAGCTATTTTTTAATGATGATGTTTTGAAGAATATTGAATATAAGTGAGTTAAGATAATTGAATTTAGAAGAATTGAATAGGTGAAACAATGAGTAAGGATGATGATATTTAGTTGAGATTGATGATTTACAATTTGAAATTTTGAAGAAAAAACGGTTATATTATTTATAAGATGTTATTTTTTTGAAAAAAAAAATAATAAATGATAAAAAAAATGATTCTCTCTCATCGGTAAAATCTCACCGAGTTGTTGAGCTGAGCTCGACATGCCTCAGCCTCGACCGGTATTCGCCGAGGTTGCCAACCCCAATGTCTAAGCAACTCCCAAAAGCCTTAAGCAAAGGAAAAAAAATAAGTTCTTGAAAGTGTAGTAATCTTTCTTTGAATCCAGAAGATAGATTAAGAATTACATCATATTAGTAATCTTTCTTAGACCGAAAACCCTGCCATTAGAGACCCCCCCCCCCCCCCCCCCTTTCATTTTCTTCTCGCTAAAGCATGATCAAAAGAGAACGTTGCTCCATCTTGTGTCTAACAGTAGCTTGTTTATCATAATCAAGGGCATAAACTCGAGGAAATTGGGTTTTAAACATGTACCTCCTGACCAAATGTCATCCAAAAAAGAAATTGGTGAGTTATCACCTAGTTTGTTTTGACCTAACTAACACCCTCACAAGAAAGATTCTCCACAACCTTGAGAATATCAAACGAAATAGTGTTCTTATTTTAAGGCAAAGGATTTCCAATAAGACTTTTGGAACCATAAATCGCCTTAATCACTAAGTCAAAAAAAAAAAAAAACATTTGGGTTAGAATGAACTGCCACACCCACTTGTACAGAAGAGCTATATTCAAAGCCAACACATTACTCACACTCAAACGTCTAACCTGCCTATGCGACAAAACTTTCATCCTTTAACATGAAATAATTTTTTGAGTAAATTATAGAAATGATCCTTATATTCAGTCAAGTTCACAGTTTTGTTTTTTGGCCGAATGGTTTGGAGAAATTACGCCGTTGGTCCTTCCGTCCATATAAAAAGATTTTTTTATCCTTTTTAATTATTATTATTTTTTTTTTACTTTTTTACTCTTATTTATTTTTAATGAATATAAAAACCCTAAGGACCCACCACCACATCCATTCTTAAAAACATTAACATTGTCGAATCAATGGGAATTATTTCAATTATCGGTCTCATCTTCACACATTAAAAACGATATGAAACTTATCAAAATGGCTCATGTCAATTTTTGATATCTCAATAAATTCAAAACAATATAATAACATGAATAAAAAAAACATATATGGGAAATGTATCAAACCAAAATCAAATATATGGGAAATGTTTCCAAACCAAAATCAAAGCCTAATAAAAATACCTAACTCGGAGGCATTGGCAGTTTCTAGTTTAGCTTGATCTTTAGTACGAGGCTCATCCATACAGTGCCCATCGAGGGGGAGGGAAATGGAGCTGGTGTCCTTGGAGTGGTTTCGTTCACTTGAGAGAGAAGAGAGAGAGAGAGAGAGAGAGAGAGAGAGAGAGAGAGAGAGAGAGAGAGAGAGAGAGAGAGAGAGAGAGGAGAGAGAGAGAGAGAGAGAGAGAGAGAGAGAGAGAGAGAGAGAGAGAGAGAGAGAGAGAGAGAGAGAGGAGAGAGAGAGAGGAGAGAAGAGAGAGAGAGAGAGAGAGAGAGAGAGAGAGAGAGAGAGAGAGGAGAGAGAGAGAGGAGAGAGAGAGAGAGAGGAGAGGAGAGAGAGAGAGAGAGATTATAATGATTTTGTTTTGAACAGTGATTATAAATTAAGTTCAAGAAGTTAACTAATTCGTTTATATATGGGTTTGAACCCATAACCTCCAACCTAAGAACTTCTACATCGTTCAAATGGGTTTGTCCCATAGTGATTTAGTTGCCAAATCCATATACACAAGTGATCGAATTTTCACATCTGGTTACTCTTTTAAAAGTCTTCAACTTGTAAATATAAACTAGATTTAGGTTGTTTAACCTTTAAAACAAATTTCACATGCTCAAAAACACAAACAAAACAAACAAACAGAACCATAGAAGCTATCACAAGCCACAGGTCCACATACATATTGTATTGGGCCCAAAATGAGGGGGGCAATCGTTTACTTGAGTTAGTATGTTACAAAATAGCTGGTTTTGAAGCTGATATCTATAGAACTAGTAGAACATTATAAAAATAAAAAAACCTAGCATGACCCTTGCCTATAGGAGCACAGCGGCTACAGCAATGCCCGACAGGACACCTGAAGCACTTTTCAACTTCGAAATTAATCTTCCTTTTTCCTACAATCAGCAAACGAAAAGCTTGTTACGATACAATTAACTATAGTAAAAGAAACTTCGAAACACATATTCAATCGGACATAAATCCATCTTATGTATTTGGATTGTTATTTCCAAGTTCCAACCATATTATTTCAATCATATTTTGTTCGGTTGTTGTTTCTTCAATAAATATATATATGGAAAAAGAGTAAAAGAATAACATACTTGATATTTGAGTGCAGATTCAAGCGTTCTCACAACCAAATCCATTGATGGGCGACGTTTCGGCTCTCTTTCCACACATTGGAATGCCAGTTTTAAGAAAGTATCAAAAGAATCTTGTTCCATTTGTTGCCTTAGATTAGAATCAATAACCTTATCTCGAATTTCATCTTTTGATGACTTCTTTACCCATACAAGTAGCGATCGACGTTCATTATCACAACTAAAATCAATGCAAAACCTTGAGCATAAAACTTCAAATAGCACAACGCCAAAGGAGTACACGTCCGATTCTTTTGTGTATATCATCGTCTCCAAAAACGCGGGATCCGCATATCCATATGTGCCTTTGGCTTGAGTGATAAGATACGAACGGGTTAGTGTTGCAGGGCCATATTTGGATAAGCCAAAATCTGAAACTTTAGCGTTCCAGTTCTCGTCCAATAGGATGTTGGCACTCTTGATATCACAATGAACGACTCGTTGGGCTCCTTTGGGATTGTGAAGGTACTGCAGACCACGTGCAGCCTCAAGACATATCTTGAGACGCTGAACCCATGTGAAGTTGGGGTTCTCTAGATGAAAGTCGAGGCTTTTATTAGGTGCATACTCATACACAAGGATTCTTTCCTTCTCTTCATCACAGAATCCTAAGAGTGTGATGAGATTTTCATGTCTATTGTCGGAAAGCAGCATTATCTCCCTTCGAAACTCGGGAATTCCTTCTTCGTTTGAAGGATTCCAGCGCTTTACAGCACCCATGGTTTGACCCTTAGAGAGTGAGAATTCTCCTTTGTATACTTTACCATATGCACCTTCGGCGATGAAGTTGCATTCTGCAAAGTTGTTGGTGGCATTGTGTATGGATTTGAGTGGAATTCTGAGGTGTGCAAACTCTATCATGAAGGAGGACGCCATTGTTTTATTACTCAACTAATGATGGGAATGATTGGAAGAGGCTATCGATACATAATTCTTAACTAATATGATGTTCTATTTAACACAAATGATAGGTTTGAAATATTCAATAAACGTTGAATGACTAAAACTGGTCATTGGACGAACGTCAGAATGTTTTTTATTTTTTGTTCTTTTTGACTTTTCAATTTTTAGAAGTATGAGAACGATTCTTGGTTTACTCTAACCTAATTACCCTTAATAAATAAATAAATAAGTACGCGATTATTCATTTGGAAATTAGGACTAGTTAGTAGTCAAAAGTTGTTCACCGTTCTCTTTTTTTGAACGAGCTAAGTTGCGTTAATTTTTTCGTGGTGCTGTATTGTGAATTGTCTTTTAATTTTTGTTTTCTTGTCTCTCTGGTTTTATGTTTCGGTTTTTTACTGTTTGTATTTGGTTTTTACTTGTTGCTAGTTTTATAAGAATTTTTCCTGATGTTAAAAAAAAGTAATGATCAACTTTTGACTACTAATTGGTCCTTTTTTCAGATTGAAAATGGCGTATTTTTATTAATTATTAAAGTTAATTAGGTCATTTTAACGCTATTTAACAATTATTGTTCCCTTCGTATGCTGATCTGAAGTCCTTGTTACGTACGTTGCAATTTCTTGGAAGATCTCTTTGAAAATATATGTTGAAGATCTATCTTGGTTCTATATTTTCTTGATTTTCGAGCGATATGTTATTTTTATCGGTCGCTCCTCTCATCCGCTACAACCACCGGTCCACCACCCACCCCTTTTTCCTCCTTCCTTCTCTAATTAAACCGAAAACCTACATCATCCCCTCCTCCTTTCTTGCCTTACACACTAGAAGAATAGAAACCTAGATCCCATCCCCCTTGCTTTCCCATATGCCCTCATCATCTCCCAAGTTAGCATCCAACACTACAACTCATCCAACCTTACTTCTCCTAAGAGAGACCACTCACGATCACCACTTAAATATCCTCCACTAACAACTAACATCTCCACCTATTTTTTCCACCTTGAGCCACATCTCATGTACCATAGACACATTCTCGACTTTGTTAGGAAATCATATAGTAAATCCTAAACCGTTTAAAACCCTACCATCTTCAAGTCTGGAATCAAAGCAAAAAAAATAAAATGTTCTGCATCCATCCACATCACATCTTCAATTTTCTACGATAGCCCATTTAAATACATCACATTACAATCATTAAGACATATGTAATCAAAGATCTAAGACTAGCTAGATAGAGAATGGATGTTACTTACCTCCCCAATTAAGACGCCTTACAACAATTGTAGCTGATTCGAGCAGGGAGAAATCGAGATACATAGATCAACAGAAGGAAATTGAATCTCATCCCTATTGCTTTTTGAAAAATCTTTAAGAACTGGTAAACAAATTTCAAAGCTTTGAGTTTGATTTTTTTTCAATGGGATACTTGTTTAGGTTTAGAGTATCAATGGTAGATAACAGGGAGGATATGGTCGAGTTTGGGACAGAGGGTAATGGGTGATCTTATCGGACATGGGGGAGGCAGGGGCAGTGCACGTAGTGACGACACAATAAAGGTGGACTTTCAGCGTGTTAATGGTCCAGTGCAAAGGGAAGAACGTTTAGGTAAGGCGAAAATGGTTAATGGGTTAGGGTAATGTGGGAATCGATGGTCGATGACACTCTTTCATGTTGTTGTGACGGCATGAGGAGGATAGTTGTAGTGGAGTGTTGTTGGTGATCGAAGAGAGTAAAAGAGAGATATATCAGTTTGTGTAACATCCCAATGATAAGGCACTTCTAAATTTAACCCTATAATTTTATTATGTTGCATTTTGGGTCCCTAAGTAGAAGGAGGTGTGCATGGGAAGCCCTAGTGGCCATTTCATAATTTGGAGGGTTTAGGAGTACGCCATGCGTACGTGTTTACGCTTAGCGTACGTGTGTATGCTTAGCGTACTAAGGCATGCCTTAGTACGAAGGGCGTATATAGGTACGTGGGGCATACGTGTCGAGCATGCAAACCCTAATTTTTAGGGTTTGGCTTATATTTAAACCCCATTATAGCCTTATTTTCCCTCACCTAATCATCCTCTACCCTCTCATATGTGTTTGCAAACCCTAGTATCATCTTGAGGAGCCATTTCTAAGCTTGTGTGTGTGTGTTTTGGTGCTTTTGAAGAAGAAGGAAGGAAGAGAAGACCACATTGAAGGAGTGAAGCTCTCTAGATCCAGAATCACTCCACCTTTTGGCACCATTTTCAGGTATCAAGTTCTGAACTTGGTGTTGTTTCTTGTAGATCTTGTTTTTGGGTTAGCTTTAGGCCCCGTTTGGTAACATCTTAATTGAAAAATTAAGAGGCAGACTCTTAATTTTTCAGATTTAGACTGTTTGGTTGCATATGAATTTATGCCTCTTAATTTTTAAGATGCCTCTTAAACTTTTAGATATAAAGATATGTCTGAAAAAAATAAAAAGATCTCATGTTCCCTTTTTGCCCAAATACTTCTTCTCCTTCCCTCTGCCTTTCTTCTTCACAAATGTCACTCTTCTTGCCCCCTCCCACTGAAACTCCGATTGCGACCCTCCGTCATCACCTCTGCTCATCCCCTTCGGACACCGCCTCTACTATCGACGCCGACAGCGAATCCCTCCGGCTCCCTCATCGACGCCAGTTCTCTTCTACCCCTTTCTCATCCAGCTCCGATCATGTCAGCAATGTCACCGCCATCGTCATCTTCGCCTCCGTCTTCGTCTGCTTCGCCTGTGCTACCTTTGCCTCCGATATCTTCTGCAGGTAACTTTTCTTTTTCTCTTGTAATTCGATTTTAATGCTTGAAAGGATGAAAACCAGAATGGTACAAACTCAGGGATCCATGAAAAAAAGCAAGAAGCTCATGTATGTAGAATTGTGCTTGTACCTTGGATTGGGGAAAGGGGAACTGAGGTGAAAATGGGATCGAATGGAGGAAGATGACAAATGGGGTTTGGCTGAAAAGTTCATTTCAGATTGGCGTTCCAATTTTCATTCATTATCTGTAAATTTTGTTAAGCAGTTGGTCGATTAACAATTGATTATTACAATGATAATAATTCATCTCAGGATTCTTTTTCTTCATTGTTGTTTAGTGGTTTAAAGAAACTCATGGGCTTTCTAGATGGTAAATGATGGAAATAATTAATAGTTCTTTGAAATTTAAAGAATTTCTTAATGGTCACCATGTTAATTGAGTTATAGTTTTTACATTATGCATTCATGAGTTCAAAGAAATTATGATTGTGCATACAGTTATACAAGTATAATCGTCATACTGTCATAGAGCTTGTTCATTCGATTTACCATTATACATTCAATTATAGATTCACAAAATGGAAATAGTCAAAGAACTGCCATTACACTTTCATCACAAGAAATCAACAATTATAGATTCACAAAATGGAAATAGTCAAAGAACCGCCATTACACTTTCATCACAAAAATCAATTAAGGTGCAATATTGAATTGAATATGTGTTTAATTTTGTTTTATTTTTTGGTTTCGATTTTATATGGTGTTTATATTTTTTTTTTAAATAAAAATATTGAATTCAGCAATAGATAACACAAAAGGGTAAAATGGTCTTTTTTATTATTCAGGACAACAATTCAGATAATCCAACTAAACAACATGTTAAGAATTCAGACCCTCTTAGAAATTCAGACCTCTTAAAAATTCAGATCTTAAAAATTCAGATCCTGCCAAACAGCCCCTTAGGTTCTTTTTGTCCTGAATGTGGTGTTTCATGAACAAAGCATGTTCTTGGCCATTAAGCTTCCCTTTCAGACCCGTAGGAGGGTCTTAAGTCATAAAATTGGGTTTCAAATGGTTGGTTTTGCTCCATACAACTTGTAGAATGTCTTAATGGATTAAGAAGTTGAGTTAAGCACTTAATGGGCAAGCAAAGTCATAAAGTTGGAAACTTTATGACTCTTGAGTGTATTTTAGCCATGGATCTAAAATATGGACGTAAGTGCTTAAGCCATTAAGCACTTAATGAGTTTTAAAGTTCTTGGGAGTACGCCCCACGTACTCAAAATATGCTCTGCGTACGAGGTCAACCACCCCAATTGTAGTCAACATGCGAGAACTTGAGTACGCCTAGTGTACCTTCGGTGTACGCCCCGCATACTCACTCTGAGGCAATTTGGCTGAGTTGACTCGGTTGGGTTGACTCAGTTGACTTAGTGGGTTTGAACA
Organism: Lactuca sativa; assembly: GCF_002870075.4. Taxonomy (NCBI): domain Eukaryota; kingdom Viridiplantae; phylum Streptophyta; class Magnoliopsida; order Asterales; family Asteraceae; genus Lactuca; species Lactuca sativa. The sequence goes on along the minus strand of NC_056628.2, from coordinate 139,465,291 downwards.
GTTTAACTTTGAGTTTGACCAAGTTTGACCTTAAGGGTATTTTGGGATTTTGATTGAGATTGGTCATTTGATTGGAATAGGAGGCGGTTGGAGCTTAGATTCGGAGTCGAGACTTTATCAGCTTTTGTCCAGTATGCGAGGTGAGTTTTCCTCACTCTACTTGAGGGTCAAAGGAACTAAGGCTAGTCCATTAGTTGATATTCACTGATATGTTGACTATGGAAGAATAGATATGCATGGTTATGCTAGTTACTGATATGCTAGTTTGGTATATCTATAGGACTACCTATGATTATGTTTGCATGATTATCTATATATGTTTATTATCTAGTATATGTCGACATATTGTGTTAGGTTGAGGTTGTACTTCTCCATGTGGTAGGAAACAAACCATGGAGTATTCCTTATATGAGATGAGGGACGGATAGGGCATGCCAAACTCATACTGAGGGCTCATGAGCATTCTAGATACAAGCTGAGGACTGGGAGGTATGCCAGACTCGTATTGAGGGGTTGATGCTATTTCAGTCTAATGACTGAACTGGTCAGTGAGCAAGCCAGACATAAGTTGTGGGCCCCGAGGGCAAGCTAGACTTATGCTGACGGCTCATGGGTAATCTAGTCTTTTAGTTGTGGACTCATTTCATGTTGTTATGGTATATGTTATTGTTTACGTATTGGTGCTTTGGGGGAACTCACTAAGCGTTGGCTTACAGTTTTGGGTTATGTTTATGGTACTTCAGATGATCGCGGGAAGGTGAAGGCATAACCGTAGACATCCTCTGTTTATGATCTATGATTTTGGGAAACTCTGATTACAGAAATGTTTTTAAAACTATTTTGTAAACACTTTATGTTATGGGGTTGTATTTAAAAAGTTTAAATTTATCATGATTTTTCTATGGATGTTACAAGTTGGTAATAGAGCCTTGGTTTGAGTGAATTGTAGGAACACTCGTGTGAATCCAGTCTCAAATTAAGGAAAAGGGTTTTAAAAATGATTTTCAAAGTACGGGTTTTAAAAAATGATTTTTAAATTTGCTTTCAAAATAACCAAAAGAGGATGTGTAACGCCCAGGTTTCAGGGCAAAGCATTTTTGTCAATGTAATAATCTAGGTCAACTCTTGTAACTCTTTTTGAAATAATAAAGATGAAATATTTGAGTATTATGTGAATTATATGTGTTTATTATTTAATTATAAATGTATAATTAATAAAGAATAAAAATGAGCGTCATAATTAAAGTGTGAGATAATCCCGATATCTCTACATAAAGTTGTAGAATATGTCTCAAGGTTTCCGTGCATATAAGGAACGCCGAAATCCGAGTTATAACGAAGAAGTTATGACCCGTCGAAGTTTCACGATAGAACCGGCACGATACCGGGAAGCATGAATAGTGAATTTACGATAGAGCGAGATTTAGCCTTAGTGATCTAAACAAAAGTCGTAGAATATGTTAAACTAAGAACATCGATAAAAAGAACGCCCAAATCTGACTTCGTATGAAGAAGTTATGAGATTTTAAACAGACCAATCCTGTCCCGGCTTGTTAAAAATATAACTTTAAAAATAAAGTCAAAATTAGCCGACGGAGTCTAAACGAAAGTTGTAGAGTACGTCTACGCGTGGATATAAAGAACGTCAAAAATGGAGTTCGTATGAACGAGTTACAAATTATAATAGCATATTTACGTATTAAAATAAAGTATAAATCATGTATACGTACACATATATATACATATGTATATATCATTAGAAAGGTATCGACGATGCGGTCATTATAAGACTAATGTTGAGTTCTTTCGACATTAGTTTAGTACAAATATCATTAAATCCATTTATAATAGTATTATAGAGGGGTGTTTAGTTGTTTATATAACTAAAAGGTCATTAAGTAATTATGGAGGGTAGTTTTTGAAAATTCAATTAGTATAAATAAGAGCCTTGGGCTCTCATATTTCTTGCACCATTCTCTTGATTCAAGAGTCTTTCTCTCCTTATCCCCCAAGCATTTCGGTCCCTCGTGATTCGACTTCTCTTTCTGTAGCTTAGTATAGTAAGGTGAGCGCTGAAGCGCTGCACGAATCTTTCTTAGAAAGATTCAGCGACGAAGTTCTGCCCCTGCAGAGCCCGACTCCTAGCTAAAACCCCCTTGTAAGTAAGTTATGCTTACCTTATTTTAATATAGCTTATATTTAAAATTAGTATTGTTATTATGAACTTATAATAAATATTTGAGCTATTATTATAACTTATATAAGTGTCGTTATAATATTTTTTTTAACTACTCGCGGTACGGGGAATCTGGTTTAAAGGGCCGCATAGGGTTGTTGGATTTCAGAAGTGCTATATGCCAAAATGGTCCTGCCCTCCGGTGTTTTATGTCTGGCCCCTGTCTGTACATAGTGGTTGGAAAATATTGTTTAACGCTTATATAATAATAATAATACTAAGACTAATAGTTGGTCACGGTAAATATTAGACTAAAATTTAGCGATAATAATGCTAGGTTTCGTCGAAGGAAAATAGAATCGTTAGAAGCAAGCACTGCCCGATTTTGGAATCATCACCTTAACAAGTGAGTGCATAGTTACTTTCAACTTACACATAGATATGAAGTATTTTATATAAATTACGTGCTATGTGTGCATATTATCTGAATACTTGCTATCTATGCTAGATGAACGTTGTTATACATGTTTTCAATGATTTAAACTATATATGTATTTTATATCTACGAAAATGTTGGGGTAAAACATGGGTAGATGCAATAGGTGATGTGTGATAAGATGATGAGAGGCCTCGATGTTGATGTTGTTGATTCTGTCATCTAGCGGAGTATGGATGACGACCACAGACTCTTCTAGACAGTCCAGTGGAACACTAGCAGGCTCGCAACCTGTAGGTGTTTGTGAACGATATGTTCACCGGTGTACTCCATCCCCCACATGGTTGCCTTTAGGACATTTATTGCTGAGGAATCCCCTTAGCAGTAGTGTCCGTCCCGATGATGATCCTTAGGCTAGGTCCCTTATGATAGGTGTTTAGGGACGTAAAGTGAGGATAACGGGAACGGGTAATCGGGTTATTGTTGATCGATGAAATTAATAAACTTATTTATTGTGGGTTGAAAACCCTATGTGCTCACCAGGTTCCCAAGCCTGACCCACTCAGTTTTATGTATTACAGGTAGTGGCGCATGAGCATAGGTGTGATGTTTTGGACGAGGGATTATGGATATAGGCCTGTAGATATGAAATAATGTAGTAAGGCTTATATTGTACTGTTTATGCTTTTGATCTGTACGAACATGACATCCCGAGTCTTTTAATGAAATACATTTCTATGGAAATGCTTTTGATAAATCTTTATCATATTTTTGTTTTGGGACAAATTCCGCAACACTTTCATTTAAAATGTAACTCTGATTTTTAAACAAAGCATAAACAAACCGGTCTTTTCTGGCCGTGATTTTGGGGATGTCACAGTTGGTATCAGAGCATTAGTTTAAGCGAACTAGGAATTTGTAGGATTTCTAGACTTAAACTTAGAATCCTAAGCGATGATTGTGAGGTTTGAGCACTAGCTTATTTTAGGAATTGTGCCTAAAATGCTTTTATGTGCTAAATGCTTTGTGCATAATATGCTGTTAATTGTTCGGATCTATGGTCTGTTGCTGACCGGATCTGGAAACCTTATGTGTTTAGGATTCTAAACGTACGACTACGATATTAGAACTAGCATGTAAACGTTTCAGAGTGATAAGGACGATTTAAAACGTCTATCCTAAATAAAGATCTAAATTCACCTTATTCGGTGTATAGATCAAGATGGCAAGGACCCGTAGCGGAAACGTGAACGCAAATGGAGGTAGGAACCAACCCCCAGTGGTTCAGCAAATACCTGTTGTTGAAGAAGTTGCACCTGAGCCAGTCACCATGGCTGGAGTTCAAGCCATGATTCAGGCTATGCTAGCTGAACAAAGAGAAGAAATGAGACGGATGCTCCACGAAAATAGGGACGAACCTACCATACATGTTGAACCGACGGAGCCAGTTCCCAAGCCATCTGAGGAAGGGAACTATAGCCGCCAAGTGAGTCAAGTAGGGACTCAAGGTGAGCAAAAGGATGGCCCAGAAGGGAGAAACAACAAGGATAGGCGGATGTACAAAAATTTCTTGGGTGCGAAACCACCAAGTCTCTCAGGAAGCCCAAAGCCTGTTGAGATTATGGACTGGATCTCCGAGATGGAGATGGTGTTTGAGAGCTGCGACTACAGCGAGAAGCAGAAGACTGTCTTCGCTGTGAGACAATTGAAAACTGGAGTCTTAAGCTGGTGGAAGCTATTGGCAGATACAATGCCACGGGGAGAAGCTCTGAAAATGTCATGGGATGAGTTCTTGGAACAACTGAAGGCGCAGTACTGTTCAGAGATAGACCTGATTGATCTGAACAATGAGTTCTAAAATTTGAAGAAGGGGAGAATGAGCATCGATGACTATGCTGCTGCATTTACGGAAAAGATGAAGTTGTTTCCATACCTAGTGCCAACCGAACTTTCCAAAATTGAGAAATTCGCAAACGGACTGCCAGCTGACTTTGGCCCAACAGTCAAGATGGCAACCACTCTGAAATCAGCTGTTCGAGCAGCTAAGAACGTGGAGACCCAACAAAAGGAAAGAGGTCTGGAGAGGGCTGAGGTTGGTGAGAAACGGAAGTTCAATGGATCCTCGAAGTCCAACAAGAAGAGTAGATTCTCGAAGTCTGGTTCGAGGGGAGGAGGATCAGAAGCGAAGTGGTGTGACAAGTGCAAGAAGAAGCACTCTGGGAACTGTGACGGAGGGGTCACTTGTTACAAGTGTGGAAAGCCTAGGCACTACGCCAATGAATGCACCCTCAACCAGAAAGCCTGTTATGGGTGCAATGAAGAAGGGCACATTTTGAAGGACTGCCCGAAGAAGAAGGAGACAGGAAGACCCAACATACCACCGAAGCCGAAGGCGAGAGCCTTCCAGATGACGCTCGAGGCTGCAAAGGAGGCAGCAGACGTCGCTTCAGGTACCTTTCTTGTAAATGGTTTGCCTGCAAATATACTATTTGATTCCGGAGCCAACTACTCCTTTGTGTCGCATAAATTTGGTGGGAAATTAGCATTGCCTGTAGAAAAACTAGATAATGCCCTGATTGTAGAAGTCGCCAGTGGCAAATTCGTACCTGTTAGTAATCGTATTAGGAACATCGTCATTGACCTAAACGGAAACGAATTCCACGAAGAGCTATTACCCATAGAGTTAAACGGTTTCGACATCGTTTTGGGTATGGATTGGCTTAGCGCCAAAAATGCTGAGATTCAATGCCGAAAGAAGATAGTAAAGGTAAACCCACCCGGAAAAGAATCATTTATGGTGTATGGGGACAAACGTAGAGTGAATTCTGGAATCATCTCCCTGATGAAAGCCAGGAAATGTTTGTCCAAAGGATGTGCATCATACTTGGCATTCGTAATCGATGCCAAGAAGGAGAAGAAAGAGGTGCAGAATATACCGGTTGTGTGTGATTATCCGGAAGTCTTTCCCGAAGATCTTCCCGGATTACCACCTGATAGGCAAGTGGAGTTTCGTATAGACTTGTTACCAGGAACAACACCGATAGCAAAGGCACCTTACCGATTAGCACCGACGGAGATGAAGGAGCTCATGACGCAACTTCAGGAGCTGTTGGACAACGGTTTTATTCGACCTAGTTCATCACCCTCGGGAGCTCCGGTGTTATTCGTGAAGAAGAAGGACGGAAGTATGAGAATGTGTATAGACTACCGAGAGCTGAATAAGGCAACGGTGAAGAACAAGTATCCATTGCCGAGGATTGATGACCTATTCGATCAGCTGCAAGGTTCGAGCTACTTCTCAAAGATCGATCTTAGGTCAGGATATCATCAGCTAAAGGTGAGAAAGCAGGATATTGAGAAGACTGCATTCAGAACGAGATATGGACACTACGAGTTCTTGGTTATGTCATTCAGGCTAACCAATGCTCCCGCAGCATTCATGGATTTGATGAATAGGGTTTGTAAACCATTCCTTGATAAATCTGTGATAGTGTTCATCGATGACATTCTCATCTACTCGAAAAGCCAAGAGGAGCATGGCAAGCATCTACGGGAAGTATTAGAAGTGTTGAAGAAGGAGAAGCTTTTTGCAAAGTTCTCCAAATGCGACTTTTGGATACGGGAAGTCCAATTCTTGGGTCATGTTGTTAACCAGGAGGGAATAATGGTTGACCCCGCAAAGATCGAGGTTGTAATGAAGTGGGAACGTCCAAAGAGTCCCACGCAGATTCGAAGCTTTCTAGGATTAGCCGGATATTATCGACGATTTATCCAAGGCTTTTCTTCGATAGCTGCTCCATTAACAGCTTTGACTCATAAAGGACCTACGTATACGTGGAGTGAGAAACACGATGAGGCATTCGAGAAGCTAAAGAAGAAGTTATGTGAAGCACCGATACTTTCTCTACCCGATGGAGTCGAAGATTTTGCGGTTTATAGTGACGCTTCTGGAGTCGGGTTGGGTTGTGTTCTGACCCAAAGAAAAAAGGTGATAGCATACGCATCTCGACAATTGAAAGAGCACGAAAAGAACTACCCCACTCATGATCTGGAGTTGGCAACGGTAGTATTTGCCTTAAAGATATGGAGGCATTACCTCTACGGCACGAAGTGCAAGCTCTTCACTGATCATAAGAGTCTCCAGTATCTCTTTAATCAGAAGGAGTTGAACATGAGGCAACGACGCTGGCTAGAACTTCTCAAGGACTACGACTGTGAGATACTTTACCACCCAGGTAAAGCAAATATTGTTGCTGATGCTCTCAGTCGGAAAGTCAATCTGGAAAGGAAAAGGCCAAGAGCGTTAAGAATTGAAGTCGTCTCGATGATTGTGGATAGTATCAGGAAAGCTTAAGAAGAAGCTTTAGAGAAAAATGACCGAAAGGAAGAACGTTTGGGAAGAACGTTAGTGTTTGGTACAAACAGTCGAGGACTGAAGGTATTCCAAGATCGAATTTGGGTACCTAAGACGGGAGGAATAAGAGATCTTCTGATGGAAGAAGCACACAAGACCATGTACTCGATTCATCCCGGTAGCACTAAAATCTATAGGGACCTAAAACCCTACTACTAGTGGCCGACGATGAAGCTCGATGTTGCGAAGTATGTGGCCGAGTGTGTAACATGTGCGAGGGTTAAGGCACAACATCAGAAACTGTATGGGAGTTTGGAACCTTTACCTGTACCCATGGGTAAATGGGAAGACATCACCATGGATTTTGTGACTAAACTGCCCAGGACGAAGAACGGTCACGACATGATTTGGGTAGTCGTGGATCGTTTCACCAAGAGTGCACACTTCATAGCAGCCAACAAGAAGTGGTCTATGGATAAGCTCGCAAATGCTTACGTGAAGGAAATTGTAAGACTTCACGGTGTCCCTCTTACGATTGTATCAGATCATGATAGTCGTTTCACGTCAAGGTTTTGGAGGAGTCTACAAGAGGAGTTAGGTACAAAGTTGTGTTTGAGTACTGCTTATCATCTGCAAACTGATGCTCAGAGCGAAAGAACGATTCAGACGCTGGAAGATATGCTGAGAGTATGTACCCTCGAATTCCAAGGGAATTGGGACGAGCACTTACCTCTGGTAGAATTTTCCTACAACAATAGTTTTCACTCGAGCATCAAGATGGCTCCTTATCAAGCCTTGTATGGGCAGAAGTGTCGTACGCCGTCTTGTTGGCTTGAAGCCAGAGAGAAGCAGTTTATGGGCCCCGAGATAGTCCATGAGACTGCTGAGAAGTTGAAGGTGATTAGGGAAAGGATGTTAGCAGCCCAGGATCGTCAGAAGAGCTATGCTGACAAGAAAAGACGGCCGATAACTTTCGAAGTTGGGGATTCCGTTTTGCTTAAAGTGTCACCGTGGAAGGGACTTATACGATTTGGGAAAGGAGGAAAGTTGAGTCCAAGGTTTATTGGACCGTTCAAAGTTCTTCAGAAGATAGGGAACCAAGCTTACAAGCTGGAATTGCCCGAAGAACTCAATGGTATTCATAACACCTTCCATGTGTGTTATTTGAGGAAATTCATGGGAGATGTTCCTGACATAATTCCAATCTCAGAGTTAAGGATGGATGAAAATAAAAGGTTGATCGAAGAGCCTGAGGCAATTGTTGACCGTAAGACTAAAAAGTTACGACGCAAGATGGTCGACTTGGTGCTAGTCCGATGGAAACATTCGAATGGGCCGAATCTCACTTGGGAAATAGAGGATGACATGATGAGTCGCTATCCACATCTGTTTGCTGATGCATGATTCTGGGACGGAATCATCCTAAGGGGGAGAGAATTGTAACGCCCGGGTTTCAGGGCTAAACATTTTTGTCAATGTAATAGTGTAGGTCAACTCTTGTAACTCTTTTTGAAGTAATAAAGATGAAATATTTGAGTATTATGTGAATTATATGTGTTTATTATTTAATTATAAATGTATAATTAATAAAGAATAAAAATGAGCGTCAAAATTAAAGTGTGAGATAATCCCGATATCTCTACATAAAGTTGTAGAATATGTCTCAAGGTTTCTGTGCATATAAGGAACGCCGAAATCCGAGTTATAACGAAGAAGTTATGACCCGTCGAAGTTTCACGACAAAACCGGCACGATATCGGGAAGCGTGAATAGTGAATTTACGATAGAGCGAGATTTAGCCTTAGTGATCTAAACGAAAGTCATAGAATATGTTAAACTAAGAACATCGATAAAAAGAACGCCCAAATCTGACTTCGTATGAAGAAGTTATGAGATTTTAAACAGACCAATCCTGTCCCGGCTTGTTAAAAATATAACTTTAAAAATAAAGTCAAAATTAGCCGACGGAGTCTAAACGAAAATGTTGGGGTAAAACATGGGTAGATGCAATAGGTGATGTGTGATAAGATGATGAGAGGCCTCGATGTTGATGTTGTTGATTCTGTCATCTAGCAGAGTATGGATGACGACCACGGACTCTTCTAGACAGTCCAGTGGAACACTAGCAGGCTCGCAACCTGTAGGTGTTTGTGAACGATATGTTCACCGGTGTACTCCATCCCCCACATGGTTGCCTTTAGGACATTTATTGCTGAGGAATCCCCTTAGCAATAGTGTCCGTCCCGATGATGATCCTTAGGCTAGGTCCCTTATGATAGGTGTTTAGGGACGTAAAGTGAGGATAACGGGAACGGGTAATCGGGTTATTGTTGATCGATGAAATTAATAAACTTATTTATTGTGGGTTGAAAACCCTATGTGCTCACCAGGCTCCCAAGCCTGACCCACTCAGTTTTATGTATTACAGGTAGTGGCGCATGAGCATAGCTGTGATGTTTTGGACGAGGGATTACGGATATAGGCCTGTAGATATGAAATAATGTAGTAAGGCTTATATTGTACTGTTTATGCTTTTGATTTGTACGAACATGACATCCCGAGTCTTTTAATGAAATACATTTCTATGGAAATGCTTTTGATAAATCTTTATCATATTTTTGTTTTGGGACAAATTCCGCAACACTTTCATTTAAAATGTAACTCTGATTTTTAAACAAAGCATAAACAAACCGGTCTTTTCTGGCCGTGATTTTGGGAATGTCACAGGATGTGATATGTACGATCAGCCGGAGCCAACAAGTAGAACCCAAACTACCATATTGTTACTTGATATTATGATATGTTCGAATTGCATGCTAGTGATAGGCTAGAGATCTTCAGGAATTGCAAGATAGAATTTCCTAATTATATGATGCTTGATAGCCTAGGGTCTTCCGTATATGAAATTGACATCATTATTGTAGTTGCTTAGTGTATACAGCATAGTTGTACATAACTAAGATTCTATAGCCTGAGAATGTTTGGTTTAGCCTTATTTCATGTTCTTATTTGATGAAGGGCTTAGGTTAGAATGAAGTATTCGACTATCTATAAGATCTAGTGTTATGTATGGTTAGCATACACGAGTGCTGTAGGGTTGGTGGAAGTTTCATGGATGTGTTGTGTGGGGCCAGTCGGTCAGTTTCATAATGTTTAGCCATCCTTTAGGAAGTAAGGATTGAGTGTATATGTATGCTAGTGTGTTTTTTTAGGGTTTTTGTGATGATCCTCTGGGATAAATACAGGTATCTGTGGAAGGTAGTATGGGCCCGTACTACTGGAAGCATATGACCCATAGGCGTAGTAGGGAAGTCATAACTCATATGGATTTGTTAGGAGTTGGTTCCCTGGGTATAATTTACGTGTTATATGATATCTTCCTAGTTTATTTTCAATATGGTGATGACGCGACATTTCGAGGCAAGATCCAGATCAAGATCAGGGACAGGTGGCTAGAATGGGCCAACTATGTCTGTTAAGGAGATCCTTCATGAGAATGTTGTTGCTCACTTTTGGGCACAGTTTCCAGAGATGTTTAGGTCTATTAAGACTATCATGGTGGAGTACTTTGATGAGTGATACGCTGCCCTCTCTATGGTTGTTGTTGCTAATGTAGCCACCGTAGTCGTTGCTGCTGTTAGGGGTGGTGCTGGGAGGGTTTCCAGTACCGAGACTTCGACAATAAGAAGCACCCAACTTACGATGGAGTTTAGGATCCGATCATAACCATGAGTTGGTTGTCTTACATTGAGGGGTACTTCTTCACTTTCTCCTGCCTAACTGACCAGAAGGTCAGGTACGCTCTGAACCTTCTGAGGTCCGGAGTGAAGGATTGGTGGAGACTTGTTACCAACTCGTATTCTCCTGAGCAGAGGGCTACAATGCCTCAGGAGAAGTTCTTAGATATGTTTTTCTTCTAGATATGTTTTGTTGGTGGAACGTGAGAGGTTGGCTCAGAAGTACTTGGATTTGAGACTAGGGACATAGTAGGTGACAGAGATCACCAAGATGTTCACGGAGAGAGCCATGTTTTGTCCTGAGATTGCTGCTTCTGAGGAAGCTCATATGACTTGTTACTTGAGCATGCTCAAGACGGATATCAGGCAGTTTGTATCCGCTTAACTTATGGTTCATTTTTGGAGTTGCAAGAGGCCACCAGGCGGCATGAGATTGAGATGGATCTCCAGATGAGGGAGCAGAGACCGACGTTGTCACAGTCGCAGCCTACGTCAAAGTGGTTCAAAGCCACTGATGCCTGATATGGGGTTTAGAAGGGAGACCCTTGTGGGAAGTGCAGCAAGGGTAATAAGGGTGCTTGCTGATCATCTTCTGGGTGCCATAATTATGGGCGGTAGGGCCATATAGCGAGGGATTGCAGCCATCAAGCCCCATCACTCAACTCCAAGATTTGTTACCACTACGACCAGGTTGGCCATGTGAAGGCCAACTGTCCATCGCTTGCTTCTAGGTTGGCGCAGGATACAGCACCAGCTACTCTCAAGATCACCGATGGGAGTCAAGGCAGGGCGGAGCCCTCGAGGGCTCAAGTTCGTGCTTTCCAGCTCACGGCAGAGGAGGCCAGGTCTGCACCAGGCGTCATGACCGGTATGTTTCTATTTAGTATTCTGTTGATTAAGTTTTATGTTATGCTCATGTATATGCCCCCAATAGGTACGTTCTAAGTGAACTCTTTGCCTGCTCTTTTGTTATTTGACTCAAGTGTGAGTCGGTCCTTTGTATCTCGATCATTCAATAGGGAGTTTGATATGCATATTGGGGAGTTAGATTGTCTGTTGCAAGTTTCCATCGCCAATGAACATGGGGTTTCTGCATCTGCATTGTATCAAGGTTGGGTATTGGAGATCATGGGGGTGCCTTATCTGATTGATTTGATCCTTATCCCCGTGGAGGATGTATGCGTGATAGTTGGTATAGACTGGCTGAGCAGGTTTGGAGCCATGATTGATTGTGATGGCTATCGAATGGTAGTTCGAACCCCAAATGGGGGAGAATTGCTTATCTATGGGGAGGGCACCATGGTTAGTTCAGGGTTTTGTTCGGCAACCAGGGCTCGTCAGTATATTCAGCACAGGTGTGTAGGTTATTTGGCTTATGTGGTTTATACTCAGGTTGGGGATCAAATTTCAATTTCAGAGGTTCCAGTTGTTGAGGAGGTTACGGACGTGTTCCTGGAGGAGTTACCCGGTGTGCCTCCTGAGACGCGGGTTGAGTTCAGGATTGATCTTGTGCCAGGTGCAGCTACGAATGCCAAGGTGTCGTACCGCTTCACACCACCTGAGATGCAGAAGCTGTCATCTCAGTTGCAGGAGTTTCTAGGCAAGCAGTTCATTAGACCAAGCAGTTCGCTGTGGGGAGCGCCGATACAGTTTGTCAAGAACTGTTATCCCCTTCTACGGATTGACGACTTCTTTGATAAGTTGCAGGGTGCATCTTGGTTCTCCAAGATCGATCTGAGGTTTGGGTATCATTAGGTAAGAGTGAGAGAAGAGGAAGTGGAGAAGACTGCATTCCAGACTCGTTATGGGCATTATGAATTCGTGGTGATGCCATTTGGGCTCACCAATGCTCCTGTTGTATTTATGGATCTCATGAATCGGGTATTCAGGCTGATGCTTGACCGATCTTTTATCGTGTTCATTAAAGATATCTTGGTGTATTCCAAGACCAAAGAGTAGCATGAGGAACACCTTCGAGAGATTCTAGGGGTTTTAAGGTGGGAACGGCTTTATGCCAAGTTCTAGAAGTGTGAGTTTTGGTTGTGAGAGGTCTAGTTTCTGAGGAACCTCGTTAAATAGGATGGGATTTTGGTCGATTCGGCCAAGATCGAGGCTGTGATGCAGTAGGAGGTTCCGAAATCTCCCTTATAGATCAGGAGTTTCTTGGATTTGGTAGAGTACTATCGGAGATTAATTCAGGACTTCTCCAAGATTGTGGTGCCCTTTACTCGTCTAACAAGGAAGGGGGAGGATTTTCGATAGGGCCCTGAGCAGTAGTCGGCGTTTGAGACTCATCGGCAAAGATTATGTGAGGCCCTGATATTGACCCTCCCGGAGGAGGTCTAGAATTTTGTGGTATTCTGTGATGCATCCATCACTGGTTTGGGGGCGGTCCTCATGCAAAGAAGATGAGTGATTGCTTATGCTTCACGACAGCTGAAGCCGCATGAGACGTGATATCCCATGCATGAACTAGAGTTGGGGAAATGGTTTTTGCCCTCAAGATTTGGAGGCATTATCTTTATGGGATCCGTTATACTGTCTACACGAATCACAAGATTTTGACGCATATTATGGATCAGCCGAAACTAAACATGAGGCAACACAAGTGGATGAACGCGGTCAAGGTTTGTTACTGCGAGATCCTTCACCATCCGGGTAAAGCAAATGTTGTAGCGGATGCTTTGAGCCGCAAGTCAGTTGAGTCTTTGGTCGGGGAAATGTGTATGAGGATCCGTTGATTCCTCGCTTTTGGGATTGATCAGAGAGGCTCATGTTAAGGGAGTTCATAAATAGAACTGGAAATAGGTAAGGATTAGAGGTGAGATTGACAGATTTTTCATGGATAGTAAGGGGTTATTCACCTGGTGTGGTCGGGTCTAGGTTCCAGTTTCTGGTGGGGTCAGACAGATTGTTTTAGAGGAAACTCATAAGTCGCGTTTTTCTATACACCCGGGAGCCACCAAGACGTATCAGAATTTGAGATTGAGCTACTGGTGGTCGTGTATGAAAAGGGAGATAGACTGGTATGTTGAGAGATGTTTGACCTGCAAGATGGTCAAAGCTAAGTATCAGAGGCCGCATGGCAAGCTGCAGCCTCTGGAGGTTCGTATGTGGAAGTGGGAGTAGATCACCATGGATTTTATCACCAAGTTGCCGAAGACGGCAAAGGGTTTTGGTGTGATATGGGTCATCGTGGATCGATTGACCAAGAGTACTCGCTTTTTGGCCATCCGGGAGAGCTCTTTGGCCGAAAAGTTGGTCAATGTTTATGTCTAAGAGATTGTTGCTCGCCATGGGGTCCCAGTTTCCATTGTTTCTGACCGAGATGTTCTGTTCACTTCTTGATTATGGCAAAAGTTCGACAAGGAACTAGGCATGAGGCTACCCTTCAACACTGCATATCATCCGCAGACTGGCGGCCAGAGTGAGCGGACGATATAGACTCTTGAGGATATGTTGCAGGCCTGTGTTATTGATTTTGGTGGGAGTTGGGATTCCTACCTACCTCTTGGGGTGTTCTCCTATAATAACAATTATCACTCTACTATTGGTGCTCTTCCATTTGAGCACTTTGATGGTTGGAGGTTTCGTACCTCAGTTTTTGGGGAGAGGTTGGTTACAGGGTTATGGGAAGGATCGAAATAGTCCTTCATACCACGGAGCTTATCCAGCAGATCAAGTAGAGACTGTAGACCACTCACGGTCGGCAGAAGAGTTATGTCGACCGATGCGGCTCAGAGTTGGAATTTCAGGTCAGCGATATGATGCTTCTGAAGGTCTCACCCTAGAAGGGTGTGATAAGCTTCAGGAAGAGGTGAAAATTGGGTCCCTAGTAAATTGGACCATTTCGGGTGATTGCCAGGCTTAGAAAGGTAGCTTACAGGTAGAATCTATCTGAGGAGCTTAGTCAGATTCAAAACACATTCCATGTTTCGCAGTTGCGAAAGTACGTAGTGGATGATGAGGTAGTAACTTCCTTGGATGATATTCAGGTGGATGAGCGCCTGAATTACATTGAGAGACCGGTGGCTATTCTAGAAAGGAAGATGAACATTCTGCACAACAAGGAGATACCTTTGGTAGAGGTACAGTGGCAGCATAGGAGACACTCTGAGTGGACCTGAGAGTCAGAGGCTGAGATGCAGGAGCATTATCTTGAGTTATTCGCCACGACGGACTTTGAGGACAAAGTCCACTTCAAGTGGAGGAGAATTATAACATCTCGATGATAAGGTACTTCTAAATTTAACCCTGTCCCTATGTAGAAGCAAGTGTGCATGGGAAGCCCGAGTGCAATTTTGTAATTTTGAGGGTTTGGGAGTACACCATGCGTACGTGTGTATGCTTAGCGTACTAAGGCGCGCCTTAGTACGAAGGGCGTACATAGGTATGCAGGGCGTACGTGATGAGCATGCAAACCCTAATTTTTAGGGTTTGGCTCATATTTAAACCTAAATATAGCCTCATTTTCCCTCACCTTATCAGCCTCCACCCTCTCATACATGTTTGCAACCCCAGTACCATCTTGAGGAGCCATTTCTAAGCTTGTGTGTATGTTTTGGTGCTTTTAAAGAAGAAAGAAGGAAGAAAAGACCACCTTGAAGGAGTGAAGCTCTCTAGATCCAGAACCACTCCACCTTTTGGCACCATTTTAAGGTATCAAGTTCAGAACTTGGTGTTGTTTCTTGTCAATCTTGTTTTGGGTTAGTTTTAGATTCTTTTTGTCCTAAATGTGGTGCTTCATGAGCAAATCATGTTCTTGACCCATTAAGCTTTCCTTTCAGACCCTTAGAGGGTCTTGAATCATAAATATGGGTTTCAAATGGTTGGTTTTGCTCCATGCATATTGTAGAATGTCTTAATAGATTTAGAAGTTGAGTTAAGCACTTAATGGGCATGAAAAGTCATAAATTTGGAATCTTTAAGACTCTTGAGTGTATTTTAGCCATGGATCTGAAATATGGACGTAAGTGCTTAAGCTATTAAACACTTAATGACTTTTGAAGTTCCTAGGAGTACGTCCTGTGTACTCGGAATATGCTTTATGTACGAGGTCAACAACCCCGATGGTGGTCAACATGCGAGGACTTGAGTACGGCCAACGTACATTTGGTGTACACCCTGCATACGCACCCTGAGTCAATTTGGTTGAGTTGAATTGGTTGGGTTGACTCAGTTTACTTAGTTCGATTGAATAGTTTAACTTTGAGTTTGACCAAGTTTTAACTTAATGGTATTTTGGGTATTTTGTGATTTTGATGAGATTGGTCATTTGGTTGGAATAGGAGGCGGTTAGAGTTGAGATTAGGAGTCGAGACCTTATCAACTTTTTTCCAGTGCACGAGGTGAGTTTTCCTCACTATACTTGCGGGTCGAAGGCACCAAGGCCAGTCCATTAGTTAATATTCAATGATATGATGAGTATGAAATAGATATGCATGATATGCTAGTGACTGATACGCTAGTCAGGTAGATCTATAGGACTACCCGCGATTTTGTTTGCATTCTTTTTGTATACTCTTATTATCTAGTATATGTCAACATATTTTGTGTGGGTTGAGGTTGTACTACTTCGTGCAGTAGCTAACAAACCATGTAGCATTGAAGATATGAGCTGAGGGTCGGGTAGGGCATGTCAAACTCATATTTAGGGCTCATGAGCATTCCAAATACGAGCTGAAGACCGGGCGGTATGCCAGACTCGTACTAAGGGCTTGATGGTATTTCATTCTGATGACTGATATGGTTAGTGAGCAAGCCATACATAATTTGTGGGCCCCGAGGGCAAGCGAGACTTATGCTGCGGGCTCAGCGGTAATCCAATCTTTTAGCTGTTGTAACTCCCACAGATTCGGGCTAATCAATTTAGAGACAATAAGCGTCAAAAATGACTTTTTAATAGAATATTATTTATAATAAATAATCCTTAACTAAGTTATAATATATGTCACAAGGGTTCCGTACATATAAAGAACGCCGAAATCCGAGTTATAACGAAGAAGTTATGACCAGTCGAAGTTTTACGGCAAAACCGACATGGCACCAGGAATCGTAAAAAGTGATTTTTTTCATAAAATACTTTTTAGACTTAGAGATCTAAATGAATGTTATAGTGTACACTAAACCGAGAACATATATAAAAAGAACGTCCAAATCTGACTTCGAATGAGGAAGTTATGATTTTTCTAAGATTTGGCATAGCAGTG
This sequence comes from Lactuca sativa, assembly GCF_002870075.4. NCBI lineage: Eukaryota > Viridiplantae > Streptophyta > Magnoliopsida > Asterales > Asteraceae > Lactuca > Lactuca sativa. The sequence goes on along the minus strand of NC_056628.2, from coordinate 139,448,379 downwards.
CACAACTTGAAATTTGAATTTTAGATCGACCAATTTTTAGCTGACATAACCTAAATAATAATCGAAGGTCTCATTAATATTAGCTCAATGGTAGAAAGACAGATGAAAAGGGACGTCGAATGAAGAAGTTACGAATTTTTAACGGACTTTTGCTATATCGGCCTGTTAAAAATATAACTTAAAAATTAATTGAAAATTAGCCAACTGAGTCTAAATGAAAGTTGTAGAGTACGATCCCACCTACGCGTGGATATAAAGAACGTCAAAAATGGAGCTCGTATGCAAAAGTTACAGATTTTAGAAGATAATTATTTTAAGAGTAACTTGCGATTGACACATGGCCCAATCTGAGCTGCACCTTCTTCCCCACGGCTTTGCATAAGATCGCCACACGTGGCACATTACACCCAACGTAATTTTGATTACTCTTAGCATAACGCTTAAAAACCCATTACGCTCAGCATAATTCTTGAGTACGCTCAGCATACTCGGCGCTGGCAGCCTATAAATAAAGGAGCTAATCTCCTATTTTCTTCCAACCTTTCATCACTTTCTCTCAGATTACCACCAACTCATTTCTTCCCTTCCCTAGAACTTCCTAAGTGCTAGAGACGAGTCCCAGAGTGCCGGAAGGCGCCGAGAAGAAGAGCTTTCGACTCAGAAGTTTTGCCGCCGCAGAGCCCAGCTCCTAACCAAACCCCCTATTAAGTGAGTTATGCTTACTCTACTTTCAGTATAACTTATGTTTAAGTTCATTATCGTTATTATGAACCTATAAACAAGATTTATCAGTGACTCAAAGTCGTTATACTGATTGATCTACTTAGGGGGATGATGTCTAGGTTGTGATTTAGTGAGGTGTTTAAAGTGGGATTTCCAAACAGTACACTTTGTATACCAAACGGACCCTACCTACGAGATGATCCTACCTGGTTGTTCCTTACTTGATAGATCATAAAAGTAGATTTTGAGTTAAGGATGAATCTAGACTAATAATTAGTCACAATAAAGATTAGACTAAAACTTAGCGATAATAATGTTATGTTTCGTCGAAGGAAAATAGAATCGTTAAAAGCGAAGCGCTGCCCGAGTTTGGAATCATCACTTTGACAAGTGAGTGCATAGTTACTTTCATATTACACGTAGATATGAAGTATTTTATATAAATTACATGCTATGTGTGCATATTATCTGTATACTTGCTATCTATTCTGGATGAACAATTTTATACATGTTTTAAATAATTTAAACTGCATATATGTATTTTATATCTACAAAATATGTTGGTTAAAACATGGGTAAACGAATGATGAGGGATGAAAGATGATATAAGTAAACATTGGCGATTATGGACTTAGTGCTAATTGCATAAACCATGGCGGCTATGGACTTAGTGCCTAAACCCTAGAGACTATGGACTTAGTGTCTATTGTATAAACCCTGGCGACGATGGACTTAGTGCCTGTTGTATAATCCTTGGGGACGATGGATTTCATGCCTATTCTCTAGGATAATCCTTAGGAACGAATGAACAAGGAATAGCCGATTCTTAGGGTAGATCCTTAAGAGTAAAGAATATAATAGGGATGGGTAATTGGGTTGATTGTTTGATGTTTAAACATAATAATTATATTATTGTGGGTTGAACACCCTATGTACTCACCAAGTTTCCCAACCTGACCCACTCAGTTTATTTGTATCACAGGTGTCGATATGAAGTTACACTACACTGAGAGATTAAGGAGATATAAATCACTAGTGATAACAAATGTGAGGTCTGTTTATGCTTATGTTTCTGTATTGATGATGACATCCCAGTGTTTTAAAATAAATAAAATACATTTCTTCGGAAATGCTTTGATATCGTATTTATCATGTTTTTCTGGGAACAAATTCCGCAACACTTTTCTTTAAAAGGTTTCTCTGATTTTCAAAATAAAGCATAAACAAATCAGTCTTTTCTTGCCGTGAAAACGGGGATGTTACAGTTGGTATCAGAGCATTAGTTTAAGCAAACTAGGAATTGTAGGAAATTTCTAGACTTAAATTTAGAATGCTAAATGATGATCGTGAGGAGTGTGTCAAATATATTTTAGGTGGTACACCTGAATAGACACAAGCACTAGCTTATTTAAGTAAGATGCCTAAAATGCTTTTATGTGCTAATTTATTTATGATGCTATATGTTGCTATCCTTTGATCGGATCTATGGTCTGTTGCCAACTAGATCTGGAAACTTCATATGTACAGGTTTTCTAAACGTTTAAATATGATATTAGAACTAGCATGTAACTTTTTGAAGTAATAAGGAGGAATACGCATCTAAACCTTCATCTATCTATATTCTCGTCTCGATACACCAAACGACTGCTTTGGTGTGCAGAACATCATGGTGAAGACTCGTAGAGAATTAAGTAAATGGAGGAAATGAGAAGGCTTACAATAGTAAATGATACCTATCGGAAGATATCGTAAGATTGATATCTTGCATTTCGAATGCGTCTAATAAATAATATGTCTAGTACAGGAGAAGTACACGTTCAATTAGCAGAAGGAAAGATTTTTGGTATAATCCATGAAGTTATCCCATCCTCTAACATTTCCATCACCAAACGAGTTGAAGCAGAACTGATGATTGAAGATACGCATGGAAGAAGTCCTAGTAGAATCTAGGGAAAATTATATGATTGTTAGGACACATTTTTATGTGTTAAAATTGATTTTGTGATAATGACTTGGAGAACTGCGAGACAATACTTGAGACAAGTATGAGTAGGTGTGAAAGTTAGTAGAGGCTTATACTACCGGAAGCACAGGACTCGCACTTGGATCAAGGAAATTCACAAGGTTACCAAGAAGCTAGTAATTGATTCCATTTTGTTCAAGTATGTTATTACCATTGTTTCGGTAATGACTAAGAAGAAGATTGTTATTCCGACCCAACTGGTCATATCAAATTGAGTCCGACTAAGATGAGTATGTTACATGGTTCACAGAACCAAATTTGATGTAGCATCTGACCTAAGCCAGAAGATTAAAGTGAAAGATTATCGAAGCAATCAATAGAAGTTCCACGATCGTTGTTAAAGTAAGAAGCTTGTAGCTAGAAGTGCTGCATGCTAGAATATGATTATCTCACATTAGAACATGAAGGAAGGTATATTCCTTTCTAGAATTTGACGCTAAGAGACCTGAGTCTAAGCATTGTATCATACGATGAGAGGTTATTAGAACATGACTCATCAGTCTATTATGATAATCGAAGTAAAGTTTGATTATGAAGGATCAGAAGTTTCCAATAAGGATCAAGATTGTAACTCGAAGGCTACAATTTAAAGTCCAACATAGTATGAAGAGCGGGTGCAAGATTGAGCACCGCCAGTAATCAAGAAGTCCAAGAGTAAGTACTCATTTGAAATGACATAAGAGTTATGATTATTACCTAGGATGAAGAGATAACGTATGGAGTCATTATAAAAGTCATGTTTTGTTGATGATTCCGGGACGTAATCATCCTAAGGGGGAGATAATTGTAACGTCCGCAGATTCAGGCTAGTCAATTTAGAGACAATAAGTGTCAAAAATGAATTTTTAATATAATATTATTTATAATAAATAATCTTAAATAAGTTATAGTATATGTCACAAGGGTTCCGTACATATAAATAACGCCGAAATCCGAGTTATAACGAATAAGTTATGACATGTTGAAGTTTTACGGCAAAACCGGCACGGCACCGAGTATCGCAAAAAGTGATTTTTTTTATAAACTACTTTATAGCCTTAGATATCTAAATGAAAGTTGTAGTATACGTTAAACCAAGAACATATATAAAAAGAACGTCCAAATCCTACTTCGTATAAGGAAGTTATGATTTTTCTAAGATTTGGTATATGAGTGCACAACCTGAAATTAGAATTTTAGATCGACCAATTTTTAGCCGACATAACCTAAAATAGAATCGAAGGTCTTGTTAATAGTAGCTCAACGGTAAAAAGACAGACAAAAACGGACGTCGGATGAAGTAGTTGTGAATTTTTAACGGAATTTTCATGTCCCGGCCTGTTAAAAATAAATCAGAATTAGCCAACGGAGTCTAAACGAAAGTTGTAGAGTACGGCCCCACCTATGCGTGGATATAAATAACGTAAAAAACAGAGCTTGTATGCAATAGTTATGGATTTTAGAAAATAATTAGTTTTTAGAGTAACCAGCGATTGACACGTGGCCTAATGAGCCGCACCTTCTTCCCCATGACTGTGCATGAGATCGTGAAATGTTGCACATTACGCCCAGCATAAGCGTAACCCTTAAAAACCCATTACGCTCAGCGTATTCTTGAGTACGCTCAACGTACTCGGCGCTGACAACCTATAAATAGAGGCGCAAATCTCCCATTTTCTTCACACCTTTCATACTCTTTCTCTCCCATTACCCCAAGTCATTTCTTACCTTCCATAACACTTCCTAAGTGCTAGAGGCGAGTCCTAGAGCACCGGAAGGCTCCGAGAAGAAGAGCTTTCGGCTCAGAAGTTCCACCCCCGCAGAACCCAACTCCTAACCAAACCCCCTAGTAAGTGAGTTATGTTTACCCTACTTTAAGTATAACTTATGTTTGAGTTCATTAACGTTATTATGAACCTATAAAAAAGATTTATCAGTGATTCCAAGTCGTTATACTAATTAATCTACTTATGGGGATGATGCTAGGATGTGATTTAGTGAGGTGTTCAAAGTGGGATTTCCAAACAGTATACTTCGTATACCAAACGGACCCTACCTCCAATATGATCCTAACTGGTTGTTCCTTATTTCATAGATCATGAAAGTAGACTTTGAGTTAATGATGAATCTAGACTAATAATTAGTTGCAATAAAGATTAGACTAAAACATAGCGATAATAATACTAGGTTTCATCAAAGGAAAATAGAATCATTAGAAGCGAAGCGCTGCCTGAGTTTGCAATCTTCAATTTGACAAGTGAGTGCATAGTTACTTTCACATTACACATAGATATGAAGTATTTTATATAAATTACATGTTATGTGTGCATATTATCTGTATACTTGCTATTTATACAGGATGAACGATTTTATACATGTTTTAAATGATTTAAACTGTATATGTATTTTATATCTACAAAATATGTTGGGTAAAACATGGGTAGATGAATGATGAGGGATGAAAGTTGATATAAGTAAACATTGGCGACTATGGACTTAGTGCCAATTGCATAAACCATGGCGGTTATGGACATAGTGCCTAAACCCTAGCAACTATGGACTTAGTGTCTATTGTATAAACCCTAGCGACTATGAACTTAGTGCCTGTTGTATAATCCTTGGGGACGATGGACTCCATGCCTTCTTTAGGATAATCTTTATGAACGAATGAACGAGCAATAGCCGATTCTTAGGGTAGATCCTTAAGAGTAAAGAATATAATGGGGATGGGTAATTGGGTTAATTGTTTGATGTTTAAACATAATAATTATATTATTTTGGGTTGAAAACCCTATGTACTCACCAGGTTTCCCAACCTGACCCACTCAATTTATTTGTATCACAAGTGTCGATATGAAGTTACATTACACTGAGAGATTAAGGAGATATAAATCACTAGTGATAACAAATGTAAGGTCTGTTTATGCTTAGGTTTCTGTATTAACGATGACATCCCAATGTTTTAAAATAAATAAAATACATTTCTTCGGAAATGCTTTGATATCCTATTTATCATGTTTTTCTGGGAACAAATTCCGCAACACTTTTCTTTAAAAGGTTTCTCTGATTTTCAAAATAAAGCATAAACAAATTAGTCTTTTCTTGCCGTGAAAACGGGGATGTTACAGTTGGTATCAGAGCATTAGTTTAAGCGAACTAGGAATTGTAGGAAATTTCTAGACTTAAACTTAGAATGCTAAGCGATGATCGTGACGAGTGTGTCTAATATATTTTAGGTGGTACACCTGAATAGACACAAACACTAGCTTATTTAAGGAAGATGCCTAAAATGCTTTTATGTGCTAATTTATTTATGATGCTATATGTTGCTATCCTTTGATCGGATCTATGGTATGTTTCCAACTGGATCTGGAAACTTCATATGTACAGGTTTTCTAAACGTTTAAATATGATATTAGAACTAGCATGTAACTTTTCGAAGTAATAAGGAGGAATACGCATCTAAACCTTCCTATATCTATATTCTTGTCTTGATACACCAAATGACTGCTTTGGTGTGCAGAACATCATGGTGAAGACTTGTAGTGAATTGAGTAAGTGGAGGAAATGAGAAGGCTTACGATAGTGAATGATACCTATCGGAAGATATCGTATGAGTGATATCTTGCGTTTAGAATGCGTCTAATTAATAATATGTCTAGTACGGGAGAAGTACACGTTCGATTAGCTGAAAGAAAGATTTTTGGTATAATCCATGAAGTTATCCCATCATCTGACATTTCAATCACCAACCGAGTTGAAGAAGAATTGATGATTGAAGATACGCATGGAAGAAGTCCTAGTAGAGTCTAGGGAAAATTATATGATTGTTAGGACACATTTTTATGTGTTAAAATTGATTCTGTGATAATGACTTGGAGAACTACGAGACAATACTTGGGACGAGTATGAGTAGGTGTGAAAGGTAGTAGAGTCCTATACTACCGGAAGCACAGGACTCGCACTTGGATCAGGGAAATTCACAAGGTTACCAAGAAGCTAGTAATTGATTCCATTTTGTTCAAGTATGTCGTTACCATCGTTTCGGTAATGACTAAGAAAAAAAATTATTTTGACCCAACTTGTCATATCAAATTGAGTCCGACTAAGATGAGTATGTTACATGGTTCAGAGAACCAAGTTCGATGTAGCATCTGACCTAAGCCAGAAGATTAAAGTGAAAGATAATCAGAGCAATCAATAGAAGTTTCACGACCATTTTTAAAGTAAGAAGCTTGTAGCTAGAAGTGTTGCATGCTAGAATATGATTATCTCACATTAGAGCATGAAGGAAGGTATATTCCTTTCTGGATATTGACTCTAAGAGACCTGAGTCTAAGCATTGCATCATATGATGAGAGGTTATTAGAACATGACCCATCGGTCTATTACGATAATTGACATAAAGTCTGTTTATGAAGGATCAGGAGTTTCCAATAAGAATCAAGATTGTACCAGAAGTACCTGAAACATAAACTGAAAACCGTAAGCACAAAGCTTAGTGAATTTCCTCTAAATATCACATACCACACATATCAAACATATAATGGGCCCCACCCGATGAGTGTAACGGGCCCCGCCCTAACAAGCACAACATGCTGTGCACATTGAGTATAACGTCCCTCGCCTTAACTCGCATAACAGTTCTTGCCCACTGAGTACAACAAAACTCACACAACGGTCCCCGCCCAACATACAAACATATAAATATAACAAGTAATAGCATACAGAATACCCATTGTGCCTCGTCCATTAAGCATACAAACACATACACATGAAAGAGTCGTGCAAACATGTAGCACCCTAACATGATAACCCATGTGTCATCATTGGTGCCTTCGACTCGCTAAAAATGGTGAGGAAGGCTCACGTTAAGCTGCTGAATCACTGGAATAAATCTATAGTTGTTGGTTTGGTCAATCCACGCGCTATCAATAACAACAATATCAAATTTATTAACTGGATCTGAACCCATAATCATAGGTCTAATCTATTGGCCCAGATCTAGGTCCAATCCATTTACTAAGAGAGCCCAAATCTAATTGATAATCTAAGGCCCAATCATCCAAATTGGGGCCAAGACCCATTATGGGCCTAAAATCCAATGAAGCCCAACAAGCTAGTCCAAATCCAACACAAAAGCTTTTGTGGCCTAACAAGGCCCAAGCAATGGAGTCCCAAACAATGGCCCAATACCGAGAATGTCTAAACCAAGCCCATATGTTGAGTACGTGGGACGTACTTAGCTTGTACGCTAAGCGTACTCCTTTTGGGGCTAGTACGCGTAGCGTACCAACTGGGTATGACCAATGTACTCCTCAGTGTGCTACCTCTACTCCCTTAAGCACTTAAACAGTTCATCCCTTACTCCATACTCTCAGACCTTGTCTCAAAATATGACTTATCACATAAAGTTGGCAATTTTACATGCATGCATGGCTTAATGGAGCTTTAGAGCTCAAAAGATCTTAATAAAGGGTCTTAACACATGCATGGGTCAATATCATGGTTCTAAAAAGCGCGCCATGGCGCGCCTCAAGGCGTGCCATGGCGCAATGCGTGGTGTAGCCGTTACGAAAACGTCCAAGGCGGGTTTGTTAAGTGTGGCGCCCAAATAACCTGTTAAGGCGTGCCTTATCGCGTTATGGCGCGAGTTTTTTTTCTAGGCGCAGGTTTTTTCGATTTTTTTTGTCGGGCCTGAAATAATTGAGTTTTTTTTTTTTTTTTAACTTTTTTATATTAAATATTAATACAATACTTCTAAAAACTTCATATATTTGATAAAATTCAATATTTATATGATTTATCTCTTTTAATATATATAAAATAGTCACGCCTTGAAAAACGTCATGGCTCGCCAAGGCTTGACATAACTTAACTTTGACCTTGCCGCCAAGTCACGCCTTGCGTTATTTAGAACCTTGGTCAATATACACCATAAAGTTTGCATTTCTATGCATAAGGTACCCTTAAAATGTCCAGTTCTAAAGGATTAAACTTCTAAAATGACCTTATCTCACAAGGCTAACCAAAGGGACCAAAATAGCCATAAACAAACCCAAGAGTAGTTCTATACAAGGAGTTGACAAGTTATGGACTTTATACCTCAAAACTCATGAAATGAAGAAGCTAAACTTAGATCTGTAAGCTCTTCTCCAATCAATGAGTCTTCAATCTTCTTCTACCACTACAAAATGCACAAGGACACACCAAAGTTCTTTACAAGAGCTCAAAAGCACCAAAACAAAGGCTAGGCATGAAATTAGGGTTTTGAAGATATGGAGGCTGGTCTAAAATGTCCAAGAGGTGGGTTTAAGAAGCTTTAACAGGGTACAAACCCTAAAAATTAGGGTTTGTCCCAAGCCAGTGTACGCCCAACGTAACCCCACGTGTGCCTAGCGTACGTGGGAGATGCCCGCGATCATGGTCTTGCTAGTACGCTAAGCGTACTCATAGAGTATGCCCCGCATACTAGCCAGAGGACCAATAATGAAAATATTTTTTTAGCAAGGGTTAAAAGGAAACTTACAATGTCTGAATGTTAAACCTTCATTCTTATGCTTATATCCTTCTATATCTAGGTTTTTAGGCTTAGTTCTTCATGTTGGGTTCATATGGGTGGTTAGTTTTGATAAAGTGGGCAACTTTATCATTCCTTGAGGTCCCTAGAGCTACATATGTTCCAGATCTTAAATGATTCACTTGTTTTTTTTCCATTCATGGAGTTTCATTTACCTTATTTCACATTTTGACCTAAGTGTAAGGAAGGACATGCATGTCCATAAAGTTATGATTTTTATGGTCCCCTGTGATGCAAAGGAGCCATCTCGAAAGTATTAAGGGATGTATTAAAGGATTAAGCTCTTAATGAAGGAATACTTATTCTGACCAAAAACCACAGCATGGCCAAGGTGGTGTCACGGCGTGGTGTCGCACTGCAACACATCTGTTTTTTTTTTCCGAATGTAACCATGCATGGCTTGATGACTTTCACAACGTAGTGGATGGTTTCTCTACGACTGTTTTGTCTTCTGGCTACCATGGTGCAGTCATTGGTTGGTAACATGACGTGGTGGCTGACTATTGACCCTTGACCGTTGACCATTGAGTTTCGACCAGTTTGACTTTTGGTCAATGAAGAGGTTTTGAGTTATAGATTGAGGTTGGATTGTGATTGGCTTCGAAGGTTTGTGTAGGTGATTCTGTGAGGATTTCAAGTAATGGATTTCATCTCTTTAATCAGTGGATTTTTCTCACTATACTTTGTAGGACACTAGGTGTCATTGTATGCTAGCTTGTTATAGTGATATTTTCCATTAAAAGAATATGGTCGGATTACAACACTTATATGAAAGATTGTGGTGGGATCACATCAATTAAATGGAAGACCATGGTGAGACCATGGCGGGAAAAAGTGTAACGGGTTTGTAGCAAAGAAAGTGACTGTAAGGCTATGGTGGGATCATAACATACATACAAATTGAAATAAACCTTAGGGTGGAGCCCACTTTTATGTATCGTATGTGGTATTTTGGGAAACTCTTTAAGCTTTGCGCTTACAGTTCAAGTTTAAATGTTTCAGGTACTTCTAGTAGCAGTGGAAAGGAGCCACCTTGATTGCATTGCGTCAACCGATGATTTTCCGTAGATATTTTATGAAAACAACATACTTATGTTTTGGTTTATTTGACTTGTGAGGTTTATGGAATGGTTTTATTTACCGTAAAAATGAAAATTTTTCCAAGTATTTTTGGAATGTTTCAAAGATTTACAGATTGATCCAAACCATAAGGACCATTTGTGAAATTTACTGCAAGGTTTATTAGTTATTACATTCGAATTTATTTATCATATATTTCATATTATTTTTGTTTCATGTATTGGATACTACTGATGTTAATCAATCGTCTACCATCTTTTGAACATTTTCTATCTATAAGATGTTTAAGTATAAGGAAGAGAAACTTTATTAGAGGATGTTTGAGATTGCTTTTCATAATAACTTATTGACTTATCAGCTTTTTTCAAAAGCCAATAAGTTAAAAAAAGTATTTGACAATCTTGAAAGAACTTTTCAAAATGACTTTTCATTAGTTTTAAAAAGTCTTCTAAAATAATATTTGAAAAAAACTAAAACTTGGATTTTTGAAACTCATTTTAACTTTTACCTACAATAGCTTCAAAAAGGAGATTTTAAGTCAAACAATTTTTAACTTATCAACTTATTGACATTCGCCACTACAAAATTTAATCAAAACACTTTTTAAAAAACTCATATTATCATCACCATAAGTCAATAAGCACTTTTTCCCTAAAGCACTTTTTAAGTTAAGAAAACAATCCCACACACCCCCTAAAATAGGTGACAAATTCATGAATGACTAAATAAGTATTTATATTATATAAATGAAACATCTTTTCATTAAGGTAACTTAAATAATATTTTAAAAACATTTATTTTGAAGTCTCAAAATTTTGAAGTTTAAGTTTGCGGAAATCTTCCCAAAATCAAAAGAGGCTTAAAATCTAAAATAGTGAGATCGTAGCAATATAATATCATCACATGGTTAATAACCATACATGACGTGGAATTCTAAAAAAATCCATGCTACTTCTTATCTTGTCTCGAAGTTCTTCAATCTGAGCACAAGTCAAAGTAAGTTAGGCAATGAAATTGTTTAGTGAGAATATATGAGGTCTAATAATTTTGAGTAAAAATACATCTATCTAACTTACTCGAATAAACCCTTTGAAAAACAAGGAAACATCATAAATCAACTTAGGGTTTTAATGAGCCAAAACAACTAAAAGGGGGGTATATTACCCATGTCTCCAAATGCAATCAATGATAAACATTGGTTAGCAAAGCTTACCAATTCATCTCAAATGTCCAAAAAAAGTAGTTAGGATTCAATTTGCGATAATCCGTAATACATGCATCTATTCAAACCATTATCCATCTCATAAATTCCAAGTTACCAAAGTAGATGCTTAATCATCGAGCTTATGAGATAATTTTCTTCCTTTTACTCATTTATAGACTATGCAATAGTGAACGACTGCACAAAACGTAGCTAGACCTACATGTGAAATGTGAGGATTATTTATAAATCTACTCACATGACAAATTAATGAAACCTAATTTGTAAAAACGCTTTCAGGTATCATGAGTTACACGCACAACCTCCCATACTACATGTGTAGACATAAGGATGCTCCAAAAATCTTTTCCAACAATAAAATTTCTTAAAACAACATATATGCATCTCAAAAGAATTTCATGAATAAATACATGTACCTTCGATACACAAATATCACACCAAATTATAGGATATGAAAACAATCAAAACCATTGTATATGAAATCAAAACAAAAGTCAATCATTAAATTATGAACTTACAAGGTACTTGTGCTCCCATAAACTCACCTCAAAATATTAGCTAAACACCATTCCTTCTGCTAAGCTTTGAAGGTCTCTCATCATAACTAAATGAATTCGACATAGGTTACTAAAAGACCAAAATAACCCTACATTGTTACACACTTTACTATGTCAAACAATCCATTTTCTAACTTATATTAATCATATAAGATAATCATATAAGAACTAATGAAGGTTACAAGTGGCAAATCCGACCTCAAACAAAAATGTTAAGAGGAAAAACTGATATGTGAGATTTTTCAGCAAGTTACATGGCTCATGTGAATTTTTCCTTGGAAGGCACACACCTTGTATGCAGCCTGCAGACAGCTCAAATGCATAAGTTTTCTCATTAAATTGTGTACATTTACCTAGCTTCTTTAGGTCATTTATTCACCAACTTATACTATATTTTAGGGACAATTTGATGGGTTTTGGTTATAAGAACATCCTATGTGCTCATACAAACCCTAATGCTTGGATCTAGGTTTCTCTATTGTACATGCAAGTTATCCAAGACTATAAACCCTAGATCTAGCATATGATAATCAATATAACATATAATAAGGGTTTAGATCATACCTTGATTGTTATATAGCAATAACAATCCCAATTCTCCTTGTATTGACTTTAGAAAGCTTAGAGTCACAAATGTCACTCCTCTAATGGTTCACAAACACCAAGAGCAAGAGGATTAAGAGGAGATAGGATGGAGGCTGCCCAAAAACGTGTGAAACCCTAGAAGGATGCTTTGCCGCGTTTCTGGGTCATAAGGGATCTATATATATAGGAGGCTATTAGGGTTATCTAACAAGGAAACCCTAATTTGGATGCTTAAGCCCTAAGCAACCCATGGATCCCTTTCCTTAAGGCCTTGGACGATTTCCTTATGGGTTTTCCCATAGAATTCGTCCACTCCTTAATATAAGGCAATTCATGGCCCAAATTGCAATTATCTTATAATTACAAATACAGTCCCTTAAGTTTAATTAATCTCTTTTAGTCACAAAACTAATTACCAATTAATTATTGACTAATATTAATTAAACAATATGATTTCTCCTTTAATATATTATTCTCATAATATATTAATAAATCATATTTAATCCTTTCTCTCCATAATTCATCCTATCAAGTTGCTTTGGTGAAGGCAACCCAAAAGGACCATGCACCATCGGGTCAAGTACATACCAAAATAGTTATGGACTTAGACACTAATCCAACAGTCTCCCACTTGGATAAGTCTAATAACTATTATGCGTATGACTTCAGATCCTGATCTGCAATCGTAGCTTTCCAAAGCCGCTGTCAACTCTGATCCTATCAGATACGCGTGTCCTTTAGATAAGGGATCATATATTCCTCCATTCTAGATATCGTAAGACATGATTTCTAATCATTCTCCTTTGTACTATTTCTCGACTTCTGATTTATGACGACTGACTAATTGAACAAATCAAATTAGCCCTAGCCCGGCCGAGCATTTACGTTTGTCATCACTAAATCATCGAGGGGCCCAAAGATATCGCTTTTATCCTACTTTGGATAAAAGGAACGGATAAACTTTGATACAATGCTCGCTTGCACTCACGCACCAAATTACACACAACAATATGTTTTATGACACCAAGTTACTAGTGCGTTTACATATTATCAATGTGCAACTGATTTGCAAGATACAACTCGCACATCTCGGTTTCAAGAATATAAGATGTTATCGTCTCACCAATCACTCGTGATACAATTCATGGAGTGATCCAAGTGAGCGTGGGTATAATCCAATGCTCAAATCATATTCATAAGCACTCATGAATGTTGCAGCAAACATTTGCTTATGTCTAATACACTTTAGACAATCCACACACCAATTCACGACAGTCTTCATTCATACCTACTTCCAACATATGAATGACTGTGGCCCGTTCGAATAATTTGACTGTTCTTAACCAATTAAATTATTCAGGAAGTCAAAACATGCAAAGTGAAACACAAGGATAATACTAATCCCATATGGTCTCAAACCTTTGAGTATAAATGAAACACCTTTTATTTATCACCATATCGATTACTCATTATTTGTTGTTTCGGTTAATCAACTTCTTACTTGAATTATCACACTTGTCCCATGCTCTTAGCATGCACACAATGTTTACCTATGGTTCTTACTTTGTGAAATAGATCACATTGAACATATTTCCAATCATACTCATTTCACAACTCCAAATCCTTTTTCATAAGTGAAAGAATATCAAATTCTTGCCACTTATAGAATATGCTAGATTCTAACATTTTATGCAATGTTCCCTTTTGTAATGTCACTGCACTAAAGTCACAAAGACTATTGCCAATGAAATTACAAAGTCTTCTATAGGAGATTGTTACAACACAATTCCTTAGATATGATGTCTCTCACTCAAAGTACATTCCTTTGAACATCCTTTTGCATAAAAGTTCCTAATCTAGACATAGATTTTCAATATTCAATTCCCAATATGGACATGTTTCCATATTTTCCATATGACAACTCATTCTTAATAGAATCTTATCTATTCATAATAATGTCGATATGGTCCATCCAATATGGAAACATTTCCATATTTTCCAATACTATACTTCTAACTACTTACAAGCGACCAATCATTGGCGAACTTTGGATTGTCCTTTGATAGTTGTTTAATTATCTTAGTCAAAACTGATTCTTGTCCTTTTTCCCTCTAAATGCGCTAGACATTTGGAAAATTTTTAGAATGGTCAAATATTATAGCATTTTCAATCGATCCTATACCCGAAGCGTATGGGACACAATGCATAATGTCTTACATAAAGATTTGATACTTTATCAATCTTTTGCCATAATGTTTTATTTGCTATGTTCTCAAAATTCGAATTGTGAAGAGGAATGCCGTAATCATAATCAAAATTTTAAGAACACACTATGTACCTTTGACTAAATTTATTAACATTTCTCAACCTAAGCCTTTAGATTTGAAATGAAGCATAATATTCTCTCCCTTAATTATATCCTTACAACTTTGCAAAGAATGACTCTTGTTTTCTATAACTAATATTGCCAACTTGCAATACTTTCCTTAATAATCATACAATCATAACATTTCTGCTCCCACTATCATGATGATTATTATAAACATAACACTTATGCTCCCACTAGCTTTGACATGTATTCAGAAACAACTTAACTTTCAGAAAAACAATGCTTATTGAATTTCTTAAGTTCATGTTTCTAATACTTAGTGCTTTGATAATCTTTTATCAAGGCTTCTTGAACTTATACACCTTTGCCTTAGATAGTTCATATGTGTGTCTAAACAATTGCCAAACCTCACAATTCAAATTATGGAAAGGGATACCGTAACCATTATCGAATTCAAGAATGTAATTTTACAATCACTATCTTCTTAAAATCTTTCTTAGTGAAAGTATTTCCTCACAATCATTTTCATGAAGGAGGAAATCTTATGACACTTATATTTAAACGGTGTATTTGTTCCTATCCATGTGAATTTATCAAAACCAAAGTTTACGACAAATTCAAACTCATATGGATCGAACTTTCTTAATCTTGATTTCTTGCCTTATGGTAGCATAGCTGCCCACCATGTCTTCCAAGTAGTTAAGCAACTCACCTTTTCCTATCAATGTACTTTTCATTGATCAAGGTCCTTGCCTTTTATACATTCAAATGAGAACTCGTAGGACTCACATGCATAATTAACTCAATTGGAACAGCACAGAAACAAAATAATGTCAACACGATAGGTTGTAAACCTCAACTCGTGTGCTAGTGATGATCGATAAGGTCTATTTTGATTTGTTCTTGAAACCTTTCAAGACCATTAAGACTCCTACTAACTCCTTGACATATAAGATTCTCTTGTCAATAAACATTTCTTGACAACCAAATATTCAAGAGTTAGTGTAGTTTTTATCAAAAACACTTCATAAATTGGTCCTAGTTGGTCTTTGTCTTATCCAAGACATGACAACTTTTCCACATTTGATGAATGCTATAAACCTTCTTAATACTTATCACTCAATGTCGCAATCTTAACTCTAAGACTTGTTTTGGAACGAAGTATGATTGACCTTTTGATTTAACCATTTCTTCAATTCTTGATTCCTCTTCCTAGACATACAATTGTACTAAGACTCACTTAGAGGATCAATTGAGATGTGGTTCTTAATCACTAAGACCTATCATAAAGCATAAAAGGTACTCTCCCTTCTTCTTAGAATGGAGAAACTTTTATCTTTCTGCCTACTTGATTCTTCTTATTCGTTCTGCTATTGATTTCAACTTTTTCAATCAATTCATAATTACACTTAATCTTCTAAGTATAATCATATTTACTAAACCTTTAGTTAATCATTACGAATATCATTGTTACTCTTATGGTGGACTTGATCAACACGCAAATTTGTGTGCTCGATCTCCTAGTCCTTCACTTGACACTTTGTCAATGAATTAGTCTAATTTCCAAAATATGAAATTTCTCATTCATCCTGCAACCAAGTTGCATGATTCCAAGTTTCTGTCCAATTAAAACTTAGGTGATGAGAAACTTTCCTTATTCGGTAAATTCTTCGACATTTCCACAAATAACATAATAAGAACCAAATCCATTATTGCTAATAATAGAAACATTCAAACATCAATTTTTCATATACGCCATTGCAAGGATAAATAATATAAAATCAAAATTTATTTTATTGCGGAAAAATTTGTCCTTACAATGCAATTAATTGAAAAACTATGCTAATACATCTTTCTTAGCAATCTAATTCTAACTCTAAGTAGTAGCTCAAGAATCTAATCTTCTAGAAATGCGATCGAAATCCATTCTTTCACGGTTAGATTCTGCTCACTTCTTCCCTTAAGCTTCCTTTCTTTTCTTCGATCCTACAAAACATCAATTGTAATCTTATCACATTATGTATTAAGAATCTAGAATAGAAGCTTAAAAGAGTTAGTTAATGGACTTTACCTATATTAGAGCCATACGTTTCGACTCTCCCATCTTTTAGATCTCTTAGGTAAATTGGGCAGCTTCGTCCCCAATGCCCTTTCTCTTGGCAATAAAAGCAAATTGGCTCTTTTGGAACATGACATGGAACTACTTCAGACATTTCCTTTCTCTTATGATCAAACTTTTCGATCATAGCATGTCTTTCGTTGCTTTTTTCTATATCCATAGAGGTCTTCAAGGCAGATTCACCAATCAACTATGTTTTTCTATTGCGCCAAACCATTGCTGATTCAGTAGCAATAAGCATATAGGTGAGATCTATAAGGGTCACGTCGCGGTTCATCATATAGTACTCTCTTAAGAACTCGCTATATGAGTTAGGAAGTGACTGAAGAACCCAATCAACAGCCATTTCCTCACAGACAACGGATCCCAACATTCTTAACCTATCAATGTGTGACTTCATCCCTAGGACGTGTGCACACACCGGCTTTCCTTCTTTATGTTTACTTGCCAAAAGGGCTTGAGTGATCTTGAAATTTTCAAGCCTTTGAACTTGTGGGTTAGGGAGAATAATTGGAGGATGTGGAGGAAGTGAAGCATGATTTCTTGTTCCTCGATCGAATCGTGGAATATCATCTTCATGTGGAAAGCTTGTTCCACGGGATTTGGGAAGACCATAGTTGTCGAACTTTGACATCTACAAAATGGGAGAAACAAATTCAAGTTAGTTGATTGATTGAGTCCTTAGTAAATCACCCGAATGAGATACTAAGGCTAGGACCCAACACAATATGCTACAACCTAGAAAAGGGATGCCGTAATCTAGTTACAGAATATTTGAAGGTAAGTGAATGACGATTCACTAATTTCCACCATGAAAAACGAAAAAGAAATTTAGGTTTTAAATCTATGAAAACTCCTAGATCCTATGAGATTCATTGAACATTTCATTGGCATGTTTAAATCTCGATATGTCCCTCTTGTTTATGACTGGGATGCCGAGGATCACAAAGCGGGTGTGAATAACCATGCAAACTACATGGTGCCCCCACATGTTACAGTTACCTATTCGATGTGCCGGTAAACCATACACGCTCCACCGAAATATGACAAACATTGAGTCACCCTTTTCTACCCTTGCTTAGAACCATTTAGTGTGCCGGTAGACCACACACGCTCCACTAACGTCTTCGCAAGGGCACAAAGTGTAATTTAATGGAATTGCATCAATTCACTTTTGCCTAAGTAACTAAGATTGGGAATTTGTAAAACATTTAGTTACTTTTGTACTTCATTATACTTATAACGGAAGGTTTTGTCCTATCCTACCCATTCGGCTAACGACCCTCCACTAGTCAAGAGTGCGGTGGGTAAGAGTGGATACCCATTCAATCGCCATTTTATAGGCAATTTCCATAAACACCCCTTATAGACCAGCTTCATGAATGAGGCCTACTAACGGTAAGACTGACTTTTACTCATACATATATATAATGTTAGACTTTTAATGTTATATATAGTATAGGGTGTATTTTACACATTTAAAATATTAGGTGGTCAAATTTAACAATTATACTTTTAATTAAATTAAATTTTAAACCAAAAACTTTATGGATTAATTAAACCTCTTTTAATTATACACCTTAATTAATTAATAAAACCGTAAGGGTGTGATTTGAACTTTTTCAAAACAATACTAGGGTTTTAGAATTTAACATTCCTAAATTAAACTTTTAATCAACTTTTTAAATTCCAAAACTTGAGGGCAAGTTTTGAAGCATTTCAAAACATTAGGGTTTAGAATTTAAATATACATCAAAATTAAACTATTAATCAAAATTTAAATTCCAAAACTTGAGGGCAAGTTTTGAAACCATTTTCAAAACATTAGGGTTTCAACTATTTAAATTTCAAAACAACAAAACTTTTGAGGTCAAATTTAAACTATAAAACCTAAAGGGGAAAATATGAAACATTTCATAACATAAGGATCAAATAACAAATAATCTAAATTAACATTTAATCATATAATTATCCATATTTGATTTATTTAATGATTTCTTGCAAAACAATTTACCACTTTAATCAAAATAATTAATCAATTATCACATAAGGAAACAAATATTTTATTAATTGATAAGTATCTTCAATTAGATCAAGAATATACTCATATATATATATATATATATATATATATATATATATATATATATATATATATATCAAAAAATCGGATTTATATTGATCTAATATGATAAGTGAACTATCCTTAAGCAAAAACATCAAGAAATCCCGTTTTTCCCTCATTCTGACCAGCCGACTCGTCGAGTCAGGCACGGACTCGTCGAATTAGCATGAACTCGGCGAGTTCATCTAAAAAACTCGGCGAGTTCAGCCCCCAGAAACACAAAAATCGAATGTTTTTCAACATACAAAGCATCAATACAATAGAAACCAATCTAGGCTCTGATACGACTGATGGGTTTTGGTCATAAGAACATCCTATGTGCTCATACAAACCCTAATGCTTGGATCTAGGTTTCTCTATTGTACATGCAAGTTATCCAAGACTATAAACCCTAGATCTAGCATATGATAATCAATATAACATATAATAAGGGTTTAGATCATACCTTGATTGTTATATAGCAATAACAATCCCAATTCTCCTTGTATTGACTTTAGAAAGCTTAGAGTCACAAATGTCACTCCTCTAATGGTTCACAAACACCAAGAGCAAGAGGATGAAGAGGAGAGAGGATGGAGGCTGCCCAAAAACGTGTGAAACCCTAGAAGAATGCTTTGCCGCGTTTTTGGGTCATAAGGGATCTATATATATAGGAGGCTATTAGGGTTATCTAACAAGGAAACCCTAATTTGGATGCTTAAGCCCTAAGCAACCCATAGATCCCTTTCCTTAAGGCCTTGGACGATTTGCTTATGGGTTTTCCCATAGAATTTGTCCACTCCTTAATATAAGGCAATCCATGGCCCAAATTGCAATTATCTTATAATTACAATTCCAGTCCCTTAAGTTTAATTAATCTCTTTTAGTCACAAAACTAATTACCAATTAATTATTGACTAATATTAATTAAACAATATGATTTCTCCTTTAATATATTATTCTCATAATATATTAATAAATCATATTTAATCCTTTCTCTCCATAATTCATCCTATCAAGTTGCTTTGGTGAAGGCAACCCAAAAGGACCATGCACCATCGGGTCAAGTACATACCAAAATAGTTATGGACTTAGACACTAATCCAACACAATTAACATGCATTACCAAAGTACTCATAATCCTTCTACATATCAGCAATTCTATTAGAAAAAAAATGATGCACTATACCACAACAAAATTACCTCAAAGTTCTAGGCCCTTAAGATATGTTTAAGAAATAAACATCCATTAGATTAAAGGGACATGTATTATAACCAAGTATAAATATATTCTTTATATAAAACTATAGATTGTGAAGCATAATCCATGGTATAATCCTGACAAACATTAGGTTCACCAATGGGACTAGATATTTCTTTGCATACATTTGGTACTATAATAAAAGTATGACATTAGTGTAGACCTAGTAGCCAATCATGGCTACAATACCAACATCATTGAATTTTCAACCTTAAAACACCTTTGGCAAGTGAACCTTAAAAACTTGAGAATTTGACCTTTGAAGTATAAAATCTTAAAGTTTTGGATGAACTCACAAGAATAAAAGAATAATAAAAAGCCCACAACAGCTTAGATGGCATTGATGTAGACCATAGAACCAAAATTAAACAAATCCGACCTTTAAGAAAAACCAAGCTAATATCAACCTTGCCCTTTGAATCTTGAATTCTTAATATTGTAGACACCTAAGGTTATTAGAATAGCTCATGCTCTACAGTAACTCTTTTCAATGCAATCTCCCTCCAAAGCTAATTTGACAAGAATATTCATCCCAGGGTGTGAGAAATCTCCATTTAAATACAAAATTCATCAAAACTTGGCCTTGTTTGTTTGTATTAGTGGTGGTTTCTGTCCTCAAAAAACATTTGGAGGTAGGGGAAAAGGGTAGTTATATAGAGAGGAAATGGATCATGGAGTTGGGGTTCGAAGTTAGGCCATCGTAATGGGAAGTGTTAGATGTCATTTTATGCATATTATAGGGTATCTTTTATTACATTTAGGATCATATTTTGTATATTTACATTTCATTTATTTAAATAATGTTTAGGTCATCTATTTCGTTAGAATTCCAGTACTGCTCATGTTTTTATGTCAATTTTAGATAGTTCGAGTGGAGCAGTGCTTTGGGAGCAGTTGGATGCGAGTTTGGAGCTTAAAATAGAGCTTGGAACTTCTAAAGGATTCTGAGGAATGTTTGGAAGATGTTTTGGTCAAGAAACATCCGATCGAATTGATCACACGAAGGTAGAATCTGTAATCTGAAGCTAAAGGATGTTGGTGGCAGCTTTGACCCCCTGTCAGTCTTTTGACCATATCTCATTAACTGTAACTCCGAGTGATGATATGCAAAATGTTATGAAAATTAGACGAAATTTTGGACGTCCTAGGAAAAACATGCGATCGCAATTCTTATCTATGCGATCACATAGAGCCTTTATACGATCGTAACTTTGCTCGCAACTTGTCTTCGAGGTTTTTTCATGCCAAAAATTCATCTAGGAGTAAAAACTCAAAACATGCGATTGCAACCTATATACATGCGATCGCAACTTTGCCAAAAAGTGTCGAAATAGCTTCCTACTTCATTAAAAAGGCGCGTTATCTTCAGAACATGCAATCGCAGCCTCAAAACATGCGATCACATGTTATCAGTTTCTTGTTCTGGAAACTTCCACCTTGAGTATAAATACAACCCTCATAATCAGTTGTGAGGGTTAGACGATTCCAGACGAAGAAAACCACTTTAAAAGGCGATTATTGAATTCTTTCAGCGACTTTTGAAGATCTGAAGACTGTGAATCCTCTCATTCATTTAGTTTATAAGATTTATCAATAAATGTTTCTTTTATCTAGTTTGATTTCGTTTTTGGGCACGTATGGCTAAACTTTAGTTTTCAGTTCTACATAGACTAGTACTTCTCATGTGATTAGTTTTCAGATCTGATTCTCGTTTTGTGTTTCTATCTAGATTTATCAGTTTTGAGCTTAACGAATGTTTAATTTTAATTCTTGTTAGTCTGATCATCTAGCTAGAGTTTTATCATTCCGATTAATTAGTTAATATAATCCGTAATTGTTCTTGTCAACTAGTAAAAGTAACAAGTATTAGATTGGTTCCATTTTCGGATTTAACTCTGATATAAACTGTAAGAATCATATATTTACGCTTCGAGTTTGTGAGAAGTATTGGATATTGCTGGGAATTTTACACAAATCATAAAGCTGTTTTTCTGATTTAATTAAAAGCTTGTTTAATTTAACAATAAAAATTTAGGGTTAATTCAATGAGCTTGTTTTGATTAACTAATTTAGGTAAAATAGATTATACTAGATCTTGTTAGTTTTTCTCAGTACAAGCTTAGATATAACGCATTCCGAATAACCAGATCTCAACTAGTTGCATGATTAGGAAAGTCACAACAGAACTGAAACCACTTTTATTATTGATTTTAGGTTATTTTAATATCAGTGCATTTTTTAGTTTTTAGTTTAACTTAAATCCCCCAGTTTAATAATTTTTGTTTTGACTAGGATGTGTCTGATACAAAAAATCATTGACTTTTAAGTTGTGTCCGTGAGGATTCGAACCTGCTTCCCTGTGCTATATTTTTAGTGCAACCAGCAGTGATATTGTATTTGCTTAGTACGCGCACGACAACGTGTTAACAGGAAGCCTGGAGAGGGTGTGGCGGAAAGGTAGCTTCTTAGGAAGACGGAGGTGGTCGTCGAAGCAAAGTACGTGAAAAACAACAATGGTCATTGTTGCAACGCCAAAGAAGATGGAGATTATCATAAAGACAGATTGGATGGTGGGAGGGTGAATATGTGAAACTAAGAGAATAATAAGGAATTATGGTATTTATTTTGTAACGTCCCAAATTCCGAGTCCAAAAATTTCCTTTTTGATTAAGTAATCTATAAAATCGTTTACTGAAAACATTGTCGATATCATATCAATCCATAAACCATCATGAGCATGTCTCAAAATCAAAACATCGAACGGTAATATAAATCAGAGTACAATCCTAGAAAACTCATTGCAGGAATCATGTGTGTGTGTGATGCGTTGCTACGCCGCCGGCTCCTTCCCCTTGGATAAAGAGGTACCTGAAACCAAAACTGAACCGGTAAGCACAAAGCTTAGTGAGTTCCCCCATCATACCACATACTAAACAATCATACATGCTGTTAGGCAATTCAGGGGTGCCCGACCTACCCATATCAAGCCATTCTAGGGTGCTGACTACCCATGTCAAGCCATTCTGGGGTGCTGACTACCCATGTCAGGCCATTATGGGGTGCCTGCCTACCCTCCGGTCTATCTCAGCCGGTCACGGGGACTATTTATCCCCGTACTACTATCACATAATAACCTATCATAAACATGCTGTCAGACATATATGGGGTGTCTGACCTGCCTTCCGGTCCTAACAACCGATCGGGAGACTATTCCCCAACTACTACCACTATCACATAGAACATATCATACTGGCACATAGAATATATAAAGTAATAGCAAACCAGACAATTATAAAAAAGACAATCATCTCAACTGTAATCAATACTAGTTGGTTGGCCTTGGTGCCTTAGACCCAATTCTACTAGAAGCTAACTCACCTCAATGTCGCGTAGTGTATGAACTGTCCCCAGCGTGAAAATCGACTTTCATCGATTCCTCAATCCCTACACGACAACTCTACTAAGTCATCAATTCGTACTCACAACCCCTATAAGGTAAACCCAAATCCTGGTCAAAGTCAACAATTGTCAAAGTCAACCTCCAGTTGACTTGACACGCCAAGTTGGTCTACCAACTTGTCGAGTCCCTATTCCTTAAAAATGATTCAACCCCCGACTCCACTCGTCGAGTCTAGCAATAACTCGATGGGTCCTCCTTCAACCATAAAATCGGGACCATCTTCAACCGACTCCCCGAGTTCACCCTTGAACTCGTCGAGTTCATCTCCTTCATAAAAATGTGTTCAGCCTATGACTCGCCGAGTTGTATGAACAACTCATCGAGTCCATCTTCATGGGTTGGGAGATTGCCTTGAACTCACTGAGTTTGTTCATACACTCACTGATTCCCATGATTTCCAGGTCTATAATTACGTCCATCTTTGTTGAGTCCTCTTCTAGACTCAACCAGGCTCCTCATAACAACAAAGGTCGGGGAACCATTACCCGACTCGCCGAGTCCCAAGAAAAAATCGTCGATTCCACTAAGTCCATGTACATAAACTCGATTTCTGTTGAGCTCATCTCATCTAAAGGGTAGATCTGACCTCTTAGGGTCGATATAACACATAAAGTCACGAACTTTACGTCCATGCACGGGTCTTTAAGCTCAAAAGGACCAAAAATGAGACGTACAAGATGCATGGGGCTCTCATGGCCATAGAGTTGGCACCTTTATGCCATGACACCCTTCGAAAGTCCAAGATCTGAAGCCATAACTCCACATTACACCCCACAACCCGAAAATAGCTTAGAAATGCCCTAAAGATACTAAAATCCAAGCCCTAAAGTTTATTAAATACATGGGAAGTCAAGATTGACGCTTTTTACCTTAAATGAGCTGGAGATGAAACATAATCTTTGGATCTTCTAGCTTCAACTGGAACTCCCAAGCTCCTTTCTTCTTCTCAAGCTTCATAATCACTAAAGACTGCACAAAAATGGCTTAAGAGCACTCAAACAAGGCTCGGGTTTCAGTGTAAGGTCTTTTGGAGGTTTGAGGAATGATGGAGGCTGATATGGGAGGAGATAAGTGGTTTAAATAGGGTGCAAACCCCCAAATTTAGGGTTTCACTCAGACAACTCCTACTCGCCGAGTCAGTCTCCCGACTCGTCGAGTAGATCACTTAAAATCTGCCCGTAAAGTCGAGTCTACTTGACGAGTTGGGCCTTCAACTTGCCGAGTCCCAGGGTAAAATACAATAATACTTGGAATTAAATACATACTAGGAACCGTGTGTTACAACAATAACTCTTTAGCGTTTGTAATTCTTAACTCCCAACCACTACCAATGTTACAATTTTCAATTCAACCCCAATGATTCCACAAAATACCCTCGAACAAACCAACGAAACCGAGGAGAACAAGGTGACGGAGGAAGATTGATTTTGATCTTGTATGTTATTTTGAACAATGTGTGTTGAAGACTTGTCTTTTTTTTTTGTTTGTAATAGATCTTTAATTCGAACTTTGATGGTTTTTTATACTTATTTAGTGTTTGACATAATTCTGCATATATAATGTCGGGATTTGTTTTAAAAAACAGGTTTGATAAATATAAAAAAATTTGTGAAAAATATATGAATAAATAAATAAGCTCTACCGATGACATGACTTTGATACAAGGCATAACTGTAAAAACAGTTTTAACTGTAAAAATATATGAATAAATAAATACGTACCAGCAACCGGGTGTTATAATCTCCCCCACTTATTCTAGACTTCATCCACGAAGTCTGTTGCTGAATCCGAAAACAGTTGAGCGTAGTGCTCCCTCATCTCGTCCTCCGGCTCCTAGGTCTATTCCGAGTCCTTGTGGTGCTGCCATTGCACCTTCACTAGCACCGCCCTCTTGTTCCTCTGATCCTTCAACTTCCTGTCGAGGATCGCCACTGGACGCTTGGTATAGTTCAGGTTGTCATCTACCTGAATGTCCTCCAAGGGCACCACTTCTGAATCGTCCACCAGACACTTCCATAACTGGGAGAGGTTAAAAGTGCTATGAATCTGACTGAGTTCGACTGGCAGGTCCAGCCTATATGCCACCTTACCCACCCGGGCTACAACCCTGAAAGTTTCAATATACCTAGGGCCCAGCTTGCCCCGCTTCCTGAATCGAATGATGCCCTTCCAAGGCGACACTTTCAGGAGTACCATATCCCCGACCTAGAACTCCAAGTCCGATCGACGCTTGTCAGCATAACTTTTCTGCCGACTCTAAGCAGTCTGAAGCCTGCTCCAAACCTGATGGATCCTCTCTGTAGTCTTGAGTACCACTTCATTACTCCCCATGACCCTCTGACCAACCTCACCCCAGCATATCGGGGTCCTGCCTTTCCTCCCATACAACATCTCGAAAGGAGGACAGTCAATACTCGCATGATAGTTGTTATTATAGGAGAACTCAGCCAAAGGAAGTTAAGTATCCCAACTACCTTCGAAGTCTAAAACACATGCCCTCAGCATGTCCTCCAGGGTCTAAATGGTCCGCTCACTCTGACCATCCATCTGTGGGTGAAAAGCAGTGCTGAAGTGCAGACGAGTACCCAACTTGTCGTGAAACTTCTTCCAGAATCTGGAAGTAAACTGCACGTCTCAATCTGAAATCACTAAGACTTGCACTCCGTGCCGAGCTACTACCTCTCGAATGTAGATATCGGCCAACTTCTGAGCCGACATGCTCTCCTAGATCCGTATGAAATGGGTACTCTTGGTCAACCGATCCACGATGACCCAAATCGAATCCACTCCTCGGTCAGTCCTGAGAAACTTTGGGATGAAATCCATAGTGATGTCCTCCTATTTCCACAGCGGAATATCCAACGGCTGGGTCTTGCCTTGCAGCCTCTGGTGCTCGGTCTTGACCATCCTGCAGGTCAGGCATCTCTTAACCAACCAAGCTACGTCCCTCTTCATGTAGAGCCAACAATAATCAAGACGAAGATCCTTGTACATCTTCGTCGCCCCGGGATGAATAGAAAACCTGGATTTGTGTGCCTCCTCAATCAATATTTGGCATACACCCCCATGATATGGGACCCACACTCTACGGTGTAGACTCAACAATCCACGGTTGTCATAATCAAAGGAGGAAAGCAGACCCACAATACACACACTCTTACGGTGTTCCTCCTTCATGGCCTCCTGTTGGGCCTTCCAAATCCGCTCCAACAGTGGAGTCACAACCGTCATCCTTATATAGATATCCCTGATCAACATTGCCTTGCGGCTAAGCACGTTGGCCATGGCATTGACCTTCCCCAGGTGGTAGAGGATCTCGCAATCATAATCCTTTACCACATCAAGCCACCGACGCTACCTCATATTCAGATTTGGCTGATCCATGAGATACCTCAGGCTCTTGTGGTTTGTGTAAATGGTACAACGAACCCCATAGAGGTAATGATGCCAAATCTTGAGGGCGAAAACAATAACCCCCAGCTCCAAATCATGCGTTGGATAGTTCGCCTCGTAAGGCTTCAATTGTCTCGAAGCGTAAGTGATAACATGCCCTCTCTGCATCAATACTGCGTCCAAACCCGAGATGGACGCATTGCAATACACTACAACATCATGCATGCCCTCTAGCAGGGATAAGATTGACACCTCGCACAATCTCTATCTCAACGTCTCAAATGTGGCCTGCTGCTTAGACCCCCAGTGAAAGACCACGACTTTCCTCGTCAACTGGGTTAGGGGCACGACTATCTTGTAAAAGTCCTGAATGAATCTTCGATAATAGCCTGCCAGTCCCAGAAAGCTTCGAATCTCAAATGGAGACCTCGAAACCTCCCACCTCATCACGGCCTCCACCTTGGTAGGGTCAAGCAAAATCCCGTTTTGGTTGACAAGGTGCCCAAGAAATTGCACCTTGCGCAACCAAAACTCGCACTTGGAGAACTTAGCATACAAGCTATCCCACCTCAAAGTATCCAAAACCTCCCGCAAGTGCTCCGTATGCTGCTCCTGTGTCTTGGAATAAACCAAGATTTCGTCAATGAAAACAATCACAGACCTATCCAACATCGGCCTACACACGTGGTTCATGAGATCCATGAATGCAGCAGGAGCATTGGTGAGCCCAAAAGGCATCATCACGAAATCATAGTGACCATATCGCGTCCAAAAAGAAGTCTTCTGCACATCCTCCTCTCTGACCCTCATCTGATGATAACCCGAAGGCAAATCAATCTTGGAGAGCCAAGATGCTCCCTGAAGCTGGTCAAAGAGATCATCAATCATCAGGAGTGGGTAACGGTTCTTCACCGTTACCTTATTCAGCTCCCGGTAATCTATACACATCTGATGCGACCCATCCTTCTTTTTCACAAAAAAAATCGGGGCTCCCCAGGGTGAACTGTTCGGTCTAATTAATCCCTTGTCTAACAGCTCCTGCCGTTGTGTAGACAACTCCTACATCTCAGGAGGAGCCAGCCGATACGATGCCTTGGCTATCGAAGTCGCACTAGGGACTAGGTCGATCTTGAACTCTACCTGCCTCTCCGGAGGTATTCTAGGCAACTCCTCTGGAAATAAATCCACGAACTCTCGTACCACTGGCACATTGCTCACCGTCGCCGTACCCACCTCCCGGGTAGGGGTGGCAATTTATGACACGACAAGACAAAAATACACGGCACGAAGCGAAATTGGGACGAAACTAAAATTGGAATTCATGTTCGAGTTAGTTGTAAAAAACATGATGACATTTCGTGTCGTGTTCATGTTCAAAATTTGACACGAAATTAACATGATTTAGTAGTTCCTTATCGTGTTTTTTGTGTTTGTCGTGTTTATTGTGTTATATTTGATAAAGTTTTCATTAAATAAACTAGTTTTTAGTATATGTTTTGTTTGTCGTGTCGTGTCGTGTCGTGTTTGTCGTTTTTTAATTCATTCATTTTCGTATTAGTTAAAACAACACGACATCGTGTTATGTCGTGTTTGTGTTACAAAAAACATTTACGTGTCGTGTCGTGTCTAACAAAAACACGAAACAATAACACGATATGCCACCCTTACTCCCGGGTATCCAAGACATAGGCGACATACCCTGCACACCCCTGCTGGAGATAGCATCTAACTCTCGCTGCTGAACATAAAGTTGGTCCCTGTTGTGGCCTCTCACCCTGAATTACCAGCTCTCCCCCACTTGGGGTCCTGATCCGCACCAACTGTTGCGCCTAGTCGATCACTGCCCCATTGGGGCTTAGCCAATCCATGCCTATAATAACCTTGTTCCCCCGAAAAGGTATGGGAACCAATTCTACCAGGTAGTGCTCCTCGATCAGTCTCAAAACACAATCCCTGAAAACCTCTAATGCTCGCACTTATCGGTCGTCTGCAATCTCGACCTCTAGAAGGCAATCCAACATGTCCGAGGACACAGGAAACCACTTGCTAAGTGCAAGAGACACAAACGATCAGGTAGCACCCGAATCAAACAACACCTGAACTGGAATACCGTTCGCATGGAACGATCCTAAACAGATCACATAACATAACATATCAAAATCACAGCGACATAATATAAAAGTTTAGAGAGAAGAAATCATACCTGTCACCACATTAGGTGCGGCACGTGCCTCTTCGGCTGTCAACTGAAATACTCGGCTCCACACCACTGGAGCCTCTGTCTTGACCTTCTGGTCATCTGCAACTAGTGTTGTCGCTGGAGTCAACACCACGATTGCGCTGCTGCTGATGCTATTGACAACCTAGGGCAGTTGGCCTTTTATGGCCCCTCTGATTGCAATGGAAGCAAATCAATTCTGTTGTCTGAACTGTGGGGGCGGGGGCAGTACAATCCCTGCAAAATTGCCCCATCTTGCTGCACTTGTAGCAGCCTGACAATCCCTCTCTACAAGCTCCCTCATGTGGCCTGCCGCATTTCCTGCAATGGCTCTAGCCCGGTTGGCCCTAAGACCTAATGTCAGATCCCTTGGGTTTTTTCCCCGAAACCCCCGTAACCTACTCAGTCTCTACCTTCCTCTTCTTGAGGTGCTCCAAATCAATCTCCATCTCCCGCGCCCTGGCAATCATGGACTACAGGGTCGGGCAAGCTGAATAGCTGACATGCTCCCGGATATCAGCACTCAACATATCATGGTAGCGGGTTTTCCGCATCTCCTCATCCCCCGCATACAGAAGTACCAACAAGGCCCTCTCCTTGAACTTGGTATTGATCTCTGCCACTGTCTCGGTCTTCTATCTCATGTCAAGAAACTCCCTGGCCAGCTACTGAAGCTCATCAGCTGGCACAAACTCAACCCTGAACCTGGACACAAAATCTGACCAAGTCCTAGCCTCGATGGCTGGGGCTCCCAGTGAGTCACCGGTTGACTCCCACTAATCCCTAGGTCTATCCCTCAAACACCCTGCAACAAAGAGGACCTTCGACCCTTCCGGGTAGAAGCTCGTCAACTGCACAGACTCAATGTCCACGATCCATCTCCCGGCAGCAATGGGGTCCTTCACCTTGTGAAACTCCGGCACACCACTCACCCTGAAGTCCTTGAAGGACAGTGTGCGTGTACCCAACTGGCTAGATGCCAAAGCACTCTTGCATATCTAGAGGCAATCCTACATCAGCTTAATAATCCCTTCCTTGATCGACGCAAAAATGATCGGGATCGCCTCAAGGATACCTCTCATGATCTCAGACGCGATGAACCCACACAGCTCGTCATCAACCTGCTCAGATCCCGCACCTGAACCTTATCTTGATCCTGACCCAGATCCTGAACCTCCTGCTCCATGTCACGTAATAGCCATACTGAAAATAAACACATAAACGTCAGGATCATACATATTCTCGAGAGGTCTCGCACACTCTCTAAGTTTCCTGGTTCCATCTTGGCCCTCCTTGACTCGAGTACGGATCCTCTGCTTCTAGTAGTATGGGCCCATACTACCTTCCACTTCTATCCGTACTTTCCTCAAGAATCGCCTCGAATTCACAAGTCCCTATTTACTAATACAACTTTCCAACTGATCACATCCTAGGCTTGTTCTAGGGCACTCTCCGACCTACTCTCCGCCATTAGCTGCACAAGGAGTCCTTACCATCTTTCCCTAACTAGCTTGCGGATACTATTACATATCCGCTTACTAGTTAGTTAAAGCTAGCTGGAACCCCTATCATCACAAAGCAAGCAGCATTGCATTGAGTAACCAAATCAAGCATAACCTACTCAGGCTACCATACTGCTGACTAACAGCTCTAACATACAACTCAATAAGCTCCTACAACAGGCATACAAGGCATCCTTCCTAGATCCTTAGACCTACTCTAGCATGCAGTTCTCATAAGCACATGTTAGGCATAAAAGGCATCCTCCTAGATCTGTAGCCCAAATCTAGCATGCAGTTCTCATATTCATATCATATAACATAATGTAACAAGTATGGGTATCTTGGGGAAAACTTACTTAAGCTCGACCAGTCACACGCATCACACACCGCGTTTTTCTCAAAATTCTTTAACTTAGATTTTAGAAAACTATTTTCTTGTAAAAATCTTTCAAGCCCTCAATTTGAGTCCAGACACCCCCGAGGGTGTGTCCGAATCCCTCAAACCAAGGCTCTGATACCAACTTGTAACGTCCCAAATTTCGAGTCCAAAAATTTCGTTTTTGATTAAGTAATTTATAAAATTGTTTAATGAAAACATTGTTGAAATCATATCAATCCATAAACCATCATGAACATGCCTTAAAATCAAAACATCGAACAGTAATATAAATCAGAGTACAATCCCAAAAAACTCATTGCAGAAATCATGTGTGTGTGATGTGCTACTACGCCGCCGGCTCCTTCCCCTTGGATGAAGAGGTACCTGAAACCAAAACTGAAACTGTAAGCACAAAGCTTAGTGAGTTCCCCCATCATACCACATACTATACAATCATATATGCTGCCAGGCAATTATGGGGTGCCCGACCTACGCATGTCAAGCCATTCTGGGGTGCTGACTACCCATGTCAAGCCATTCTGGGGTGCTGACTACCCATGTCAGGCCATTCTGGGGTGCCTGCCTACCCTCCGGTCTGTCTCAGCCAGTCACGGGGACTATTTCACCCCGTACTACTATCACATAATAACCTATCATAAACATGGTGTCAGACATATCTGGGGTGTCCGACCTACCCTTCGGTCCTAACAACCGATCGAGGGACTATTCCCCTCCTACTACCACTATCACATAGAACATATCATACTGGAACAAAGAACATATAAAGTAATAGCAAACCAGATAATTATCACAAAGACAATCATCTCAACTATAATCACTACTAGTGGGTCAGCCTTGGTGCCTTAGACCCACTTCTACTGGAAGGTAACTCACCTTAATTTCGCGTAGTGTCTGAACTGTCCCCAGCGTGAAAATCGACTTTCCTAGATTCCTCAATCCTTACACGACAACTCTACTAAGTCATTAATTCGTACTCACAACCCCCATAAGGGTCAACCTAAATCCTGGACAAAGCTAACTTTGGTCAAAGTCAACCTCCAGTTGACTTGACTCGCCAAGTTGGTCTACCAACTCGTCGAGTCCATATTCCTTCAAAATTATTCAACCCCTGACTCCACTCGTCGAGATTAGCAACAAATCGACAGGTCCTCCTTCAACCATAAATTCGGGACCATCTTTAATCGACTCGCTGAGTTCACCCTTGAACTCGTCGAGTGCATCTCCTTCATAAGAATGTGTTCAGTCTATGACTCGCCGAGTTGTATGAACAACTCATCGTGTCCATCTTCATGGGTTGGGAGATTGCCTTGGACTCGCCGAGTTTGTTCATACGCTCGTCGAGTCCCATGATTTCCTGGTATATAATTACATCCATCTTTGTTGAGTCATCTTCTAGACTCAACCATGCTCCTCATAACAGCAAAGGTCGGGGAACCATTACCCGACTCGCCGAGTCCCAAGAACAACTCGCCGAGTCCACTAAGTCCATGTCCATAAACTTGATTTTTGTTGAGCTCATCTCATCAAAAGGGTAGATTTGACCACTTAGGGTCGATATAACACGTAAAGTCACGAACTTAATGTCCATGCATGGGTCTTTAAGGTCAAAAGGACAAAAAATGAGACCTACAAGATGCATGGGGCTCTCATGGCCATGGAGTTGGCTCCTTTATGCCATGAGACCCTTCCAAAGTCCAAGATCTGAAGCCATAACTCCACATTACACCCCAAAACCCGAAAATGGCTTAGAAATGCCCTAAAGATACCAAAATCCAAGCACTAAAGTTGATTAAACACGTGGAAAGTCAATGTTGAAGCATTTTACCTTAAATGAGCTGGAGATGAAACACAATATCTGGATCTTCTAGCTTCAACTGGAACTCCCAAGCTCCTTTCCTCTTCTCAAGCTTCACAGTGACCAAAGAATGCTCAAAAATGGCTTAAGAGCACTCAAACAAGGCTAAGGGTTCAGTTTAAGGTCTTGTGGAAGTGTAAGGGATGATGGAGGATGATATGGGAGGAGTTAAGTTGTTTAAGTAGGGTGAAAACCCTCAAATTTAGGGTTTCACTCCGACAGCTCCTACTCGATAAGTCAGTCTCCTGACTCGTTGAGTAGGTCACTTAAAATCCGTGCGTAAATCCGAGTCTACTCGACGAGTTGGGCCTTCAACTCGCCGAGTCCCAGGGTAAAATACAATAATACTTGGAATTAAATATGTACCAAGAACCGAGTGTTACATATTTAGTTTTCTTATAATATAAATATTTGGCCCATATAATTAAATAATTGATCAAATAACTAAAGAGACAAAAGCAAGGGTATTCTCGTTATTTTATTAGACCTAAAGGCAAAATATTCACGGCATCTTACAAACGGAGTTTGTGTGTTGGATTTCTAAACCATAGGGACAATCATTGTAATACCAATGAATGTTATCATAAATGTAACATCCGGGTTCCCAGGTATATTATTTTATTCATTTATTTTGGGGTTTGTGGAGGGACTCGGCGAGTTGGTGCTTAGACTCGCCGAGTAGGGTTGCGAATTCTTATCCGGGTTAATGACCGGACTCGGCGAGTTCACGGGTCGACTCGGCGAGTCTGCGCTGTTTTATGAAAGCCTAATTTCTTGGGTGTGGGACCTATTTAAAGGCCCTTATGGCTGTCAATTGCGGCTACCAAACCCCAGATAGAAACCCTAAGAGAGCTAGAGCATTTGTGAGGGAGAAGAGGCCATTCTTGATCCTTGTGTTGGTGTTATTGCAAGAAGAAGGTGACCAGGGCAAGAGGGGGATGAAGAGGGTGCTATTTTGTGAAGTTCGGAACCAGAGACATCATTCTTGAGGTATTGATTCGACCCTTCTTCAGTTTTGGTGATTATCTTTGGAATTAGGGTTTTCTAGACCCTTTAGAGACTAGATTTGGTGAAAATTTGGCCCCTTCTTGTATTAATGCTTTGGATCTAGATCCAAAGAGGTTCAGAGACCTTAACCCTCTGAGCTTTATGCGTATTAATGGAAGGAATGAGACTAGGATGTCATATTAGGGGTCATTTCTTCGAATAGAGTTCTTGAGCCCTTGAATGAGCACCATGATCGGAAATTTACGTGATTAACATGCTTGGGAAGGCTAGATTTACAGACTGGAGGAACGGATCTGACCTCAGGAGGTCATTTCAGTTTGTGCAGGGCATGAACTCGTCGAGTCCAAGGGCAGACTCGACGAGTAGGGATAGGGTTTTCCCGATAATCACATAGTTGGTGACTCGTTGAGTTGACGAACGATTCAGTGAGTCGGAAGGGAACTAGAGGTCATTGTCCACGACTGGACTCGCCGAGTCAAGAGTCGGACTCGACGAGTTTGGATGAGTTGTCCCGCGATTCGCGATCAGTATTGATTTGATGAGTGGATGGTTGACTCAGTGAGTCAAGTGAGGACCAGGAGTGTAAATGACACACATGGACTCACTGAGTCACATTGGTGCACTCGACGAGTTTGGTCAAGGTTGACAGTTGACTTTAGGGGTTTAGTCAATGATTGGACATTAGCGTCAAGAGAGGGGTAAAATGGTCGTTTACCCTTCTATGGGTGCCAAGAGAGGATTGAGTCTGGTCTCGAGAGTTATATTCATGAGAGTATTCACCTTATGTGTTAGGCGGTGGCGAGTTTGAGATTCAAGTGTGAGGATATCTACTTTCTGCTTGCCAGGTGAGTCTTCTCACTATACTTTACCTAGAGTGGTAATAGAGTTATGTGACAGAGTTATTGTATGCTATCTATGTGATGTGTGGCACCGCATTATTTCTATGTGATTTATGTTGTGTGTATGTTAGAGTTAGGATCAGAAGGTCCACAAAGCTAGGACCAGAGGGTCCGCAGAGTTAGGGCCCAAGGACCTACAGAGTTATAGCCTCGAGTGGCTAATATATGTTATATGTGGTATTTTTAGAATTATGTTCTAGTGTATTTGTATGCTATTTATGTGTTGAGATTTATTATGATATGTGATATGCATGATTCAGAGTTATCAGAGTTAGGACCTTTGGGTCCATAGAGCTAGGGCCAGAGGGTCCACAGAGAGTTGGGACTTGAGGGTCCCACTGAGACACACTGGCCAAAGGGTCAATAGAGTTATAGCCTTGAGTGGCTAATATGTGTTAGAGTGGTATTTTGGGGAACTCACTAAGCTTCGTGCTTACAGTATTTTGTGTTATATGGTTTAGGTTTTCTCAAGATCACGGGACGACATCGGCTCGATTGTACACACCAGAGGAAGCGTTTGTTTTGAGGATCCTGGTTTATTAATTGATTGAACAAAAGAGTTATGTATTGTAATTTAAACCAAAAAGGAGATTTTTATGAAAAGTGTTAAAGATATAAACGATTTTAAATGAAAATTTTGTTTTGAAAAATTTCGGTGTTACAAGTTTGTATCAGAGCCTTGGTTTGAGGGATTCGGATGCACCTTCGGGTAAATCTGGACTCAAACTGAGGAAGTAAGAAAAGTTTTCAAGGAAATGATTTTCTAAAGCGAATAAGAGTTCAAAGAGAAAGCGAGAAAGAGCGGTGTGTACAATCAGCAGAGCCCGAACGGTGATTTCCTAAAATACCCTTATTTTTGTGTTATGAGATATTTATCATAAATTTTATGAGATATTATGCATGCTAGAGACAGGCTAGGTATTTCATATCTTAGGACTAGAGTGGCCTGATTTGTGATGCCTTAGCCTAGGAGTTGTTGTTATATGTGATGTGCTTTTGAGCATGTGATGAGTGAGAGTATTTAGTTGGAATCCTTTTAGGGGATTTGAGTAGAGGAGTAATCTAAGAGAGATGCCTAGATGAGTATTGTGGTGCTTATCGAAAGAATAGTTGGTACCCGCAAGGGGTAGAGTTGCAGAGTTCGGTGGTATTTTTGAGAATGAGCAGAGCAAGCGGAGTTATCACCCAGAGTGAGTCCTATGTATTCTTCGATGCCTGAATGTTGCTTGCTACATGATTTGTGGAACTCCCGATGATGGGAGTTAGCTACCAAGTGAATATGACGATATTCAGGAGGTAGATGGCTAGCATCATTAGGAGATCTTCAGCAGCTGATGGAGGAGAAGTGAGAGGACCAAGGAAGAGCCTAGGGAGTAACCATAGTCAGATGAGTACGCTGGCGGAATAGAGCATTTCGCTGAGGAGCGAGCACGCATGGTGAAATTAGTGAACGAGAAGGTTGAGCAACTACTTAGGAGCTCTGGAATGGTCTGTGTGGAAAGTATGGGTAGATGTGGCAGGTAGTATGGGCCCGTACTACCGAAAGCAGAGGACCCATACTCGATACATGGAGTATTCTGAAGGTTCTAAGTAGCAGATTGAGGAGTGATGTTATGGTTCGAGTACCATACATCGGAGCAGATAGAGGAGTGATGTTATGGTTCGAGTAACATACATCGGAGCAGATTGAGGAGTGATGTTATGGTTCGAGTACCATACATTGTAGTAGATTGAGAAGAGATGTCATGGGCTGAGTACCGTGGTTCTTAGCAAATGTTTCTTGTGATTCTCCGGTTTTCCGGTCAAGATTGATTGGTGGAGTTTGGACGCGATGGGGTTTTAGACCGGAGGGCCTTGATTGAGTCCGAAGAGGCATCCCTGAGAGGGAGGTCGAGAGCACTTCATAGTATTTTGGTAAGATGCCAAATGTAGTCACAAGACTCAAGGATTAGTGGAAAAGGCATTTATGGGGGATTGCGGTATGAGTGAGCAATTAGCCGATGGAGGAGATGTCACCTTCTGTAACCTGAGGGGTGCTATTTATGTTTCCTGTGGGAATCAGGAGAGGCGTGAAATTTCAGTTTTGGGTTTAGGAGTAAACCCTACAGGTTGACATCGATGACGATTCTTCCACCAGAGTGTCAGGCAGCATGTCTGCCGCGAGGAAATGTTCTACCATGAGCAGGTAGTTAGTGGGTACTGAAATGGTCAAGGACCACATTACACCCTAATCGAGTAAGGTAGGGGGTGTGGTAGCGGTATCAGCGGGTAATCCAGACGAGCATATCAGAGAGGTGGCTCTTCTCACCATGATGGGTATTGAGCATGGTAGTAGGTTCCCTGTTCTTATGATGGCTCATGTGTTGGAGAGGGGGTTGAGAAGTCGAGAATGGGGAGTATGATGATTTATTGTTTCAGTCTAAGAGTCAGTGATAGTACTGGACAGTTGAGATGTTCGTGATGGGTTTTGAGCATTATAACACTTCCTAAGTGTACATGCAACCCTAATAACCTTGAATCTATGTTTTCTCGATATACATGCAAATTTCTTTTTCAAGGTTATATCCTAACTAGCATGGCATGGAGATTATATAAAATATAAAACTAGTAGAAATACATACCTTGTTGTTGCTTGGATTCCTTCAAGACTTTGTGAGCCTAGCACCCCAAATGTTGTGCCTCAAATTCTTCACACAACACCACAAAACTTGGAATAACTTGAGAGAATACTTCTAGCACTCAAAATCGGTTATGCCCTCTCTAGTAACCTTACTAGCACCGATTTCACTAGCCAAAGGGTCCCTTTTATAGTGGTGTCACAATTAGGGTTTTCACATGAATACTCTTAATTGTCATGACTCTTCATTTCTCATGACCCATGGGTTTGTAACTCCCATGGACTATCCATGGAGCTCCAAATGGTTACATCCATAACCCATAAACCATGGATCATTAATCCACCATAAAAGAATTGATGATTGTCATAATCAACCCTTATATATTTAATTAGTCTCACTTTGATCACCAAATTAATACTTGATCAAATACTAATTAAATAATACTATTATTAATATATTAGAACTTATAATATATTAATAATCATAAGTGCCATATTCTCTCATTTAGTCTATCCAAGTATTGCAATGCCATGCAACCCAAATGGACCATGCCGGGTCGGGTCAAGTACATACCAAATAAAGTTATGGACTTAGACACTATATCCAACAGTCTCCCACTTGGATAAGTCTAATAACTATATTTGCAAATATGACTTCAAAATCCGACTAACAATCGTAGCTCTTTCAAAGTCTCTCGGAACTGAGATGATGATGATACGCCATTTAAGATAAGTGATCATATAATCCTCTGCTCTCATGATATCAGCCGGACAAACACATGGAACATGGTCTTACTTATTGTCCAGCATTTGTTTCTCAATCTCCGATTTGTTTCGACATAGAACTAAATTGAACACATCAATTAGGTTCTGACCGGGCCCGGTACATGGGTCAAAACCAAATCATCGATGGGCCCAGATATCACTTCTATTTCTAGAAGGAACAGATAAACTTCGACTGATATGCTTGTACTAACTACTTGTTGAATTACTCATAAAGGCACGTTTTATAACATCGAGTTACCAATGTGTTTTCGTACAATCAATGAATAACCAACTCATAGTCAACAACTCATATCTCTAGGTTTGAAGATTTATATGATATTACCGTCTCACGATCACTCGAGATAAATTCCATGAAGTGATGCAAGTGAGCATGGGTTGAATCCAATACTCAGCCTTTATGAGTACTCATGAATGTTGTAGCAACCATTGCATTGTCTAAAGCACTTTAGACAAATCATACAAGCCAGATTCATGACAGTCTTGAATCAATACTTACTTCCAAAGTTTGACCGACTGTGGATGGTTTGAATAATATGATATATACCATAACATAATTATTTTGGAAGTAAAAACATGCAAAATTGAAACATAGTAAACAATCAACACAAGATAGTAACACCTTACTCATAAATAAATAACAACTTTTATTTATCATCAAATGTCAATTACATTTTACAAGTTTCAGGAATCTAATTATTGATACTAATAACATCCTTCAGGCCAATGCGCCTTGCATGCTGTAAATGCTTAACCCTGCTCAGTCCCTTCGTGAGGGGATCTGCCGGGTTCTCATCCTATGATACCCTCTTTGCCACGAGGAGTCCTTCTTCTATTCTATGTCTGATGAAATGGTATTTTCTGTCAATGTGCCAAGATCTCCCATGATCTCTTGTTTCTGTAGCCAAAGCAACCGCACTTTCACTGTCACAGAAAATTTCCATTGGCTCCTTTATAGCTGGTACAACTCCAAGGTCTCCAATGAAGTTCTTTAGCCATATCGCCTCTTTTGCTGCCTCGCTTGCTTCTATGTACTCTGATTCACAAGTCGAATCAGCTACTGTCTCCTGCTTGGAACTTTTCCAAGTAATTGCTCCTCCATTTAGGATAAAGACCCAGCCCGACTGAGAGCGGAAATTATCCCTATCAGTTTGAAAGCTAGCATCACTATATCCTTCCACTCTCAAGTCATCACTGCCTCCGAGGGTAAGGACCCAGTCCTTAGTCCTCCGCAAATACTTGAGAATGTTCTTTACCGTTGTCCAGTGAGCCTTGCCAGGGTTCCCTTGATATCTACTGACCATGCTCAAAGCAAAGGCCACATCAGGGTGAGTACAAGTCATATCACACATGATCGAGCCCACAGCGGAAACATATGGTATCTGACTCATTTCAGCTATCTCAGCCTCTGTACTCGGACTCTGAGTCTTACTTAACTTGGCATTACTCTGGATTGGTAATTCTCCTTTCTTGGAATCTTGCATACTGAACCTCTTCAGTACCTTATCCACATAAGTACTTTGACTAAGTTCAATTAGTCTCATACTCCTATCTCTCAATATCCTTATCCCTAGGATATAGGCAGCTTCCCCAAGGTCCTTCATAGTAAAACACTTCCCAAGCCAGGCCTTAACCTCCTACAAAGTTGGGATGTCGTTTCCTATGAGAAGTATGTCATCCACATACAACACCAAGAAGCTAACTATGCTCCCACTAGCCCTGACATACACACAAGACTCATCTTCACTCCTAGTAAAGCCAAACTCTCTGAATTTCTCATCAAAGAAAAGATTCCACCTGCGAGATGCTTGTTTCAATCCATAAATGGATTTTTCAAGCTTACACACTCTATTAGGGTATTTTGGATCGACAAAACCCTCTGGCTGAGCCATGTAAACATCCTCAGCCAACTTCCTATTAAGGAAAGATG
Organism: Lactuca sativa; assembly: GCF_002870075.4. Classification (NCBI taxonomy): domain Eukaryota; kingdom Viridiplantae; phylum Streptophyta; class Magnoliopsida; order Asterales; family Asteraceae; genus Lactuca; species Lactuca sativa. The sequence continues at coordinate 139,407,752 of NC_056628.2, read as the reverse complement.
TTTTGACATCCATTTGCCATATTTCATAGTCGTGAAATGCAGCTATGGCTAACAACACTCTAATAGACTTAATCTTAGCTACTGGTGAGAAGGTCTCATCATAGTCCACTCCCGGAGTTTGAGTAAAGCCCTTCGCAACCAGTCGCGCTTTATAAGTGTGTACTTTCCCATCCATGTCGGTCTTCTTCTTGAAGATCCATTTGCACCCAACTGTCTTACGACCTGGTACATTGTCAACCAAGTTCCAAACTTGATTGTCATACATGGACTGAATCTCGTTGTCCATAGCCTCCTTCCATTTCGTAGACTCAGGGCCTGCCATGGCTTCCTTATAATTGTTAGGTTAATCCAAATCTATCAATGTACTATCACTGATAAATGTATCACCTTCGGTGGTGATGTGATAACCATAATAAAAATCAGGTGTGTTCCTCATCCTAGTGGAACGTCTTGGAGGTACATACTCATCTATCGGCTCAACAGAAGTTTCCTCCTCAGGTTGGCTGACAGCATTTGAGGTTCCTTCACCACTTGACTCTTGAAGCTCTTCAAGGTCAATTTGCCTCCCACTGTCCCCTTGGCTTATGAATTCTCTCTCACGAAAGACTCCTCTTCTTGCTACAAAGACCACATTGTCACTGGGTCTGTAGAAGAGGTAACCAAAGGATCTCTGTGGGTAGCCGATGAAAATACACCTCTCGTTTCGGGGCTCAAGCTTGTCATGAGTCTCACGCCTCACAAAAGCTTCACAACCCCAAATCTTGATGTGGTCTAAATTGGGCACTTTCCCAGTCCACATCTCATGAGGTGTTTTGGCAACCTTTTTAGTAGGGAGTAGATTAAGGATATGAGCAGCAGTCTCTAAAGCATACCCCTAGAAAGAGACTGGTAACGAAGCTCGACTCATCATGGAACGAACCATATCCAACAAGGTTCGATTGTGCCTCCCATCTACACCATTCAACTGTGGTGTCCTGGGAGGTGTCAATTGTGAGACAATCCCACATTCCTTAAGATAGTCAAGGAACTCAATGCTAAGATACTCTCCTCCCCAATCGGATCGGAGCATCTTGATGTTCCTGCCCAATTGATTCTCAACTTCCTGCTTAAACTCTTTGAACTTTTCAAAGCTTTCTGACCTATGCTTGATTAAGTAAATATATCCATATCTACTGTAATCATCAGTAAAAGTCACATAATAACGATTAGCATCCCTTGTAGCAACTCTTAAGGGCCCACACACATCCGTGTGTACAAGGTCCAACAAACCTTCACCCCTATCACAAGTACCTGTGAAGGGCGACTTTGTCATTTTTCCAAGTAAACAAGACTCGAAACTATCATCTGACTTGAGGTCAAATGATTCCAAGACTCCAGCCTTTTGGAGTTGGCCTATGCGCTTCTTGCTAACATGTCCAAGATGACAATGCCACAAGGATGCTTTATCCAAGCTATCAGAAGAATCAATATACAACACATTATTTCCTAGATTGTCTACAACATTCACGGCTTCATATACACCATCACAAGGTATTGCTTTAAAGTAAAATACATCATTGTAATAAACATTAATAGCACCATTTTTATTATCAAATGAAAAAGTAAAACGTTGTTTGTACAAGCGATGAAAGGAAATAATATTTCTCGCCATTTCGGGCGAGTAACAACACTTATTCAAATCTAACATTAACCCATTATTAAGCAATAAAGAATAAACTCCTATCTTGGTAACAGGTGATGCTTTCCTGTTGCCCATGACTAAGTTTATCTTCCCGTGCTCCACTTGCTCGCTTCTTCTTAGTGCCTGCAAATTAGTACAAATGTGAATACCACACCCTGTATCAAGCACCCAAGAATTAGCATTAGATGAGTTGTTAGACAATATTGTGTAAATACCTGCATGGTTGGGTTTAACCTTCCCATCCTTTATATCTTGCAGATATTTGGCGCAGCTTCGCTTGAAGTGTCCCTTATCTTGGCAATAGAAGCACTGTGCTTCCTTTGGGTTCGAAGGAGTAATGGGACCTTTCTTTGTCCCACTTAAAGAGGAACCATCAAGAGTCTTACCCTTGGTACCCTTTGAAGGGCTTTTCCTCTTCTTACCCTTCCCTTGCCCAATTGCAAGAACAGGGGCTGTTAAAGGAGTAGAAGTAGCAACCGCTTTACCCTTAAGGCCATTTTCAGCTGTCCTTAAGAGTCCTTGAAGTTTGCTAAGTGTGACTTCCTCCTTATTCATATGATAAGTCATACGAAACTAATCATAACTTGAAGGTAACGAATGGAGAATGATGTCAATCGCCAATTCCTCAGGGAAGTCAACATTGAGCTTTAGCAACCGGTCAACAAACCTCTGCATCTTCTGTAAGTGACCGGTGATGGGTTCACCATCCTTCATCCTTGCGGTTATCATGGAGGAAATGATTTCATACCTCTCTTGACGCGCGCTCTGATGGTATCTTTCCATCAGATCTAGGTGCATCTCATAGGGGTAGAAATCTTCATAAGATTTTTAGAGTTCCGGAGTCATTGTGGCCATCATGATGCAGGACACCTTGGTGGCATCCTTCTCATGCGCAATGAACTCCGCAAGATCTTCTGGAGTAGCAGTGTCTTCATTAACAACCTTAAGCTCCCTGTAAAGGACATATTTTTTGTCCTCATAGCGGGTAATCATCCTGATGTTTCTGATCCACTCATTAAAGTTGGATCCATCAAAGATGACCTTACCACACAAGTTCATTAGGGAAAAGGAGCCTGTAGGGTTTGAGCCAGCAGCATTATTGGAAGACATCTGGAATAGAAGGAAGATAATATTCATTAGATTAAGAGTCCTTAATAAGTCACCCAAATGAAATATTAAGGCTAGGATCCAACAAACTATGTATAGGTGGAAGAGGGATGTCATAATCCACACTATAAAATATTTGAAGGTAGGTAAATGATGATTTACCAATTTCCACCATTAGACGAAATATTTTATTATTAGGTTTTATTGGTTTTGAAAACTCCTAGATCTTTTGAGATACATTGAACTTTTCGATGGCATGTTTGAATCTCGAATGTGCCCTCTCAAGTTTGTGACTGGGATGCCGAGGATCACAAACAAGGTGTGAATAACCATACAAATTGACTTGGTACCCTTAACAATATTACCTAATCGATGTGCCGGTTAACCACACACGCTCCACCGATCTATAATAAAGTCAAGTTACCCTTTGCCACTCTTACTAGTCCATGTTAGTGTGCCGGTTAACCACGCACGCTCCAGTAACGACTTGGTAAGGTACAAAGTGTAATTTTATGGGCTAGCACCAATTTCACATTTTCCTAAAGTAACTAAGATTGGGAATTTATAATGTATAGTTACTTTATAATTCATTATACTTTTAATGAGAATTTAAAGTCATATCCTACCCGTTCGGCTAACGACCCTCCACCGATCAAGGAAGCGGTGGGTGAGAGTGGACACCCATTAAGTCACCATTTTATAGGCAACAACCTTATACCCCCCTTATAGACCGGCTTCGTGAATGAGGCCTACTAACGGTAAGAACGACATATTCTTATACATATCTATATAATAAAATTATAATAATAGTATAAGTGTTGATTTTTAAACTTTTTAAAAATCTAAGGTTTAATTTGGAATTAAAGTATTAGAGTGTAAGACTTTTCAAATTCCAAAACTTCAGGGCAAGAATTGAAACTATTCCAAGTCTCTTCAATTTGTAACTTATGATTTTTAATGGTTCATAAAAATGAAGACTCTTCATTTTATGAAACCTCTTTAGTTCTTTAATCACAATTAAAAGAAGTGACTTTTGGTTATTCATAACTTGAGGACAAGTTATGGACACCATCAATACAATTAAGATCAAGAATTAAACACACATGGTGGTTACACATAATTCCTATGATCTTCTAAAAACTCATAAGAACACAAATTCATGTCAAGCAATTTCAAGAAATCATATGAACATATATAATACTTTGAAATTTTTAAAAGTCGTGTAAAATGGATTAACATAATCATTATCATTTTGAAAAACAGATTTTACAAGTCCAAAACAGATTGGGATAATGATTCTAATCCATTTCCAGCAACAAAACACGAAAAGACTGCCCAGCACGCACCTACTCGTCGAGTGCATGATTCTCTCGACGAGTAGGATGAATTTGTACATGGACTCGGCGAGTCCTCCCCATGAACTCGGCGAGTCTAGTCGACAGTGAGCAGTTTTTTCGATTTTCAAGCAGTTTTGCATCAAGTATACAGAAAACAATCCTAGGCTCTGATACCACTGATGGGTTTTGAGCATTCTAACACTTCCTAAGTGTACATGCAACCCTAATAACCTTGAATCTATGTTTTCTCTATATACATGCAAATTTCTTTTTCAAGGTTATATCCTAACTAGCATGGCATGGGGATTACATAAAATATAAAACTAGTAGAAATACATACCTTGTTGTTGCTTGGATTCCTTCAAGACTTTGTGAGCCTAGCACCCCAAATGTTGTGCCTCAAATGCTTCACACAACACCACAAAACTTGGAATAACTTGAGAGAATACTTCTAGCACTCAAAATCGGTTATGCCCTCTCTAGTAACCTTACTAGCACCGATTTCACTAGCCAAAGGGTCCCTTTTATAGTGGTGTCACAATTAGGTTTTTCACATGAATACTCTTAATTGTCATGACTCTTCATTTCTCATGACCCATGGGTTTGTAACTCCCATGGACTATCCATGGAGCTCCAAATGGTTACATCCATAACCCATAAACCATGGATCATTAATCCACCATAAAAGAATTGATGATTGTCATAATCAACCCTTATATATTTAATTAGTCTCACTTTGATCACCAAATTAATACTAGATTAATACTTGATCAAATACTAATTAAATAATACTATTATTAATATATTAGAACTTATAATATATTAATAATCATAAGTGCCATATTCTCTCATTTAGTCTATCCAAGTATTGCAATGCCATGCAACCCAAATGGACCATGCCGGGTCGGGTCAAGTACATACCAAATAAAGTTATGGACTTAGACACTATATCCAACAGTTCGGTATTGGGATGGTATGGGACTTCGAATGGTTAGAGGCAGTCGTGTTGAGAAGTTCCTGAGGATTTCTTCGGAGATTTAGGGTATTTGAGATTTATGTATCTCTACGTGGGGAGATCATTGGGCATTGTGTGGCACCTTCCAATCGTAGGTGCGATGTCACTGGTGGAAACCGTCTGTGGGGTGGATTGTTGATACGTCATTTGGTGATGGTTCGAACCCTAAGTGGGGGAGAACCGGACATTTTATTAAGGGAACCAGAGATTTGTGCAAAAACGGATAGGGGTTGGATTCAGAGACCTGCGGCTCGAATTCATGAGACCAGGTCATTGGTGATCAAGGAGAGGTGCAGAGCGAGACAATGCATGTGGTACGGCAGGTGACCAATGGTCAGGAATCTGGTGGTGGTCAGGGCCGTTTCAAGTGTGTAACATACACGTTTTGAAATCGTGTTTTGTAATGAATAAAATTGTGAAATACTATGTGAAATTGAGTGTTGATTTCTAACAGATGTTTTTTACTAGAAGTGAAGTAAAACTATGTTTAGAATCACTCAGAAAATATTGGAAGTCTTTTGAGATTCCAATTAAAAGTCAAATAGTGAAATTTAGCGAAAATATAAAATTTGAAATAAGTAAAATTTTATTATTAAAAGTTGTAAACAATCTCGTTAGAAACCTATAGGCGAAAACCTCGTCGAAATCCGAGTTATAACGAAGAAGTTATGACCAACCGAAGATCCGCGACAAAACCGACACGGCGCTGAATGACGTAAAAAGTGAGTTTTTGATAAAGTAATTTTTAGCCTTAGTAATCTAAATGAAATTCGTAGTATTCGTTAAACCGAGAAATTCGATTAAAAAGAACGCCAAAATCTGACTTCGTATGAGGAACTTATGATTTTTCGAAGTTTCAGCTTAGCAGTAGACAGCTAAAAACTCGAATTTTAGATCGAGTGATTTTTAGCCGACACAACCTAAACGAGAATTAAAGATCTCGTCATTTGTTGTTCAACGGTAAAAAGTTTGACGAAAACGGACGTCGGATGAAGAAGTTATGAATTTTTAACAGATTTTCCTGTCCCGGTCTGTTAAAAATAATAATATTAAAAATAAATTCAAAATTAGCCAACAAAGTCTAAACAAAAGTTGCAGATCTTAATTTTAGCTACGCATGCATATAAAGAACGTCAAAAATGGAGCTTGTATGCGAAAGTTATGGATTTTAGAAGATTTGGGTGCATTTCTCAAGAAATTCGCATGGATAAGGTAAGTCCACGTCACCTCGCACGAAGCAGGTGCGTCATCGAGGTCATGGCCCAATCCGAGAAGCGACGTGTGTCCCAATCCGAAGTAGCCACGTATCGCACACGAGCCTCTGACGTGCCCCTCGCATCGGAGCCACGTCCGAGCCTCGCAGCGGCTTCGTGGCCTTCGTTCCTCCTGCCGCGTGTCCGAAGCTCGCATGAGCCATGCTTCTCCCCTCCGTCCGAGCCTCGCAGATCTGACGTGGCCCTCGCTGCTGATGCCACCGAGCTGCTTCGCTGCCTGGTTCCTTCCCAGCCGACTTAGGCCTCGGCCCTATATAAAGGGAGGCTGCGAACCTTGCCGACTAACTTTGAAAATTTGCCACATTTAGCCCCTAATTCCATATTTTCTCTATTTTGCCATCCCCCGAAGCCCCGGTATCAATTTTAGCACCCGAAACATGTCCTGAAGCTCCCGAGAAGCTCGGATATTTTATCTTTTCGGTTTTAAAGCCCTACCTTCGCAGAGCCCGATTTTCAATTAAGCTCCCGGTTTTCAACATAGAAAGTCATATTTAAAGCCGAAGTGCTGCCCAAATTACTATTTTGACCCCCCGGTTAATTCAAGGTGAGTTTAATATATAGGAACAATTGTATGTTATGTGTTATATATGCTATGTGCTTTTCAGTGTTATTATTTCGGGTTATTTTCCCGTGTTATTTTATTCGCTATTTTTATAGCAAATGTAATACCTTTGACCATGTGATCAGTGAAAGGACTCTGATTCATATTGGTACTGGTACGTAGCCTCTGGCCATGTAGAGCATGTCTCCGTAAGAGAATGACTTCTATTATATGGCATTGGCAAATGGTTAAACAGCATTATAAGCCTGAAATCTAACAAGATGTTAATCAGAAATTGTATGTCTTCTATGCCATTTGGGCCAAAGTTTTATTGATGTATATCGAGTATGCAAATTGTTATGTCTCATTGATTGTATATCTTTGAAGCAGGTCATCGCATGATATGAAAAGCTTAACACATGATTCTCATATGCCTTTGTTGTTCCTTGTTTCTCTTTGCTTCTGCCATATTTAAGTATATATAGGGCATAACGTTATATTGTATCTATTATTGAACTCACTAAGCGTCACCGCTTACCCTATCAATATTTAACAAATTGCAGGTGATAAGTAACCAGTATGATCTTATACTGTTGAAAGATTTAGAATAGTTTGTAATAGTACTTTTGTACTACAGTTTATGTTTGTATAAATTACAATATCCTGGGTAGTTATGTAATATATAACACTTTGTAATAGTCAGTTTGTATCCAGTAGTTTGTAATCTCTTTATCAATGTAATATATTGCTTTTATGAATATGCAAGTAGCATGTTTTGGAGTAATAATATTGTGAAGTATGAAAGTTTGGGTCTTTCAAAAATACGAAAGTTGGGGTCTTTCAAAACGGAAGGCTCATAATGATGGTATGGGCAGTTGAGAACTTCTGGGTCGAAATATGGATTGTTTATACCCCTTTTTGGAGTGGATAGAAGGTTATCGAGCAGCCAACTCCCAGGCCGGTATGTGTATTCTTGCTTTGATTTTGAGCAGTAGAGGAAAGGGTTTCGGAGGATCACCAGCGTGTTCTGAAGCGATAGCGCTTTCTCTGTATTCCAATTGAGTGTTTGGATACACCGAAGTTGCGCATTAGGTAAAATGAAGAATTAATTATGGGGTTCATAGGAAATGTATTGTTGTATCTGTATGGTGCTGGGAGTAAGAGATCAGTGGTTAAGGCAGGACATTGTGATGTTCTGTAATGGTGTTCCGTGGTACCCGGGTATAATGTCTCGATTTTGGAGTTATTTAGAATCTTGAGTTTGAGATGACTAGTGGTGTATCATGTATCTACGGTTCCAATGGGAGCCCTTCAGGTATTGACGTTAAGATGGATTATTTAAGGCAGTGGATCTCCGCAGAGGTAGGTACTTTGTTATAGCGATTGCCGCCAGAGTCTGTGATGCATATTTGGGACAAGTGTATGTAGCTATCCATGATAGTCTACAGAGCATGAGTTAGTGGACGTAGTGTGGCATTGTAATGAGAATGAGAGTATGGGGTGAAGCTATGGGGAGTCGTAGTATTCACTAGTCAGAGGGTGTTGTGATGCTACGGGGAGTCGTAGTACTCACGAGTCAGAGAGAGAGAGAGTCATGATACTACGGGGAGCCGTAGTATTCACCAGTCAGAGGCTGTTATGATGCTATGAGGAGCCGTAGTACTCACAAGTCAGAGAGAGGGATTTGTGGTACTACGGGGAGCCGTAGTACTCACTAGTCAGTTGGTGTTGTGGTGCTACGGGGAGCCATAGTACTCACTAGTCAGAGGTTGTCGTGATGTTGCGGGGAGCCATAGTACTCACTAGACGGCAAGAGAGTGTGATGATGGAGTGTTCTCCGATCAGTATATAATGCGGAAGAGTTTTGGGCTTAAGTAGCCCTAGTATTGAGTTTTTGGAGCCTGGTGGTTAAACCGAGGGCGAGACTGGGGTCTCCGTCTCTGTCGGGAGAGTCAGCGAGATGCGTAGTAGATCTGCGCAGCAGACACCAGAGGTCAGATTTGAGTCGATCTTCAATTGGATTGTATTTTTCCTATGAGGAGAAGAGAATTTCGTGACTTGCGTGTCACTAGGACGGGATAGTGGTCACGGGAAGGAAGTTAGTGAGATATTTTGGATAATGTTATGTGTGACCTTTGGAGGTTCAGCTGTGGAGCCAAACGCTGACCTGGTGCTCAATATCAAAGAGGGATATAAGAAATGAGCTAGAGCTTACCATGGTGATGTCTGAGGACACTTCAGAGCGAGCGAATGATTCAGACGCTCGAGGACATGCTTCGGGCATGTGTATTCAATTTCGGAGGGAGTTATGACACGTATTTGCCCTTAGCAAAGTTTTCCTACAACAACAGCCATTATTCGAGCATCGGTATGCCACCCTTTGAGCTGTTGTATGGGAGGTGGTGTTGGACCCCCATTTGCTGGGGAGAGGTACGGCAACGTGTGATGGGCAGTACATATATTGTGCTTAAGAAGACCGAGCAGATTCAGCAGGTCATACAGAGGTTGTTGACGGCCCAGAGCCGACAGAAGAGTTATGCGGATAGGCGACGGTCAGAGCTCGAGTTCCAGGTCGGTGACTTCGTACTCCTGAAGGTATCTCCTTGGAACGGAGTGATTCGGTTCAGGATGGGGGGCAAGTTGGGACCCCGATATATTGGCCCGCTCCGAGTGATTGCGAGGGTAGGCGGGGTTGCCTACCGGTTGGAGTTACCTACAAAGTTGGGTCAGATTCATGACACTTTCCACGTATCGCAGCTGAGGAAGTGTACAGCCGAAGACTCGGCAGTGGGACCATTAGAGGAAATTCCGGTGGATGCAAGCATGATCTATGTTGAAAGACCGATGGCGACTAGGGATTGCAGATCATGGTTCTAAGTAACAAGGAAGTGTCCTGGTGCAGGTCCAAGTGGCCACATCGGAAAGGGTCATAGTTGACTTGGGAGCCGGAGCGAGTGATGCGCGAGCAGCATCCAGAGTTGTTTGCAGAGTAATACTTCGCGGACGAAGTCTGATTCTAGTGGGGGAGAATTATAACATCTGCATTCCTAGGTATATTATTTTATTCATTTATTTTGGGGTTTGTGGAGGGACTCGGCGAGTTGGTGCTTAGACTCGCCGAGTAGGGTCGCGAATTCTTATCCGGGTTAATGACCGGACTCGGCGAGTTCATGGGTGGACTCGGCGAGTCCGCGTTGTTTTATGAAACCCTGATTTCTTGGGTTTGGGACCTATTTAAAGGCCCTTATGGCTGTCAATTGCGGCTACCAAACCCCAGAGAGAAACCCTAAGAGAGCTAGAGCATTTGTGAGGGAGAAAAGGCCATTTTTGATCCTTGTGTTAGTGTTATTGCAAGAAAAAGGTGACCAGGGCAAGAGGGGGATGAAGAGGGTGCTATTCTGTGAAGTTTAGAGCCAGAGACGTCATTCTTGAGGTATTGATTCGACCCTTCATCAATTTTGGTGATTATTTTTGGAGTTAGGGTTTTCTAGACCCTTTAGAGACTAGATTTGGTGAACATTTGGCGCCTTCTTGTGTTAATGCTTTGGATCTGGATCCAAAGAGGTCCAGAAACCTTAACCCTCTGAGCTTTATGCGTATTAACGGAAGGAATGAGACTAGGATGTCATATTAGGGGTCATTTCTTCGAATAGAGTTCTTGAGCCCTTGCATGAGCACCAAGATCGGAACTTTACGTGATTAACATGCTTGGGAAGGCTAGGTTTACAGATTGGAGGAACGGATCTGACCTCAGGAGGTCATTTCAATTTGAGCAGGGCATGAACTCGTCGAGTCCAAGGGAAAACTCGACGAGTAGGGCTAGGGTTTTCCCGATAATCACACAGTTGGTGACTCGCTGAGTTGAGGAACGATTCAGTGAGTCGGAAGGGAACTAGAGGTCTTGGTCCACAACTGGACACGCCGAGTCAAGAGTCGGACTCGACGAGTTGGGACGATTTGTCCCGCGATTCGCGATCAGTGTTGATTTGATGAGTGGAGGTTTGACTCAGTGAGTCAAGTGAGGACTAGGAGTGTGAAGGACACGCATGCACTCACCGAGTCACATTGGTGCACTCGACGAGTTTGGTCAAGGTTAACAGTTGACTTTGTTAACTTTGGAGGTTTAGTCAATGATTGGATATTAGATTCAAGAGAGGGGTAAAATTGTCTTTTACCCTTTTGTGGGTGCCATGGGAGGGTTGAGTCTTGTCTCGAGAGTTATATTCATGAGAGTATTTGCCTTATGTGTTAGGCGGTGGCGAGTTCGAGATTAAAGTGTGAGGAAATCTGCTTTATGCTTGCCAGGTGAGTCTTCTCACTATACTTTACCTAGAGTGGTAACAGAGGTATGTGATAGAGTTATTGTATGTTATCTATGTGATGTGTGGCAGTGTATTATTACTATGTGATATATGATGTGTGTATATCAGAGTTAGGACCAGAAGGTCCACAGAGTTAGGACCAGAGGGTCCACAAAGTAGGGTCCAAGGGCCCAAAGAGTTATAGCCTCGAGTGGCTAATTTGTGTTAGAGTGGTATTTTGGGGAACTCACTAAGCTTCGTGCTTACAGTGTTTTGTGTTATATGTTTCAGCTTTAAACAGGATCACGGGACAGCACTGGCTCGATTGTACACACCAGAGGAAGCATTTGTTTTGAGGATCCTGGTTTATTAATTGATTCAACAGAAGGGTCATGTATTGTAATTTAAACCATAAAGGAGATTTTTATGAAAAGTGTTAAAGAGATAAACGATTGTAAATGAAAATTTTGTTTTGAAAAATTTCGGTGTTACAAGTTGCTATCAGAGCCCTGAACTACTTAAAATCGGTGTTGGGATGGTATGAGACTTCGAACAGCTAGAGGCAGTCGTAATGAGAAGTTCCTGAGGATTTCATCGGGGATTTAGGGTAATTGAGGTTTCTTGATCTCTACGTGGGGAGATCATTGGGCATTGTGTGGCACCTTCCAAGCGTAGGTGCGATCTTTCTTGTGTAAACCTTATGTGGGGTGGATTGCTGATGCGTCAATTGGTGATGGTTTGAACCCTATGTGGCGGAGAACCGGGTATTTTATTGAGGGAACCAGAGATTTGTGCAAGAGCGGTTAGGGGTTGGATACAGAAACCTGCGGCTCGAATTCATGAAACCAGGGTCATGGGTGATCAAGGAAAGGTGCAGAGCGAGATAATGCATGTGGTATATATCTGAGAAAGGGATGGGTGTCTCCACGGCAGGTGGCCAATGGTAAGGAATCTGGTGGTGGTCAGGGCCGTTTCAAGTGGAAGGCTCGTATTGATGGTATGGACAGTTGAGAACTTCTGGGTCGAAGTATGGATTGTATATGCCCCTTTTTGGGGAGGATAGAAGATTATCGAGCAGCCAACTCCTAGGCCGGTATGTGTATTATTGCTTGGATTTTGAGCAGTAGAGGAAAGGGTTTCGGAGGATCATCAGTGTGTTCTGAAGCGTTAGCGCTTTCTTTGTATTCCAATTGAGTGTTTGGATACACTGAAGTTGCGCATTGGGTAAAATGAAGAATTATTATGGGGTACAGAGGAAATGTATTGTTGTATATGTAGGGTGATGGGAGTAGGAGATCAGTGGTTGAGGCAGGACATTGTGATGTTCTATAATGGTGTTCCGTGGTACCCGGGTATATTGTCCCGATTATGGAGTTATTTAGAATCTTGAGTTTGAGACGACTAGTGGTGTATCATGTATCTACGGTTCCAGTGGGAGCCGTTCGGGTATTGACATCAAGAGGGATTATTTAAGAAAGTAGATCTCCACAGAGGTAGGTACTTTCTTATAGTGGTTGCCGCCAGACTCTGTAATGCATATTTGGGACAAGTGTGTGTAGCTATCTATGATACTCTACGGAGCATGAGTTAGTGGACGTAGTGTGGAGTTGTTATGAGAATGAGAGTATGGGGTGAAGCTACAGGGAGCCATAGTATTCACTATTCAGAGGGCGTTGTGATGCTACGGGGAGCCGTAGTGCTCACAAGTCAGAGAGAGAGTCGTGATACTACGGTGAGCCGTGGTATTCACCAGTCGGAGGGTGTTGTGATGCTACGAGGAGCCGTAGTACTTATAAGTCAGATAGAGGGAGTCGTGGTTCTATGGGGAGCCGTAGTACTCACTAGTCAGTTGGTGTTGTGGTGCTACAGGGAGCCGTAGTACTCACTAGTCAGAGGCTGTCATGATGTTGCGGGGAGCCATAGTACTCACTAGACGGAAAGAGAGTGTGATGATGGAGTGTTCTCCGATCAGTGTATGATGCAGAAGAGTTTTAGGCTTGAGTAGCCTTAGTATTGAGTTTTTGGAGCCTGGGGGTTGAACCAAGGGCGAGACTGGGGTCTCCGTCTCTGTCGGGTATCATTATAGTTTGTTTTAAGTTGTGATTGTCGCATCAGGAAGGAATTGGGATAGTGGTCATGGGGAGGAAGTTAGTGAGATATTTTGGATCATGTTATGGGTGACCTTTGGAGGTTCAGATGTGGAGTCAAAAGCTGACCTGATGCTCAGTATCGAAGAGGGATATGAGAAATGAGCTAGAGCTTATCATGGTGATGTCTGAGGACACTTCAGAGAGAGCGAACGATTCAGACGATCGAGGACATGCTTCGGGCATGTGTATTAGATTTCGGAGGAAGTGAGGACACGTACTTACCCATGGCTGAGTTTTCCCATAACAACAGCCATCATTCGAGCATTGGTATGCCACCCTTTGAGCTGTTGTATGGGAGGAGGTGTCGGACTCCCATTTACTGAGGAGAAGTAGGGCAACGTGTGATGGGTAGTACAGAGATTGTGCTTCAGAAGACCGAGTAGATTCAGTAGGTCAGACAGAGGTTGCTTGCGGCCCAGAGCTGTCAGAAGAGTTATGCGGATAGTCGACTGTCAGAGCTCAAGTTCCAGGTCAGTGACTTCGTACTCCTGAAGGTATCTCCTTGGAAAGGAGTGATCCGGTTCAGGAAGAGGGGCAAGCTGGGACCCCGACATTTTGTCCTGTTCCGAGTGATTGCGAGGGTAAGCAGGGTAGCCTACCGGTTGGAGTTACCTGCAGAGTTGGGCCAGATTGTATATCCAACGAGTCGGCAGCGGTACCATTATAGGACATTCCACGTATCGCAGCTGAGGAATTGTATAGCCAACGAGTCGGCAGTGGTACCATTATAGGACATTCCGGTGGATGCGAGCATGATCTATGTTGAGAGACCGGTGGCGATTAGGGATTGGAAGATCATGGTTCTGAGGAACAAGGAAGTGCCCCTGGTGCAAGTCCAGTGGCAGCATCGAAAAGGGTCAAAGTTGACTTAGGAGCCGGAGTGAGTGATGCGCGAGCAACATCCAGAGTTGTTTGCAGAGTAAGACTTCGAGGACGAAGTTTGATTCAAGTGGGGGAGAATTGAAACATCCGGGTTCCTAGGTATATTATTTTATTTATTTATTTTGGGGTTTGTGGAGGGACTCGGCGAGTTGGTGCTTAGACTCGCCGAGTAGGGTCGCAAATTATTATCCGGGTTAATGACTGGACTCGGCGAGTTCATGGGTGGACTCGGGGAGTCCGTGTTGTTTTATGAAACCCTAATTTCTTGGGTTTGGGACCTATTTGAAGGCCCTTATGGCTGTCAATTCCGGCTACCAAAACCCAGAGAGAAACCCTAAGAGAGTTAGAGCATTCGTGACGGAGAAGAGGCCATTTTTGATCCTTGTGTTGGTGTCATTGCAAGAAGAAGGTGACCAGGGCAAGAGGGGGCTGAAGATGGTGCTATTTTGTGAAGTTCAGAGCCAGAGACATCATTCTTGAGGTATTGATTCGACCCTTCTTCAGTTTTGGTGTTATCTTTGGAATTAGGGTTTTCTAGACCCTTTAGAGACTAGATTTGGTGAACATTTGGCCCCTTCTTGTGTTAAGGCTTTGGATATGTACCCAAAGAGGTCTGGAGACCTTAACCCTCTGAGATTTATGTGTATTAATGGATGGAATGAGACTAGGATGTCATATTAGGGGTCATTTATTCGAATAGAGTTCTTGAGCCCTAGCATGAGCACCAAGATCGGAACTTTACGTGATTAACATGCTTGGGAAGGCCAGATTTATAGATTGGCGGAACGGATCTGACCTCAGCAGGTCATTTCAGTTTCAGCAGGGCATGAACTCGTCGAGTCCAAGGGCAGACTCGATGAGTAGGGCTAGGGTTTACCTGATAATCACATAGTTGGTGACTCACTGAGTTTAGAACGATTTAGTGAGTCGAAAGGGAACTAGAGGACTTGGTCCACGACTGGACTCGACGAGTTGTCCTGCGATTCACGATCCGTGTTGATTTGATGAGTGGAGGGTTGACTCAGTGAGTCAAGTGAGGACCAGGAGTGTGAAGGACATGCATGGACTCGCCGAGTCATATTGGTGCACTCGACGAGTCTGGTCAAGGTTAACAGTTGACTTCATTGACTTTGGGGGTTTAGTCAATGATTGGACATTAGAGTCAAGAGAGGCGTAAAATGGTCTTTTACCCTTCTGTGGGTGCCAAGAGAGGGTTGAGTCTAGTATCGGGAGTTATATTCATGAGATTATTTGCCTTATGTGTTAGGCGGTGGCGAGTTCGAGATTCAAGTGTGAGGATATCTGCTTTCTGCTTGCCAGGTGAGTCTTCTCACTATACTTTACCTAGAGTGGTAACAGAGTTATGTGACAGAGTTATTGTATTCTATCTATGCAATGTGTGGCACCGCATTATTTCTATGTGATTTATGTTGTGTGTATGTCAGAGTTAGGACCAGAAGGTCCACAGAGCTAGGACCAGAGGGTCCGCAGAGTTAGGGCCCAAGGGCCCACAGAGTTATAGCCTCGAGTGGCTAATACATTTTATATGTGGTATTTTTAGAATTATGTTCCAGTGTATTTGTATGCTATTTATGTGTTGAGATTTTTTTTGATATGTGATATGCATGATTCAGAGTTATCAGAATTAGGACCTTTGGGTCCATAGAGTTAGGGCCAGAGGGCCCTTAGAGAGTTGGGACTGGAGGGTCCCACTGAGACACACTGACCAGAGGGTCAACAGAGATTATAGCCTCGAGTTGCTAATATGTGTTAGAGTGGTATTTTGGGGAATTCACTAAGCTTCGTGCTTACAGTGTTTTGTGATATATGTTTCAGGTTTTCTCAGGATCACGGGACGGCACCGGCTCGATTGTACACACCAGAGGAAGCGTTTGTTTTGAGGATCCTGGTTTATTAATTGATTGAACAAAAGAGTCATGTATTGTTATTTAAACAAAAAGGAGACTTTTATGAAAAATGTTAAAGAGATAAACGATTTTAAATGAAAATTTTGTTTTGAAAATTTCTAAAAATTTATGAAAAGTGTTAAATGATGCCTCTTTAAAGGAACTTCATACTGCATCGGACTGAAGTCCAGAACACATAACACATAGACATGCTTGAATCACAAATACATCAAGCACCCTGAACTACTGCATTGGACTAAAGTCCGGAACTGAATGCTAACCGGGCCGGCAATGTGGCCATAGACCCATTCCTACTGGAAGGAAACTCACCTCGTAATCTGGTTGTTGAATGAACTGCTCGGGAAACTGTCTGTTGCTGCTCCGGTATCTCCCCGGCTAGAATTTCCATAAGTACACTTAATCAATCACTGATAACTATACTGAGGGTAAAATAACTATTTTACCTCTAGTCAAAGTCAACCTATTGGTCAAAGTCAACATACAGTTGACCTGACTCATTGAGTTGGGTCACCAACTCGTCGAGTCCTCACTCTCACTTTCTTGCTTCTGCTCGCTACTACTCATCGAGTTTGGCATAGACTCGACGAGTTCCTCTTCGATACTAACACTCAGCAAATCTGCATCCGACTCACCGAGTTGTATGAACAACTCGTCGAGTCCTCCTTCAACACATGAACACTCTGGCTGTGACTCGCCGAGTTGTATGAACAACTCGTCGAGTCTGATCTTGAGGTATGAAGATTTCCTTGGACTCGCCGAGTCAGGGCATTGACTCACCGAGTCCCTGCATGAATGAGTCTGATCTCCGACTCACTGAGTCCACCTATCACTCACTGATTCCACTCGGCATGACACGTAAAAAGGGGAAGAAATTAGCGACTCGCGATTCAACTCCCCGAGTCTGAAGAACAACTTGCCGAGTCGGTTGCATGAAACACTACTCCGATGATTCAACTTGAATCCAATGCATACAACTTATAGATCTGAGTTCATGAAGCTTAGATACCATGTAAAGTTTCCAACTTTACGTGTACATATGCATGAAAAGGGGTTTAAAGGCTAAAAAGGCACTTAAAGGAGTAGATCTAGGGATTTCAAGCAAAATGGCTCTATAAAGGTGTTAGATCCACGACTTAGGGACTGAAACATGGCTAGACCCGAAGGCCAATCACCCCAATATGATCTCTCTACAATAAATGAGCTAAGGAATGGATTAGATGATCTAAAAGAGACTCAACAATGGAGAATCAAACATAGAGACAGAGGGAATCCGAGTTTTACCTCAATAACTCTGCAATAGATGCAAGATCTTGGATTTCCTTCAACTCCCTTGGATCTAGCTTCTTCTTCTCTTCCAAAACTTCAAGATTCCCACAACAAATGCTCAAAATGCTCAACGAAAGGTTAGGGTTTTCTAAAGATGCTTATGAGGGTGAAGGGGACGAGGTTGGGGCTCATAACATGGTTTAAATAGGGTGCAAAACCCGGGGATTTAGGGTTTCATTCAGACTGATGGACTCGCCGAGTCCAGGATATGGACTCGCCGAGTCACCAACTTAAACGTGCTCGAAATCCCGACTCTACTCGACGACTCAGGCCACTGACTCATCGAGTCCCTCTTGAAACTTGAACAAATAATAATAATAATAATAAATAACATACCAGAATTGGGGAGTTACAACTCTCCCCCACTTGTCTCAGACTTCGTCCTCGAAGTCTGTTGCTGCATCTGGAAACAACTCTGCGTAATGCTCCCTCATCTCCTCTTCTGCCTCCCACGTCCACTCAGATCCCTTCTGGTGTTGCCACTGCACCTTTACCAACTGAGCCACCTTGTTCCTCAAGGTCTTCGTCTTTCAATCCAAGATCGCGACCGATCTCTCAATATAATTCAGGCTGCCATCAACCTGAATGTCCTCTAAGGGTACGACTCCTGACTCGTCCACCAAACACTTCCGCAACTGGGAAACATGGAAAGTGTTGTGGATCTGGCTAAGCTCTGCCGAAAGATCAAACCGATAAGCGACACGACCCACCCGGGCCAAAACCCTGAAAGGACCGATGAACCTGGGGCCCAGCTTGCCCCTCTTCCGAAACCTGATGACACCCTTCCAGGGTGATACCTTCAGGAGGACCATGTCGCCCACCTGAAACACCAAGTCTGAACGCCTCCTTTCGGTGTAACTCTTCTGCCGACTCTACGCAGTTTGCAGTCTACTACGAACCTGTTGTATCAACTATGTCGTCTTGAGCACCACTTCGGTGCTCCCAATATCGCGCTGGCCGACCTCGCCCCAACAAATCGGGGTCCTGCACTTCCTCCCATAAAGCATCTCGAAGGGAGGGCGGTCAATACTCGCATGATAAATGTTGTTATACGAAAATTGCGCTAATGGAAGATACATATCCCAACTGCCACCGAAATCTAGGACGCATGCCTGGAGCATATCCTCAAGGTTCTGAATCGTCCTCTCGCTCTGCCCGTCCATCTGAGGGTGGAAAGCGGTGCTGAAATGGAGACGAGTACCCATCTCGTCATGAAACCGCTTCCAGAATCTAGAACTAAAACGGACATCTCTGTACGACACGACTGATACAGGCACTCCATGCCGTGCCACAACCTTTCGCACGTATATATCGGCTAGCTTCTCAGCCGATATGCTCTCCTGGATCAGTATAAAATGAGCACTCTTCGTCAACCGATCCCTTATAACCCAAATCGAATCCACTCCGCGTGTGGTCCTGGGAAGCTTAGTGATAAAATCCATAGTGATATCCTCCCATTTCCACACTGGAATGTTCAACGACTACATCTTTCCATGAGGCTCTAGTGCTCCGCCTTAACCTTCCTACAGGTCAAGTATCTCTCCACATACCAGGCGACATCCCGCTTCATGCAGGGCCACCAATATTCGGGTCGAAGATCCCTATACATCTTCGTTGCCCCTGGATGGATGGAAAATCGAGACTTATGGGCCTCGTCCGTCAACACCTGCCGTACTCCTCCCCAGTACGGTACCCATACTCTCCTATGAAGGGTCAACAATCCTCGGCTGTCGTAGTCAAAAGAAGCTACTTGGCCCACAATACTCTCACACTTCTGCCTCTCCTCCTTAAGGCCCTCTGCCTGCGCCTCTTTGATTTGCTCCAATAATGGAGTAATCACTATCATCCTCAAACAAATATCTCTGATCGGGGCCACTGGTGCCTTGCGGCTCAGGGCGTCGGCCACTACGTTGGACTTCCCTGGGTGATAAACGATCTCATAGTCATAATCCTTCAACACATCTAACCATCGCCTCTGCCTCATGTTCAGATTCGACTTATCCATGAGGTACCTCAACCTCTTGTGATCCGTGTAAATGGTACATCGGACCCCATAGAGGTAATGTCTCCAAATCTTGAGGGCAAACACCACTGCCCCCAGCTCTAAATCATGTGTAGGATAGTTAGCCTCGTGAGGCTTCAACTATCTCGAGGCGTAAGCTATCACACGGCCTCGCTGCATCAGCACTGCTCCCATACCTGTGATAGAGGCATCAAAGTAGACTAGAAAATCTTCTATTCCCTATGGCAGGGTAAGAATCGATGCCTCGCACAATCTCTTTCTGAGGGTCTTAAATGCCGCCTGCTACTCAGGCCCCCATTGAAACGCCACCGACTTCTTGGTCAGTCGGGTGAGCGGTACTGCTATCTTGGAGAAATCCTGGATGAATCTCCAGTAATACCCTGCCAAACCTAGGAAGCTCCGAATCTCGAATAGAGACTTCGGGACCTCCCACTGCATCACGACCTCTATCTTGGCCGGAACCACCAAAATACCCTTCTGGTTGATGAGGTGTCCAAGGAACTGCACCTCGCGCAACCAGAACTCGCACTTGGAGAACTTTGCGAAAAATGCCTTTTTACCATAAATAATAACTTCCTCTGGTGTGTACAATCGAGCCGGTGCCGTCCCGTGATCCTGAGAAAACCTGAAACATATAACACAAAACACTATAAGCACGAAGCTTAGTGAGTTCCCCAAAATACCACTCTAACATATATTAGCCACTCAAGGCTATAACTCTATTGACCCTCTGGTTAGTGTGTCTCAGTGGGACCCTCCAATCCCAAATCTCTGTGGACCCTTTGGCCCTGGCTCTATGGACCCAAAGGTCCTAACTCTGATAACTCTGAATCATGCATATCACATATCACAATAAATCTCAACACATAAATAGCATACAAATACACTGGCATACAACTCTAAAAATACCACATATAACACATATTAGCCACTTGAGGCTATAACTCCGTGGGCCCTTGGACCCTACTATGTGGACCCTCTGGTCCTAGCTCTGTGGACCTTCCGGTCCTAACTCTGATATACACACAGCATATATCACATAGAAATAATGCAGTGCCACATATCACATAGATAGCATACAATAACTCTGTCACATAACTTTATTACCACTCTAGGGAATGTATAGTGAGAAGACTCACCTGGCAAGCAGAAAGCAGATATCCTCACACTTGAATCTCGAACTCGGCACCGCCCAACACATAAGGCAAATACTCTCATGAATATAACTCTCGAGACAAGACTCAACCCTCTCTTGGCACACACAGAAGGGTAAAAGACCATTTTACCCCTCTCTTGACTCTAATGTCCAATCATTGACTAAACCCCAAAAGTCAATGAAGTCAACTATCAACCTTGACCAAACTCGTCGAGTGCACCAATGTGACTCGATGAGTCCTTGTGTGTCCTTCACACTCCTGGTCCTCACTTGACTCACTAAGTCAACCATCCACACATCAAATCAACACTGATCGCGAATCGCGGGACAACTCGTCCCAACTCGTCGAGTCCGACTCTTGACTCGGCGAGTCCAGTCGTGGACAAAGACACCTAGTTCCCTTCCGACTCACTGAATCGTTCCTCAACTCAGCGAGTCACCAACTATGTGATTATCGGGAAAACCCTAGCCCTACTCGTCGAGTCTGCCCTTGGACTCGACGAGTTCATGCCTGCTCAAACTGAAATGACCTCTTGAGGTCAGATCCGTTCCTCCGATCTGTAAATCTGGCCTTCCCAAGCATGTTAATCACGTAAAGTTCCGATCTTGGTGCTCATGCAAGGGCTCAAGAACTCTATTCGAATAAATGACCCCTAATATGACATCCTAGTCTCATTCCTTCCATTAATACACATAAATCTCAGAGGGTTAAGGTCTCTGGACCTCTTTGGATACATATCCAAAGCATTAACACAAGAAGCGGCTAAATGTTCACCAAATCTAGTCTCTAAAGGGTCTAGAAACCCTAACTCCAAAAATAATCACCAAAACTGAAGAAGGGTCGAATCAATACCTCAAGAATGATGTCTCTAGCTCTGAACTTCACAGAATAGCACCCTCTTCATCCCCCTCTTGCCCTGGTCACCTTCTTCTTGCAATAACACTAACACAAGGATCAAGAATGGCCTCTTCTCCCTCACAAATGCTCTAGCTCTCTTATGGTTTCTCTCTGGGGTTTGGTATCCACAATTGACATCCATAAGGGCCTTTAAATAGGTCCGAAACCCAAGAAATTAGGGTTTTATAAAACAGCGCGGACTCGCCGAGTCCGGTCATTAACCCGAATAAGAATTCGCGACCCTACTCGGCGAGTCTAAGAACCAACTCGTCGAGTCCCTCCACAAACCCCAAGATAAATGAATAAAATAATATACTTGGGAACCCGGATGTTACAATTTTTGGGATCTTGTTTTGATACCAAAACTTTCGCCGAGTAGGGTCGCGGATTCTCATCCGGGTTCATGACTTGTCTCGGCGAGTCCACGCTGTTTAATGAAACCCTAATTTCCCGGGTTTGGGTCCTATTTAAAGGCCCTTAGGGCCGTCATTTGCGGCTACCAAACCTCAAAGAGAAACCCTAAAAGAGCTAGAGTGATTGTGAGAGGAAAGGAGCCATTTCTTGATCTTTGTGGTTGATTCTTGCAAGAAGGAGGTGTTTCTAGCTTAGAGGAGACCAAGGAGGTAGTGCATCTGTGGATTTCGAGCAAAAGACTTCATCTTTGAGGTACTATATCGCCCCTTTATCTGTTTTGTTGAAGGAATCCATAGATGTAGAGTTTTCATGTCCTTTAATGGAAGAAATTATGAGAATATGGCCCCTATTCGCATTGAGACTTCAGATCTGGACCCATAGTGGTCTAAAGAGCTTATCTCAACTTGCTTTATGTTGAGCTATGGAGGTGTTGAGCATAGGATGTTATTTTTGGGGCTAAAGCACCAAGTGAAGCCTCCCAGACGTCCTATGAGTGTCAAGATTCGAGCTTTATGTGTTTATCAGGCTTGGAAAGGTCAGATCTATGGATCAAAGGAACAGATCTGACCTCAGGAGGTCAATTGAGTTTGTGCATGGCATGAACTCGCCGAGTCCAAGGGCAGACTCGGTGAGTAGGGTTAGGGTGTCCCGTAAATCACTCAGTGAGTAGAATTGCCGAGTTGGGGGAATAACTCAGTGAGTCAGAAGGGGATTAGCGGGCTGTAGTTCAAGGCGGAACTCGCCGAGTTGATCCTGAGACTCGGCGAGTTGAGTCGGGGTGGCTCCGTGATTCATGCCAGGTGTGACTCGTCGAGCAAGGTGAGGGACTCGACGTGCCAAGCGAGACCAGAGAGTTAGTGGACACGTGTAGACTCGCCGAGTCACCCAAGTGCACTCCACGAGTCGGGTCAAAGTTTGTCCATTGACTTTCGTTGACTTTTGGGGTTTGGTCGGCATTGTGGCCTTTGGGCCAAGAGAGGGGTAAAATGGTCGTTTACCCTTATGAGGGTGCCAACAGAGGGTTGAGTCTAGTCCCGAGAATTATACTTATGAGAGTATTTACTTTATGTGATTAGGCGGAGACTAGATCGTATTAATACCAAGTCAGAGATTTACCGAGACATCTGAGGTGAGTCTTCTCACTATACCTTACCTAGTGTGGTAAGTGACGGTGTATTTTAGAGTGATGTGTTAGTGTACTTGCATGTTATTTATGTGTTGTGATTTATTGTGATATGTGATATGCATGATTCAGAGTTTACAAAGCAGGACCAGTGGGTCCAAAGAATTAGGACCTTCGGGTCCATAAAGTTAGGACCAGAGGGCCCATAGAGAGTTGGGGCTGGAGGGTCCCACTGAGACACATTGACCAGAGGGTCGACATACTTATAGCCTCGAGTGGCTAATATGTGCTAGACTGGTATTTTGAGGAACTTCGCAATCAGTGTTGATTTGATGAGTGGAGAATTGACTCAGTGAGTCAAGTGAGGACCAAGAGTGTGAAGGACACGCATGGACTCGCCGAGTCACATTGGTGCACTCGAAGAGTTTGGTCAAGGTTGACAGTTGACTTCGTTGACTTTGGGGGTTTAGTCAATGATTGGACATTAGAGTCAAGAGAAGGGTAAAATGGTCTTTTACCCACTATCTGATTAGAGAGGGAAAGAGTAATCGCCAGTTTAATTAGAGTTGAGACGTCAAGTGTTAATTAGAGATATTTGCCTTATGTGTTAGGCGGTGGCGAGTTCGAGATTCAAGTGTAAGGATATCTGCTTTCTGCTTGCCAGGTGAGTCTTCTCACTATACTTTACCTAGAGTGGTAACAGAGTTATGTGACAGAGTTATTGTATGTTATCTATGTAATGTGTGGCACCGCATTATTTCTTTGTAATTTAAACAAAGGTCTATTGTTTTATTCATTTATTTTGGGGTTTGTGGAGGGACTCGTCGAGTTGGTGCTTAGACTCGCCGAGTAGGGTCGCGAATTCTTATCCGGGTTAATGACCGGACTCGGCGAGTTCATGGGGGGACTCAGCGAGTCCGTGCTATTTTATGAAACCCTAATTTCTTCGGT
The DNA here is from genome assembly GCF_002870075.4 of Lactuca sativa. NCBI lineage: Eukaryota > Viridiplantae > Streptophyta > Magnoliopsida > Asterales > Asteraceae > Lactuca > Lactuca sativa. Next base: position 139,383,645 of record NC_056628.2, on the reverse strand, counting down.
TTGGGACCTATTTAAAGGCCCTTATGGTTGTCAATTGTGACTACCAAACCCCAGAGAGAAACCCTAAGAGAGCTAGAGCATTTGTGAGGGAGAAGAGGCCATTTTGGATCCTTGTGTTGGTGTCATTGCAAGAAGAAGGTGACCAGGGCAAGAGGGGGCTGAAGAGGGTGCTATTTTGTGAAGTTCAGAGCCAGAGACATCATTCTTGAGGTATTGATTCGACCCTTCTTCAGTTTTGGTGATTATCTTTGGAATTAGGGTTTTCTAGACCCTTTAGAGACTAGGTTTGGTGAACATTTGTCCCCTTCTTGTGTTAAGGCTTTGGATTTGGATCCAAAGAGGTCCAGAGACCTTAACCCTCTGAGCTTTATGTGTATTAATGGAAGGAATGAGACTAGGATGTCATATTAGGGGTCATTTCTTCGAATAGAGTTCTTGAGCCCTTGCATGAGCACCAAGATTGGAACTTTATGTGATTAACATGCTTGGGAAGGCCAGATTTATAGATTGGAGGAACGGATCTGACCTCAGGAGGTCATTTCAGTTTGAGCAGGGCATGAACTTGTTGAGTCCAATGAAAGACTCGACGAGTAGGGCTAGGGTTTTCCCGATAGTCACAAAGTTGGTGACTCGCTGAGTTGAGAATGATTCAGTGAGTCGGAAGGGAACTAGAGGACTTCGTCCACGACTGGACTCACCGAGTTAAGAGTCGGACTCGACGAGTTGGGACGAGTTGTCCCGTGATTCGCGATCTGTGTTGATTTGATGAGTGCAGGGTTAACTCAGTGAGTCAAGTGAGGACCAAGAGTGTGAAGGACATGCATGGATTCGCCGAGTCACATTGGTGCACTCGACGAGTTTGGTCAAGGTTGATAGTTGACTTCGTTGACTTTGGGGGTTTAGTCAATGATTGGACATTAGAGTCAAGAGAGGGGTAAAATGGTCTTTTACCCTTCTATGGGTGCCAAGAGAGGGTTGAGTCTAGTCTCGAGAGTTATATTCATGAGACTATTTGCCTTATGTGTTAGGCGGTGCCGAGTTCGAGATTCAAGTGTGAGGATATCTGCTTTCTGCTTGCCAGGTGAGTCTTCTCACTATACTTTACCTAGAGTGGTAACAGAGTTATGTGACAGAGTTATTGTATGCTATCTATATGATGTGTGTATGTCAGAGTTAAGACTAGAAGGTCCACAGAGCTAGGACCAGGGTGTCCGCAGAGTAGGGCCCAAGGGCCCACAGAGTTATAGCCTCGAGTGGCTAATATATGTTATATGTGGTACTTTTAGAATTATGTGCCAGTGTATTTGTATGCTATTTATGTGTTGAGATTTATTGTGATATGTGATATGCATGATTCAGAGTTATCAAAGTTAGGACCTTTGGGTCCATAGAGTTAGGGCCAGAGGGCCCACAGAGAGTTGGGACTGGAGGGTCCCACTAAGACACACTGACCAGAGGTTCAATAGAGATTATAGCCTCGAGTGGCTAATATGTGTTAGAGTTGTGTTTTGGGGAACTCACTGAGCTTCATGCTTACAGTGTTTTGTGTTATATGTTTCAGGCTCTCTCAGGATCACGGGACGGCACCGGCTCGATTGTACACACCAGAGGAAGCGTTTGTTTTGAGGATCTTGGTTTATTAATTGATTGAACAAAAGAGTCATGTATTGTAATTTAAACAAAAAGGAGATTTTTATGAAAAATGTTAAAGAGATAAACGATTTTAAATGAAAATTTTGTTTTAAAAATTTTGGTGTTACAAGTTGGTATCAGAGCCTTGGTTTGAGGGATTCAGATGCACCTTCGGGTAAATCTGGACTCAAACTGAGGAAGTAAGAAAATTTTTCAAAGAAATGAGTTTCTTAAGCGAAGAAGAGTTCAAAAAGAAAGCGAGAAAGAGCAGTGTGTACAATCAGCCAAAGCCCGAACAGTGATTTCCCAAAATACCCTTACTTTTGTGTTGTGAGATATTTATGATACATTTTACGAGATATTATGCACGCTAGAGACAGGCTAGGTATTTCATATCTTAGGACTAGAGAGGCCTGATTTGTGATGCCTTGGCCTAAGAGTTGTTGTTATATGTGATGTGCTTTTGAGCATGTGATGAGTGAGAGTATTCAGTTGGAATCCTTTTAGGGGATTTGAATAGAGGAGTAATCTAGGAGAGATGCCTAGATGAGTATTGTGGTGCTTATCGAAGGAATAGTTAGTATCCGCGAGGGGTAGTGTTGCAGAGTTCGGTGGTACTTTTGAGAATGAGCAGAGCAAGCGGAGTTATCACCCAGAGTGAGTCCTATGTATTCTTCGATGCCCGAATGTTGCTTGCTTCGTACTTTGTGGAACTCTCGATGATGGGAGTCAGCTACCAAGTGAATATGACGATAATCAGGTGGTAGATGGCTGGCATCATTAGGAGCTCTTCAGTAGCTGATGGCAGAGAAGTGAGAGGACCAAGGAAGAGCCTAGGGAGTAACCTTAGTCAGATGAGTACGCTGGCGGAGTAGAGCATTTTGCTGAGGAGCGAGCATGTGTGGTGGAATTAGTGAACGAGAAGGTTGAGCAGCTACTTAGGAGCTCTGGAATGGTTCGTGTGGAAAGTATGGGTAGATATGGCAGGTAGTATGGGCCCGTGCTACCGAAAGCAAAGGACCCATACTCGATACAGGGAGTATTCTGAAGGTTCTAAGTAGCAGATTGAGGAGTGATGTTATGGTTCGAGTACCATACATCCGAGCAGATTGAGGAGTGATGTTATGGTTCGAGTACCATGCATCAGAGCAGATTGAGGAGTGATGTTATGGTTCGTGTACCATGCATCGGAGTAGATTGAGGGGTGATGTTATGATTCAAGTACCATACATCGGAGCAGATTGAGGAGTGATGTTATGGTTCCAGTACCATGCATCAGAGCAGATTGAAGAGTGATGTTATGGTTCGAGTACCATATGTTGTAGCAGATTGAGAAGAGATGCCATGGGCTGAGTACCATGGTTCTTAGCAAATGATGCTTGTGATTCTCTGATTGCCCGGTCAGGATTGATTGCTGGAATTTGGACGCGATGGGGTTTTAGGCCTGAGGGCCATGATTGAGTCCGAAGAGGCATCCCTTGAGAGGGAGGTCGAGAGCATTTTAGAGTATTTTGGTAAGATGTCAGATGTAGTCACAAGACTCAAGCATTAGTAGAGAAGGCATTTATGGGGGATTGCGGTTTAAGTGAGCATTCAGTCGATGGAGGAGATGTCACCTTCTGTGACCTAATGGGTGTTATTTATGTTTCCTGTGGGAAGTCGGAGAGGCATGAGATTTCAATTTTGGGTTTAGGAGTAAACCCTACGGGTTGACATTGATGATGATTTTTCCACCAGAGTATCAGGCAGCATGTCTACCGCGAGGAAATGATCTACCATGAGCAGATAGTTAGTAGGGACTGAGATGGTCAAAGACCACATTACACCCTAATTGAGTATAGTAGGGCGTGTGGTAGCGGTATCAGCGGGTAATCCAGTCGAGTATATTAGAGCGGTGGCTCTTCTATTTATGATGAGTATTGAGTATGGTAGTGGAGTCCCTATTCTTGTGATGATTCATGTGTTGGAACGGGGGTTGAGAAGTCGAGGATGGGGAGTATGATAATTTATTGTTACAGTCTAAGAGTCAGTGATAGTATTGGACAGTTGAGATGTTCGGTATTGGGATGGTATGAGACTTCGAACAGCTAGAGGCGGCCATAATGAGAAGTTCCTGATAATTTCATTGGGGATTTAGGGTAATTGAGGTTTCTTGATCTCTACGTGGGGAGATCATTGGGCGTTGTGTGGCACCTTCTAAGCGTAGGTGCAAAGTTTCTAGTGTACCCCGTCTGTGTAGTGGATTGTTGATGCATCAATTGGTGATGGTCTGAACCCTAAGTGGGGGAGAATCGGGTATTTTATTGAGGGAACCATAGATTTGTGCAAGAGCGGTTAGGGGTTGGATACAGAAACCTGCGGCTCGAATTCATGAGACCATGGTCATTGGTGATCAAGGAAAGGTGCAGAGCGAGATAATGCATGTGGTATATATCTGAGAAAGGGATGGGTGTCTCCACGGCAGGTGGCCAACGGTCAGGAATCTGGTAGCGGTCAGGGTCGTTTCAAGTGGAAGGCTCATATTGATGGTATGGGCAGTTGAGAACTTCTGGGTCGAAGTACAGATTGTATATGCCCCTTTTTGGGGAGGATAGAAGATTATCGAGCAGCCAACTCACGGGCTGGTATGTGTATTCTTGCTTGGATATTGAGCAATAGAGGAAAGGGTTTCGGAGGATCATCAGTCTGTTCTAAAGCGTTAGCGCTTTCTTTGTATTCCAATTGAGTGTTTGGATACACTGAAGTTGTGCATTGGGTAAAATGAAGAATTATTATGGGGTACAGAGGAAATGTATTGTTGTATATGTAGGGTACTGGGAGTAGGAGATCAGTGGTTAAGGCAGGACATTGTGATGTTCTGTAATGGTGTTCCGTGGTACCCGGGTATAATGTCCCGATTTCGGAGTTATTTAGACTCTTGAGTTTGAGACGACTAGTGGTGTATCATGTATCTACGGTTCCAGTGGGAACCCTTCGGGTATTGACATCAAGAGGGATTATTTAAGAAAGTGGATCTCCGCAGAGGTAGGTACTTTGTTATAGCGGTTGCCGCCAAAGTGTGTGATGCATATTTGGGACTAGTGTGTGTAGCTATCTATGATAGTCTATGGAGCATGAGTTAGTGGACGTAGTGTTGAGTTGTAATGAGAATGAGAATATGGGGTGAAGCTACGGGGAGCTGTAGTATTCACTAGTCAGAGGGTGTTGTGATGCTAAGGGGAGCCGTAGTACTCACAATTCAGAGAGAGAGAGAGAGTCGTGATACTACGGGGAGCCATGGTATTCACCAGTCAGAGGGTGTTGTGATGCTACGAGGAGTCGTAGTACTCATAAGTCAGATAGAGGGAGTCGTGGTTCTATGGGGAGCCGTAGTACTCACTAGTCAGTTGGTGTTGTGGTGCTACGGAGAGCCATAGTACTCACTAGTCAGAGGCTGTCGTGATGTTGCAGGGAGCCATAGTACTCACTAGACGGAAAGAGAGTGTGATGATGGAGTGTTCTCCGATCAGTGTATGATGCAGAAGAGTTTTAGGCTTGAGTAGCCTTAGTATTGAGTTTTTGGAGCCTGGGGGTTGAACCAAGGGCGAGACTGGGGTCTCCGTCTCTGTCGGGAATCATTATAGTTTGTTTTTAGTTGTGATTGTCGCATCAGGAGGGAATTGGGATAGTGGTCACGGGGAGGAAGTTAGTGAGATATTTTGGATCATGTTATGGGTGACCTTTGGAGGTTCAGCTGTGGAGTCAAAAGCTGACCTGGTGCTTAGTATCGAAGAGGGATATAAGAAATGAGCTAGAGCTTATCATGGTGATGTCTGAGGACACTTCAGAGCGAGCGAACGATTCAGACGCTCGAGGACATGCTTCGGGCATGTGTATTAGATTTCGGAGGGAGTTGGGACACGTACTTACCCTTGACTGAGTTTTCCCATAACAACAGCCATCATTCGAGCATTGGTATGCCACCCTTTGAGCTGTTGTATAGTAGGAGGTGTCGGACTCCTATTTGCTGGGGAGAGGTCAGGCAACGTGTGATGGGTAGTACAGAGATTGTGCTTCAGACGACCGAGCAGATTCAGCAGGTCAGACAGAGGTTGGTGGCGGCCCAGAGCCATCAGAAGAGTTATGCGGATAATCGACGGTCAGAGCTCGAGTTCCAGGTCGGTGACTTCGTACTCCTGAAGGTATCTCCTTGGAAAGGAGTGATCCGATTCAGGAAGAGGGGCAAGCTGGGACCCTGACATTTTGGCCTGTTCCGAGTGATTGCGAGGGTAGGCAGGGTAGCCTACCGGTTGGAGTTACCTGCAGAGTTGGGCCAGATTCATGACACTTTCCACATATCGCAGCTGAGGAAGTGTATAGCCGACGAGTCGGCAGTGGTACCATTAGAGGACATTCCGGTGGATGCGAGCATGATCTATGTTGAGAGACCGGTGGCGATTAGGGATCGGAAGATCATGGTTCTGAGGAACAAGGAAGTGCCCCTGGTGCAAGTCCAGTGGCAGCATCGGAAAGGGTCAGAGTTGACTTGGGAGCCGAAGCAAGTGATGCGCGAGCAGCATCCAGAGTTGTTTGTAGAGTAAGACTTCGAGGACGAAGTCTGATTCTGGTGGGGAAGAATTGTAACATCCGGGTTCCCAGGTATATTAATTTATTCATTTATTTTGGGGTTTGTGGAGGGACTCGGCAAGTTGGTGCTTAGACTCGCCGAGTAGGGTCGCGAATTCTTATCCGGGTTAATCACCGGAGTCGGCGAGTTCATGGGTGGACTCGGCGAGTCTGCGCTGTTTTATGAAACCCTAATTTCTTGGGTTTGGGACCTATTTAAAGGCCCTTATGGATGTCAATTGCGGCTACCAAACCCCAGAGAGAAACCCTAAGAGAGAGCATTTGTGAGGGAGAAAAGGCCATTTTTGATCCTTGCGTTGGTGTCATTGCAAGAAGAAGGTGACCAGGGCAAGAGGGGGCTGGAGAGGGTGCTATTCTGTGAAGTTCAGAGCCAGAGACATCATTCTTGAGGTATTGATTCGACCCTTCTTCAGTTTTGGTGATTATCTTTGGAATTAGGGTTTTCTAGACCCTTTAGAGACTAGATTTTGTGAACATTTAGCCCCTTCTTGTGTTAAGGCTTTGGATCTGGATCCAAAGAGGTCCAGAGACCTTAACCCTCTGAGCTTTATGTGTATTAATGGAAGGAATGAGACTAGGATATCATATTATGGGTTATTTCTTCGAATAGAGTTCTTGAGCCCTTGCATGAGCACCAAGATTGGAACTTTATGTGATTAACATGCTTGGGAAGGCCAGATTTATAGATTGGAGGAACGGATCTGACCTCAGGAGGTCATTTCAGTTTGAACAGGGCATGAACTTGTCGAGTCCAAGGAAAGCCTCGACGAGTAGGGCTAGGGTTTTCCTGATAATCACACAGTTGGTGACTCGCTGAGTTAAGAACGATTCAGTGAGTTAGAAGGGAACTAGAGGACTTGGTCCACTACTAGACTCGATGAGTTGCGACGAGTTGTCCCGCGATTTGCGATCAGTGTTGATTTGATGAGTGGAGGGTTGACTCAGTGAGTCAAGTGAGGACCAGGAGTGTGAAGGACACGCATGGACTCACCGAGTCACATTGGTGCATTCGACGAGTCTGGTTAAGGTTGACAGTTGACTTCGTTGACTTTGGGGGTTTAGTCAATGATTGGACATTAGAGTCAAGAGAAGGGTAAAATGGTCTTTTACCCTTCTGTGGGTGCCAAGAGAGGGTTGAGTCTAGTCTCGAGAGTTATATTCATGAGATTATTTGCGTTATGTGTTAGTCGGTGCCGAGTTCGAGATTCAAGTGTGTAAATATTTGCTTTCTGCTTGCCAGGTGAGTCTTCTCACTATACTTTACCTAGAGTGGTAACAGAGTTATGTGACAGAGTTATTGTATGCTATCTATGTGATGTGTGGCACCGCATTATTTCTATGTGATTTATGTTGTGTGTATGTCAGAGTTAGGACCAGAAGGTCCATAGAGCTAGGACCAGAGGGTCCGCAGAGTTAGGGCCCAAAGGCCCACATAGTTATAGCATCGAGTGGCTAATATATGTTATATGTGGTACTTTTAGAATTATGTGCTAGTGTATTTGTATGCTATTGTGATATGTGATATGCATGATTCAGAGTTATCAGAGTTAGGACCTTTGGGTCCATAGAGCTAGGGCCAGAGGGCCCACAAAGAGTTGAGACTGGAGGGTCCCACTGAGACACACTGACCAGAGGGTCAACAGAGATTATAGCCTCGAGTGACTCATATGTGTTAGAATGGTATTTTGGGGAACTCACTAAGCTTCGTGCTTACAGTGTTTTGTGTTATATGTTTCAGGTTTTCTCAAGATCACGGGACGGCACCGGCTCGATTGTACACACCAGAGGAAGCATTTGTTTTGAGGATCCTGGTTTATTAATTGATTGAACAAAAGAGTCATGTATTGTAATTTAAACAAAAAGGAGATTTTTATGAAAAATGTTAAAGAGATAAACGAGTTCTACGTAAGGAGAGAAATATGAGGATACGGAAGGAAAGCGAGGGTTGTCGAAGGAAAATCGTTTTCCTGAGTTTCATTAATGGAAGGAAAGTGAGGAGAGGGAAAGGATTTTGGATCCATATTTTCCTTCCAAATTTTCCTCCCAAATTGGGCGGATTTGGGAAGAAAGTGAGGGGAAGGAAAATTTTATGTTTTATTTTCTTTTTCCTCCTAACTCGGGAACACAAAAACTTAAAATTTTCCTTTCATTTTCTTCAAACTCAGGAACATGGAATAATGAATATTTTCCTTCACCTCCCTTTTTTTTCCTGTTAAAATTTTGCTTCCCTTTTCTTTAATGAATTTACAAAAAAAAAAAAAAAAAAAAAAAAAAAAAAAAAAAAACTCGAGAACAAAGCGTAAATCTAGAACTATATCAAGAAGCTGCTCGGTTGAAAAAACTTTCTCACTTCTGCCATCACCAAACCTTCGTCCTCGCTAGACATGCACCATCACCATATCAACATCGTAACTACATATTCATCGTACCATGCCTACATCGTCGCTAGACCTATGATATCACAGGACGTATGTTGTCACCGGATCTACATCTTCACCGGACATACTTCATTACCATACTTACGTTGTCATCAGACCTACATCGCTAAAGGGTTTCACTGGAACATTACCCTGGACCACCGATGATGCGGTGTCCGAACATTGGCGTTGTCGAAGCCTTGGTCAGATGAATAGGTTTTTGCTCGCGTTGTCGAAGCCTTAGTTAGATGAATAGGTTTTTGCTAGCGTATTTGAAGATCTGGCGATGGCGGCATCGAAATGGGCAGCACGAGGTGGTCAATTAGAGTTTTGCTCTCTATTTCTTCTCTAAAAAAATTTAGTGTCAGGTAGAGGTTTAGGTTTAGTGTTTTCAGAGATTAAAGTTGGGCGAAGGTGTAGGTTTTAAGTGGTGGTGTTAGTTGTAGCCTTCTAAGTCCAGATCTATAGCTCGATCCAATGTCTAGATGATGCTAGGATGGTAACGACAGCGTTGACCAACGGTGGTGGCGGCTGAAAAGCTAATCGTTACAAAACGAAGAACGACTCTGGCAGTGGTGGTGGTTCCCAGCAAGAATGGCTATTGTGCCGGTGGTTTCCATTTTTGTCGGTGATTTTCTACAAGACAGTGAAAAAGATAGATGAAGTTTATATGCGTTAAAGGTAAAAGGTAGGGGTGTGAGTTGGATGGGTTTATTAAGGGGTAGTGTTAATTTCTTTGTTCTTTGTTTTTTTAATCTAAACAATAATAAAAGAAATAAAAAAAGAAAATCTTAAGGACAAATCAATTTTTTGAAGTGCATTTATTTTTTAGGGACAACATGTGCAAGAAATTTGACTTAAACTGTATTTTTTAAGATACAAATAAATTTGCAATTTACTAATTTTTAAAAAAAAATAAATTTTGACAATTAAAAATTATCATCACTTTCCAAATGATACTTCTATTGATCCTTAGACATCTACAATGATGAGTTGAATAAGAAGGTTGAATGATATGACAGGTTTATGTGTCAATGAAACTTTATATTATTAAATGTCATGTTGGCATTCATTGGTTTTAAAGTTATAACTATTAAACTCTTAAATAGAAAAATAGAAAGTTTTTAATTTTTAAATATATATATATACTATAAGTTATCTTTTATAATATTTTATTAAATCTTGTAGAGTTTAATATATATGAAAAAAAAAATACTAAGATTATAAGAATTGTACAAAAATGATATGTATTGTGGAAGTTCTTACAAGGAGGTGTTGCTAATAATTGGTTAATTGATAGATATATTGTCTTCAACTTGTTTTATAAATTATAAAATCAGCAGTCCATATTGTCTTTCAACTTGTTTTATAAATTATAAAATCAGCAGTACAGACAACGTGAACCTGCACCCATCATAATGTTACACAAAACATATATGCCATGATTTATGGCAGAAGTTGTGCATCATGTTGGATATAAAATTCCACAACCCAGACTCTCAAACTCGTACTATTCCATGCTTCTTCACCTTCATCTTCTTAAATTAGCAAGTTCAGTTGCCATATTAAATAACTAATTGGCCGAGTAGCTATGGTTAACCACCGTGAAACCACCATCCACCCCCAAGTTCTGACCACTCACATATGCCGATTCATCTGAAGCTAGAAACAAAGCTGCCTCAGCAACATGCCTCGCCTTCAGCACTATTCCCTTTAAATTCCCCGTCGCACAGCAATTTTCCTCCACCTGGCTTGCCTCCAGATTATAGGCTGTGCAGCTAAGAGGAGTGGCCACACCGAAGGGAGAAACACAGTTCACTCTAATCCCATGAGCTCCGAGCTCATTGCATGCCGTCTTCATCAATCCCACCATGGCGTGTTTGGAAATGGTGTAAGCATGGGGGCCGGCTCCTCCGATGGAAGCTGCAACACTGGCGGTGCATATGATGGAACCCCGTATCTTTCCGGCAACCATAGAACGAGCGGCGTGTTTGATGGTTGCAGCCACCCCTCGAACGTTGATGGCCATGGTGTTATCAAATGCATCGAGGTCCATGTCTAGGAGGCTCGTCATTGGTCCCATGATCCCTGCATTGCTGAAAAGTACGTCGAGGCTTCCGTATTTGGCGACGGTGAAGCTCACGGTTTCCTCCACCTGTTTTTCATCACTGACGTCACAGTGACGGTAGCAGATCTTGGAATCCATGCATGACGCAACCACTTGTTGGCCCAAGTCGTCTTGAACATCGGCAATGACAACGTGAGCTCCGTTCTCCAGGAATAACCTCGCAGCCTGTTCTCCGATGCCGCTAGCACCGCCGGTGATCAGGGCTACTTTACCCTCCAATCTTCAAATACATACACTGTATAATAATCATTATTCTAAAAGATAGGGAGATGAATCGAATAAGTTCATTATATTAGTTTTACCTGGTCTTGTTGATCATAGTTTTCCGGTGGGATGAATGAGAATGCTGTTAAAAGAAGGATATGGATGGATCTCACTGCTTCCAATATTGATATACTATGCGTCGTGTGGTATTAACTAAAGGCTAATTAAGACGTGAGTATATTTATAGTACCTAGGAAGATGAAGTGCACATGGACCTTTAAATGATTTCTCATTTCTGTACATATAATATATAGAGCATGTAACATGAACAAGAATGATACGATATGTGTATTATAAATGGTAGATGGTCGATTTCACATTAATCGAATATAATTAAAGTATTTTTCAAATTAATTTAATATTTGTTAAACTTAAAAAAATATTAAAAAATAAAATAAAAATGTTGATTTATATATCTAACTGATGGGGATCGTTTCGTGTGTTGGGAAAGGTTCATTAATCATATACTTTTCATAAGGCGCATCTATGTATTGTATAGTGAAGGTGGTTCCTAATACACACCTAATTTTAAAACCATATTATAATTTATGGTTGAAAAAAAAAAAGGAATGTCCTTATAATTTTTCTTCCAAGACCTACATTATAAACTTTGTCAGAAGAAATTTTGATAAAAATATATGAATCCTATAGTTTATATTTCATTCCACTTAAAATAACTCAATAATTTAATCTATTTTTTGAAATTTTTATATTTTCTACTATCGTGCAACCTATAATTTTCCCGTGCAACCCCTGCTATGAAATTTTGCGTCCGCCCTTGTCCGGCCTATGTCGTTCGCCGTCTGACCATCGTCACCAGCCCACCGTTGTCGCTTTGCTAGGCACCAGCCTGCCACTAGTATTATTTACTCTCTCATTTTTCACTACTAGAAAACAGTCATTTAATGACACGCAAACAATGACACACACTGATTTACAATACGCATTTTTTGTGTGTCCTAAAAATATTGTCAGCTTTCCAAAATTTAAAGAATAGAGGACACGCATTTGTGCGTTCCCTAAAATTAATGTCCAACAAAAAATTACAAACACTGAGGGCGCTTATGTTAAATGCGTGTCATCTAGAAATATTGCTTTATAATTTTTATAATTAGACGCGCGTTTGTAGGGGGGGTGAAATCTCTAAAATTCTAAAAATTTTAAGTGCCCGCTTTTGCACTCTATACTCTTGTTCTCCCTCCATTCTCTACGCAAACCCTAAGCCATCACCATCTTCCTTGTCTCTAGGACGTGCTAGGGTTTTATTTTATTTTAAGCTTCCACTTCTCCTGATTTTCAACCATGCACCACCCTTCGTCTTCTCTCTAGTTCACCACCGCCGCCAATAAAGCCCCTTTATACCACCGGCACAACATACCACAAGATCACCACCCCTCTTTCGCATAACCATTGTTGATTACTAACACCACCATTTGTATAAAAACCCTAGAACCACCAGGCCACCCTTTTCCGCCATCCATGTCCCTCGTTTCTGTCTATCTCTAACAGACCATAACATCGTATTCGTGGTCTGTCCAGGGTACTTATAATTTGGAATAAATTGGTAGGTAGACAACAATGCCTCTTTTACCTCATCCATCCTCCATGTCTCTATCTCCGGTGGCGAAACAATAGAGCAGGGGATTAAGAAATCGGAGGAGGGATTGAGAGAATTTGTTGCTTCCTCTAGTTTCTCTTTTGATCCTAATAATGTTTATATTCGTTTTCTCTTTCTTCATATTTCTTTTTCACAGATTTCTTCCCATCTAATTTTATGATTTCAGATTTCTTCCATATGATTTTGATCTTAGATTAAGATTTAGAATTCTCAATCTTCAGTTTCTCTTTTAGAAGCTTTGTAATTTTTTGATGGTTGTTATGCAGAAGTATTACAGGGCTTCTTCTAGGGAGTTGGTGAGGATTGTTAGCATACAGAAATCTCCAATTATTAGTCTTTTGGAGAATCGATTGCTGGACCAGGCATAATTCGGAGTTTTGGATAAGAAAAAAGGTTCATAAAGAGGAATCTTTATCTTCTTGATTGCTTTGCTAGGCCATTCTTCTATAATATATACGATGGATGATTTTACAGGAAGAAACTTATAGGTGAGGCAAAGGCTACTTTTATCCCATGAGTTCCAGAGGCGTTGAAAACAAGTCTGATCAAGCACATTAGAGCTTATGTGGATCCATGAAAGAAGTCAACAAGAATAGGAGGTAAATTTTGTTCCTTTTTTCTTTTTTTAATCCTTTGACCCATCATCAGATACATGTGCTTCTGTTGGATCAATTGGATTTGTTTTCTCTTTTGAATTAACTTAATTTTTGTCTTAATTGTCTAAATCAGGATAAAGGACAAATATTTGTTGACCATAATAGTTATCTCTAGAACTGAGAAGGTTTTGAAACAAGTTGTACAGAATGTCTTAAAGGAGGTTTTCCCGTAACTGGCATTGTTTTACAATTAGCCTAAATTAAAATTCTTTTCTGAGTTTTTCAATTTTGTCTTGAATTTTGATGCATCGGGTGGAAGGAAGATGTTTCCAAGGAACCACAGGTAGAACAGGAATTGATGCTTATGATGCTTAATGCTAATCAAACCACGAGATCCAAGGTGAGGACTACATACTTACATTGTCTATTGGATATATAATGTTTGAAACCAAATATACATATTCTTATGAAACTTTTTATTTGTTAATGGCAGATCAAATTGAACAATTGGGAATTAAAATAAAAACACAACAAAAGGATTTTGAGGAATTGCAAACTCAATTTAATGTTCAAGTAGAAGAGTGTTCCAACTTGAGCAATAAACTTGAGTCAACACAGTTATATTATAATTAATAGCTTTTGATTCACTTATTTTTTAACGGATTCTCTTAAACCATTGCTAATAAATGTATTTTCTTTTTTCTTATTTTTTTAATGCATAACAAACTAAACCAAACCAATAATGTGTTGGATAACACCGAAGAAACACTCAAGAAATGTCAATATGCTCTCAAGCAGTGAGATTTTTTCATAGAAGAACAGAAAAAAAGCATGTGTGCTTATTTTATAAATATGTCAATATTTTTATCTAATTTTTATTTGCATCCTTTATTTATTTTTTGAATATTGCTTATAGAAAATGCGTTGACTCATCAAGCTTGTGTACTCCAGTCTGACTTAGAGAAATCTCTTCAAGACAATGCATCATTATTTATGAAAATTGGTATGCATTCTTTTATAAAATATACAAACTATTTATTTCAATTTATAAGTATCTACTCAAATTATGCAGCAAGAGAGGATAAACTAAATGCGGGTAATAGATCAATTGTAAATAAATTCGAGTCTGAGCTGGCACAAGATGCTGGCTCTCTTTCCAACATGGTGGTTGCTTTTGTATCCAGTGTTGTAAAACTCGCCGAGTTGGCTGATTACTCCTCCGAGTACTCGCTACTCGGCCCCTTGTCGAGACGAGTTATAGAATCCCGAGTACTCCCAAATCGACTCATTTACTGATCGGAGTAGTGTTTTAAACATGGTCAACTCGGTGATTAAAATGTTTAATATACTTAATGATTTATTATTTAACACTCACATGTGATCATTACTACATATATATGTTAAAATTTTCCGTTATTCATGAAGTGAGACCATTATGTGTTTTTTTTAGCTTTTGTGTATTTACATGTATCTAATTTTGTTATATATTTCAATCAACTTATGATTTTAACATACATGATTTCCCTAAAAATATTTCTACATGAATTAGCGAATCTGAGTACACCCCGAGTACTCCCGAGTACTACCGGGTACTCGCTACTCGGTAGTCGGCCGAACAGGTACCAAGTAACGAGTTCTGCAACCTTGTTTGTATCTCAACAAAATGAACAGCTTCAATGCATTGAAAATTTTTGTCACACTTTCATCAACATTAATGATCAGGTTCTACTTTCATCAAATTAAGTTACTTGTTTTTTGTTTTGTTTATCTTTTTAATTCTTTATATGATTCTATGATTTAGTCCATGGATGAGTTATAGAAAAAATTTTCTGCATCAAAGAATTTGTATATATCTCATATTGAAGCCTTTGAAAACATTGTAAGGTTACATAAGGCAAGTGCTAATGGAAGTTTAGAAGATATTTTAGCCATGGATTCTTCCAATGCTCATTTTGTTGAAGAAGTAAGTTAACAAACTATAATTTAATTAAAACTTGTTTTTGTTTATTATTACTTAATTTGAGTATGCATATATATATATATATATATATATATATATATATATATATATATATATATATTCTTTTTAGCTATTAGCTGAAGAATCTGCATAAGGACAATCTATATTTGATGAGCTTCAAGGAACATTATCAACCCAACAATAAGAGATTTCACTTTTTGCTAGAGAGCTTCAAAAGGTTTTTCTTAATGAAATGACTAATTAGAGTTTTTGATATTCTTTTAAATAACTTTTTTGTTTTTTTTAGAGATTTAATTCAAGCATCCACCATACAAAAAATATATGAGTTTATTAATGGTATATTTGATAAACTAATGGAAGAATCCAAGGAGATAGGTACTAGGTCACTAACAGTGTGCAACGGAGTGCAACACGCTTTTTTAAACCAAGGGTGAGGTTTTATTTTCTTTACTTGAATGACTTGCATATATGTTATTGCTTTTCTATCCTGTTAATCAAGATTGACACACAATTAATCTTTCTTCCTAACATCATACGCAACTGCTCACATCAAAGCACACCTATACGTGATGGTTATTTGACCCTTTTCAAGGTGAGCTGTTTCTTCAACTTGTTTCTTTGTATCTGCCAAGATCATTGGGTGTGCAGTTCCAAAACTACTTACAGCAAGTGCTACCAGCCATCTTAGATGGTAAGTTTTATCTTTTTATTCTTTTTATAATACATTAAGTTAATATAACATACATTTTTCATCAGGTCTTGCGGATGAAAACAAATATGTATGTGAGGCTACACTTGGAGTTGGACACATACTGGCGGAGCATTATGTTACAACGTAAGTTGTTTCATTTACTTACATGACTGAAACGAATTAAAAAAATAATGCCAATTGTCAAAAAGTTATCAAAGTGTCATACTCTCATTATACTGATGGCCTTTTTTGTAAATATGCCAGGTCACTACCTTTGCTTCTACTAATTGTAGAAGACGGATATTTAACTATAATTGGTGAATCTGTAAATGTTCTATGGTACTTTTGGGTGATCTTTTATTTAAGGTTGCTTGTATTTTGTAAAAGCACTTCTTGAAGGTGGCAGTGATGATGAAGGTGTCAGTACTGAAGCACGAGGTAGTGGAGGAAACCTGTCAAAAACATATTTGCTTCTTTACATGTTAGTTTACCATTTTACCCTTTTACTTCAAGCCTTTCTAAATACTAATGTGTTAATGATGAAAACAGGTATCATGTGGAAACAGAAGCATAACAATAAGAAGTAGAAACAAGAAGGTGTTCCTTAATAGCAATGTAGTATTAGGTTATATAGTTAGGGAAAACCTCTTAATAACAATGTATAATTAGATCCCTTAATACCAATGTATTGCAATTTTTTGACATGATGTTATTGGATGAAATTGATTGTTTTGGTATATATTTGTTTCCATATTTTTGTATTATGCGTAAATGAGTATTGTAAAGACGCGTCATAAATGTATATCGTAAATGGTTGTTGAAGTTTATGACACGTAAATGCGTGTCATCTTCATTTGTGACAGGGGCTTTAATGATACGCCTTGTGTGTCCTAAACGTGTGTCGTAAGTTTATGACATGCAAATGCGTATCATCTTCCTTTATGGCAGGGCCTTCCTTGACAGACAATGCGTGTCGTAAATGTGTGTCGTAATTGCGCGTCATAAATAGACGACCGCAAAAGCGTGTCATCTTTCGTTATAACAGGGCCTTCCTTGACACGCATTTACATGTCGTCTGAGCGTTTTACGACATGCATTGCGTGTTGTAAAAGGCTGTTTTTCTTGTACTGTTTTTTGGTTTCACTTACATAAAGTGTTGAAGATATAATGTTGTGTCATTGGGCCTTTTATTTTGTCGATTTTGTTATCGGGACGGGCCTATCCACCCGTCATTTATTTCTAGGGTTATAGTATTTAAGGTGCATGCATGCATCATGTTTTAGTAACTTTAGATTAATATTCTTGTAACCCTAATCACACCTCTACAGTAGCTATTCTTTATAGAGTTCTTCTAAGGTTGTGACTTATAATCATTCAGCATATTTTGATCCATTATTATGTTCTTGTTTTCAATCTGTTTTGAATCTAATCGATCTTTCAAGGATTGATATCCTAGCAATTGGTATCAGAGCAGGAGACTGTGTAATCTATATGCATCTCTTCTGTTAATAGAGTCATTAGGGTTTCCGTTAATATTGGATCTGGTTTGGCCGTCATCATAATTTTCTTGACGCTATTTAGTGATCTTGATATTACCATAAAACTACTTCAGTTTACACTTCTTATTCTTAAACAGATTTCTAAAAGTATATCATCACGCAACACGACGATTCTGACATCAACTCCATAAACCTTTCTAGCAGCATTGGATTGACCACTAGGATCCCAATTCTTTTTCCTAATGAATATGGAGTATAGGAGCTTCACTTCGAAGATGACGTTCTTGGTCTTGAAGACAATGGATATCTAATATGGGAAGCCATCACTCTAGGGGCATTTGTTCACACTGGAACTAGAAGAGTTATCAAAACTCAAACTGACTATAGCAAACTTCTTCTTGAATTAAAGGATGTTCCTCAAGATGAGAAGGACAAACTGATCAACAATGTTAAGGCAATGAGAATCATTCAATTTGCTTTGTCTGCTGATACGTTTCGTCTGGTTAGTTCTTGTGACACTGCAAAAGCTATCTGGGATAGGCTCAAGGAACTTTACTCTACAGACGCAGATTTTGAGCACTCTACTCAAACACTCCTACTTTCAGAATTTGGATCCTTTGCATAAAAGCTTGAAGAGAGCTTAATTCAAACTTTCAATCGTTACAATCATCTTCTCAGCAGGATGATGAAACACAATATCGAACTTGAAGTTATTGAACAAAAGGTCACGTTCATGAATGGGCTTAGATCAGAATAAAAGGCAATGGTGTCTACAGTTAAGGCACATGAGCAATTCAAGAACCATACATTCGCTAAGCTTCTTGGCACCCTGAAGTCACATGAAGATGAAGTGACGAAAGAAGCGAAGGCAGTCTCTGGGATGGGATCGTTGGCCCTTATTGAAAAGGGTAAGAAGGTTGTTGAAGATGATGATTCGAAGCTTGAGCTTTCTGACTGTGAACTTTCTGAATAAGATTTTGCAATGATGGTATCCAATCCAAATAGGTTTGCAAAGAAGAACTTCAGCAGGAATAAGAACCGAAACTGGCAGGGCAACTATAGCTCTGAAAAGACAAAATAAGAAAATGAAAATGGTTCTCAAAAAGAAGAAGACAAAAAGGAGAAGAAGCTCATGGGTGACTCCGACTATGATTGAAACTATTGCCATAACAAAAACCACTTAGCCAAGGAGTGCATGTTGCGAGGTTAAATGAGAATAAGGAAGGAGAAGATGATGAGACATACTATCTACGAAATATTGAAGAAATAAAAAAGAAAAAGAATGTTGAAAACTCTATGCATACTTTGATTGTGCAGGAAAATGAAGCTGATGATGAATTTGGCAGGGTAGAAGTATGGTCAATGATGGGTTTTACACAAAAGAACATCATATGTGCACATGTAAACCCTAAATCTTGGATCTAGGTTTCTCTATTGTACATACAATTCATCCAATACTTATGAACCCTAGATCTAGCATACATATTTCGAAATTATCATAAGAAAACAGATCTAGATGATTACCTCTTCAACGATGGCTTAAATATTCTTGTCTTGGAGCTTCGAGTCACAAATGTCACTCCTTTAATGGCTTACAAACACCACACAAGCAAGAAGATGATATTGGTGAGAGGGGAGAGGCATAATTTCGGCTATGAACCCTAATCGACAGCTTAGGCCTTAAGAAATCAAAGGAAGCTTCTGGAATAGGGCCCTTATGGCCTAAATTAGGATGTACACATCCCTAATTTCGTTCAAGCCTAGTCCATGAGGCTCTTTAGCCCAATTTTCAACTATCACACATCTGACAGTTTAAGTCCCCTTTATTTAATTAATGTCTTTTAGTCACAGAATTAGTTCTTAATTAACTCTTGTCTAAGGTTAATTAAACCATATGATTTCTCCTTTAATATATTATTCATATAATATATTAATAAACCATAATAACCTCTTTCTCTCTCCATAAATCACCCTATCAAGTTGCTTTGGAGAAGGCAACCCAAAAGGACCATGCACAACCAGGTCAAGTACTTACCAAATATAGTTATGGGCTTAGACACAAATCCAACAGTCTCCCACTTGGATAAGTCTTAGTAACTACAAATGTAAATACAATCCGATTAGCAGTCGTAGCTCTCAAAGACGCTGTTAAACTCTGATCTCATCAATAACTTATCCTTCAGATAAGGGATCATATAGTCCTCCGTTCAAGATATCGTGCGGACAATTACATGAAACATGGTCATACTTATTGTCCAGCAGTTTGTTTCTCGATCTCTGATTCGTCTAACATGGAACTTAATTGAACACATCAAAACAATCCTGACCGGGCCCGACACATAAGTCAAACCAAATCGTCGAGGGACCCAGATATCGCTTTTACCCTCTTAAGATACACGGAACAGATAAACTTCGACTTATATGCATTTACTATTCATTAATCAAATCATACACAACAATACGTTTTATAACATCAAGTTACTGATGCGTTTACGCATTATCAATGTACAACCAATTAGCAAACAATAAACCATATATCTAGGTTTTAAAACCATATTATATTATCGTCTTGCGATCACTCATGATAAATTCCATGAAGTGATTCCAGCAAGTGTGGGTTTATTCCAATGCTTAAATCTTATTCATAAGCACTCATGAACGTTCCAGCAAACTTTTGCTATGTCTAATACACTTTAGACAATCTACACACCAATTCACGGCAATCTTCTTTGATACCTACTCCCAAAGTATGAGCGACTATGGAACGTTCGAATAATCTTATTATACAGGAAGTCAAAACATGCAAAGTAAAACAATAGGTAAATAATCAACATAAGACAGTAACTTTACTTATAAATAATACTCCTTTATTTAATCATCAAATTTCAATTACATTTATCTATTACACGTTTCAAACCATCTAACCTAAACTAATATCGTCCTTTAGCCCAATGCTCCTAGCGTGCTACAAGTGCGTAACCCTACGCAGTCCCTTCGTAAGCAGATCTGATGGGTTATCCTCTGACGATACCCTCTTCACTACGAGGAGTCCTTCTTCTACCTGATGTCGAATAAATTGATATTTTCTGTCGATATCTCGAGATCTGCCATGATCCCTTGGTTCCTTGGTCAAGGCTGCCGCTCCTTCATTATCACAAAAAATTTCCATAGGCTCCAGTATGGCTCGCACAACTCCAAGGTCTCCAATGAAGTTCTTTAACCATATTGCCTCCTTTGATGATTTGCTCGCCGCAATGTATTCTGATTTGCACATTGAACCAGCTACGATCTCATGCTTGGAACTTTTCCAAGTCAATGCTCCTCCATTTAGGATAAAGACCCAGCCCGACAGTGAACGGTAGTCATCCCTGTTGGTCTGAAAACTGGCGTCACTATACCCTCATACCTTTAAGTCATCACTCCCACCGAGGACTAGAAACCATTCCTTGGTCCCCCAAAGGTACTTAAGAATATTCTTGACTACGGTCCAATGTGCTTTTCCAGGGTTCCCTTGATATCTGCTGACTATGCTCAAAGCAAAGTCCACATCAGGTCGAGTACAAGTCATCACATACATGATCGAGCCAACTGCAGAAGCGTATGGTACTCGGCTCATCTTTACTATCTTGACTTCAGTACTCAGACTTTGAGTCTTACTCAACTTGGCATTACTTTGGATTGGTAACTCCCCGTTTTTGGAATTCTCCATACTAAAACGTTTCAGTACCTTGTCCAAGTAAGTATTCTAACTAAGTCCTATTAGTCTTTTACTTCTGTTTCTCACTATCCTTATTCCCAAAATATAGGCAGTGTAACACCTGTGTTTATGGGCTTGCCATTTTTAGCAATGTAATAGTCTAGGTTAACCTTTGTAACCCGTTTTGAAATAATAAGATTGTATTATTTGAGTATTATGTGTTTTGTGCTTAATTGCTTAATTATGCGGTTTGATTAATTAAGAATAAAAATAAGCGTCAAACTTAAAGTGTAAAATAAACTTGATATCTTTGGATAATGTTGTAGTAGTTGAAGCGAGGTTTCCGAATATATAAAGAACGCCCAAATCTGACTTCGTATGAGGAAGTTATGATTTTTCGAAGTTTCGGCTTAGCGGTATGCAGCCTGAAATACTCGATTTGAGATCGAGCGGTTTTTAGCCGAAGCAATCTAAACGAGGATCGAAGGTCTCGTTGTTGGTATCGAAGCGATAAAAAGTTAGGCAAGAACGGACGTCAAATGAAGAAGTTATGAATTTATAACGAAGTTTTTCTGTCCCGGCCTATTAAAAATAAATAATAAAAATAAATTTAAAATTAGCCGACGGAGTCTAAAGGAAAGTTGTAGAGCGTAGTCACACCTTCGCGTGGATATAAAGAACGTCGAAAACGGAGTTCGTATGAAGAAGATATGAATTTTCGAAGTTTATTAAATAATAAATAATTAAATTTCATTATTAAATCCGGCATTATCCGAAGAGGAGTCATCGGACTCATCCGAAGTACGCCCAGCGTACTAGCGTACGCCCCGCGTACAGCGAAGCATGACACGCCTCGCACTCGAGTTCTACGGATACGTAAGCAATGACGATTCTGAGGCAGTACGTCCCGCGTACTCTGAGGCTCCAGCCTCCTATAAATAGGATGCGAGGGTTCCGGGTATTTTTGCTCTTTTTCTCTCTTCTTTCTCCCGTTTTACCTCGATTTGCGTGCCAGAAGTACCCCGAAGCCCCAGAAATATTCCCGAGTCCCGAAGCAAGTTTCGAAGCCCCGAAGATCCTGAGAAGTGCGATTCCCGAGCCGAAGCTCTGCCCGCGAGAAGTTCGATTTTTGTGAAGATCTTCCAGATCTGCCGAAAAATACTACTTCTACAAGCCGTAGTGCTGTCTGATCATCTTCTGATCAAGTGAGTGTATACTACCTTTCACAAACACGATAACAATACAAGTATGGTTTGAGTGTATTGAGTATATTGTTGTTTATACGTGTGAGTGTGTCGTTACTTTCTTCTAATGCATAATTATGAAGTATTTTATACGAAATACGTGTTATGTGTATAGTTTTGTTGTTATGTGCGTGAAGGTATATTCACTCTCTTCAAATCTCATAGATCTGATTGTTTTCTATGAAATACATGTTATGTGGTTGTGCCTCATCTGTTATGTGGAATATATATTGAATGAAAATGCTATACAAGTTTTAAACTATGTATAAAAATATATATTTTTATCTACTAATATGTTGGGTAGAACATGGGTAGATAGTTGGTGTGTAATAAACAGATAAGAGGCCTCGATGTTGTTGTTGTTGTTGATCTAGTTATTCAGCGGAGTATGGATAACGACCACAGACTCTTTCTAGACAGTCTTGTGGAACGCTAGCAGGTTCATAACCTGTAGGTGTTGTGAACGATGTGTTCACCGGTGTACTCTATCCCCCTCATGGTTGCCTTTAGGATATCTATTGTTGAGGAAACCCCTTAGCAGTAATGTCCGTCCCGATGAAAATCCCAGATTAGGTCCCTTGAGATAGATGTTGTTTTAGGGACGTAAAGTGAGGATAATGGGAATGGGTAATCGGGAAGTGATTGGTTGGTGAAATTAAATATAATTTATTTATTGTGGGTTGAAAACCCTATATGCTCACCAGGCTCCCAAGCCTGACCCACTCAGTTTTATTTGTATTACAGGAAGTGGCACAAGGGCGTAAGATGGATGAATCATCGAGTTGTTTTGTTTACAAGTCTGTATATGTATATATTTGTTGAATGACTTGTAATGTTATCGTTCATGCTTTATGGTCTGTATCGGAACATGACATCCCGAGTTTTGATTATATAATAAAAATGCATCTCTTGATGAAATGCATTGATAAATATTATTTTATCATGTTTTGTTTTGGGAACAAATTCCGCAACACTTTTAAATAAAAAGGATTTACTCTGAAATTATTTTAAAAAGCATAAATGAAATCGGTCTTTTCTGGCCGTGATTTTGGGGATGTCACAGGCAGCCTCTCCGAGGTCCTTCATAGTGAAACACTTCCCAAGCCAAGAATTGACTTCCTGCAGCGTTGGGATGTCGTTTCCTATGAGTAGTATGTCATCGACATACATTACGAGAAAGCTTACTATACTCCCACTAACTTTAACATATACACATGATTCATCCTCGCTTTGCAGAAAACCAAACTCTTTGACTTTCTCATCGAAACAAAGATTCCATCTGCGAGATACTTGTTTCAGTCCAAAAATGGACTTCTCAAGCTTACACACTCTATTGGGATGATTCGCATTGACAAAACCCTCTGGCTGATTCATGTAAACATCCTCATCCAACTTTCCTTTAAGGAAAGCGGTTTTGACATCCATCTGCCATATCTCATAGTCATGAAATGCAACAATGGCTAGCATCACCCTAATAGACTTTATCTTAGCAACTGGTGAGAAGGTCTCATCATAGTCAACTCCGGGAGTTTGAGTAAATCCCTTCGCAACCAATTGTGCCTTATAAGTGTGCACATTCCCATCCATGTCGGTCTTCTTCTAGAAGATCCACTTGCACCCGACAATCTTACGACCTGACACATTATCAACCAAGCTCCAAAATTTGTTATCGTACATGGACTGAATCTCGCTGTCCATCACCTCTTTCCACTTCACAGACTTCGGGCCTGCCATGGCTTCCTTATAGCTGTTAGGTTCGTCCAAATTCACTAGTGTACTATCACTAACGAACATATCCCCTTGTGTATTAATATGAAAACCATAAAACTGGGGTTGAAACCTAACTCTCTCGGAACGTCTAAGAGGTAAGGACTTGTCAATTGGTTCAACCGGAGTTTCCTCCACCCCAGCGTTAGAGGTTCCTTCATCGCTCGACTCTTGAATCTCTTCAAGATCTATTTGGCTCCCACTTTCCCCTTGGCTTATGAGTTCTTGCTCTCGGAAAACCCCTCTCCTCGTGACGAAGACAACATTATAAATCGGTTTATAGAAGAGATATCCAAAGGACATATGCAGGTAGCCGACGTAAATACACTGCTCACTACGAGGTTCGAGCTTGTCGCGAGTCTCTCGTCTTACGAAAGCCCCGCAACCCCAAACCTTGATATGTGCCAACGAGGGAGCTTTCCCTATCCACATCTCGTGAGGTTTTTTGGCAACCTTCTTCATAGGGACTAAGTTAAGGATGTGGGCGGTAGTCTCTAAGGCATACCCCCATAATGAGATAGGTAGTGAAGCACGACTCATCATTGAACGAACAATGTTTAGCAAGGTTCGATTACGCCTCTTAGCCACACCATTCAACTGCGGTGTCCTAGGTGGCGCCAATTGCAAAACGATTCCGCATTCCTTGAGGTAGTCATGGAATTCAAGACTTAGGTACTCTCCACCTGGATAGGATCGAAGCATCTTGATTTTCCTGCCCAACTGATTCTCCACTTCTTGTTTAAACTCTTTGAACTTTTCAAAGGTTTCTGACTTGTGCTTGATTAAGTAGATATACTCATATCTGCTATAATCATCGGTGAAAGTCACATGGAAGCGATTTGCATCCCTTGTGGTGGATCTAAAGGGCCCACAGACATTGGTGTGTATGAGATCCAATAAACCCTCACCCCTTTCACAAGTGCCAGTGAAGGGTGACTTGGTCATCTTTCCAAGTAAACAAGATTCGCACACGTCATCGTCCCTAAGGTCGAATGACTCCAACACTCCATCCTTTCGGAGTCGGGCTATGCGTTTCTTGTTGACATGTGCAAGACGACAATGCCACAAGCATGCTTTATCCAAACTATTGGAAGAATCAATACACAACACATCATTTCCTACATTATCTACAATCATCACAGTTTCATATATTCCATTACAAGGCAATGCTTCAAAATAGAAAACACCATTAAGATAAGCATTAATAGAACCTTTTTCATTATCAAATGAATATCTAAATCCTTTTCTATATAAACCATGAAAGGAAATGATGTTTCTTGCCATATCTGGCGAATAACAACAATTATTTAAATCTAATCCTAATCCAATACTAAGCACTAAATAGTAAACTCCAATCTTGGTGATAGGCAACGATCTTCTGTTCCCCATGATCAAGTTTATATTCTCATGCTCCACATCACTATTTCTTCTTAGGCCCTGCAAATCAGAACATATGGGAAAACCACATCTTGTATCAAGAACCCAAGAAATAGTATGCGATGAATCATTAGATTTAATAGTGTAAATACCTGCAAAGGGCGGCTTGATCTTTCCATCCTTGATATCTTACAGATACATCGGGCAACTTCATTTCCAATGCCCTATTTCATGGCAGTAGTGGCACTTTGCCTCCTTGGGGTTGGATTTGGGTTTAGCAGAACCAGCCTTGGTTCCACTAGAAGACGTACCATCTTGGGACTTTCCCTTACGGTTGCTCTTTGAGGGAGCCTTTCTATTCTTGCCCTTTCCTTGCCCAATTGCCAAGACTGGGGTAGCAGCAGGAGTAGGAGTTGATGTAATAGAATTATCTTTGAGATTGCTCTCAGCAGTCCTTAGCAAGCCTTGAAGCTTGCTCAAAGTGACCTCTTCCTTATTCATGTGGTAGGTTATGCGGAACTGGTTGTAGCAGGGAGGCAAGGAGTGAAGGATGACGTTGATTTCCCGCTCTTCATCAAAGTTAACATTTAACTTTAGTAGGCGATCAACATATCTCTGCATCTTTTGTAGATGAGTGGTAAGGGACTCTCCATTACCCATTTTGGCAGTGATCATCGAGGTGATGATCTCGTACCTTTCTTGCCTAGCGCTTTGGTGGTACCGGTCCAGCAGATCTTGATGCATCTCATAGGGATACATGTCCTCATAGTACTTTTTGGAGTTCTGCAGTCATAGTCGCCAACATGATGCAATGGAGTTTTGTAGCATCACGCTCACGGGCCTCAAAGGCAGCGATCTTATCGGCAGTGGCAGTGTTGAGGTTGATTTCCTTCAGCTTTTCATCGAGTACATACTCTTTGTCTTCATAATGAGTGACCATTCGGATGTTGCGGATCCAATCATTGAAATTGGACTGTTCAAAGATCACTCTCCCACACAAATTCATGAGTGAGAACGAGCCGGAGGAATTTGAGCCGGAAGCATTGTTGTTCACATTCAACATCTGAAAGAGACAAGTTTGATTAGAAATGAATCCCCAATTAAACACCCAAATGAGAAACTAGGGCTAGGACGCAACAACATTATTTACAAATTAGAAGAGGGATGTTGTAATCTAACATGCAAATAATTTGAAGGTAAGTGAATGACGATTCACTAATTCTCCACCATGAAAAACAAAAAAGAGATTAAGTTTTAAATGTATTGAAAACTCCTAGATCTTTTGAGATTCATTGAACTTTTCAAAGGCATGTTTAAATCTCGATATGCCCCTCAAGTTTGTGACTGGGATGCCGAGGATCATAAAGCGGGTGTGAATAACCATGCAAATGTATATGGTGCCCCCAATGTCACAGTCACCCAATCGACGTGTCGGTTAGCCACACAGGCTCCATCAATCTATGACAAACATCGAGTCACCCTTTGCCACCTTTCCTTAGAGCCCAATTAGTGTGCCAGTTAACCACACACGATCTGCTAACGTCTTAGCAAGGGTACAAAGTGTAATTTCATGGAATTGCATCAAATTCACTTTTGCCTAAAGTAACTAAGATTGGGAATTTTGTAAAACATTTAGTTACTTTATAATTTCATTATACTTTTAATGAGGAAAGGTTTTCCCTATCCTACTCGTTCGGCTAACGACCCTCCACCAGTCAAGGAAGCGGTGGGTGAGACCGGACACCCATTAAACGACCATTTTATAGGCCATAACCTTATACCCCCCTTATAGATCGGCTTCGTGAATGAGGCCTACTAACGGTAAGACTAGCAGTTTAAGTTTTATATATATATATATATATATATATATATATATATATATATATAAAGTATAAGGTTAAATTTTAAACTTGTAAAACTCTAGGGTTTGAAATTTAAATAATTCAAATTAAACTTTTAATCAGAAATTTAAATTTCAAAACATGAGGGCAAGTTTTGAACTTTTCAAAACACATAGGATCAAATAGAAAATAATTTAAATCATACAATTAATTTAAAGATTATCTAAATTTGACCTATTCCATTTTATTCACAAGATAATTCATCAAATAAATCAAATAATCAAATTTTATCATATAAGGAATTTGTTATTCAATTAATTGGTAATTATCTTTTGTTTTGGTAAGGATAATCACATAATAATAATAAAATTTAGATTTTATTAGTCAAAAGCGATTTTGGTAATTATCCTTCAGCAAAACAGCAAGAAATATCAAAAATCCCTCTATCTGACTCCCTGACTTGCCGAGTCACTCACTGGACTCACCGAGTTGGGCTGACTTGCTGAGTTCAACTAGTGACTCGCCGAGTCAGATCGGGCAAAGGGCAAAAAAAGATTTTTTTTTCCAGCAAGATGAACATATAAGGCATCAATACAATAGAAATCAATCAAGGTTCTGATACCACTGATGGGTTTTACACAAAAAAAACATCTTATGTGCACATGCAAACCCTAAATCTTGGATCTAGGTTTCTCTATTGTACATGCAATTCATCCAAGACTTATGAACCATAGATCTAGCATACATTTTTTGAAATTGTCATAAGAAAACAGATCTAGATGATTACCTCTTCAACGATGGTTTAAATCTTCTTGTCTTGGAGCTTAGAGTCACAAATGCAACTCCTCTAATGGATTACAAACACCACACAAGCAAGAGGATAATATTGGAGAGAGGGGAGAGGAACCATTTCGGCTATAAACTCTCTAGGGATTCAAGTGGCCGAAAATGGATACCCTGGGGTCTTATTTATACTGGTGCTACTAGGGTTTCAGTCAAAACCCTAATGGACAACTTAGGCCTTAAGCGATCCAAGGAAGCTTCTGGAATAGGGCCCTTATGGCCGAAATTAGGATGTACACATCCCTAATTTCGTCCATGCCTAGTCCATGAGGCTCCTCAGCCTAATATTCATTTATCACACATCTGACAGTTTAAGTCCCCTTTATTTAATTAATGTCTTTTAGTCACATAATTAACTTTTAATTAATTCTTGTCTAATATTAATTAAACTATATGATTTCTCCTTTAATATATTATTCATATAATATATTAATAAACCATAATAACCTCTCTCTCTCTCTCTCTCTCTCTCTCTATAAATCACCATGTCAAGTTGCTTTGGTGAAGGCAACCCAAAAGGACCATGCACCACTAGGTCAAGTACTTGCCAAATATAGTTATGGGCTTAGACACAAATCCAACAGTCTACAGATTCCAAAGACGGGGAGGTTTGAAGGCCTACTCATGGAAGAAGTTTTGTTGTGAAGGAAGACTATTCACAATCTGGAGGAAGATGCTTGATGTTGACGAATGATGTGTCATGATGTGAGGATGATAGTTGCTTCATTGTGAGGCCAGTTCTTAAGCAAATCAGTGAATGTGAACAAATGATCAACAAGGTAAATTCTATTCTTGAGTCTCTTCATATACCTTTGTGTAGATATGAAACTGAATTAAATGACTTAAGATACACTTTTTTCAAGTTTTAGTGACAGCTTAAAAAGAACTCTTTTAACAAACTCTAACCTAACTGATCAAATCGGTAGAGTTTCGTCAAAGAGTAAGGAGAGACGCATCTGGATAGAGATGATTGATTCGGATTTATCTAAGTCTAGGGATGAGTCAATTTATTTACAAAGGGATAATTTGAGTCTTTTAAAACAGCTTAATATTTTTTGTTTGATTGCCAAAAGACTATATTTCAATATCACTCAGTTGCATCTTAATTGTGGGATTGGTGAGAAATTTCACAAAAGGGTTTTACCTTTCCTCGAATTCAAAGAAGACGAAATTGATGTTGACTGTTACAGTTGTGAATCCATTGTCTCATCTGACGAAACTTCAAACGCATACCATATTGGACTAGAAAAAATCGAATTATTCATTAAGCCCAAAGATCACAAAGACATGCTCAAACAACTTTTTGATGAAAAAGACAAAGAGCAAATTAAATCCGAAACCGTGCAAAAAATTTGACTCTTTAAGCACCAAGTTAAATTCAGAAAACAAGCTTAATGTAAAAAAAACAATTCTGAATTTGACGATGAGAGTGATATGAGTTAACTATCTATAAAGGATGAGGTTGACTGTTCTAAATATATTAAAAGCGAATTTGTCCCTACGAAAGTCCTGATTTCGGAGGATTCAGTTGAGTCCACACGTATTTCAAAAGATAAACATGAAGTTTTAAAAGCAAAAGCGACTGTATTTCCTAAAATCCAAACTACTACTAACCAAGTTTTTGCGACAAAAGGACTAGACAAAAACCAAACAGCTGAATTAACGTCCATGGTCGATGATGACAATAAAGACGAATGTGATGAGTACTTCTGGTCTGCTCCAATTGACAATGCAGACAAAACCAAAGGTCTATCTGAAATGACCTCATGAGAACAAAGAGCAGGTACGTAACAGAGCCCCGAAACAAAGTCAATTCAAGCTACGAAAAGGGAAGTCCAAGTGGAACTAAGAGTGTTCCAAGTGATACATCATCAATTCGGACATAAACCCCTACCAGAAAGTCAAAACCTAGGGTTAATGTTCACAAATCCTTAGAGCATTTCATAGCTCAAAATTGAAAAAGGAATGCTAGATATAACAATAATCTTAAGGAAAGAAAGCAGTTATGGTAGTCAAGGAATCCAAACTTCATTCGTAAGGAAAAAGTCCATACAAATGTGAAAGTCTCATCATCTACGAACCCTAAGGTTTCGCATCATAAAGCTTCTAAAAAATCATCTTTTCAAAATCATGCATCTAAGGTTTCACAAGACATGAAAGTCAAAGGAAAGATGGTTTCGTAGTATGAAGATCCTCTAAAAAGATCTGAAGCAGACCTTAAGCAAGCTGCAAAAAAGGTTGTTAAACAACAAATCCAGAATAATCAAAAGAAATCATCCACCAAGGATGCTAACTTAAAAGATAATAGGATTACTGTTTTTTATAAATCACAAAGAAAGACAAAACAACCTTAATAAAACAAACATATCTAGTTGATCCTTCTATTTCTTTTCCTGTGAAAAACTCACAAGGGCCCAAACAACTTTGGGTTCCTAAATCTGCTTAACTTTTGCAGGTAATACATGATGAGCAGTTTCACTCCGAATGATATATCGACAGTGATTGCTCACACACTAAAACGAATTTGTCCCTGCGAAAGTCCTGATTTCGGAGGATTCAGTTGAGTCTGCACGTATTTCAAAAGATAAACATGAAGTTTTAAAAGCAAAAGCGACTGTATTTCCTAAAATCCAAATTGTTACTAACCAGGTTTTTGCAACAAAAGGACAAGACAAAAACTAAATAGCTGAATTAACGTCCATGGTCGATGATGACAATAAAGACGAATGTGATTAGTACTTCTGGTCTGCTCCAATTGACAATGCAGACAAAACGAAAGGTCTATCTAAAATGACATCATGAGATCAAAGAGTAGGTGCGTAACAAAGCCCCTAAACAAAGTCAATTCAAGCTACGAAAAGGGAAGTCCAAGTGTAACTAAGGTTGTTCCAAGTGATACATCATCAATTCGGACAGAAACCCCTACCAGAAAGTCAAAACCTAGGGTTAATGCTCACAAATCCTGAGAGCAGTTCGTAGCTCAAAATCAACAAATGAATGCTAGATATAACAAGAATCTTAAGGAAAGAAAGCAGTTAGGGTAGTCAAGGAATCCCAACTTCATTCGTAAGGAAAAAGTCCATACAAATGCGAAAGTCTCATCATCTACGAAACCTAAGGTTTCGCATCATAAAGCTTCTCAAAAATCATATGTTCGAAATCATGCATCTAAGGTTTCACAAGACATGAAAGGCAAAGGAAAGATGGTTTCGCAGTCTGAAGTTTCTCTGAAAAGATCTGAAGCAGACTGTAAATAAGCTGCGAAAAAGGTTGTTAAACAACAAATCCAGAATAATCAAAAGAAATCATCCACCAAGGATGCTAACTTAAAAGATAATAGGATTACTGTTTTTTAAAAATCATAAAGAAAGACAAAACAACCTTAATAAAACAAACATATCTGGTTGATCCTTCTATTTCTTTTCCTGTGAAAAACTCACTAGGACCCAAAAAATTTTGGGTTCCTAAATCTGCTTAACTTTTGCAGGTAATACATGATGATCAGTTTCACTCCGAATGGTATATCGATAGTGACTACTCACATCACACTAAAATGAATTTGTCCCTGCAAAAGTCCTGATTTCGGAGGATTCAGTTGAGTCCACACGTACTTCAAAATATAAACATGAAGTTTTAAAAGCAAAAGCGACTACATTTCCTAAAATCCAAACTATTTCTAAC
Source organism: Lactuca sativa (assembly GCF_002870075.4). NCBI lineage: Eukaryota > Viridiplantae > Streptophyta > Magnoliopsida > Asterales > Asteraceae > Lactuca > Lactuca sativa. The sequence continues at coordinate 139,351,743 of NC_056628.2, read as the reverse complement.
AAAGTTTTTGCAACAAAAGGACTAGACAAAAACCAAACAGCTGAATTAACATCCATGGTCGATGATGACAATAAAGACGGATGTGATGAGTACTTTTGGTATGCTCCAATTGACAATGCAGACAAAACGAAAGGTCTATCTAAAATGACCTCATGAGAACAAAGAGCGGGTACGTAACAGAGCCCCTAAACAAAGTCAATTCAAGCTACGAAAAGGGAAGTCTAAGTGGAACTAAGAGTGTTCCAAGTGATACATCATCAATTCGGACAGAAACCCCTACCAGAAAGTCAAAACCTAGGGTTAATGCTCACAAATCCTTAGAGCAGTTTGTAGCTCAAAATCGACAAAGGAATGCTAGATATAACAAGAATCTTCAGGAAAGAAAGAAGTTATGGTAGTCAAGGAATCCAAACTTCATTCGTAAGGAAAAAGTCCATACAAATGCGAAAGTCTCATCATCTACGAAACCTAAGGTTTCGCATCATAAAGCTTCTCAAAAATCATCTTTTCAAAATCATGCATCTAAGGTTTCACAAGACATGAAAGGCAAAGGAAAGATGGTTTCGTAGTATGAAGTTCCTCTAAAAAGATCTGAAGCAGACCTTAAGCAAGCTGCGAAAAAGGCTGTTAAACAACAAATCCGGAATAATCAAAAGAAATCATCCACCAAGGATGCTAACTTAAAAGATAATAGGATTACTATTTTTAAAATCACAAAGAAAGACAAAACAACCTTAATAAAACAAACATATCTGGTTGATCCTTCTATTTCTTTTCCTATGAAAAACTCACAAGGGCCCAAACAACTTTGGGTTCCTAAATCTACTTAACTTTTGCAGGTAATACATGATGAGCAGTTTCACACTGAATGGTATATCGATAGTGACTGCTCACATCACATGACAGGAAGGAAGGAAGAGTTACGAGAGTACATGGCACTAAAAGATGGTGGAAGAGTGAGGTTTGGGAATAACTCACTTGGAGAAGTTAAAGACTATAGGATGATCACAAATGGAGAATTCTCTATTCGCAAAGTGGCTTATATGGAAGGCTTGCAACACAATCTAATCAGTGTTTTGCAGCTAGTGGTTGGCATAGGATTGAAAGTTTCATTTGACGATGAGGGTTCTGAAATCATCGAAAAGAAAACAAAGAATTTCCTCCTAAAGTCCGAACGAAAATGAGAAATGTTTCCTCGCAATATGAAACCAATCAAAGGGAAGCCAGTTATCTTTCTACTTGCGAAAGCTTCATCTGACGATAGTTGGTTATGGCATCGTAGACTTTCGCACCTAAACTTCAAAGACATCAACAAGTTAGTTCTTGGTGATCATGTACGAGGACTAACACTCTTGAAGTACGATAAGGAACATCGTTGTGCAACCTGTGAAATGGGGAAGCAGAGTAGGAAGAGTCATCCAACCATTGTAAATACGAAAGTTATTGAACCACTAGAACTTTTGCATATCGATCTATGTGGTCCTTCTACAATCGAAAGCGTTGGTGGTAATAAATACACTCTTGTTATTATAGATGATTTTTCTAGATTCACTTGGGTTTATTTTCTTAAGCAGAAATCTGAAGCCACTCCTAAACTCAAAGATTTTATAAAGCAGGTAGAGCTTCAACTACGAAAGCTGGTTCACAACGTTCGCAGTGAAAATGGGTTGGAATTCAAAAACCAAGCATTTGAATAATTTCTAACTACGAAAGGAGTTTCGCACAACTTTTCAGCTCCTTACACTCCACAACAGAATGGGTTCGTTGAAAGGCGAAACAGATCTTTGTGTGAGGCTGCGAGAACAATGCTCTCATTTGCGAATCTGCCACTTTACTTCTGGGCTGATGCAATTGGGACAGCTTGTTTCACCCAAAATCGCTCAATTTTCAACAAGCGATTTACAGTTACTCCCTATGAAATCTTGAATAAATGCAAACCCAACGTTAAGTTTTTCCATGTTTTTGGGTCTCGTTGCTTCATATTCAACTCCAATGAGCAACGGAACAAATTCGATGTGAAGGCTGATGAAGGTATTTTCTTGGAATATTCACTGACCTCCAATGTATATAGGGTTCTTAATAAGAAGTCCAAAAAGATAAAAGAAACCTATTATGTCACATTCAATGATAATTATCTGAAAAGGTATCAGCTGACTACGAATCAATCAAAGGAAATTTTCCCACAAGAAAATCAAGCAACTACTCCACTGGCTAATCTCTACGATGAATTCATGCATTTATTCGCCGAGCCAGTGAAGGACATTTCATCAAAATCCAAAGCAGCAGACAATAGAGAGGATGAATGAAAGAAAATAATCGATGAAGCTACGAAAGATCTTGAGAGTGAACCCTAGAGTCTGAAAGCACCACAAGCAGAAAATACTCCATTGCAGGGGGAGGGTTCATCATCAACCTCTACACCTAACTCACCTCTCCAAAGGGAAAATTATTCTCCTAGAATGACCCACGAAAGTGATGGGTTTTAAGCATTCTAACACTTCCTAAGTGTACATGCAACCCTAATAACCTTGAATCTATGTTTTCTCTATATACATGCAAATTTCTTTTCAAGGTTATTTCCTAACTAGCATGGCATGGGGATTACATAAAACATAAAACTAGTAGAAATACATACATTGTTGTTGCTTGGATTCCTTCAAGACTTTGTGAGCCTAGCACCCCAAATGTTGTGCCTCAAATGCTTCACACAACACCACAAAACTTGGAATAACTTAAGAGAATACTTCTTACACTTGAAAATCGGTTATGCCCTCTCTAGTAACCCTCTAGTGCCAATTTTGCATGCTATAGGGTTTCTTTTATAGTGTGTCATAATTAGGAGTTACAAACATAAACCCTAATTGTCATGACTCTTCATTTCTTATGACCCATGGGTTTTTAACTCCCATGGACTATCCATGGAGCTCCAAATGGTTACATCCATAACCCATAAACAATGGATCATTAATCCACCATAAAAGAATTGATGATTATCATAATCAACCCCATATATTTAATTAGTCTCACTTTGATCACCAAATTAATACTAGATTAATACTTGATTAATACTAATTAAATAATACTATTATTAATATATTAGAACTTATAATATATTAATAATCATAAGTGCCTTATTCTCTCATTTAGTCTATCCAAGTATTGCAATGCCATGCAACCCAAATGGACCATGCCGGGTCGGGTCAAGTACATACCAAATAAAGTTATGGACTTAGACACTATATCCAACAGTCTCCCACTTGGATAAGTCTAATAACTATATTTGCAAATATGACTTCAAAATCCGACTAGCAATCGTAGCTCTTTCAAAGTCTCTCGAAACTGAGATGATGATGATACGCCATTTAAGATAAGTGATCATATAATCCTCTGTTCTCATGATATCAGCCGGACAAACACGTGGAACATGGTCTTACTTATTGTCCAGCATTTTTTTCTCGATCTCTGATTTGTTTCGACATAGAACTAAATTGAAAACATCAATTAGGTTCTGACCGGGCCCGGTACATAAGTCAAAACCAAATCATCGAGGGGCCCAGATATCGCTTGTATTTCTAGAAGGAACAGATAAACTTCGATTGATATGCTTGTACTAACTACTTGTTGAATTACTCACAAAGGCATGTTTTATAACATCGAGTTACCAATGTGTTTTCATACAATCAATGAATAACCAACTCATAGTCAACAACTCATATCTCTAGGTTTGAAGATTTATATGATATTACCGTCTCACGACCACTCGAGATAAATTCCATGAAGTGATGCAAGTGAGCGTGGGTTAAATCCAATACTCAACCCTTATGAGTACTCATGAATGTTGTAGCAACCATTGCATTGTCTAAAGCACTTTAGAAAAATCATACAAGGCAAATTCACAACAGTCTTGATTCATATCTACTTCCAACATATGACTGACTGTGGATGGTTTGAATAACTTGGTCATTCAAGAAGAACGACCTAGTTATTCTGGAAGTCAAAACATGCAAAGTGAAACACAAGAATAATACTTAATCCTATATGGCCCCAACACTTGGGTGTAAATAAAACAACTTTTATCTAAGAACCATATTGATTACTCATTATTTATGTTTCGATTTATCAACTTAATACTTTAATTAAAACAATAGTCATGCCATGCTCCAAGCATGCACACTATGGTTTTCCAAACAACAGTTATGCCATACTCCAAGTATGCATACTATGTTTACATATGGTCCTCTCTTTTGAGAAATAGATCAATTGACAATATTCCAATGATGCTCATTTCACAATTCCAATCCTTGTTGTAAATGCAAGAATACCAAACTCTTGCCATTTATTGTAATCTGTTAGATTCTAAACTTATATGCAATGATCCCCTTGTAATGACTATGCACAGAAGTCACAAAGACTTGGCAACAGACATTACAAAGTATTCCAATGGAAAACAATTCCATGGAAATGAAGTCTCAAATTCAAAGTACATTCCTTTGAACATCCTTCTTAGCATTAAGTTCTTCAATCTTACACAGATTCAAAGAATAACTTCCACCTATGGAGACAATTACATATTACCATTATGACCATCACTTCTGAACAAGAGTTGCCTCTTTTTCCAAATATGTCAATATGGTCCTAACTCTATACTTCCAATTGTCCATGAGTAACCAATCTTTGATAAACCTCAAACTGTCCTCGACAATTGCTTAATCATTTTAGTCATATCCAGTTCTAATCCCTTTTCCCTTCTTAATGCCCTAAGCATTAGGAAAACTTAGAATGGATGAATATTATAGTACATGCAATCGATCCTATATCCGAAGCATATGGGACATGATTCATGCTATAAAATTTTATTTGCCATGTTCTCACAATTCGAACTATGAAGAGGTATGCCGTAATCATAATCGAATTTTGATAACGCAACATATATAGAAATTCCTTATGTTGAACAATTCCAACATAACATTCATATATATCCTTGACTAAAGTTGATAAAACTCAATCTAAGCTGGTAGAATTGGAATGAAGTATAAAATCCTCTCCCTTAATTATAGCAAACAACTTTTCAAAGCAAATTGAAACTTTTGTTTTCTATAATTAACATTGCTAACTTGCAATACTTAACATAATCATCATGCTCCCACTAGCATAATGATTAACAGCATAGCACTTTATGCTCCCACTAGCTTTGACATGTACTCAGAAATCAACTGGACTTCTAGAAATCAATACTTTATTGACTTTCTTACCAAAGTTCATATTTCTGATACTAGATTGATTTGATAAGACTTTATCAAAAACATACCCCTTTCCTTAGATAGCTCACATGTTTGTCTAGACCTTTTGCAATTCTCACTAGTTAGTGTGTCGGTTAGCCACACACGCTCCACTAACTATATGAGAATGCAAATATCACAACCGCTATCTACTTAAAATCTTCTTAGTGAAAGAGTTTCCTCACCATCATTTTCATGAATCGAAGAGAAACCTTATGACACTTAGATTTTATGGTGTACGTGTTCTTTTCCATGTGAATTTTGTCAAAACCATAATCACAAGACTAGGTTAGTGACACTTCCAAACTCATATGGGTTGAACTTGTGCAATCTTATTTTCTTGCCAGCACAAGGGCGTACCATTGCTTCCAGGTTGTTATGCAAACAGTCGAGAACTCTCAGAACTCCAATGCAAAGCCAACCTTAACTGGGATGGGCTAGTGATTAACAAATCTCTTGATTAGTTCTTGAACCTATCTTAAGATCTTTTTAAGACTCCTACTAACCTCTTGACATATATGATTCTCTATGTCAAGAACCATTCCTTGACAAAACAAATATTCAATAGTTAGTGCGGATTCTTATCAAGTTAAACACTTCCCATAATTGGACTTAGTTGGTCTTTGTTTTATCCAAAACATCACAACTAACCAATCACAAATGTACAAGAGTAGGACACATCTTACTCTACATTTGATAAGTGTTATAAACTTTCTAAAGATTATGTCACTCAATGGCTTAATCTTGGAGTATCACTCTAGGATTTGATTTTGATGTATGATTTATCTTTTAATTTAACCATTTCAACAACTCATGAGTCCTCTCCTTAGCCAAAAAAATGAACTAAGGTGTCCTTAGAGGATCAATTGTGATATGGTTTCATAATCATTAAGATAATCATAAAACAAAATACTCAAGTACTCTCCCATCACTTCAGATTGGAGAAACTTTTATCTTTCTGCCTTATTTGATTCTTCTTACTCATTTTGTCTATCATTGAAACTCTTTAATGATCCAGAAATATACTTAAACTTGTAAGTATAACCATATTTACTAAACTTTAGTAAATCATAATGAATAATCTTATCAACCTTTGTGGTGGACCTGACCAGCACACAACCAAGTGTACCCAATCTTTTAGTCCTTCACTTCACTCACATGTACATCTGAACAAGGAATTAGTCTTAATTTCCCAAAGATGAAAACTTCTCATTCATCATACAATACAAGCTGCATGATTCCAAGTTTCTATCTAACTGAAACTTGGGTGATGAGAATCTTTCCTTATTTGGTAAATTATGACACTACCATTAATGAAAGAATCAAATCCATTTACCCATATTGCTTATAAATGGAAACATGTAAGCAACAACCTTTTTCACAAATGCCATTGTAAGGATACTTAAAATAAATAAAATCAAAATCATTTTCTTTTATTTTAAAACTTTGTGGAAAACTTATCCTTACAATCCATATGGAAAACTTTTTGTTATCTATTCCTAAGCAATATGTCTCAACTCTTAAGTAACAGCTCAAAATTCTGGTCATCAAACCATACAATCAAAATCCCTCTTCGCGATCAGAATCAGCATATACTTCCTTTAAGTATCTTTACTTTTCTTTGATTCTTAAAACATCAACATGTGACCCAGTCACATCATGCAATAAGAATCTCATAATAGAAACTTAATAGAGTTAGACAATGGACTTTACCTGAAGTAGAGTCAAACTTATTGACTTTACCATCCATAAGATCTTTTAGGTAAATTTGGCAGCTTCGCAACCAATGCCCTTCCTTTGGCAAGAAAAACATATGGACTCTTTGGAAACGGTACACGGGACTATCACAGACTTAGCCTTTCTCTTTACCATTTGGTCAATCGAGTTGACTATGGTCAATCCCTTTCAATTAGGAAGAAAAAGTTTTTCTGGACTTCCAATGTCACCATTGTCAATGTTCATGGAAGTTTGGGAAGTTGATCTTCCAATCAAATTTTTCTTTACCAATGCTCCAAATCATTGTTGATTCAGCACCATCAAGCAAATAGTTAAGATCATTAAGGGTCATGTCTTGATCTGTCATCAGGGAGTGACCAAGCTAATAGCCAGCTACCTTGAGACTTCGACACCCGACTCTCCCGGCTTGTCAATATGTGACTTAATCTCCAAGACCTAAGCACATATAGACTTTGTTTGCCAATAGGGATTGAGTGACTTAGAACTTATCAGGTCTTGAAACTTGTGAGATAGGGAGATTTATTGGAGGAGGTGAAGGAAGTGAAGTATGATTTCCAGTCCCACTAATGCACAACAAAGGGATTGATCTTTCACCTTGGTTGCCATTTTGGGATATCATCTTCATTAGGAAGCTTGCTCCTAAAGATTTGGGAAGACCATATCTGTCTAAACTAGACATCTATAATGAGAGAAATTCAAGTTAGTTGATTTAAAGTCCTTAATATAACACCCAATATGAAATACTAAGGCTAGGACCCAATAACCTATTTATAACTGGAAGAGGGATGTCGTAATCTAAATTATAATATAGTTAAAGGTAGGTAAATGATGATTTACCAATTTCCACCATGAAAAACGAAATATAATTAAGTTTTAATTGGATTTGAAACTCCTAGATCTTTTGAGATACATTGAACTTTTCAATGGCATATTTGAATCTCGATTGTGCCCTCTCAAGTTTGTGACTGGGATGCCGAGGATCACAAACAAGGTGTGAATAACCATACAAATTGACTTGGTACCCTCAACAATATTACCTAATCGATGCGCCGGTTAACCACACACGCTCCACCGATCTATAATAAAGTCAAGTTACCCTTTGCCACTCTTAATAGTCCATGTTAGTGTGCCGGTTAACCACACACACTCCACTAATGACTTGGTAAGGTACAAAGTGTAATTTTATGGGCTAGCACCAATTTCACATTTTTCTAAAGTAACTAAGATTGTGAATTTATAATGTATAGTTACTTTATAATTCATTATACTTTTAATGAGCATTTAAAGTCGTATCCTACCCATTAGGCTAACGACCCTCCACCGATCAAGGAAGCGGTGGGTGAGAGTGGACACCCATTAAGTCACCATTTTATAGGCAACAACCTTATACCCCCCTTATAGACCGGCTTCATGAATGAGGCCTACTAACGGTAAGAATGACATATTCTTATACATATCTATATAATAAAATTATAATAATAGTATAAGTGTTGATTTTTAAACTTTTTAAAAATCTAAGGTTTAATTTGGAATTAAAGTATTAAAGTGTAAGACTTTTCAAATTCCAAAACTTGAGGGCAAGAATTGAAAGTATTCCAAGTCTCTTCAATTTGTAACTTATAAGTTTTAATGGTTCATAAAAATGAAGATTCTTCATTTTATGAAACCTCTTTAGTTCTTTAATCACAATTTAAAGAAGTGACTTTTGGTTATCCATAACATGAGGACAAGTTATGGACACCATCATTGCCATTAAGATCATGAATTAAACACAAATGGAGGTTACACATAATTCCTATGATCTTCTAAAAACTCATAAGAACACAAATTCATATCAAGCAATTTCAAGAAATCATATAAACATATATAATACTTGAAAATTGATAAAAGTCATGTAAAATGGGTTAACATAATCATTATCATTTTGAAAAACAGATTTTACAAGTCCAAAATAGTATGGGATAATGATTTTAATCCATTTCCAGCAACAAAACTCGAAAAACTGCCCAGCACGCTCCTACTCGTCGAGTGCATGATCCTACTCGACGAGTAGGATGAATTTGTTCATGGACTCGGCGAGTCCTCCCCATGAACTCGGCAAGTCCAGTCGTCAGAATGCAGAATTTTCGATTTTTTAAACAGTTTTGCATCAAGTATACAGAAAACAATCCTAGGCTCTGATACAATTGATGGGTTTTGAGCATTCTAGCACTTCCTAAGTGTACATGCAACCCTAATAACCTTGAATCTATGTTTTCTCTATATACATGCAAATTTCTTTTCAAGGTTATTTCCTAACTAGCATGGCATGGGGATTACATAAAACATAAAACTAGTAGAAATACATACCTTGTTCTTGCTTGGATTCCTTCAAGACTTTGTGAGCCTAGCACCCCAAATGTTGTGCCTTAAATGCTTCACACAACACCACAAAACTTGGAATAACTTAAGAGAATACTTCTTACACTTGAAAATCGATTATGCCCTCTCTAGTAACACTCTAGTGCCGATTTTGCATGCTATAGGGTTTCTTTTATAGTGTGTCATAATTAGGAGTTACAAACATAAACCCTAATTGTCATGACTCTTCATTTCTTATGACCCATGGGTTTGTAAATCCCATGGACTATCCATGGAGCTCCAAATGGTTACATCCATAACCCATAAACCATGGATCATTAATCCACCATAAAAGAATTGATGATTTTCATAATCAACCCCATATATTTAATTAGTCTCACTTTGATCACCAAATTAATACTAGATTAATACTTGATCAATACTAATTAAATAATACTATTATTAATATATTAGAACTTATAATATATTAATAATCATTAGTGCCTTATTCTCTCATTTAGTCTATCCAAGTATTGCAATGCCATGCAACCCAAATGGACCATGTCGGGTCGGGTCAAGTACATACCAAATAAAGTTATGGACTTAGACACTATATCCAACAGAAAGTCCATTCGAGGGGGAGAATTCAATTCCTGAAATGGATGATCTATCATCGTTCGAGGGCGAGAATAAAGATACGAATGACGATTCGGCTGTACAATCAGAATTCAAGGAGGTAAATGCTGAATTAGACCCATCCTATAATCCAAATTACCCTCGACTGACCAAATGGACCATAAATCATCCAAAAACCCAAGTCATTGGCGAATCATCTGTAGGAGTTCTTACGAGATCCCAGCAAAAAGCGAAACAAACTGCATTATTCTCTAAAGAGGAATTTTGCATGTTTAATACCATTGTATCCAAGATTGAACCGACGACCGTTAATGTTTCTCTCGATCATTCTGATTGGGTACAAGCAATGTAGGATGAGCTCAATGAGTTCAAACGAAACAAGGTTTGGAGGTTGATTCCCACTCCACCGAATGCATTTGTTGTAGGTTTAAAATGGGTGTTTCGCAATAAGCTGGATAAAGAAGGCAATGTGATCAGAAACAAATCGAGACTCATTGTCAAGGGATATTATCAGGAAGAAGGCATCAAATACAAAGAAACCCTCACACCAGTTGCAAGGTTGGAATCCATTTGCATCTTCTTGGTATATGCAGCGCACAAGAACTTCGAAGTATTTCAAATGGAAGTCAAATGTGAATTCTTGAATGGATAAATTGAAAAGACAGTGTATGTGGAGCAACCACCTGGTTTCGTAAACGAGAAGTACCATTATCACTGTTACATTCTGGACAAAGCAGTTTATGGCTTGAAGCAAGCTCCAAGAACCCGGTACGAAATTCTCACACGATTCTTTAAAATGTCTAAATTTAAACAAGGTTCGGTTGCCCCAACCTTCTCTCGTAAGAAAGAGGGTGACCACTTAATAATTGTCCAAATCTACATTGATGATATTATTTTCGGATCAACCAATCCAAGCTTAACAGCTAAATTTCGAAATTTAATGGAAACGAAATTTGAGATGAGCTCCATGGGTCCAATTAACTTTTTCCTTTGATTGAACATTATGAAAAAAAAAATTAAATATAATATATGGTTTAATTATATTTATAGTTGTTGTTGTTATGATTAATTAATTTTAATAAGTTTAATTGTTTAAGATTTTAATTTTTATCATTGTAATTATTTAAAACAACAAATGTTGTATTTGTTTTTAAAGGTAACAATATAATTTTTGTATATAATGTTACTTTTAACTATTGTTGTTGTAATTAGTTATTTAAAATAATATATTTAGAAACTCTTAATTATTTTAATTTGATTCAGAAATTTAACTTTTTTAAAATTTAATTGATGAATATTGTTAGTTTCTTTAATTATAATTATTTAAAACAACAAAAATTGTTTTTGTTTTTAAAGATAACATTATAATTTTTTATATAATATTATTTTTAACTATGCTTATTGTAAGTTATTTTTAAGCTACTTATTTGAAAATTCTTAATGATATAAAAAATAGTTTCATGAACTTTTTTGTTAATTTAGGTTTAACACTATAATTTATAACTTGTAATTATTTATAAATTAGTCTTTCAATTTTTTCAAGTTTAACTGAAATTTTGATTTAAGTTAAGCGTTAACATTATCTTGAAATTATTAATTTAACTGTTTTGCATAAAATCATAATTATACAAAAGTTTTGACTTTAAAATAACATTTGTTTGCATATGACAACATATAAAAATTAATAAGTTAACCATAACATTTTAAAAATTTAAAGTCATAATTTAATAAATAGAAGTAAAATATGATATTTTAGTATTGTAGTTTAGTTAATTTATGATTAGAATTTAGTTTTTTTATTAATTTAACATTATTAACCAATTTATAATAACTTTAGAAGGAAACTGAAAGTATGGAGTTTTCAAATAAATGTGGTGTAAGTAAAAAAACATATTTTATAAGTATACTAGGCGTAACCTCACGTGTTGCGCAAAAATACATTAAGTGGTTAAAATAATTATGAGAAAAAATAGAAATATGTTGAGATTTACGTTTTTAGTCATGTTTTGGGCATTAAATGAATTATCAAATAACATAAAAATTCATCAACTTATATTTGATACTATCTAATATAGTACATACCTTATAAACTTTACTTTTACTTTTATAATATCCAATATATATTATAAGTTTTTGTATAACATTAATATAATCTACTTTTCTTATGTTCGATAATATTTTTTTGGATAAAATAAGAAATAAGTTGTTTTGAATGAGCTAGTAATAAACAATATTGAACTAGTAAACTTTGTATTATACTATTTATATTACACCAAAACATCCAAAGTTTCATATATGAACTTTCAAATATTAAACATAAAAATTATGAAAGAAGTCACACAAAATATATCATTATACATAAATGTCGTTAAGAGATTTAAAATAAGTCGATTAGTAAATATGATATTTAATTTTAATTACATATTTTGTAAGGCGTACGTTTGACTTTATGTTGGTGCGCCAAGAATCCACTTCCTTAATCTGTACCTGAAAAATTAAGGTGAATAGGAATATAAAATAGATATTACTAAGCATTAATATAAATAATTAAAAATGGTATGTGGATCTCCTACCACGGTTAAAGACAACATACATCTCTAGTTGTATCGATTCCTATGTGAAATTGAAGTAGTGATTATATGTACACCTTATTTCCTAATTACATAAACAAATATGAGTAACCAAACATAAAAATGTTATCTTTATGTAGGAAAAATATTTTAGTTAACTAACAAATTAAATAATATAAGTTTAAGAGTTAGGAGTTTCAAAACATTAATATTTTTATTAATCAATCAATTAAGTAACACATGTTGAAATTTTTACAATCATTAGTAAAAAACATTTGAAATATTAGGTTTTAAATGAATTTTAATTGAAGTGTTTTGACCTCTATTAATATATATATATATATATATATATATATATATATATATATATATATATATATATATATATATATATATATAGAGAGAGAGAGAGAGAGATGGAAAGTATAACATATGTATGAGTTTTAATTAATTATCTTTTTGAAACGGTACAATTACAAAAAAAAAAAAAAAAAAAAAAAAAAAAAAAAAAAACCATATTTAAAATATTTAATTAAATATTTTCGACATCACCCTATATAACATATGATCACTATATTAACGATTAAACCACAATATACAACGACTGTATTACAATAATCCAAAATTGAAGAAAATATAAAAATGAATTAGTATAACAAACTTACAAATTAAAAGCTTTAATATAATAGCATATCTCCAAAAGTAGTCGTAAGACCTCAACCCAACACAAAAACCTTTAATTTTGTTTTCTTTATAAAATTTGTATATGATTTGTATGCATGTCTTCCCAAAATATTGGCATTTTTATAGTAAATTTTTCACTAAATGGTAATTAAATATAAGTTATAAATTTTTTGAGTGTTAAATCATAATTAAGAAAACTTTTGAGTTGCATTATTTAAAAAAAAAAGGGTTTCAAATGAATGTGGTTTGAGGAAGTTAAAAAAATGGGATTTCAAATGCATGAGATTCAAGAAAAAATGTTAGTTTTATAAGCATGTATGACTATGTGAATGCCCGCGCGTTACGCAAAAACACTTATATAGTTGAAGTCTTTACAAATATATGTTTTTTTTAATATAACAATAATGTTGTTGTTAAATTTGATATAATAATTTGTATACTAAATTGATATAATATATTAATTATTTTGAATACCATGATGATATATACATCTAGTTTAACTGCATAATCTCAATCGTTTGAATGACTTCTACCGCAAGTTACACATGAATAGAATTAAATATAATATATGGTTTAATGTTATTTATAGTTGGTGTTGTTGTTAATTAATTTTTTAAAATTTATTTGTTTAATGTTTTAATTTCTATCATTATAGTTATTTAAAACATCAAACATTGTTTTTTAATTTTAAAGGTAACAATATAATCATTTATATAGAGTTATTTTTATCTATTGTTATTGTAAGTTATTTTAAACTACTTATTTGATACTTTTAACGATTATAAAAATATATTTAGGAAATATTTTAGTTAAATTGAGATTACAATGTAATTTTTGCATTTATCACTACAATTTATCACTTTTAATTATTTAAAAAATATTATTTGGTTGTTTAAGTGGAACTGAAATTAATATTTAAGTTGACACTGTGTGACATCCCTATTTCCACGCCAAAAAAAGACCGATTTGTTTATGTTTTATTTTCAAATTGGAGTAATCTTTTAAAGAAAAGTGTTGTGGAATTTGTTCCCAAGAAAACATGATAAATATGTTATCAAATCATTTCCGAAGAAATGTATTTTATTCATTTTAAAACTTTGGGATATTATTGTCATTACAAAAAGCATAAGCATAAACAGAACTTACATTCATTTAAACTAGTGATCTACATCTCTTTAATCTCTTGGTGTAGTGTAGCTTTATATCGACACATGTGATACAAATAAATTGAATGGGTCAGGTTGTGAAACCTGGTGAGTACATAAGGATTTCAATCCCACAATGTTATATCATATATATATATATATATATATATATATATATATATATATATATATATATATATATTAGAACTCACAAAGTATACAATTTCACCATATATAAGCAACTCTTACCCCACCCCGTCGATCCTCACAACGACACTATCCACACTCTCGGACCTTAAAATTTATCTCTTTACTTAATTCATACTCCCGGATTTAATCCATGCTCTCGGATTAATAACGGTGCGCATTCTATACTCTCGGACTAGGGACAATTGTCTATGTCTAAATCCATACTCCCTGATTAATGACAAATAACAATGTCCTATCCATACTCTCGGACTAAGGACAACTAATCATGTCTTAATCCATGCTCCCAAATTAATGACAAATGACTGCGCCCAATCCATACTCTCGGACTAGAGATGAATGACTATGTCTAATCAATGCTCCTGGATCAATGACATAATTTAAAGTTATATTCTTCGTGTATATCTCACTCATACTCATAAGAAGATACTACTCAATATTCCTCATAATTAATTTAGCTTTATTCTTTATCCTAAATCATCATATATTATCAAGTATGCTCTTTTTTAGGCAAAATCAAATATTTCACATATAAACATACATTTAATACGTCAATCAATACTTGTACTAAAATCATGTTCATGAAATGGACTATGTACTCACCTGTTAAAGTAATGATTCCAAACTCGGGCAGCGCTTCGCTTTTAACGATTCTATTTTCCTTCGACGAAACCTAGCATTATTATCACTAAGTTTTAGTCTAATCTTTATTGCGACTAATTATTAGTCTAGATTCATCATTAACTCAAAGTCTACTTTCATGATCTATCAAGTAAGGAACAACCAGGTACAATCATATCTAAAGTCAACCACAAAGTCTTCTAATGCTTGTGTATTTATGGCGGATCTTGGTTCATATCTGATGTTAAATGTGCTTAACTTCACCGACCATTTTGCCATCCTTCCTGACATTTCTGGCTTTCTCGTGACATTCTTAATAGGATAATTAGTTTTTACATGTATAGTGTATGTTTCGAAATAATGTCTTAATTTAGTAGAAGCAATCACTATAGCAAGAATTATTTTTTCAAGGTGGGAGTATCTGGTTTCAGGATCCAGGAGACTTTTACTTACATAGTAGATAGGAAGTTGGTCTCTGTTAAGATCCTTGGCCAAGACGGAACTTACCGTGTTTGAGGATACTAAGAGGTAGAGGAGAAGTGGTTCCCCATCTATAGGCTTTACCAGTAATGGCACGGAACTCAAGTATTTTTTGAGTTCCTGAAAAGCTTTTTCATGATCTTCAGTCCATTCGAACCTCTTGTTTTTCTTCAAGATATCATAGAAGGGTTTACATCTTTCTGAGGATCTTGAAATAAACCTGTTGAGTGTTGCTACTCTTCCGGTTAGCCTTTGGATATCTTTTGTTGAAGATGGGGATTTCAACTCGACGATTACTTTAATCTGCTCCGACCTTGTTTCTATTCCTCTCTTTGTTACCATATATCCAAGGAACTTGTCTGACTTCATCCCAAAATGGAATTTGAGTGGATTCAACTTCATATTGTATTCGTCCAGGATGTCAAATGCTTCCTTAAGATCTCTAAGGTGATCTTTAGCTTTCATTGACTTTACTACCATGTCGTCAATGTAGAAATCCATGGTGTCCCCCAACTTGTCTTTAAACATCCGATTCACAAATCTTTGGTATGCTGCACCTGCATTTTTAAGACCAAAAGGCATTATTGTGCAACAATATATACATGTTGGTGTTATAAATGTTGAATCTTCTTGATCGGATGGCTCCATCTGGATTTGTTGGAATCCTGTTGAAGCATCCATGAAGGTTAAGAGTTCGTGGCCATCCATCACATCTATCATAGAGTCAATGTGTTGTAGAGGAAAAGGATCCTTAGGATAAGCCTTTTTAAGATCCATGTAGTCTACACACACTCACCATTTTCCGTTTTTTTTTGTATGACAACTATGTTATCTAGCCATATTTGGAACTTCACTTCCTTGATCATTCCTGTATTGAGAAGCTTCTCTACCTTTTCTAGGATGATCTGATTCCTTTCAGGTGCAAACTTCCTTCTTTTTTGGTGTATTGGTCTGAAAGAAGGATCAATACTAAGTTTATGAGTAATAATACTCTTGTCTATACCTATCATATCTTCGTGTTTCCATGTGAATGTCTTGCTTCTGGTCTTTAGGAAGTTCAGCGGGTCTTGCTCGATTTGCTCAGGAATTGAGGATCCTATAAGGACTTTAGCTTCAGGATCCTTGATGTCCAGGGGGCACTTTTTCACGTCTTGTTCCTTCATTTCTAGAACATGTTATTCCCCCTACCTTAATTGTTATGCTTGATGAGGTTTTGTTG
The DNA here is from genome assembly GCF_002870075.4 of Lactuca sativa. Taxonomy (NCBI): domain Eukaryota; kingdom Viridiplantae; phylum Streptophyta; class Magnoliopsida; order Asterales; family Asteraceae; genus Lactuca; species Lactuca sativa. The sequence goes on along the minus strand of NC_056628.2, from coordinate 139,334,825 downwards.
TAGATTTCATAAAGGTTTTATAACATTCCTTTGACTCTTGTTGATCTCCCATGATCTTTACTGTTCCCCATGGAGTAGGCATTTTCACACACTGATGATAATTTGATGGCACCGCTTTCATCTTGTGGATCCATGGTCTACCTAGTATCACATTATAAGAATATAGGGTGTCAATAACACAGAAATTTGTATAGCGTTTACCCTTTCTATGTATATTGGTAGCTTTATCTCCCTAATCGTGTGTTTTGTTTCCCCACTAAATCTTTTGAGGACCGAGGATCTCTTAATTATCTCTGATTCTGGGATGTTCATTCTTTTTAGCGTGTCTATGAGTACGATATTGACCGAGGATCTTCTATCAACAAAGATCCTTCTGGCGAAATGGTTGGCCATATGCAGCGTTATCACGAGTCCGTCATGGTGAGGATCCTGAATTCCTTCCCTGTCTATCTCGTCAAATGTAATTTCTTTTTCGCTGCTAACCATGGTATTCTTTCGTGGTCTATCTTCCTTTTCTATTTTAGATACCTTGGCGTGTCTTTAGCCCAAGAATAAGAAGTACCATATATGTTAGATCTACTTGATATAATGTTAATTATCTTAGCGTTAGAGGGTGGAGATCCTGGTTTTTCTAGGATCCTATGACCATCCTCGCTGTTCTCCTTGGATTTTTCTCTTTTTCTCCCAAGGATCTCTTTGAGGTGTCCCTTGCTAACAAGGTAGCTTATTTATTTTCTTAAGGTTATGTAGTCCTCCTTCATGTGACCAAAGTCTTCGTGGTAAGCACGCCATTTGGACTTGTCTTTCCAACTGGTTGACTTGTTATCCGTCTTCGACCATCTTGCTTTGTCTCCAAGATCCTGCAGAGCATGGATTACACTTGAAATATCCACAGAAAAACAATAGTCAGTGATCTTAGGAAGTTCTTCTTCTTCTCCTTCGTCTTTGAGGGCATTGACCATGTGATGATCCGGTTTGGAATAGAGCTTCGATTTTGTAGGATCTTGGAGTCGAGGATTCGGCCTTCCTATTGGGATTTTCATATTGGCTTGAAGGGTTGCTTCTCTTCTGTATTTCTTTATCCTCTTCAAGTCTTATGGATCGCAATGCTCGACACTTGACCTCATCGAATCTTTTGCATGGGGTCATCACAAGGTCTTCATAGAAGGGTGAATCCTTCCTTAGTCCCATCTTGAAGGCCTCTACAGTAGTGGTCATGTCGATGTTGGGGATGCTTAGAGCTTCCCTGTCAAACCTATTAACAAAATCCTTAAGACTCTCCTTACGATCCATAACCATTCGATAGAGATCACTAGTGATCTTCTCGAAAGTTCTGGTACAGGAAAACTGGTTATTAAAAATATTGACTAAGTGCGCAAATGAAGTGATAGAGTATGGGTGAACATTAATCATCCATCTGAGAGCTGATCCTGTAAGGGTTAAACCAAATCCCTTGAATAGGCAAGCTTCCTTCAAGTGTTTGGGGATGGGAATGATCTCCATCCTTTCTCGGTATTGTGTTATATGCTCTTCAGGATCTGTAGTTCCATCATATAGCTTCATGCTAGGATTTTAGAAGCGCTTAGGAACTTCGGTATTGGCTATCGCAGGAGCAAATCTCAAGATCCTATGGCTCGTTGGAGACGCTTCTGGTATGGGTTGGACCACTCTGGGTACACTTGAGATCATTTGTTTCAACTGCTGAAGTTCCCTGGACATATTTGGATTTATTCCTGCATCAACGTTAGTATAGTTAGTATTGATAGTATTGTTGTTTAAGAAGTTACTAGAATTGAGGTTTCTGGGAGTATTGAAAGGCTCATTGATCATAGATGCTCGGTTGCTCAGAGTTGTTCCCCAGGGTGACGCCACAGTGGTGGGAACTGTGTCCTTCTGGTGATTTTTTGAGGATCTTGCATTGTCAAAGTTCATGATCCTTGGTTGTACAACTATGGGTGTTGCCTCCTAGGATTTCTAAAATTCTGCCTTCATCCTTTCCACTTCTCTGAGCAGTGCTCTATTCTCCTACTGCTGTTGGGTGACCTATTGCGCCATTTTCCTCATCATAGCAAAGAGTTCTGCAGTAGTGATCGAGGTAGTCGGATCCTGGAGTCCTAAAGATCCCAAACTTCCTTGGTTAGTGACCAGAGGGGTGTTTTCTTGGAAGTGTTAGGCGTTTTCCTCTGAGTAGGGGGGCCACTCGGAGGATGTGGTCGGTTTTTAGTTGGAATGGAAGGAGCGGGGGACGAAGAAAGGATCGGTTGTGTAAACATGATTTTTTTCGAGGATTTTGAACACCAAGGCACCATGGTAGGCGCCAAATTGTTTTGGTCAAAAATTACATAAGTATAAATCAATCGAATTGAATGAGAGGCTATGATGTTCGAATTGTGCAATAGAGAAAGGTAAAGTGAATGACACGATTGTTTACAAGGAAAGCCCTTGATCCTTGCTAGTATCTATGGCATAAAACATTGGGAGGTGATAATGATCACCTGCCTTGATGATTTTGATAATATAAAATGGTGGTTATAGAGAATTTTAGTAAGAACAAGTGGTTAAATTCGTAGAGTAAGCTTAGAGTAAAAAGCAGTGCGTTGTGTGCAAAATACAAGTGTTAATTTATTGTCTAAACTAGCCACCAATATGTCCGATATTTCTGGGATCCTCTACGACCAGTTTCACGAACGTTATTTGACCAAGTATTCCGGCCCTCTAGCATAGTTGAGACGATTCTTCGTTGAGAATTGGTCTTCCCTTGACTATTCCTACACATGCATTAGTTATAAACAAAATATGACCATTATAAAAGTTAGTAAAAATAATAACAGTAATAGCCGGGATCTTGAAGTAGCTGAGGATCCTGGACATTTGAGGATTCTGAATATTTTGAGAATCCTAGCCCTAATAGTATCTTTAAAATGATAATGATTTACATCCAACAATATATTAAAACTAATAAATTAAGTATAATATGTTAAAAGTTAAAAAACATAACTTTATAAGTAAAAGTAATGATATAATTTTAATCTTGAAATTTAATTTATATATGATTAAACTTTAGGTTTGATATTTATTTAACCTAGTTAACCAAATTATAATTATTATTAGAAAGAAATTGAAAAGTCATGGGAGAGTCAAATGAATGTGGTGAAAGGAAAAATGCATGAGAGTTTCAAACGAATATTGTGAAAGGAAAAATGTTTCCTTTATAAGTATGCTAAATGAATTCTCGCGCGTTGTGCATCGTAGGTTAAAAATATATTGTTAAAATGTTGAAAAATATATGTTTAAAATTGTTATGTTATTGACATTAACATTGACATAATATTTTGAACAATATTATTCATTGACATCAGTCCACCTTCCTCATTAATAAAATTTAATATAATTATCTATTTAATCTTATTTTTAACAACTGTTATGATTGATTAATTAAAATTTTTACTTATACGATTATTTTCGAATTTCAATAATGATGTTCATTTAAAATACATTATATTTGCTGTTAACCATATGTAATTTATAACTTGATGCTAATATCATTTAAAATTATTGTTCTTTAGTTTTAAACCACTTATTATTATTAATAAGTTATAGAAGACTTTTAAGAAACACTTAATATTACTACTAAAATGTGAAACATACACTAAATAATAAACTGATAAGATAGACAATTTGCATTTCAAAAGAGACTTGCATGGATAATATGACATATCCAAGATTTTTATAATTTGATTTTATTATTTATAATTATGGTTCACTAGTTTTAAAACCACTTATTATTATTAATAAACGAAAGAAAACTTTTAAAAGACACTTATTATTATAATTAAAATGTAAACATATAATTAAATATAAAGTGATAAGATAGACAAATTCCATTTTAAAGAGACTTACATTAATAATATGGATAATATTGCATATCCATGATTTTTTATTAATTATTACTTTGAAGCAACACAAACATATAAACATATATACAATATATATATATATATATATATATATATATATATATATATATATATATATATATATATATATATATATATATATATATATATATATATCACTTTCCATAACATATGATCGATAACATGAATCTAATATAATTTACATTAAAGTTTCAACCACAACATACAATGATTGTCTTAAAAGAATACTTAAACCAACAAAAAAAAAAAAGAATTAGTATATAACAAACTTACAAATTAAAAACTTTAACATAATAACATGGCTTGAAAAATGGTCCAAAGCCCTCAAACCAACACAAAACCTTTAAACTTGTTTTATTTATGAATTTTGTATGTGATTTGTATTTGTGTGTCTACTCAAAGAAAATGACATTTTTATAGTAGAATATCTATTAATTGCTTATTAAACATATTATAAGTTATAAAACATTTCATGATGCGTGATTAATTACTTTGAAGGTGAAAATATGTGGGGGTTCAAATGCATGAGATGCTTGGAAATTTGTGCGGGGGTTTCAAATGCATGAGGTGATAGGAAAAATATTTTCTTTATAAGTATAGTATGATATAAATATAGATATAGATAAAGATATAAATATAGATATAGATAGATATAGATTATTCTCTCAATAGAATAAAAAAATTATTTTCATTTTTTACTTTTATTGATACTTCATTATTTCTCGTTTATCTAATGTCATAAACTTCAAACAAAAACTGCAAACCGAGAGCCCTACTGCTTATTGTCATCATGTTCTCGCTCACCTTCATGAATTCCCCCTTGATTTCAATTTATCACTCCGCGTCGTCCCCTAATGAATTTTCTTAATGAATCCAAAATAGGTTATTTTGGATTACTTCCAATTGACACACTATTTGTATATTGACATATTAGTTATACATGATATCTCACCAATGAAGTTCTTTTATTAATTGGGCTCCAAATTGGAGGTATATGGTAAATCCATTTCATATAATAATTACTAAAAATTATTAAAAAAAAAATTATAAATTACGAAGCCATAATGTTATCCAAAATTTTTTACCATGTAATCCTATAGTTTCAACAATCCATTATTTTGAACTAAAAAATATTATATCTGTCATTCCCAAAAAAGAGAATAATTGTTCATTATTGTAAAGGTCGATGAGGAAATCCCCAACACAAAAATATTAGTGAAAATATGCTACAAAAAAATAAAAATAAAAATATTGTATCTGTTTCTTTATTCTTTTTTTTTAGAATTCATAAAATAGAAGAATTTTTTTTAGACATCTTATAAGATGGAAACCTGGTCTATTTCATATTTATTAGAATAAGGAATGCTCATTGTTAATTTCATATTAAAAAATATTAAAGTCAAAACTACTTGAAAACAACTCTTCTGCTCAGAAACAAAATGTTCCTAAAAATATTTGCTTCCGGTGGACCATTTGTATCTATATGCATCAAGATCCCGATTCATGGATCTCTTGGTTCGAGAAAAAAAAAAAAAAAAAAAAGAGGAACAAACCATCTCTTCTGACACTTTTTCAAATTCGATAAATGTTAGTTGATCATGTATTTCATTAGAGTTCTATGATTCAAAGTATCATTTCCTATTTGATCCCTTTGAATTCCATATTTGAAGTTGTGAGCGGATCTATTCATTAAAAAAAATCGATTCAATACATTTCTTATGTACCTATGGGTGTTAATGTGGATTTGAATCAAATTTCGGATCTATCTATATTGATTAGATGCCTCCATTATGTTGTTGCTAGCAAATACCACTATTTTTTGTTTTGGCTCTTCCAAATCATTCCCGCAAGAGATCCGGACCCTTTTTCTGATCATTCGATAAAGATGTTCATTCTCTTCATAAAAAATAGGAAGTAGAACCAATAAAACCAATAAAGATTTTCCATAATAAAACCAGTTGTTAATACCTTCTTCTCGGTTCCTTCTTTTACTTCTTCCATAATGTGAGCTCGAAGAATGAAGAGATAGGAGGGCCCTATGGAAAATGTGGTCGGAAATCCATAATAGAGCCCTACCATAATAACCAAAATGATTATCTTCATGCATAAGGATATTACATTACCTAGTAGAAAATATTGCAAAATCATCACAAACCTCCATTTTTCTTTTTTATTGCAATTCATCTTATATAATAATAAATAAAGATCAGTTCTGTCAAATGGCATTCTCTCATTCAATTGATCACATGTCATTTTGTCATAATTTTAAGATATTTATTTTGACTTGCCATTTACTTCATTTTTATTTTCCATTATATCATTATTTTAGATTCCATAAATTAAATATATCATAATAGCTCTATTAATTTCAAATTTCAAATTTCAATTTCTAATAAATTACAGTTTAAACCTTCGTTCTTAAAATTTTGTTATAATTAACATGTTTAATACACGGATCTGACAACTAAACAAGTAATTTTAATTAAAAAAAATTTGCATGTTTATTTATTTATTTTTTAAAAAAATTTCACATAATTTTTACTTATTTCAAATTTCATATTCAAATAAACTTCCCGTTTACTCCTTTGTATTTAACATTTTGTTATAATCAACTCGTATAGTATACAAGTCTCACAACTAATGGATTATTATAAGATGATTTTGAAACTTTTCATATATAAAAATAGAAAGAGAGACTAGAAATGAAATATGTTATGTTAATGACATTAAAATGATATTAAATGAATGGAATTGGGATATAGATGGAATATAACGAAATAAAGTCACTTTGGGGTTCCCTATGAAATGAAACATGGAAGAGAGCCACTACAAAGAAGTTCCAAGAATTACGAAGGAAGCTTCAAACCCATATTGGTCATGGGTTGAGAACGGGAATAGAACTCTATGAGATCGATTTTCTTTTGTTTTGTTTTATTAGTCATTTCTTGATTTGTTTCATAATTGTTAATGTATTTTTCATTATCAAGATTTTTTTTGTTGAGTTGATAAAATGTTTTAAAGGGATTATACACATATTAATGATATATAGAAAGATATCAATGTATATTTTTTTCAATGAAAATTTTAACTAATAATTCAATATTTTTTAGTTTTAATATTTTCAAAAAATTTGGGGATGATTCTGGATTATTAGTTTTTCTGGCGTTACTTTTTTTTTCATTATTTCTATTTCATTTCTAATTGTGTTTTTTCTATCAACCATATGTTTTATTTCTTCTTCTGCCTGTGAATAATTTGTCAACGTGTAGACAAATTTGACTAAGTGATTCATGAATTATCTAAATGTTGATTATGAAATTATTTTCTGTTTGTGTTTCACTTGATTCATAAATTTCTTTCGATATAAATAATAAAATTTTATTTCTTTTTAAAAGTTCTTTTATTTTTTGGTTTATAAAGAAAAATGTTTTTGCTTCTTTCTTTTTTATTTTTTAAAAAATTCTTCGAACTCTAAAATTTAATTTTTTGATTTCGACTTTATAGTATATATCTTTAAAAATGGGTTCAAAAAATGAATGTATTTTTCGAGTAGGGCCAAAAGAATGTTCCGGTTCCATTCTCAAAATTGTTTAAAAAAATAAGAATCAAAATCCTTTTGTTGCTCTAGATCTCTATCAGAATCATAAAGTCCTAGCTTAGATCTATGTTGTTTAGAGTTAAAACAAGAGAAAAATTGTCATCTTCGCTCGACAAGGCTGCTAAATAGAATCAACTTTAAAAACGAAAAGAAAATATATTATCTTTATAGAATTTGTAGACAAACCAATCAATAATTAAAAGACATCCCCATCATGCCTAAAAATGCACAATAAACCATAATGATGTTTCGTTGAGGAGAATTTGTTAAATTTTTTGGTATTTTACTTTTAATATATATTCGTTCAAGTTTTTGTATTTTAGATTACATTTACTCAATTTATATATGTTAAAATACTATTTGTGAGACGTGTATACAATACGGGTTGATTAAAACAAAATGTTAAATACAAAGGAGTAAACGAGAACTTTATTTGTATTTGAAATTTGAAATAACTGAAAATTATGAGAAATAAATTTAGAAAAAAAAATAAACATGCGAAAAATAAAATAGTGTGTTTAGTTTTCAGACTCATTGCTAAACAAGTTAATTATAATAAAATGTTAAATATGTTAAATACAAATATTTAAACCGTAACTTATTAGAAATTAAAATTGAAATTTCAAATTTCAATTCAAAATTAATATATTCGTTATGGTATATTTAATTTATAAAAACTAAATTAAAACCACAATGAGTCGGTAAATAATTTTTTAAAAAAAATTGATAAATAATTTAAAAAAAAAAGACGATGGACAGGTACAAAACTCCCAAAAACCTATTGAAACTGGAACTGCTTTATGTTTTCATTCACGTAAATTATGTTAATACGCACGAAGTGTAAATCAAACCCCACCAATAATTGCTCAGATCGACTAAAAAAAGATAATTTACAAAAAGAACTCAACAAATCCCATAATAACAGGAAAAGATCGACCAACTTATTGAACAATTCACATAACAATCCAAAATCAAAACACAAACATACCAAAAACTCAAAATTGTATTTATCGCACTTTTATCTTTTTTTTTTTTTTTTTGATTTGACCATTAAGATTTATTGTTTATATCGTCTAACAAAATTTTACGGTCAGAAATTGTGTTTTTGTTGGTTTCCTAAATGTTGCTGATACTTTGTTATATGGATCGACATGCATGTTTAACAAGCTAATGACTTGCAAGTTATGTAACAAAAATAAATTAGCAGTGGCAAAATTTTCTCCCTTAATTTAAGTGAGCTCCATATCAAATTTTACTTCAAATAAGATCCTATTCCAACTTACATATCGTCTCTGATGTGACGAAAGAAGAAATTTGGCTGTTTTTTTTTCAACGAACGAGTCATATAGTTAAGCAAAAAGACAATGTTATTCATAAAAACAAGATCATATGATGTTTAAAGACACTTGTAACTAACATTTATCGCTTAATTAGGTCATATGCCCCTAGATATACAATCATTCCTAATAATTGAAAATAATTTTGTTACATGTCATTTTCTCATTAAGTTGGACACATGTTATTTTTTTTGTATTTTTGAATAAATGTTTTTTCCATTTGTCATTTTCTTATTTTTTTTAATCTTTTCTTAATTGACACATCATATTTACACATCAATTAATAACTTTCTTAATTAAAAATAACTAATAAATTACAATATTAATATTCATATAATATTTAATATGTTTTCTTTTAAATTTTAAATTTCAAATATAAACAAATTTTTATTTAACGCTTCATATTTAAATTTTTTGTTTTATATAACCTGTATAGCATATGGGTTTTACAACTAGTATATACAAAAAATAAGTCGGTTTTCTCTACAACCCAAAACCCTTACATAAATGGGGCATCCTAGACTATTAGAATACCATCAAAATTCCAACCTTTTTCGTCAAAAACGTTACTGACACAATTCAAACATGAACAAATCCACTAGGAAAACGTATGGGTAATCTATTATGGCGGTGGATAGACCATTGGTGGTGTAACCAATGAAGATGGACTATGACACAGTAATTCCATTGAGATAGAGTAAGCTCTCAATGTAAAACTCAAAATGCACAATTTGTGTTCGGTTTGTATTTTTTTTCTCTACACTTTCTTTATTACTTGTGTGGTGGTTTATATCTTATTAGTTTGGTTGTTTATCTTGGTTGATAATTTCTGAGTGGATTAAAATTTCTATTAGAAGTTACATAAATATGTGTAAATTACGGTCCATGTGGTTGTCCATTTTTAACACTTTTGGTCTTTCTATTTTCATATTAACACCATTGGTCCTTATTGGACGTTTAGGTAACAATCAAGTCCTTGTCTTAGTTAGGATCTATTAAACCTTGCTAACTAATATCTAAAAAGTCGAAGGTTCCCTTAAGACTTATACAGAATGACGAGAACTTGGGTTAGGGAAAAATCGCATCTTGACAAGACGAAGTGAATCTCTTGTGATTTCTTCATCCGCTACCATCGTCAGCTTCAAATCGAAGTCTGGTTCAAATTGTATATCGGCTCTCTACATGAATCTCCGACGTGAACCGGTAAGGCGACTGATACAACTACTTCCAGTCGACAGGTACATGGCATTCTTAATAAAGTGGTTGAGAGTAAAGGTCCTAATGAAGTGGTTTATGATGGTCTGAATGAAGATGAGGAACATGATAAGCTTAATGAAGATGAGGGTGTTGACAAAAGGAAGGGTGTTGGTGGAGGAAGGGCGATGAAGCAGGGGAGAGTGATGATGTAGGAGAGGGTTTTAATATGGTAAGTCAAGTACTTGATTATGATGAGGGTGTAAGTATAGGGCAGCAGTTTAAAGCAGTAAATGATGAGATTAAAATAGATTAAATAAAATTCTAGGGGAGGTTGGCGGTCAATCAAAAACTTATAGTAAAGATCCTTTAATACAACATGAGTTTAATGAGGGTGATTTTGATGATGTTATACGTGTTAATGTTCTTCTAGGTGTTGATGACGTTTTTATGCTACTAGAGACAAGGTATATAATGTCAAAAATAAAAAGTATACATAGTATACAAGTTGTATTGGATGACATGACACCAAATGAGTTGGTCAGAAGTAAAAAGTATGCATGGTATACAAGTTGTATTGGATGACATGCTACTAAATGAGTTGGTAAAATTCAAGTCATTGTAGATGTGTAAGTTGATTTTACAAAATTCTGCTTTTGTCATCTAATTTAACAACACATATGTTATTTTATTATTGTTTTTTATATAACAACAATTAAATGAAGTTGAGGTTCGTCTATATGAGGATGTTGATGCTAAAGGTGAAGGTGTTATAGATGAAGATATTGGTAACCAATATCATCAACATGAAGGTGCTAACCAAGATCATCAACATGAAGGTAATTATGTAGGAAATGAGGTTGATGAAGAAAGCAAGTAGTATTTCCTCAAGATTAGGAAAAGGTAGACTTCTAAGAGGATAATCAAAAACAAAATGAATAATCCCTTTTTTATAATAATTTTGCCACATGTCACTTTCTCATTAAGTTGGACACATGTCATTTTTTGGTATTTTTGAATAAATGTTTTTTCCATTTGTCATTTTCTCATTTTCTTTAATCTTTTCTTAACTGACACATTATATTTACACATCAATTAATAACTTTCTTAATTAAAAATAACCAATAAATTACAATATTACTATTCATATAATATTTAATATGTTTCCTTTTAAATTTTAAATTTCAAATCTAAACAAATTTTTATTTAACGCTTCATATTTAAATTTTTTGTTTTATATAACCCGTATAGCATACGGGTTTTACAACTAATATATACAAAAAATAAGTCGGTTATCTCTACAACCCAAAACCCTTACATAAATGGGGTATCCTAGACTATTAGAATACCATCAAAATTCCAACCATTTTCGTCAAAAACGTTACTGACACAATTCAAACATTAACAAATCCACTACGAAAACGTATGGGTAATCTATTATGGCGGTGGATAGACCATTGGTGGTGTAACCAATGGAGATGGACTATGACACAGTAATTCCATTGAGGTAGAGTAAGCTCTGAATGTAAAACTCACAATGCACAATTTGTGTTCGGTTTGCATTTTTCTTCTCTACACTTTCTTTATTACTTGTGTGGTGGTTTATATCTTATTAGTTTGGTTGTTTATCTTGGTTGATAATTTCTGAGTGGATTAAAATTTCTATTAGAAGTTACATAAATATGTGTAAATTACGGTCCATGTGGTTGTCCATTTTTAACACTTTTGGTCTTTCTATTTTCATATTAACACCATTGGTCCATATTGGACGTTTAGGTAACAATCAAGTCCTTGTCTTAGCTAGGATCCGTTAAACCTTGCTAACTAATATCTAAAATGTCGAAGGTGCCCATAAGACTTATACAAAACGACGAGAACTCGGGTTAGGGAAAAATCGCATCTTGACAAGACAAAGTGAATCTCTTGTGATTTCTTCATCCGCTACCATCGTCAGCTTCAAATCGGAGTCTGGTTCAAATTATATATCGGCTCTCTACATGAATCTCCGACGTGAACCGGTAGGGCGACTGATACAACTACTTCCAGTCGACAGGTACATGGCATTCTTAATAAAGTGGTTGAGAGTAAAGGTCCTAATGAAGTGGTTTATGATGGTCTGAATGAAGATGAGGAACATGATAAGCTTAATGAAGATGAGGGTGTTGACAAAAGGAAGGGTGTTGGTGGAGGAAGGGCGATGAAGCAGGGGAGAGTGATGATGTAGGATAGGGTTTTAATAAGGTAAGTCAAGTACTTGATTATGATGAGGGTGTAAGTATAAGGCAGCAGTTTAAAGTAGTAAATGATGAGATTAAAATAGATTAAATAATATTCTAGGGGAGGTTGGCGGTCAATCAAAAACTTATAGTAAAGGTCCTTTAATACAAATTGAGTTTAATGAGGGTGATTTTGATGATGTTATACGTGGTAATTTTCTTCTAGGTGTTGATGACGTTGTTATGCTACTAGAGACAAGGTATATAATGTCAAAAATAAAAAAGTATACATAGTATACAAGTTGTATTGGATGACATGACACCAAATGAGTTGGTCAGAAATAAAAAGTATGCATGGTATACAAGTTGTATTGGATGACATGCTACTAAATGAGTTGGTAAAATTCAAGTCATTGTAGATGTGTAAGTTGATTTTACAAAATTCTGCTTTTGTCATCTAATTTAACAACACATATGTTATTTTATTATTGTTTTTTATATAACAATAATTAAATGAAGTTGAGGTTCGTCCATATGAGGATGTTGATGCTAAAGGTGAAGGTGTTATAGATGAGGATATTGGTAACCAATATCATCAATATGAGGGTGCTAACCAAGATCATCAACATGAAGGTAATTATGTAGGAAATGAGGTTGATGAAGAAAGCAAGTAGTATTTCCTCAAGATTAGGAAATGGTAGACTTCTAAGAGGATAATCAAAATCAAAATGAATAATCCCTTTTTTATAAAGATGGTGGTGGTTCAACACTTACAAATTCAATAATTTTAGAGTAATTAGGTAGGTAAGGGGGCTGAAATATGGATGGTTTATATGGTTATATGTATATGTAGCCCTATTTTGATATTATTATTTTTTTTGTTACACCTATAATTTTCAACACACATCCATTTATTTTATGTTATCTTTTTGGTATGTCTATTAAGGCTTTTAGTATAAATGGATGTTTGCTACAAATTAAGCATATTAGACAGTATGTAATGGTCCCCTAGTTAATATTATTATCACTTTTTAGATCAATGTGCATGTGTATCTTAGTCTACATTTTATATTGCTTTGGTACGCCATTTGCAACATAGTACATTACCATTTGTGTATTTCTATTTGTGCATGCTTTGGTATGTCATTTGTAGCATAGTGCATTATAAATTCCATTTTTGCATTATCATTACCAATTCCATTTGTCCGTTACCATTACCAATTCAATTTTTGTATTACCATTACCATTTATGCACTTACTAATTCTAATTATATATTACCATTACCATTTTCACTTACCATTTCCCTTGTTGCATTACCAACAATTACATTACATTAGCATTATAGCTAAGCATAACACTATTTAGATTTTATCAAGGGATATTGACACAATTTCTATTATCATTCTAAAATAACTTTATTGTCATTAAACTTCAATCCAAAATAAAGTGAAAATTACAACTTATTTAACTAAATTATAACTTAATAACTATTATAATCAACATTAGTAATATATCCATTAAAAACACTATGATTATCTGCAGCATTGACATCGTCTGTCTTTGCTCTGGGTGAATGAAGAGCTTCTTTGAGGTTTTCCCATCTTCTCCCTAATACAATGCAAAACCATTTGACATTTTTTCATCTTTTCCATCATTAGCCCACTTGAAAAAAACGCAATAAGTTTGAGGATCCTACAAAATAAGGTACATTATATCACTATTAAGGATTTATAAGATAAGCTTCTTCATTTTTACCTAGTAATTAGGTCAACCCCAATCAAGGACTCTCATCAACATCATTTTCAATTTTAACGCCATCACTATTAGGAATAAGTTCATGTACATCCTCATTAGAAGGCTTTCTCAAACCTCATTAAATGGTTGATTCAGATTGTCACTAACACTCTATATTATAGCCCTATTAAGAGTATTATTCACAAACTCATTAGTTGGCTCAATAACATTCTCATGAACGCTCTAACTCACTATCATGTTAACCATACTCTTAACATTTTGACTAACAACCTCATTAACACCTAACTCACAATCTCATTAACATTTTGACTAACAAACTATAACATCCCAAAAACCAAGGATAATAATTTCATTTTTATAATAACCAAAACACTATTTTAATTTTATTCAAACATATAAAAGCATTTCAAAGTAAAACAATTATCAGAGTTCATTCCCAAAGATCACATATTGCAGAAAACATGGGTGTATGCGCTGCGATCAAGTCGGGCCCTTCCCATTCAAACCGGAAATACATGAAACCGAAAATCACAAACTTTAAGCACAAAGCTTAGTGAGTTCCCTAAATACCACATACCATACATATCTAACGAGCCTTACATAACATACATAATCATGAGCCATACATATTACACATAAACATAATCAATGGGAGGGCTATGTGCCAACCATAGTCTTGATATTATGCTACGAGCCGCCTCGTGGTCTTCCTTGCCAGGCTGGGGGCCATAACCCTGGTTCTTACAGTCAAATGACAGGAGCCACCTCCTGTTCTTCCATGCAAGTATCACAAAGACAACTAGCATACAATCTACAACTACTTAACTAACATTTGCCAGAGTTTAGACTTTGGTCTTTCATACAATTTGCAAGGAGCCGCCTCTTGGTCTTTCATACAAAATGCCAAGGGTTACCCCTGGGTCTTCCTACCAAATATAAACCAAATGGGCCAGCATTGGTGCCTTCGACCCGTAGAACAATGAGGAGACTCACCTTGAATGCATAAACTCACTGAAAGAAATCCCTAGCTACTGCCCTAACGGCTTCCCGAGCTATCAATACCACCAACACACCCAATTAGCAATTGGGTTACAAGATATAATTCATAATCCTTACTTGGGGTAAAATGACCATTTTACACCTAACCCAACATGGACCAAATCAGAGGTTGTTGTTGGATTACTATCTATGTCCATAACTTTATTTGGTATGTACTTGACCCGGTTGTGTATAGTCCTTTTGGGTTGCCTTCACCAAAGCAACTTGACTGGAGGAGTAATATAGAAAGAGGTGATTATGATTTATTAATATATTATAAGACTAATATATTAAAAGAGAAATCGTATTTGTTGGTCAAGAATTAATTAAGAATTAGTTTTGTGATCAAAAGAAGTTAATTGAACTTAGGGAGCTGAACTGTAATTATGTGATAGTTACAAAGTTGGGCAAGGAAACCCTAATAGATAGGGTGGACGAATTCTAAGGATAATGCCTTAGGAATTCGTCCAAATGAAGGGTTCTAGAATTATCTTATGGGTTGCATGGTGGCTAAGTAACCAGATAAGGATAATGACTCAAACCCTAATTCCTACACCTATATAAAGACCCCTTAGGCATGGGAATTTCAGCCACTTGAACCGTAGAAGTCCTAGAGTCGAAATTCTCCTCTCCCCTCTCTCTCTCTTGCCTCCTCCAATTACTATTGGTGTTTGTCATTCATTAGAGGCACAACACTTGATGTGCTAAAGTTCTCAAGGCTTCAAGATCTTCAATCAATAACAAGGTAAACATCTAGATCTGCTTTGTTAAGATAATTTCGATTATTTACACTAGATCTAGGGTTTGCAAGTCTTGGATGAATAGCATGTACAATAGAGAAGCCTAGATCCAAGCATTAGGGTTTGCATGAGGACATAGGATGTTATTTTGTGTAAAACCCATGAGTGGTATCAGAGCCTTGATTGGCTTCTATTGTATTTGATGCTTTGTGTTTACTTCTTGCTTGAAAATCGAGTTTTTTGGCTCATCTGCCTGGCAGACTCGATGAGTCCCAATGTGGGCTCGACGAGTAGGATGAAATTGACAAGTCCATAAAGGGACTTAGTGAGTCGGAACATCTGGCAGAGGGATTTTCGGTATTTCTTGTTGTTTTGCTTAAGGATAATTGCCGAAATCATTTTTATCTAATAAAATACGAATTTTATTGTTAGTGTATGATTATCTTTGCCAATTATGGTTTACGTAACGTTTTAAAAACGAAATTTTTAGTCATGATTTTTGGGATGTTACATAAGAGATCTTCTGACGGAAGAAGCTCACAAAATCATGTACTCAATTCATCCCGGCAGCACTAAAATGTATAGGGACCTAAAACCCTACTACTGGTGGCCGACGATGTAACGACCCAAAATTCGACCCAAATTTTTTTGTTTAAATAGTACTAAAATTACCAATCATCCATAATATACCGAAACCGTACGTCACAATTCCCAAAAAGTTATAATAGATGTGTGTGCGATAAACTCCCAGGATAAAAAGATGAAGTTGTGGTGTGTGCGATGCCATCATCCCGAGCTCTTCCCTTTGTTAGCGGAAGTACCTGAAACCAAAATTGAAAAATGTAAGCACGAAGCTTAGTGAGCTCCACCAAACTACCACATACCATACAATAACATATAAAGCACATACTGGGCCTTGCCCACTGCATCGGACCGAAGTCCAGAAACTAACCAAGGCGTTGCCCTCTGCATCAGACCGAATTCCGGAAACTAACCAGGACCTTGCCCTCTGCATCGAACCGGAGTCTGGAAACTGCATCGGACCGAATTCTGGAAACTAACCAGGGCCTTGCCCTCTGCATCGGACCAAAGTCCGGAAACTGCATCGGACCGAAGTCCGGAACTAACTAGGACCTTGTCCCCTGCATCGGACCGAAGTCCGGAACTGACTGAACATAACATAACATAAACATAACAACTAGCATGAACATATACTGCATACTGCATCGGACCACGGTCCGGAACACATAACACAAACATGTTTGAATCACAAAGATATCAAGCACACTACTACTACATCAGACCAAAGTCCGGAACTACTGCTAACTAAACGGGTCGACATTGTGGCCGTAGACCCGTTTCTATTGGAAGGAAAACTCACCTGATAATGCTGGTTGCTGAGATGCTAACTCTAAAAGTGGCTGACTGCTGCTTTGGAACTGTCCGGCTACAAATCCCAAAACACTAGATCAGGTACGTATAAGTGCCCTCAAGTTAAAATGACTATTTTATCCCTGGTCAAAGTCAACTCCCGGGTCAAAGTCAATTTCCAGTTGACCGTACCCGCCGAGTCAGGGCGCAGACTCGCCGAGTCCCTCCATTACTAACTCTGACTTTAACTCACCGAGTCCCTCCCCCACTCACTGATTCACCATGAACTCACAAATCGAAGAAAGACTGGGGACTTGCGAATCGACTCGTCGAGTCCTAACGTGCAGATTTCATACAATGGATTCTAATCCATTCCAGAGCATCTAACTCATAGATCTAAGCTACCGGGATCATCTGAACACGTAAAATTGCTAACTTTACGTGTAACTAAGAAGGAATGAAGGTACTTCACTCAAACTCTACTTTTAATCGGAAAAACTCATCCGACTCGCCGAGTTGTTCATACAACTCGTCGAGTCTAAGGCAAACCTCGTCGGACTCGTCGAGTTGCTCATCCAACTCGTCGAGTCCACAGCTATCTTCATATGACTCGCCGATTCAACCTTGCGACTCGCCGAGTCCATTCAGTCCTTTTTCCATACAGACTTGATTTGAGCCATGCAGCGGCTCCAAATCACAGATCCAAGCTTCTAGGGCATGCTTATCACATAAAGTTGCAAACTTTACGTGCATGCATGGCTTTAAAGGCTTCAAATGCCAAATTTAAGCCCTTAATGGGGTTCCAAGCTCAAGAGGGACCTCAATCATGACCAAAACTGAGACTTTACGCTTCTAGAATGCAATGAGGGTCCAGATCTGAAGTATAACCCAATCATAAGGCCTTATCACAAAGAATTTGGAGTTTTGGGCTTAATATCAACAATTTGGGGACAAACAAGATCTACAAGATCAATAAGCAAGATGGAGACTTTATTACCAGAAAAGATGACCACAAATGAGTGTGTTTTGGATCTACTTCCTCTTCCTTGAACTCTTCAACCTTCTCCTTCTTCTACTTGCTCCAAAAGTTCCTTCACAAAGCAACAAACACTCACACACTCTTTAAGGGGGCTAGGTTTGGTAATAGATGCTCTAAGGGTGATGGAGGCGAGGTTGGGGTGCATTAATGCGTTTAAATAGGGTGCAAACCCTTAAAATTAGGGCTTCATCTAGACAGGCAGACTCGCCGAGTCCCAACGTATGGACTCGTCGAGTAGCCAACTCAATTTGCGTGATCATCCCGTCTCTACTCGATGAGTCGAGCTATGGACTCGTCGAGTACCCCTTAAGAAATGAAAATAATTTATTTAAATCACATACCAGAAATGAGGCGTTATAGACGATGAAGCTTGATGTTGTAAAGTATGTGGCCAAGTGTGTGACATGTGCGAGAGTTAAGGCACAAAATCAGAAACCATATGGGAATTTAGAACCTTTACTTGTACCCATGGGTAAATGGGAAGACATCGCTATGGATTTTGTCACTAAACTACCCAGGACAAAGAGCGGTCACAACATGATTTGGGTGGTCGTTAATCGATTTACTAAAAGTACACACTCATAGCAGTCAACGAAAAATGGTATATATATAAGCTTGCAAATGCTTACGTGAAGGAAATTGTAAGACTTCACGGTGTTCCATTAACAATTATATCAGATCGTGATAGCCGTTTCACCTCACGGTTTTGGAGAAGTCTACAAGAGGAATTGGGTACGAAATTGTGTTTGAGTACAACTTACCATCCGCAAACTGATGGTCAGAGCGAACGAATGATTCAAACACGGGAGGATATGCTGAGATCATGTACCCTGGAATTCCAAGGTAACTGGGATGAACATTTACCTTTGGTAGAATTTTCCTACAATAACAGTTTCCACTCAAGCATCAAGATGGCACCTTATCACGCTTTGTATGGACAGAAGTGTCGAACGCGGTTATGTTGGCTTGAAGCTGGAGAAAAGCAGTTTATGGGACCCAAGATAGTCCATCAAACTGCTGAAAAGCTGAAAATGATTAGGGAAAGGATGTTAGCAGCTTAGGATCGTCAAAAGAGCTATGCTGACAAGAAAAGAAAACTGATAACATTCGAAGTTGATGATTCGGTTTTTCTTAAAGTCTCACCGTGTAAGGGACTTATAAGATTTGGTAAAAAGGGAAAGTTGATTCCAAGGTTTATTGGACCGTTTAAAGTTCTTCAGAGGACTGGGAATCAAGCTTACAAGCTAGAACTACCAGAAGAACTAGATGATATTCATAACACTTTCCATGTGTGTTATTTGAGGAAGTTCACGGGAGATGTTCCCGACATAATTCCAATTTATGAATTAAGGTTGGATGAAAACAAGAGATTAATCAAAGAACCAGAGGCAATCGTTGACCGTAAGACTAAAAATTTGCGACACAAGATGGTCGATTTAGTGCTTGTGTATTGGAAACATACGAATGGGCCAAATCTCACCTGGGAAATGGAAAGTGACATGATGAGTCGCTACCCGCATTTGTTTGTTGATGTGTGATTCCAAGGACAGAATCATCCTAAGGGGTAAAGAATTGTAACGCTCGTGTTTCTGGGCTAAAGCATTAATGATGGTATAATAGTCTATATCGACTTTTGTAACTTATTTTGAAGTAATAAAGAGGAATTATGTGAATTATGTGCTTATCTGCTTAATTATTATGATTAATGAATTAAGGATAAAAATAAGCGTCGAAAATAAATATTAAATAAAGCCGATATCTAAGGATAAAGTTGTAGTAGTCGAAACAAGGATTTCAGAGATATAAAGAATACCGAAATCTGAGTTATAACGAAGGAGTTATCACCTGTCGAAGTTTCGCGACAGAACCGACATGACACTGCGTGACGTAAATAGTGAATTCACGATACAATGATTTTTAGCCCTAGTGATCTAAACAAAAGTCGTAGAGTTCGTTAAACCGAGAGCACGCATAAAAAGAACTCCCAAATCTGACTTTGTATGAGGAAGTTATGATTTTTCTAAGTTTCGACTTAGCAGTATGCATCCCAAAACTTGAAATTAAGATCAAGTGATTTTTAGCTGAAACAATCTAAACAAGAATCGAAGATCTTGTTGATATTAGTTCAACGGTAAAAAGACAGACGAAAACGGACGTCGGATGAAGAAGTTGTGAATTTTTAACGGACTTTTCCTGTCCCGGCCCGTTAAAAATATAATATTAAAAATAAAGTCAAAATTAGCTGATGGAGTCTAAACAAAAGTTGTATAGCATAATTTCACCTACTCGTGGATATAAAGAATGTCAAAAACGGAGTTCGTATGCGAAATATATGAATTTCTGAAGTTCGGAGCACAAACTTCGAGACCTGACTGCATTCACGACGTGAACACAGTGTTCACGACATGAACTCAGTGAATGACACCTTTCGAGCCTAGAAGACACACGGCAAGCCTAGGGGATGATCAAGATCAAAAGCCACAACGTGAACAAGCCTGGTTCACGACGTGAATGTCGAATTTGCACCCTATAAATAGAAACCAAAGGCTGTGGTATCTTGTTTACAATCTCAGCTTCCTTTCACTTTCTACTCTCCTTTTAGCCTACTTTAACCCCCCCCCCCCCCCCCCGAAGGCTAGGTATCATGCCTAACACCCTCGAAGCAAGTCCCGACGCCTCGAAGATCCTGAGAAAAAGAGTTTTCGAGTCGAAACTCTGCCCATGTGAAGCCCGATTTTTGAGAAAACATCTCGGTTTCATCGAAGAATATTATTTTAGAGCCGAAGTACTGTCCAATCATCTTCTTAACAAGTGAGTGTGTAGTCACTTTCATCTTACACATAGATATGAAGTATTTTCTATAAAATACGTGCTATGTATAATTATATTGTTAGTTTATTTAAGATAAATGTTGAATGAATTTTTTATACATGTTTTAAAATATATATGTATTTTTATCTACTAAAATGTTGGGTAAAATATAGGTAGATAGTTGATGTGTGATGAAATAAAATGATGAAAGACCTCAATGTTATTGTGATCCGGTCATCTAGTGGAGTATGGATGACGACCACGGACTTTTCTAGACAGTCCTGTGGAACGTTGGTAGGCTCGCAACCTGTAGGTGTTAATGATTTTGGGTGTTCATTTGCTGTACTCCATCCCCACATGGTTGCCTTATTTGACATAAATTGTTGGGAAACCCCCAAAGCAGTGTTGTCTCCCCGATGAAAATCCTTAGACTAGGTCCCTTGTAATAGTTGTTTTAGGGACGTAAAGTGAGGATAATGGGAGTGGGTAATCGGGTTATGGTGGTTTGATGAAATTAATAAATTTATTTATTGTGCGTAGAAAACTCTATATGCTCACCAGACTCCTAAGCCTGACCTACTCAGTATTCTTTGTATTACAGGTAGTGGCACAAGAGCATAAGTTGGATGACTTGTCAAGATATTTTGGATTATAGACCAGTAGTTGTAAATAACAGTTGTAAGGTCTATATTGTACTGTTTATGCTTTTGGTCTGTATCAAACATGACATCCTAAGGTTTTTATATAATGAAATACATTTCTTCGGAAATGCTTGGATAAATTTTTTTTATCATATTTTGTTTTGGGAACAAATTCCACAACAACTTTGTTTAAAAGATAGCTCTGATTTTAAAACAAAGCATAAACAAAATCGGTCTTTTTTGGCCGTGAATTTGGAGATATCACATTATGAACAAGTTTTCAGCATTGGAATAAACCCACTGTTGTTGGTATCACTTCATGGAATTTATTACGAGTGATCGCAAGACGATAATATCATATGGTCTTAAAACCTAGATATATGGTTTATTGTTTGCTAATTGGTTGTGCATTGATAATGCGTAAACGCATCTGTTCCTTTTATCTTAAAAGGGTAAAAGCAATATCAGGGCTCCTCAATGATTTGGTTTGACTTATGTGTCGGGCCCGGTCAGGACTGAATTGATGTGTTCGATTAAGTTCTTTGTTAGACGAATCTGAGATCGAGAAACAAACTGCTGGACAATAAGTATGACTATGCTCCATGTAATTGTCCGCACGATGTCTAGAACGGAGGATTATACGATCCCTTATCTTAAGGACGGGTTATTGATAAGATCAAGAGTTTTGAGAATTGCAATTGCTAATCTGATCCAGAAGTTACATTTGCATTTGTAGTTATTTGACTTATCTAAGTGGGAGACTATTGGATTAGTGTTTAAGTTCATAACTATATTTGGTATGTACTTGACCCGGTTGTGCATAGTCCTTTTGGGTTGCCTTCACCAAAGCAACTTGACTGGAGGAGTAATATAGAAAGTGGTGATTATGATTTATTAATATATTATAAGACTAATATATTAAAAGAGAGATCATATTTGTTGGTCAAGAATTAATTAAGAATTAGTTTTGTGATCAAAAGAAGTTAATTGAACTTAGGGGGTTGAACTGTAATTATGTGATAGTTACAAAGTTGGGCAAGGGAACCCTAATAGATAGGGTGGACGAATTCTAAGGATAATGCCTTAGGAATTCGTCCAAATAAAGGGTTCTAGAATTATCTTATGGGCTGCTTGGTGGCTAAGTAACCAGATAAGGATAATGACTAAAACCCTAATTCCTACACCTATATAAAGACTCCTTGGGCATGGGAATTTCGGCCACTTGAACCCTAGAAGTCCTAGAGCCGAAATTCTCCTCTCCCCTCTCTCTCTTGCTTCCTCCGATTGCTCTTGGTGTTTGTGATTCATTAGAGGCACAACACATGAGGTGCTAAAGTTCTCGAGGCTTCAAGATCTTCAATCAACAACTAGGTAAACATTTAGATCTGCTTTGTTATGTCAATTTCGATTATTTACATTAGTTCTAGGGTTTTCAAGTCTTGGATGAATAGCATGTACAATAGAGAAGCCTAGATCCAAGCATTAGGGTTTGCATGAGCATATAGGATGTTGTTTTGTGTAAAACACATCAGCTGTAACATACCAAAATTCATGACCAAAAATTTCAATTTTAATATAACTAAAACACATTTATAACTTGGTTCACACATAGAAAAGCATTTCAAATAAAACATTTATTAGAATTCTTTCCCAGAAATCACATATTGCGGAAAACATGGGTATATGCGCTGCGATCGTCCCGAGCTCCCTTACTTGAAAATTAGAGGTACCTGAAACCAAAAATGAAAACCGTAAGCACGAAGCTTAGTGAGTTCCCCAAATACCACATACCATACAATAAACATATTGCCTAGCATATTTGGGTGCTGGCCTACCCCTTCGGTCTCTTTCAATCGGATACTACTGTACATAACCGTGATCCATACATATCATTCATATATCATAATCAAATAAGATGCTATGTGCCGATACATAGTCATGCCATTATGCCACGGGCTGCCTCGTGGTCTTTCCTTCCAAGCCAGGAGCCACCCCTGGGTCTTATAGACAAGTGCCAAGAGCTACCTCCTGGTCTTCCATGAAAGCATTACAAAGACAACTAGCATACATACTACTCTACTTAGACAATTAGCATACAATATGCTAGGAGCCACCTCCTGTTCTTTCATACATAATGCCTAGGGCTAACCCCCGAGTCTTCCTACAGTATATAATAGCATACAGTATGCCAGGAGCCACTTCCCGGTCTTTCATACATAATGCCTAGGGCTAACCCCCGGGTCTTCCTACAACACATAAACCAAATGGGTCGGCATTGGTGCCTTCGACCCATACAAGCAGTGAGGAGACTCACCTCGATTGCAGAAGCTTCCTGGAAGAATCCCTAGCTGCTGCCACACCGACTTCCCGGGTTACCAATACCAGAACCAGATAAAATCTTAGTTAATAGGCCAAAACCCTCAAGTTTGGCCCAAGGTCAAACTTGGTCAAAAGCCAGCGGTCAACGGAAGTCAAAGTCAACAAGTCAAACTTCAGGCTGAGTACGCCCAAGGTACTCAGCTCGTACGCATGGCGTACTTACCAACCAGAATCGGGACCCTATACGAGTATGCACAGCGTACTCGAAGGTACGCTTGGCTTACCCAGCCAAATGACTCTTTTCCACTTAAGTGCTTAATCTCTTTAAGTCCTTTCATCCAACACTCATATCTAGTCCCACAACATCATTCTAGGTCATAAAGTTTCCACCTCTATGACTTTCCATGTCTAGAAAAGGTCCAAAATCTAAAACCTTAACTTATCAATCCATTAAGACATCATAACACTCTCATGGAAGGTATAGAAGGATCAAGATTACATTTGTATGTATCCTAAAAGCTCCATAATGGATAGAGTTTCCAACTTTATCCATTAGAATGGTCCAACCACCAAGATCTAGCGTTTAAGCATCAAATTGGACCAAAAATGCATCTTTTTCAACCTAATTCATTAAGTCCAAGTCTCTAACCTTCAGATCTGAATCACCATGATGTTTAGATGGATAAAGTTTCCAACTTTATTCATAACAAGGTCACAAACTTTCAGTATCTAAACTTTATGCACTAAAATGACCAAAAGCTCATAACACCAAAAATAGCTAGATCTAACAAATGCATCATCAAGATTCAAACTTTATACCTCTTGAAGATAGATCAAGGTGAACAAAGTCCAGATCTACAAGCTCCAATGCAACCAACACTTCTACAAAAAGTTCCTTCTTCTCTAGGGTGCACCATACATACTCCAAAGCACTCAAAATCAACTTCTTTTAGCTCAAAAGGCTCATCCAAGGTTAGGGTTTCATGAAAGGGGTGTTGGAGGGGTGGAGGTTGAGAATGGAGTGAGTTTGGGGGGAGTCAAGGAGCTTAAATAGGGCTTAAACCACGAAAATAAGGTTTGGACACTGATTGCAAACGCCCAGCGTACTCCTAGTATGCCCAGCATACTCAAGATTCCATTATTACGCCAAACATACTCCTTTTTTATGCCCAACGTACTCAGCTTGGCCCAAAACCACCCAAACTTCAAACAATCATAACTTTTTCGTTCTAAATCCGTTTTCGACGTTCTTTATATCCAAGAGAATGTATTGAGGAGCTTTACAACCTTATCTAATTACTTTTGACTTAAAACACATCGAACTAAAATACATAGTTCATAAAAGAAGTATGAAACACTACATTCTCATTTTACCCTTTGACTCCAAAGTGCAAACCAAACTATTTGGTCACATATCTATATTACCCACATCTAAATGGGCCTAAATCTTACCTCCTAGTGTTTTTCTTTTGATGTTCAATACTTGTATGTTCAATTAGAGAAAACATAGGTCCAATGATATTAGGGCTACATGCACACATAGGGATTGTTTGTTTTGCTCAAAACCCATCGGTACGCTGGGCATACGAGTAGGTACATCGAGCATGCACTTGAAGGTGGAAAAACCCTAAATTTGAGTTGTGAACCCTATTTAAACACCTTATTCCTCCCTTGGACATTTCTGATACGACCTCCCTTCCCTCTAAACCCTAGATATCGAACCCTATCCTTGAGAGCGAGGATCTTGGAGTCTTTTTGGTGATTTTGTGCATTCTTGTTGAGGAAGAAGGTCCTTAAAGAAGGTGGTGTTGCTTGTAAGCTTGTAGATCCTAAAACTCCTTCATCTTGTGCGTCTTTTGAAGGTATAAATTCTATACCATGCTGATGTTCTTTCTAGATCTCCTTAGATGGGTTTTATAAGCTTCTTATCCTAAAGCTTGGACCTTTGTGAGTATGGGGTACTCTAGAGCATATTGGTTGTCCTTTTAGATGTATTAGAGTGCTTAGATTCATAAAAAATGGTTGCTTGATCATTTTCCTTGGCTTATGCATGAGTTAAGTGACTTAATGTATTGTAGAAGTTAGAGTTTTGTGTATTGAGCCCTACCTAGACATTTAAAGGCTTAAAGTCGGTGACTTTATGGGTTAAGACATTCTATAATGGTCAGATCTGAAGTTGGGATAAGTGTCTTAAAGGGTTAAGACATAAAAGGTGTTGATTATGGACCAGGCAGAGTACACCGAGCGTACTCCTGGCTACGCCCCGCATAGCCGGTCCCCTCCCCGTTGATTGCTGACTTGAGCTGTATGCCATGCATACGAACGAGAATGTAGACTTGTTGACTTTTGCTGGCTTTTGACTTTAGTCAAAAGATTTAGGGTTTTGGACTATGGAAGGACAAAATGGTATTTTTGCCCTTTAGGGGCGTAGTTGTGGGATTGGACCTATGAGTTGGGTTATAACCTTAATTGACTAGGGTTACTTGTTGTATTTATTAGGCGAAGTCTAGTTCCGACAGTTCGGGTGTGAGATTATCTGTCATTAGTATTTGGTGAGTATCCTCACTTATTCTTACATGTGTGGTAGAGTAGCTATATCTGTGATGACCAGCTGGGTCTAACTGTTATTATTGTGTTATGTTGTTTATGTATGACTGAGACCGCGGGTAGTCTCCAGGGTTGCTAATAACCCACACGATGTGTTGTTTGCCTACTGAGACTTCATGTAGTCTCCAGGGTTGCTGATAACCCATAGTTGTTTATGTGTTGTGTTGTATGAGATATCTTGGGGAACTCAATAAGCTTCATGCTTACAACTATTGATTATATTTGTTTCAAGTACTTCTGAGGATTGCTGTAACACCCAAAGTTTTGAAGGCCAAGAAAGGAAAGAAAACTCTAATTTTTAGGGGCGACTCGGCGAGTCCAAGGAGGAACTCGGCGAGTCCGAGCGGGATCCGGGTCGAGGTGTAAGTGACCAACTCGGCGAGTCGGCCAAGTGGACTCGGCGAGTCTGGTATGTGCGAGGAAAACCCTAAATTCGGGACTTGGAGCCTATTTAAGCGCCTCATTCTCTCCCCTAGGGTTCCTTTGCTGCCTCTTTCACCCAGAACATTAAACCCTAGCCTCCATATCCTCTATTTGAGCCATTTGTTGCCTTGGAAGGTGCATTAAAGCTTGGAGAAGGAAGAAGGAACTTGGAGGAGCAAAAAGAGACTATAGATCTAGGATTGTGAATTCATTTTGAGCATTTGGATGTAATAAAGTAGTTCCTGGACCCTTTTTGCACCTAGATCTATGTGTGGTTGTTGGGGCTTTTAGCCATAATGTTATTATTTTGAGTTAGAAGCCAGATCTGAAGTTTCTACTTCAGATCTAAGCATATTATGGTCTTGAGAAGCATAAAGTAGCAGCCCTTGAGTTGGTTATGGAGCCTCCTTGCCTTAAACCCTAGTTTGTGGTGTATTTTGCCTAGATCTCCTTCTCTATACGTAAAGTTTACAACTTTACGTGAGGAATAGGCTTAAGAAGGGTATATCTACAGTTTGGAGTCCATGCATGACTCAAAAGTCCTCTGCATGTATGGAGATCTGAATGGACTCGGCGAGTCCTTTGAGTGGACTCGGCGAGTAGCATGTAGATTTGGAGGAACTTGACGAGTGGGATGAACAGCTCGTCGAGTCAGATGAAGTTGGGCAGGAACTCGGCGAGTTGGAAGAACAACTCGGCGAGTCTATTGAAGGATGTCTTGGACTCGGCGAGTCAAGTCGCGAAACCCCAAACCCTTCGAGTTTAGACTCGAATCAGTGAGTCGATTAGAGACTCGGTGAGTTGGACAGGTCAGGACTCGGAAATCGGTAGACTCGGCGAGTCATGGACTGACTCGGCGAGTAGAGTCGCGAGTGGAAGGACTCTGAACTTATGAACTCGGCGAGTCAGTAGGGTGACTCGGCGAGTAGGGTTGACCTGGAAGGTTGGCTTTGACCAGGACTTTGACTTTGACCAGAGTTGACTTGGTAGTCTTTTGGGGGTCAGTTTGACTCAGTGTTGCATTGTTATTGGTAGCTCGGGGAGCGGGTGGAGCCGGAGTTCAGAGAGTTGCCGGGCAGCGGCTAGTGGGATCATCAGCAAATTCAGCCAGTGCAGGTGAGTTTCCCTTTGTATGAATGGGTCTACGGCCACAATGCCGGCCCATGTAGTTATGAGTAGAAGACCTGGGGGTTAGCCCTAGGCACAATATGCTAGTAAGATATTCGGGACGAGGTCAATGATAGAGGGCGGGTGCCCAAGGAGTGGTTTATGTGATAGTTTATACTTGTTGTCTGCGTGATACTTGTATGTGCCTGGTAGGGAGGTGAGTGTGGGCGAGGTCCTGTGTCTCACCAATTGCAGAGTGTGGATGGTGTTCCACACCTCATTAGCAGCAGATCAGGGGCGAGGCCCAAGTTAGGGAAAGAGTGAGTGTGGGCTGGGCCTATATCTCACTATCAGTAGGAGCATGGATGGGGTTCCATGACTCATCAGTAGAGTTCGGTTGTTAGGACCGGAGGGTAGTCAGACGCCCCAGAAACGTCTGACAGTATGCGCTGATATGTTTATATGCTGGCAAGTTATGTTATATGTGATAGTGGTAGTAGGAGGGGAATAGTCCCCAAGTTCGGTCGTTAGGACCGAAGGGTAGATCGGACACCCCAAATATGTCTGATAATATGTTATGTTATGATATATGTGATAGTAGCAGTAGGGGTGAAATAGTCCCCGAGGATCGGTTGTTAGGACCGATGGGTAGTCAGCACCCCAGAATGACTTGACATGGGTAGTCAGCACCCCAGAACGGCTTGACACGGGTAGGTCGGCACCCCAGAGTGGCCGTACCGGGTAGGTCGGGCACCCCAAAATTGCCCGGCAGTGTGTATGATATGTGATTGTATGGTATGTGGTAGGGTGGGGAACTCACTAAGCTTCGTGCTTACGGTTTTCAGTTTTGGTTTCAGGTACTTCCGGTAGCGGAGGGAAGAGCTCGGGGTGATCGCATGGCACACACACCATTGATTAGCCAGCCTGGGAATGTTTACTCTGATAATGAACATGTGTTTTGAAAACTTATACTCAGATTATGTTTTGGAATGATGTCTATGCTTAAAGTAATGTTTTATTAAAAGAAATTTTTGGTCTTAAATTTTGGGTCGTTACAATTGCGGAAAAGCGAATGTCTAACTGTACACGCTTGCTAGGAGATTTTGTTACTATGCATTTTGTGGCACTCTGATATTTGTGATGATGATTTGTATTTGATACTTGTGATTTTCCGATGATTTGGTTTATGAACAATATTTTGGGTAATTTAAAAATGAAAAGTTTGGTTTGAAATTTGAGGTATTACATACACATACCTTGTTAACCCTATGTTTAACATAAGAATATCTTCAGCATAATCTCAAACTTTTATAGAATGATCGATTAACTTTCCTTCAGTTAATTGTCTGGCTCTCTAACATTGGCCAATTATCACAACACAATTGATTTTTTCTTAGTTTTAACAATAATCTCTCTTAGTTTTACCCTGGTTGACAATTTTACTAGTGTAAATGCCTACCAATCCAATATGGTGTAACACTAGACCTAAATTTAAAATTTCTGGCATACTTACGATTTTTAGTCATACCTTTAATATGGAATGATCTTTCCTTATACATCTAAATGGCATAGAGTCGAAAAGGGGATATGCTGAGTTATTTCTTTTTCCCATATCTAATAAGAATTCTAATACTGTCACACTTCTAAAAATATATTTGATAACCGTTACCAACATACCATTTTCTTAAGCATAATTTCAAATGGACAAGTGAATAGTCATGTTGCCAACCATGGGTTTCATTTTATGCTAATTGATTCAAGGATCATGAATACGACACTTAAGAACCTCACCAACCTCATCCTCTTTAGTGATATATTCACTTTGATAATCACTATAATTATTCACTTGAGGTATAAAATCGTCACTCATATTTGAAGATGCATTGGGTAAATTGTCATCTTCATAGGCTAAATGCCATTTTTAGGAAAAGCCTTTCAAATTGAGAGTTTTAATGGTAAAAATTGATATTAGATCAAACTATTAAAACATGGATACTTAGTAAACTAATCATTACAAATGAATTTTTTTTAAAGAGAGTAACTTTTTTTTTCTGGTTTTTAAAAATAGTCACTTTCTCCCAAATGCTTTATTACAGTCTGTTCTTAAAATTTTGAAGTTCTTTTCTGTTGGAAAATAACACATTATTGTGGCCTTAGGACTATTTTGTAATACTCATTACATGTTAGGTACATTTATATTGTGTACCATGATAATTGCCATAATGACAGAATAGGTCCTTGGACTTAAATATTTATAGTATGATGGATATGACAATTGTTCATAACTTGAGGGACTATATTTGTGTGGTTCCAAATCTCTTGCCCATAAGTTGCAACTAATGAATTAATGCGCTTGTACATATGAACGATCAGGGGAAATGAAGAGCACTTCATTTATGCTCTAACCCCTATATAACACCACGATCATTTGTATTAAGGCATAATAAAAAACACTCTCCATCAAACAATCAAAAGGCAACATTATGGGAAGAAAGGAATCACTACATGGCATCATTATCATCATAGCTCATACTTCCAAGTAAGTACCTTTCATTCTTGATGAAACTATTTGTGAATCTGATACTGATTATGTCTTTATGTGGTATCAGAGCATGGTTTAGATTTGTTAATGTTTGATTTTCACTCTGATTTTATTTATGTTAATGTTTGAGTTTCATTCTGATTTTCTTTTGATTAATATATTCACATCACGTTCAAAACTTCATTGCCAAAACTGCCAACTTTGATTTTCAAAACGAGATCATAATCTGTAAACGGTACTTTTGGTGGTTTCCAAAACAAAACAAAAAAAAAAAAAAAAAAAAAAAAAAAAAAAAAAAAAAGGTGTATATAGCTTAAAACCGTTTTGATTACTGTTTTCCATGAGATTTGAAGCTCCAAGGAAAATTACTTAAACGATGGATTAAAAATATGTAGTAGCTCTTGGTTTATTGGTGATTACCTTATTTAAAACCAAATGCATCAACCTTTACATTTTATGGCTGCAATCGCATGTTCCATAGCTCCATAGCTCCGATGAATATTTTTTTGATTGCATTTTCCCTATTTTTTTTAATTGGTCGGTAGACCCAAAAGGTTTTGTAATGGGCTTTCTTTACTTTTATTTGTTTTAGATATGAATATTGGGCCTTATATATATTATGCATATAGCCATATACAGAATATCATATATATTCCCAAATGATGCTTAATGGGATGTATGCTTATCATTTGATTTGTTTAAACTCAAATTAAAGAGAAAATGACAAAAATAGCCAATTACACTAATTGGATTACAAAAATAGCCAAAAAAAATCGGGATTACATATTTAGCCACCCATTTCGCAGATGAGAAGGCCCCATCTGCGAAATGGGCATCTCATCTGCGAAAGTACAAGTGCCTGAAGCACAGTTGTGCTTCAGGCACTTGTATTTTCGCAGATGAGAATTTTTTTTTTTTTTTAAATTTTTTCGGTATAAATAGGGGTAATTTCGCAGATGGAATAGGTCCCATCTGCGAAATCCTCTGATCCTATCTGCGAAATGATGAAATTTTTTTTTTTTTAAGGTTGACTACGAAATGAATTGGTTTGACTACGAAATAGGCTTTGCTATATAAAAATTTTTGTAGAAAAAATATCATTTTGGTTGTTATTTGGTTTGTGAAATACTCTCTATCTCTACAATTTGCTCAAAAAATGATTGAATATTTGGTTTGTCTTGTAACCGGTGGGAGATGACAAGTTAATGGAACTAATCTGGAATACATATGTCCACAGGGAGGTATTTCTGAATTTGCTTTGATATTTTCTGAGTATATTAGTTATAGTGATTTTGTATCTATGGTAAGAAGCAAAATTGGTTTGTTAGACAAATATAGAATTAGTCTTCGTTTCCACCATCCTGAATTAAATTATTATATAGCTATAGTTGAAGACGTGGATGTTAGAATGTTGATAAACGTAATCAAATGTAGTGGAGGAAGGGCTGTGAAAGTGTTTGTGGTGGTTGATGAAGTTGAGGAGGTTAATGGGGGCGGTGAAATTGGAAACGAAGTTGTTGGTAATTTATGCAGTTTTAAAGGGAGCAACGATCCGATAGGTACTTTCAATACTCCTAGTGTACCTCAGTTTCACAGTGTTGCTGAAAATGTTAATGTTAGTTATTCACCTATTCAATATGTGGATCCCGAAAATTACAAGTATGTTGGTGATGATGATGTTGGTACATATCTTAATCATGTTGGTGGTCGTTGTGATGATGTTGCCGAACAAGAAGTTAAACTTATGAATAGGCGTGTGGTAGATAAAACTAAAAAGAAAAAAAATTCAACTCAAAAAAATGAAAAAAATCATGTTTACGGGCATTATGTTGATGTTGGTGATGTATGTTTAGATATAACCGAGCTACAAAGTAATTCCGATAGAGATGAGTTGGGTGATGAAGTTAAAGCTAAGTATCCCGATAACCTTTTTTACGGTATGCCCTCTGTACCAGCATGGCCAGTTGATAATAATGAAGATATCCCAACACAGATGGTAGACATTAATCTTCAAAAGATTCAATGTGAGAGTATATTTAAAAACAAAGAACTTTTAAAGCGGTGTATTGGTAAAAAATGTCTTCGAGAAGGTTTCCAGACGAGGACAAGTAGATCCACCAAATCAAGGTATGAAGCTGTGTGTGTTTCGAAAAATTGTTCTTGGTTACTAAGAGCAAAAGCAATTAAAAATACTGATGGACTTTTCCAAGTGAATAAATTTGTTGATGTACACACATGTTCTTCAACATTGTTGCAACCTAATCATCGACAAGCAAACAAATATGTTTTGGGTGAATATGTTGCTGATGTTTTGGCTGAAGACTATAGTAGAGTTTATCGGGGAAAAGAAATTGTTAATGATATGAATGCTCAATTGAATATCAATATCTCATACCATCAGGCATGGCGTGCGAAGCAATATGCATTGTTGTCGTTAAGGGGTACGAAAGAGGATTCTTTTACCAAACTTCCGGCGTATTGTCACAACTTGGCTAAACATAATCCGGGTACTGTCACACATATTAAAACAGATGCTG
The DNA here is from genome assembly GCF_002870075.4 of Lactuca sativa. Taxonomy (NCBI): domain Eukaryota; kingdom Viridiplantae; phylum Streptophyta; class Magnoliopsida; order Asterales; family Asteraceae; genus Lactuca; species Lactuca sativa. The sequence goes on along the minus strand of NC_056628.2, from coordinate 139,301,611 downwards.
ATGATCGGTTTGAGTTTTTGTACGTCGCACTCGGTTGCTCGGTTAGTATTATCATGTCCTAATTTTTTTTTAATATTTATTTTGGTGTATTTGAATAGATATACAATTTATTGTAGGTACGAGCTTTTGTCAATTTTTGTAAGCCGACCCTAGTAGTAGATGGAGCTCACCTAAAGGGCGAGTTCAAAGGTACCATGCTACTTGCAGTTACTAAGGACGGACAAAATCAAATATTACCGGTTGCATATGGTATATGCAAAAATGAGTGTACTGATTCTTGGACATGGTTTTTTCAAAAACTACGTGATTGCTAGGAAATATGCAGGAGCTTACAATTATATCTGATAGGTCTCCATCTATAGCAACATCCGTTGCCAACATTTTTCCTCACGCTCATCATGGAATATGTGGTGTCCATTTGTATTTCAACATAGTATCTAGATTCGGCAAGAGTAAGACGGTTAAAGGAATTTTTTGGGAGGCGTGTAGGGCGTACACAGTTGATGCTTTTGATGCTGCCATAGATGTTATGAAAAAGACAAAAGAACCAGTATGGGAGTACTTAAAAAGTATAAATCCAGAAACCTGGTCAAGGACACATTTTAAAGGGAACCGATACAATCTTATGTCGTCCAACAGTGCGGAGTCTATAAATGCATTATCTAGACACGCACGTAAGGTGCCAATACTTATGTTGATTGATTTTTTTCGTGCTACAATGCAACAATGGTGGTTTCAAAGACGTAACTTTGCAGGTATTACGTAAATTTGTAATATTAATGTTTTATTAGTTTCGATGTTATTGATTTTAACTTCTTCATTTTGGCTGTTTTTTTAGCGGAAGCAACAACAACCCTTACCCCTTGGGCGGATGAAGTTGTAAAAGAAAACAAGAAAATTTTTACCAAATGGGATGTTCGCATGATCTCAAATACGAAATGCGAGGTCAAAAGGGGGGCACAAAATGTGATTGTTGATTTTCAACATATGACATGTACATGTGGGCATTGGCAACTTGATGGGATACCTTGTGGTCATGTCATAAGATGTTTAACAGTGAACAATTACCAAGACTGCTCGAGGTTTGCATTAAATGCTTACTTTACCGAAACACTGAGGAAAACATATGAGGAATCAATAAACCCTCTGCCGAAGCCATCCGAATGGGAGATCCCCGATGATTTGATGATTGTTAAGCCACCTATAATGGATAAACGTCAGCCAGGCAGGCCAAGAAACACAGACCGCATTCCATCCCAAGGCGAGGGTCCAATTATAAAAGAGTGTTCTACATGTGGTCAACTAGGACACACGAGAAATAATTGTACTGGAAGGGCGTCTGGTAGCAGAGCAGGTCACATAATTTCTACTGCAGAAATGGCATATAATATTGGTGGTTCAGCGGGTTGCTCACAAACCCATAACGCTGATTTTGATATAAAACAACCTTGAAATTAAGAGTAATGACGAGTTGTTAGCTTATTATGTATTGTAATATTTTTATTAACTCTTACAAGACATTGCTATGCTTTCATATTTTAGTTATGTTTGTTGATTATAACAATGAATGAAGCCTTTATATTATAAAATATAGTTTGCAGATTTATTTTAACAGTTACAACATGTTATTTAAAAAAAAACAACAAACGATCCTTTGGCAACCTAATCTGTTTCATGATAATATTACAACAACTTTATAACTAATTTTTAAACTCAGGGAACTGCAACGGGTACTTCTCTTTCTCCATTGTTATATAGTCATCCCTAATTCTCATTTTGTCTTCGAAACGATCCTTTTTTACCATAATGTGTATCAACTGCTCATCCTTCTCAGCAAGCCGTTTTTCAGTCGTTTTGATTGCCTTCTTACTCTTTTTTATCCAATCTTTATGCTCTTTGATTTTGTTTTTATTGAGGTCAATCCTAGACAGTAATGAGAAGTCCAACTTTGAAATGACTAGACAGTAATGACAAGTCACTGTAGTAACCTGCACATCCCAGTGGATCCCTTAAGTGACAAGAGATAAATGACAGTTTGACATGACAAAACACTGCATAAAGCTGAAATTCGTAGTCCAAATATAACCATTTCGTAGTCAAAGTATTATTTCATAGTCTATTTATTTATATAAATAGATGTTTAAGATCTATAAACCAAACACCCAAATCACCTAAACGAAACGAATTCCCATTATTAGAAATGTCGTCGAATGCAGCAAGTTCTTCGAATGAATTACCTGGTTCCAATTCTGAAAGGCCATGGACGACAAACGAGGTGTTAGTTCTAACACGGTGCTGGCTAAGTGTTAAGGATGGTGAACCGTTACTTGCTCCCCCGCATTGCCTAATTGGTGATGAATGGAGTCGCATCACATCTTTGTTTAACCATGAGATGGGAGAAGGGCAAAAAAGAGAAAAATCAGATGTTGTTACTAAGTGGACGGATGTAAAGGAGGAAGTGACATGGTTCAATCGAGCATGTAGTTATGCGAAACGTAACAATGTTCGTTGTCGTGACGAAGAAGAATTCTTGGAAGTTGTTACAGAGTTTTACATCTTTGAGCATGAAGGCAGAGACTTCGAATATGAGGAAGTTTGGAAGGTTGTTAGAGATAAACAGTATTTCAAGTAGACCGCTCTAATTTGTGTTAAAAATAAGCCATGGACTTGTGTTTTACGTTAATGCTTTGTTCGTATTATGTCGTTTTTTTCATGTAATTGTTGTGATGTTTTAATGGTTCATGGAATCTTGTTACTAATGTATTCTAATATATTTTGATAACTAATGCAATGGCCATTTATTAACTCAAGTTAATCATACGAGTTTCTCACATAATAAAGTAAAATATATATATTAACTCAACTTAATCATACGAGTTTCTCACATACTAAACTAAAATATATTTTAAACATATGAAATACATACGAATTACATACGAAATACATGAAAATAACTTAGTACTCACATAATAAACTAAAATAGATTTTAAACAAACGAAATACATACGAAATACATAAGAAATACATGAAAATAACCTAGTACATGAAAATAACCTAGTACTCAAATAATAAACTAAAATAGATTTTAAACAAACGGGATATATTTAAAAATATTCCAAGGGGCTTCAAACTGGAATTCCAACCCGTTACTTAATGACTTGTATTCCTCCTTAGCAGCTTCCAAGATGACATCCTCAGTAGCATTTAAACGGGCGTCGTCAATTTTGGTATAAAGATCGTTGAATAATAGAACTTCGGTTTTCATTTCATACCATCTTGCTAAGATGTCTAGTTCGTCACGATCGTTTCTTGTAGCCATTCGGTTTGTAGCATTGAAAATATTTGTTAGACGGCTCCAAAACATTGGATCATTCAACTTGCTTGTCTCGTACACATGAATATAAGCATGTGTAAGAACCAAGAACTCTTCATTGCTCCATGATATAGAAGTCATTTGGATTGAAACAAAGAGGGTAGAATCTAAAAAACAATATTTGAACAACTATATTGGTTAATTTAATAACGTTTTGCGTGTAACTTAGGGTCAATTTATAGTAGTTTCTACACAAAATCGCAGTTCAAACTTCTAATATGTCTGCAATTCATAGTCAAAATTAACTGACGAATGCAGTGTACTATACTTATAACACAACAGATCACTGTTCGAGTTGACAATTCATCCCCGGTTGAATGACAACACAATACATTGTTGTTTGAGTTGACAACTCATTGCACCAGGAAAGTAAGGAGTCGTTATAAATAGATTTCAATATCCGTTGTAATTGTATTCTATTACTTCCCTCCTTGCAATTATGGACTCACCACATATATGGAGGAACGCAGAGGAGGTCGCTTTGGTTCAAGCTTGGATTACAACTGTAGAGGTGGATTTTCCATCGGGTCCCCCACAAGTTCGTGCTGGATCATTTTGGTCTCGTGTCTGTCATTTGTTTCACCATTTAATGAACCGCACTCAATATCGAAGAAGAAGAGATGTCAAAGCGAAGTTTCTGAATATGAAAATGAAGGTGAAACAATTTCAACGTATTTATAACGAGTTGGATAACGAACATGCAAATACGGATGAAGACATTCTACGGCAGGTGGCTTTGGAACTATACCGCTTTCAATACGATGGTAGCGAGTTTACCCACTTAGATGCATGGAATGTTTTAAAGAATGTCCCTTATTTTTAATATGCATGTTGGTTAAGTTAATTGTTTTTCGTTATTTAAGTTGCTTTTTGTTGTATGTGTCTAGTCGTTACTATTTAATAAACGTCCATTTCTTTTAATGTATGTTGTTCCCTCAATAGCCAATATTTAGAAAGCAATAGAATAAAACCGGGGTACATAAATAACTAACACATAATACGACATAAAAAATAAACTGGGTACATGGATAACTAATACGTAACACAGCAGTAAAATAAAAACGGAGTACATAAAAAACTAATACATAATACTACATAAAACATAAATGTGCTACATGAATAACTACTGCATTGAGGGAGGTAACAGGACCACCGTTTCATTTGGTATTTCCCAATGCTCATATGATGGTATACCATTCACCAACTCAGATCCATATGCAACTCGATACACATAATTAGTGAACTTGTATTCAACCATTCTCTGAATGGACTCAGATGTACGGGTTCTTAGACATGCTATAGCGTGGCCACATGGTATACCGCTTTTTTGCCATTTACCACAACTACATACCCTTCGTTCAAGTTGTACGTTGTTGGTGGCAAAAGTGTCATGGACTTCAAATGTATCCCCATACAAACGTTTTGCATTACAATTGTAAGACTTGCTGAGACTTTTTTGAACCTTACTCTCAACGTAAGGGGTCAACCCACCAGACAACCTCCCTGTAAAATTTGATATTTTAATAAAAATAGCAGCACAATAAAAAAAAACAAAACATAACAATCTCCCTTACCAGCCAGTTCAGCCCGTTCAGCATACTTTGATTTTATCGACGTGGTGGTTAACTCAATTATCGTTGTTATAGGAAACTCACGTGAGGATATAATTTGCAAAATTTCAGGGACGTCAATCGATTTAACATTGTAACGTATTTTTGGGAAAAATGCTCTTGTCCATTTTGAAATCGGTATATCGTCAAGCCATTAAATTGGACTCATAAGCAAGGTGCAGAAAGGTGGTTGTCTACATGTACTTTGCAACCTTTCGAAACACAAGTAAAAATCATCAACGCTATATGCATTGCATGACTTCCAAAACAACGATTCGACTTCCGTATTGTTATGTCCGATAGACTCACGTATCTTTCGAGCTATATCTTTAGGACAATATCCATGATAGGAATCCGGGTAGGCACTATCAACACCAAAGTCTATGTTATCACACATGTTGCTTATGAAACCAACCTCTGTGTCCTCACCTAAACAATCTCTTAACCTCATCATGAACCATCTCCATGATTCTTCACACTGTAAGGTTCCCAAACCAAGTGCTAAGAGTAGTGGCTCATGATTTCCATCTAAAGCCACTGCGAAGTACATTGTTGTCAGAAAGCTCCCAAGAAGGGGTAAATAACCCACATATATCAGCGGTATCATGCACCTAAGGAAGGTACGAATCTACATAAAAACGAAGACATATTAGTGTTATGTAAGAACTAATCGACATAGATTACCATGAAATATTGTATAACTCAATAAAAGAAGTATGTTATACCACGCAACCTAAAGCCACAAAACAGAATTGAAAGCGGTTGTTATCGGTTTTCTTAATGGCTGTGAAGGTATTAGGATTTGTTCTTTGAAGGTTATGCAAGAAAATTGGTAGTTGAGAAAAGGTTCTTTGGCTGTGACTACTCATTTTCAATACCGATAATTGTGCTCTACAATGATCACACAAATGGAATTATAAATAGAAGATATTGTATCTCTACTGATCAAAATTCATAGTTTAACCCTTTAAATTCGTAGTTGAACATTTTGAATTCATAGTCAAACCAGTTCATTTCATAGTCAAATTTCACTGACCGACATGACAATACTACAGAATGTACTTGTCTGCATTTCATAGTTGACCTTTTTGAATTCATAGTCAAACCAGTTCATTTCATAGTCAAATTTCACTGACCGACATGACAATACTACAGAATGTACTTGTCTGCATTTCATAGTTGACCTTTTTGAATTCATAGTCAAACCAGTTCATTTCATAGTCAAATTTCACTGACCGGCATGACAATACTACAGAATGTACTTGTCTACATTCCATAGTTGAACTTTTATGAATTCATAGTCAAACCAGTTTATTTCATAGTCAAAAAGAATTGTCCGTAATATGATTTATTCTATAAATGGGTGTCACTCATTATGAAAAAATTTAACTGAGAAAGTAACTCCGATTTAAAAGAATAAGAAGGCTAATGGCATACTGCAATTGTGGAGGAGAACGTATCGTTAGAATTTCGGGTACAGCTAAAAACCCAGGAAGATTGTTCTACGCTTGCCCGTATTTGGTATCATGTTCTTACCGTCATTCAAATTTAAACCCTCGTGTTTACATGACACAAATTAATTTTCTTACTGTGGATATTAAATTTAACAGGGACCAAAATGCGGGTTTATCAGTTGGGTTGATGAAGAGAAGGACCAATCTTCTATGATAATAGCTAAAGTAGCTAACTCTAATAAGCTCTTTCAATCAGAAAATAAGAAGTTAAAGATAGCGTTGGTTTGTAGTTGGGTGTTGTTCTTGGCAGTTCTTGTTTACAAGTTGTAAGCTTTTCAATATTGTTTTTATGGTTTTGAAGTTGTTAGGTCAATAAATTGTTGTATTTGTAACGTTAAAACAAATGTTGTGGTCGTTCTTATGTTTTGAATTTATTGATAAGTAATTAGTAGGTCATTAAATTGTGGTAATTGTCGTAACGTTATATTTTTTGTCATCCGTTGAGTAAACTCTAAAGATAAACTAATAATGAAATCCAACATTAATTTGTATATACATTTATATAATCCAACTACAGAGGAGCAAGACTAGACCCCCAAATAATTTTTGCCATCTGGAGACGGAACTCTAAAGCTGCGTTCTTTGGGTCAATAAGAACACGTATTGGTTGACCTGAAACCAATTGCTCCATAAACATACAAAGAAAAACACCGCAATCTCCCAAATGACTACTTTGTTGGGGAACGTTTTCTTCATAAATGAATTGCATATTCAATGGAATCCTTGGGATGTTCCTCCGTGCCCAATACTTAATCTTGTCCAAATAATTTGCCACCCGACGTTCAAATTTGGAAAAGATTCCTTCGGATTGGAATTTTTCATAAGCACCTCTACCAAGACTGTCATAAATATGCACTTCCATTGACGCTAATCGTAGTTCCCCAAATAGCCAATGATTAGGGGATGAATGAATTGGCAATAAGACCTGTATAAGGATCAGAAAATAAAATTATGTTTATTTACATCACAATACAAAAACATCACAATACAAAAACATAACAAAAAAACGATATTATTTTCAATATAAACTATTAAGTTTACCGTATCAACATCCCACCAAGCAACCATGAAGTTAGGGTATGTAGCAATACCAGCCATAAACGCCCTCCAGTCCTGTCCTTCTTCCAAAGCATGAGAAACAAAAAAATTTGGAGGCATTATTGTATGTCGGTCGCTCTCAAACCGTCTCTCCATCAAAAGTCGGTATCAAATGGTTATATGCTGCACACATGATACTTTTGTTATTGACTAAAAAACAATTAACTTTTAAAAGAATTAATTAACAATTTATTTACCGCTGACTCCAACCATCCGTCGTGTGTATGCCCAAACAATGAGCTCCAAAAATCTCTATCTAACACGAAATTAAACAAACGATGCTGCACATCGTATGAATGCAATACATAATTTTGGATGACATCCTCACCGCCTGCTACGTAAGGTTGCAGGCGCAACCTGGAGAAGTCATGAGCAACACCAAAAACTGGAGGAGGAACGGGGCTTGTTGATTTCATACCAACCTTCTTTTTTGTTCTTCTTTTTTGTTTCGGTGTCGTGTGCAACTAAAAACAATATTCAAATGTTTAAATGTATATCTTTCAGATAATTCACATAAACATAAAATCAACAGTTTATAAATAAAACGAATACCTCGGTGTAAGGAGTGCATAAAAATTGTGATGGTTTTCGACTCCTACATTTATCGGGTGTAACTTCTTTGTCATCATCATCATCATGAAAATAATCTACATTTCCCATTATTATAAGTTCGTCTTCATCCGGCACATCATCATCAAATTTGTTCCCTGCATTGTCATTTCTCTCCTCCCACTCCTACATTAAAGATAATACTTTATACTTAATAACGAAATACACATAATTTAATAAGCAAGCAATAATATCTAAATAAACAAAATATTAATATTAATGTAACTATATAATAACCTCTTTAACTTCACTATAATCGTTTACATCACACACATCATCATCAAATTTGTTCCCCGCATACTGAGTACTCTCCTCCAACACCTACATTAAAAATATAACTTTTTACTTAATAACAAAATACACTTTATTAAAAAGTAATTATTAAAATCGTAAAGGTAACATCTATAACAAACTTGTCGTCTTGAGTATCACCAAAAACATTTTGAGTTGTATTGTTTTTATTCATCACTTCATCTTGCACAACCTATATTTTCAAATATAAAATATGAACACAGGTATTCATATATGTTAATAAAATTTAATAAATAATGTAGCGTATAACTAACATGTTCATCATAATTTCTTTGTGACACTGTCGGATCCTCAAAAATAATGTCGTTCCAAAATTGTTCATTATTCACTTCTTCAAAAAAAACCTCTGTAGGTTTTTGTTGATTCATAAACACATGCTGCTCCAGTGCATGTACCCGTTTCAACAACTCGTCTAGCTTGTGTTTCCCACTGCCCCGACCTCTACCATGAGAGCGACCACTGGACGACATACTAGACGAAGATTCGTCTTGTCTCCTAAAATGGTCCCGTACTGGGGATGGAACTGCTTTCCCTTCACCATATACATACTCTTGAAATGACATATAATAAAAAGATGTCATCTCACCATCACCCGGTAACATGTTTTGTCTTGGTGGTAGCCCCTCCTAAAAAATTAAACATATTAAAAATGCATATAAAACTATAATAATCAACTTTATTAATAATAAACGAAATATTTTTAAACCTGCATCTTTGACCAAATCTTGTTCACGTCAACCCATTTCAATTTTTTTGTTCCGCTCCATCTTTTCATCCAAGGCAAGTCTTTATTTTTTCTCAATGCAAATCCACATGCACGAACAGCCGGAATCATCTCATATATCCATATCTACAATTTTGTACAATAACAGTAATAAAAGTTAAAATTAAAATAAAAAATATAACAATAAAACAATTTAAATATAAGAAAATTTTTATACCCTAATTGGAGCCGTAAATCCTGAGACGGAATACTTTAAAGTTTGACCACGCTGAGGAAGTGATAAATAATGATGTATCTTATTCCACGTATCCTCAAAGTCAACAAAAGTCAAATCCCATAGATAGCTACCCCAAGAGAAGCTAACAAAACAAAAAAAACAAAATTGATTATTATATAAATTATAACTTTAATAAAATAGAACTTTTAACGTAAAGAAAATATACCTATTCCAGAGATCCAAATTCTCAGCAAAAAAAAACCAATCTTGTGGCACCCGATCGTTAACTTCTTTGCCCAAAAAACCTTCACACAAAATGTATATCAAACATACTCTAACTGCATCAAGGTCGTCAAGTGCTAAGAATGTTTGATTTAAAATTAAACTTTTCAGGTCGCCGATTTTCACCGAACTATTAGTATGGTCCGGAAATAGCCGTTCACGCAGTAAACATCTTTTTTTACTGCTTATTAATTTTTCCGACCCTTTTCTCCCAATGTTTTTTGGATACTCCCCAAAATTGAAGCCGGTAATCAAACAAAACTCTTCCGGCCCATAAACCATTTTGGTATTGCCTACTCGAAAATATAAACGTTTTATTCCATCTAGAGATAAAACAGGGTCCGGCCGGATCTGATGAAGGAACATTTTATGAAACAATAAAGCGTCCCCTTGTAAACGAGGGACATCAATAAAATAGCCAAAGACGGTATTTCTGAAAATAGCACGTCGGGCATCATCTAAAACTTCAAAGACTTCCCATATGTTACCGCCAGAGCCTTTTAGGTTCGCAAAGGCTTTCGTATTCATTAAACTAAAATCCTGCTGCAAAAAAAAACACAAAAACAAATTAGATAACTAAAAAATATATTTTTTTTAAATATATGATTACGAACTGCAAATACTTTCTTAATTACTAATATATATATTTCCCCGATAAAAAACAATAACATACACATATATAAACAATTTCCCAAGTTATACAACAAATATATTTACGATAGAAAACAATATCATATATAAATATTTTCAACTTAAACAAATTTTCAACTTAAACGACAAATATATAAACAATTTTTATCTTTCTAATTAAAACTAACATTATATAACCATATAAACAAAAAAATTTAAAAATAAAACGACAACCAAACTAACAATTTTGCAAGTTATACGACTACTTTATACAAATTTTTCAACTTATACGACAAATAAAAACAATTTCTAACAATATATATACGACAAATTTTCAACTTATACAAATGTTATACGACAAATATATATATATACAAACAACTATTTTGCAGTTTCTACTAAAAAAACTTACAAGATTTCAGGTTATACAACAACTAAAAAAACTACAAAAATAACAAATTGTAAACATTATCTACGCAGTCTCTACTTGTCTCTACTTGCATTTAAACTTCAAGTATACTAAAAATATACTAAAACTATCAATCAAACACAACAAAATTACCCTTTTTTAACACTAAATAATACAACAATTGATAAAAAAAAAAAAAAAAAAAAACTTTAAACATTAAAAGAGTTAAAATCTAACCATATTTGCGGGATTGTTGACATAATCTTCCATTTTCTTCAAAAACTAGCCAAAATTCCGAGAGAAGCCCAAAGTTAGAGAGAATTTTTGTGTAGAGAATGGTGAAAATGAAAAAAAAAAAACGTTTTTATACCTAAAAATCACCCATTTCGCAGATGAGAAGGTCCCATCTGCGAAATGGGTGGCTAAATATGTAATCCCGATTTTTTTTGGCTATTTTTGTAATGCAATTAGTGTAATTGGCTATTTTTGTCATTTTCTCCAAATTAAAATATTACTAATACTTATTTGTTAGCATTTACTTTGAATGGCACGTACTTATGATATGAGATGGACTTACGTTTATTTATTTATTGTTAGTTCAAGTTGTATATTATATGTATCTTATTCAAATTTATTGGCCCACTGCAAAATAAATATATTATATGTTGGCAAAAAAATAAATTTAAATATGACTTATTTGGTGATGTATTTTTTTTATTCATGTTGTAAGACCAATTATGGATTGTCAATCAATATGTTTATTTCATGTATAAATCACTATAGGTGATACATAAGTTTTTATATATTTTAACTGGCCATTCATTTGCAACTTTGCAACTATATATCACGTACAATATGATGTCAATCAATGTATCCATTATCTATTTAAATCTAATTTGTCATTAATTTATGACACTTGCATCATATTTGTGTATATCAAATTTCCCACCGTTAGAAATTTGATCTTGTAATTGGCCTTTATTTATTCATTCGTTTTCATGAAGTGATCATCAAAATTTACCAAGTGTTCAATACATTGTTTATAAAAACAGCTAAATATCTATAATTTGATAAATTTGAAATTTGATGATTCGAAGTGATGAGTGGTAACTAGGATGTTAGACTTAAGTGACTGGACCAAAGAAAGGTCGCTTGGTTTGACATTGGAGTTGATTAAACACCACATTAAGCAATTATTTGATTTATTATTCAAAGAACCCAAAGGCTAATTGAATAATGACTCATGCAATGAATTTTAAGCATAAATTGCATAAATATTGTATTTTTGCCCAAAGGCGATTGCAATGTTTGTGTAGCATAGTATAACTTTTAGGATGCCATAACATTCAATTGTTGGTTTAGCCAAAGCAAAACCGATAATTGAATAAGGTATCTATAAATCTATCATTTTGGTGTTAGTGATAGGTACATTGATATGTTTATTTCGCTATCTTGTTAAATCATATTAGTTATTTCCTTACATACATTTAGTTAAAGCATAATGATAATACGATAAACAAATTTTAGTAAGGTCCAAGTTCAAGTGAAAGTACAAGTAAGTCCGACAATAAACCATAACAAGTTATTCATAAGAAACAACATAGTTTACATTCGTAAAATGGCTTATGAAGAAATGTAAACCATATGCTTTATGATTCATGAGTCCCTTAATCTTGATGTCCCTATGATAGATTGTCTTCAACTCATTGGTATATGTATACATTTCATTACAGGATTCCATACTATCCAAAATTTGGATAGGAATCAAAGAGCAATCAAGTGGGGAGTGATGATGACTTAAACATAGAAGCGGTGGTTATTGTTTAAGTCTTAATAATACTCTTTATGTATAGAGTATAACTTGAAACTTATTATTTGTATCTAAGTTAGCGAATGTTGACTATACTTTTATGTTATGATACAATGATGTAACTATTGTTTCAATTCCCATATGGTGCATATGGTAATCACTTTTGGAATCTTTACTATCATGTAATGATAATATGAATGAACATAAGTGAGAAGTGGAGAGTTCATCTATCTTGTGGCACTGAAGCTTAGGCCATACATGACATAGTAAGATGATACATCTCATAAAATATGAAGTTCCACTATAACTTCGCTACTCAAGATTCAATAAATGAGTGTGTAAAGGGGAATAAGGAAAGATCCACAAGAAGTCCAAGATTACTAAAAAAATGATCTATACCACCATTTGTGGACTTTCCCAGTGGATATATGTCATAATAAATCATTTAAATGTTCTTTTATTGATGATTATTCTTGTTACATGTATGCATACTTGCTGAATGGAAATTCTAAATCTCTTAAAATGCTTTAAACCTTTCGGGAAATAGTTGAAATTTATCTTGACCCGAAAGTAAAAGTAATAAGATTGGATATGAGTTTTGTGTATTATGTTCAACATACAGATGTTGGTTAAGAACCTCGATCTTTCTTTTAATTTTGTAAAGATCATGAGATAATTAACCAATACACCATGATGGGCACTCCTCAATAAATGGTGTATCCGAAGGAGAAATAAAACCTTAATGTGACGGTCTACACCTTCCATATAGTTCCTTCAAAGTATGTTCCTAAAACTCCTTTTGTAGACAAAAAGGAAATCAAGCCTAAGGCCTGGACAAAACTCTAGAATCCTCGGTTGTAGAAACTCAATGTGAAAAATGTAACTTGTTTCTTTATCACGTATCCTGAAAGCTTTAAATTTTTTCCAATTTTATGTTAGATCACATAGTACCTTGATTCTAGATATGAAGCATGCCAAATTTCTTGAGAATGTCAAAATCAGTGGGAGTGTTTCATTGAAGGATCTTTGACCTCCAAGAATCTTCAACTATAATTCAAGTGCCAATTATGATAAGCACTAGGATATTCAAGTTTTCCTTATGAATAAGACTCCTCAAATGAAAATGAAAGGGAAATTGAAGTACCACAAAATGAACCCCCTTAATAGATTGACATTGAAACTCAATAAACTCGATGACCTATAAGACATTGTCTATGACATGGGTGGCCCATAAATTATGACAATTACATGAGGTCGGCCCTAACATGGATAATGATACCATAACTTGTGATCAAGTGGAATGAAGTTATGCATGATGAACTTAATTCAATGTAAAGGGATGATGTTTGGGAACTTGCTCAATTACCAAAGGGTTTCATACCCATAGGATGCAAGTAAATCTTTAAGAATAAACTAAATCCCAAATGATTAACATTGGACGACATAAATCTTGTTTGGTCGCTAAAAGATATTCACAAAAGTGGGTATTTATTACCAAGAAATGTTCTCATCCAAACTCAAGGAATAAAGTAGGCTAAATCAGGCTTCTTGTCAATGGTATCTAACATTCAATGGAAGATTAACAACTTGATTAAGAACCAATTAGATCGATTTATATACCACAAAATCAGTGGGAGGAAATTTTATCATGCTCGTTTTATATATAGATGACTATTTATTAGCGAGTAATGACATTATGTTGCATGAATCAAAACAATTGCTATCATGTCACCTTGATATAAAAGATCCTATTGAAGCCTTGTATCTTATAGCCATATGTATACATAAAATAACATTATCCTAAAAAGGAAATATTGAGTGTATATCAAGTAAGGATAGCATGCAACAATGCTTCCCTTTAGTTGTTTCCGTTGTTAAGAGAAACATTTTTAGTTCATTTCAATACCTAAAAACTAAGATACGACAATATCAAATGAAATTAATGTCTTATGCTTTAGTAGTTGGAAGTTTTATGTAGGCCCAATTTTATATTCATCCCGAAATCGCTTATATTACTGGCATGATGATCCGTTTTCAATCAAATCACAGTCTGAATCATTGAAAAGTTTCCAAGAAAGTTTTTGTGATATTTACATGAGACTAATAATTACAAACTTGTTTATAAAAGAAGTTATTGTTGGATTAGTGTCTAAGTCCATAACTGAAACAACCCAAAAATACGACCCAAAAATTTCAATTTTTATTATAACAAAAACCATGAAACTGAGTATCGCATAATAAAACCATACGTTGCGTGTTTCGAAAACCATAATAAAATACTGTGAGAAGAACTGTATCACAACTATATCCAACATATCAAGAAACTGAATCAACTCCCAGGACAAAAACTGAAGCTGTGGTGTGTGCGATGCCATCATCCCGAGCTCTTCCCTTTGCTTGCGGAAGTACCTGAAACCAAAACTGAAACTGTAAGCACGAAGCTTAGTGAGCTCCCCCAAACTACCACATACCATACAATACATATAAAGCACATACTGGGCCTTGCCCACTGACTGGGACCCCGTCCCCTGCATCGGACCGAAGTCCGGACTAACTATCTGGGGCCCTGTCCCCTGCATCGGACCGAAGTCCGAAAACTGACTGGGACCCCGTCCCCTACATCGGACCGAAGTCCGAAACTGACTGGGACCCCGTACCCTACATCGAACCAAAGTCCGAAACTGACTGGGACCCCGTCCCCTGCATCAGACCGAAGTCCGGACTAACTGAACACAACATAGCATAACATATCAACTAGCATAAACACATAAATCCTGTCTGAGCCACGGAGGCGTCAAACATACTAACTACTGCATTGGACCGAAGTCCAGAAACTACTACTGACTGAACGGGCCGGCGTTGTGGCCTTTGACCCGTTCCTACTAGAAGGAAACTCACCTCGTGAACTGGCTGTTGTGTGTATGGCTCTGGAAGCTAACTGTTGCAGCTCCGGTATCTCCCCGGCTACAAATCCATAAACACACTTAATCAGATGCTAATCACTACATTGGGTAAATGACTCTTTTACCCCTAGTTAAAGTCAACTCTCCCGGTCAAAGTCAACCTACAGTTGACCTGACTCGCCGAGTTGGGCCGCCAACTCGCCGAGTCCCTAGTCTCACTTCTCAACCCTACTCGTGGCTACTCGTCGAGCATGGCATCGACTCGACGAGTACCCTCTTGATTCAAAAGCTCAGGCAATCTGCATCCGACTCGTCGAGTCATATGAACAACTCGATGAGTTGTTCTTCGATCTAAGAAGATTGTCTTGGACTCGCCGAGTTGTATGAACAACTCATCGAGTCCCTCCATTACTGAGTCTAACCTCCGACTCACTGAGTCCATCCTACTGCTCACTGGCCTCCACTCGGAATCACTCAAAGGGTAAAGATCGGGGACTCGCGGCCTGACTCGCCGAGTCCGAAGAACGACTCGCCGAGTCACATGCATGCAGATCCTAAAAACTCGATTCTGATCAAAACCACCGCATACAATTTATAGATCTGAGTTTATAAGGCTGATTTACCACGTAAAGTTTCCAACTTTACGTGTACATACGCATGAAAAGGGATATAAAGGCTAAAAAGGCACTTAGAAGAGTAGATCTAGGGCTATCATGCAAAATGGCTCTATAAAGGTGACAGATCTACGATTTTGGAACTGAAGCATGGCTAGATCCGAAGGCTAATCAATCTAATGTGATCTCACTACTAAGAACAAGCTAAGAAATGGCTAAAAGAGGCTAAATATGCTTGTGAAAGAGAAATAAATCATAGAAACAGAAGGGAATTGGCTGATACCTCAATAAACTCTGAAATGGGTGCAAGACCTTGGATCTTCTTCTTCTCCTTTGGATCTAGCCTCCTTCTTCTCTTCAAAACTTCAAGATTCACACAAGAAATGCTCAATTACTCAAGGGAATGATTAGGGTTTGCTAAATGATGCTCTGAGGGTGAAGGGAACGAGTTTGGGGCTCATAAGGTGGTTTAAATAGGGTGCAAACCCGGGGATTTAGGGTTTCTACCTGGCAGGCAGACTCGCCGAGTCGCCGACTAACACGTGCTCGAAATCTCGTCCCTACTCGACGAGTCGGGCCATAGACTCGCCGAGTCCCTCTCGAAAACTTCTAAATAAATGCCACGGAAGCAACATACCAGGAATGGGGCGTTACAATAACTATTTTGGTATGTACTTGACCCGATGGTGCATGGTCCTTTTGGGTTGCCTTCACCAAAGCAACTTGATAGGATGAATTATGGAGAGAAAGGATTAAATATGATTTATTAATATATTATGGGAATGATATATTAAAGGAGAAATCATATTGTTTAATTAATATTAGTCAATAATTAATTGGTAATTAGTTTTATGACTAAAAGAGATTAATTAAACTTAAGGGACTGGAATTGTAATTATAAGATAATTGCAATTTGGGCCATGGATTGTCTTAAATCAAGAGGTGGACGAATTCTTATGGGAAGCCCATAAGGAAATCGTCCAAGGGCTTGATTAAAGGAGTCTATGGGTTGCTTAGGGCTTAAGCAACCAAATTAGGGTTTCCTTGTTAGATAACCCTAATAGTCTCACTATATATAGAACCCTTAAGGCTCAAAAACGTGGGGGAACTTCTTTTCTAGGGTTAGAACACGTTTTGGGCAGCCTCCATCCTCTCTCCTCTTCATCCTCTTGCTTATGGTGTTTGTGAGCCATTAGAGGAGTGACACTTGTGACTCTAAGCCTTCCAAAGTCAATTCAAGGAGGAATTGGGATTGTTGTTGCTACATAACAATCAAGGTAACATTATAAACCTATTCTTATGTTAATATGATTACTTGTATGCTAGAATTAGGATTTATAGTCTTGGATTCAAAGCATGTACAATAGAGAAACCTAGATCCAGGCATTAGGGTTTGTATGAACACATAGGATGTCTTATGACCAAAACCCATCAGTTATAACTTAGAAATGATATGATTTTTGACTCTACTTTGCCAAATGCAAAGATGAATAGTCATTATTGGGATACATCTTTATGCTATTAGTTAGCCAATATCATGGAAGAGTCATAAGTAAAATTGACGGCTATACCAACTATGATGGCAAAATATGTTATCACACATAATGCAACTTGCCATGGAGTCTTGTTGAGAAATTTAATCACAAGGCTCATAATTATAAACTCCATTTTAAGGCTGTTAAAAGAACGTAAATTGCCATAACTTTGCCTCTATAAGATTTTCACTAGAAATAATTAAATTGTAATGAGGCTTTACCTCGATACAAATACTTTTTTTGTTTAAAGAGCAAGAGGAGGATAATGGTATTTGTATCGAGCGCATACGCACTAATGATATGCTAGCGGATCCGCTGACGAAAGGTCTACCACCCGAAGTATTTCAAGATGTCATCAATATGGGTTTAAGGCTAGACTTAGTATAATGTAATTCTAGCATAGTGCTTTACTATAACCTCTAATTCTCATTATTCAAGTACTTGATTATTATTCCTCCATAATACACAATTTGTCTATATTAATAACTTGTGCACATTTAATTTATATATAGACAAATATAATGCATGACAACTTAACTCTAAAGTCATTTGGCTTATATTAATCGTAAGTTTCATATGAAATACCATAGTATGATCGGTGGGGGCCCCGTATCTATAATGGATGCGCAAGGCTGTACTTTTCTGCTTTTGATATTAATATGAAACATGATGAACTTATCTTGACCAAATAATGAAACATGTATACAAATAGTCTCTCGGCCAAGTGGGAGAATGTTGGAAAATAACACATTATTGTGGCCTTAGGACTATTTTGTAATACTCATTACATGTTAGGTACATTTATATTGTGTACCATGATAATTGCCATAATGACAGAATAGGTCGTTGGACTTAAATATTTGTAGTATGATGGATATGACAATTGTTCATAACTTGAGGGACTATATTTGTGTGGTTCCAAATCTCTTACCCATAAGTTGCAACTGATGAATTAATGCGCTTGTACATATGAATTAATGCGCTTGTACATATGAACGATCAGGGGAAATGAAGAGCACTTCATTTATGCTCTAACCCCTATATAACACCACGATTATTTGTATTAAGGCATCAATAAAAAACACTCTCCATCAAACAATCAGAAAGACAACATTATGGGAAGAAAGAAATCACTACATGACATCATTATCATCAAAGCTCATACTTCCAAGTAAGTACCTTTCATTCTTGATGAAACTATTAGTGAATCTGATCCTGATTATGTCTTCATCTTCTTCCTTTTTTGCATTTTTTTTCAAAAAAGTCTCTATTTATACTTGAAATATCCATTTCCACGTGTTTGGTATTACCGTTTCAAATTAAATGTTTGATTTTAAATCATATTATCAATATATATTTCATATTTATTATGTTTGCTTATCTTTTGTTAAATTTTAGTAAAAAACAATTATTTTTTCTTGAAATTTCTTCTTTGAATTTGGGACTTCTTATTGAGTATTTTTTGTTAATTCTAAAAATTTGGGACTTTTTTTTTTTTTTTTTTTTTTTTTAAATTCTAAAATTTAAGTCTAAATTCCAGAATATTAATTCGGATTTTCACATTATATTTTTTTTATTATAAAAAAGATTTATTTTGGTCTCCTTACTAAAACAAAATTATAGTTAGAGGACTCAATTGTACCATTTTCCCATTTTAATAGATTCGTCGTGTCGATTCATCCGTCGGAAGCCCTACCAGAACCCTCCGAGCGTAAACGCATACTTTCGATAAAGAAGACACCGGCCACCTATGGCGAGCGTCTCCACCAGACGTACCCTAACCTCTATATTCTCTCGTCTCAGATCATCACCATCATCTTCAATCACTTATCGCTCTCGATTTGCTCTCCCACTCCTGGACCACCATTACCAATCTCCACAACTCGCTCCTAGAATCCCTGTTCGACTCAAAACATCCGGGTCGGGTTATTCTCCCTTGAACGATCCATCACCAAATTGGAGCAACCGTCCCCCAAAGGAGACTATTTTGCTTGATGGCTGCGATTATGAACATTGGCTTATCGTCATGGAGTTCCCCACCGACCCTAAACCCTCCGAAGATGAAATGATAAATTCCTATGTCAAAACCCTAGCTTCTGTTCTCGGAAGGTATTGCCATCAACATATGTTCTTCTTCATATTATAATCTATGTTTAATTTTACTATATTATTAGGAATTTCTACTTAATTGAATCCTTTTGCTTCTTACGTTGTAAAACCCTAGTTTCTGTCGTCTCTCCATTTCATAATTACATATGATACTCTTACAACCATTTTTGTAATATATTAGCCAATACATACTGTCACAGTTGTCAATTTCCATCAGAAAACTCTCAAAATCTTTATCATATTTTGAAATTAGAGATTTTGAAAATGTTCTTAATCATACCCTAAAAGTTTGTCAATTGCATTAATGTATTAGTAGTGATCTGCAATTCCGCATTATGATTATGTATGAAGCGTTTTGGTTGTTTCTTGGTTTTCAGTGAGGAGGAGGCAAAGAAGAAGATTTACTCTGTTTCAACAACAACTTATACTGGATTCGGTGCTTTGATATCTGAGGAGTTATCCTACAAAGTCAAAGGTTCTCTTAAATCTTTAAGCTCTTTAGGGTTAAATGGTGAACTTTCATTTAGTGGCTAAAAAGAATAAATTAAGTCATAAACAAACACGCATATATTGCTTACCAGATTAACATTTTTTTTTTCTTTCATTCAGGTCTACCTGGTGTTCTTTGGGTTTTGCCTGACTCATATCTTGATGTTCCCAATAAAGATTATGGAGGTTTGTACTTTTTTTTTTTTTTAATTTTTATTTATTTATTTATTTATATAGTTTACCAGATTAAGTCATGTTTGTATCTGTAGGGGATCAATTTATTGATGGGCAAGTGATACCGCGTCCTCAGTACAGATTTGCAGACAGACAACAAAACACAAGGCCGCGTCCACGGCCACGATACGATAAACGCCGTGAGACGATGCAAACTATACGTAGAGAGCCGGTTCAAAGAGAGGGGTGGGCCCACGATCGGAGAGATACTATTGCTCAGCCTCCGGCCGCCTACCCTGCCGCCCAAAATGGTGGTGGAGGGTTTACGGAAAACTAGGGTTTGCTTTTGGAATCTTAAAACAAATTTGGATAAGTTAAAGTTTAGTAAGTGGATTTTTCTAGTGATGTTAGCTTGTTTTGCATATGATGTTTTTGAGAGCACTTTGTTTATCTATATTTTTGTGTGATTTCATTGCTAATTTTGGATATCGATGAAAAGCGAAATCTATTACAAAGAAGCATAAAACATGTTCAAGTGATCTCTGTAAATAAACTAAGAATCAGTGTTAAATGTCACGATTACAATTTTTACACATATTTCACTTTTTCATGCTAGAATAGGTTTAATTCAACATTTTGATTTAAACCAAGCTTTATAACAACTAGTCAACATATTATTTTCATATGTTAATTGTCAAGCAATTTGATACTTTTCCATTTAGAACTTCCACTTAGGGTTCTTGACCCATTTCAATCAAATGATGACAATCTAAACTTCATTCTTAATAATTTAGTAGTAACATGTTTACAAGGTTATTCCTTTACCACATTCATCTCTTCAGCTAACAACACCATAAAAGTTTGGGAGGTGCCATTTGACTTTTAAAACCATAAAATAAATATGCATTATTTGTATTATAAATACTTGAATCAATAAAAACACAATATTGGTTACGTCCTTTAGTTGAATCCTAAAATATACATGAAATCAATGAAAATTTGTGTAATCAACATTTTTTTTCCCTTTCTAAAATTTGCTTGTTGTATAAAATACAAAAGGGCTTGCCTTTTTCATCAACACAAGAATGTCATTGTTGGTGACCAACTTTATCTTCTTTGTTATTTTCCCCGATTCTTTCTTGTAAAACACATTTTTTCTATGTCCTAGATGGATCTATCATTTACAACATATTATACATGTTTCACTCGTAGCAATGACAACATCAAACTCTCCATATTTATAGAATAAAGGATAATCTGCACCTTCTAACTCGCCCAATAAATTCTATAATTTAAAAACCTGATACATAAAAAAACCTAACTACATTTTAGAAAATATTAATCAATTTTGACTGTTTTTGTGTAAATGACATCAAACTGAAAGTCGAGTTGTCACATTTGATCAATATATAGTTGGGTGGTATTCTTAGATTTTTTGCATTAGTCTATTTAATGGTACCAAACAGGCGACTTACAAACTCCAAGGGGTAAAAGTATTCATTAAGCCAAATGTAAGGGACTATTTATGTAGTTTTCTAGACTCTTAGATGATCAGACCAAAACACCTCTTTCGGCGAAAAAAGGATCCAAGAATCCATTTTTCTTCAAATCTGAGCTGGTATCCGCTTATCAACTTACCCCGATCAATTTTCCGTCGGAACACGGCGGCTACGACGGTGGATACGGCGGCATCAAGCGATACGACGTAAGGTACGCCCTGTGTTGATCCAGATCGCATTCATTTTTCTCCGATCTGTTTGTTCTACTTTCTGTTGTGTCATCAAAATCGTTTCTGAAAAATTGAAATTCAGATCCTGTAAGGCAATATCCAAAAAAAGAAAAAAAGAACCTTTAATATGAATTCGAATTACGGAAGATCAAACCAATCTGGATCTCTCAACAACTTCGATTTCGATCTCGGAATCAATTCGAATCGTTCCAAACCTCTTAATGCTCAGAACAACAATAATACTTTCACGCAACCTAAGCCTTACACCGCGACGCCATCGTGGCAACCCAACAAACCTTCCTGGACTCACCAACCCGCCGCTCCTGCGCCGTCGTCCACTCTCGGCGGCCCTTTAAATGGACCGACATCAATGGTTGGAGATATCACGGGAAGAAGCTGGGCTTCGTCGGCACCACAGCGTCCTTCAAACACTTCGAATATCGGGATTGCGAGTAAAAACCCTAATCTGTTTAGTGATTTGCTTGGATCAAATCTAGGGGCAGGTAAAGGTAACAATAGTAATGTTCCATTGAAGAATGTCGCACCTGCTTCATCACAAACAGCTAGTAGAAGCGCTTATTCAATGGGAGGTATGGCCAATTCATTGCCGAAACCTGGTAATACTATGAACAGTAGTGGTGGTTGGGGTTCTTCTTCTTCACAAGGTTCTGGGAATTACAACACAAGTGGTTATGGCAACAAGAATCAAAACCTTGGAGGTTCATCAATGAAAAGCTCAACCATGAGTGGCATTGGAGGTGGCATGAATTCAAACAAGGACCCCTTTGGATCTTTAGTTGATTTCAGCTCTAAACCAGCTTCTGGAACAAAATCAGGAAACAAAACAAGCAAACCAACAAAATCAGGGGATGATATGTTTGGTAGCTTTCAAAATGCATCAAAAGATTCAAAACCCAACACCAATCCCAGTTTCACAGGTTCATCCATGGGTTCTCATTCTCAACCAAAAGTTGATGATTTTGGATTTGGTTTTGGTAATATTTCAAATCCACCACCAGTTCAATCATCCAAACTGGATGATTTTGGTTTTAATGGGAAACAAAATCAACCACCAGTTCAATCATCAACAGGAAATGATTTTGACATTCTTTTCGCTTCATCTTCAAAAGATTCAGAGAATCTTGTAAGCCAACAATTTGCAGGGGCTGAAGATTGGGGTTTTGAGTCTGACATTGGAGGAGGTGATGTTGGTGGGACAACTGAGCTTGAAGGGCTTCCACCGCCGCCAGCTGGCGTTACATCCTCGTCAGCAAAGAACAAAGGAATGGATAATTATAAAGCAGGACAATATCCTGATGCCATTAAATGGCTTTCTTGGGCTGTGATTCTTTTGGAAAAAAGTGGTGATAATGTTGCCACCATGGAAGTCTTGTCATCTAGAGCTTCATGTTACAAAGAAGTAGGAGAATACAAGAAGGCAGTTGCTGATTGTTCAAAGGTACTTTCTTTTTTCTTTTTCTCCATTAAAATTGTTCCTTATCTTATTATTATTATTATCATTACTTTTCTTACACTGTGTTTGACATGCATTATGGGATAGAAACTATCTTTGAATCTCTTGTTTGTGCAAAAAGACGAAAATACCCTTACGATTTTTTGTTTTCCATAGGTATTGGAACAAGACAAGAAAAATGTTTCTGTTTTAGTACAACGTGCGTTATTATATGAGAGTATGGAAAAATACAAACTTGGAGCAGAAGACTTGAGAACTGTGATGAACATTGATCCAGGAAATAGGGTTGCAAGAAGTACTATACATCGCCTTACTAAATTGGCCAGCTAAGCAAGGATTTTATAAAAAAATGATGTTTTTTTTTTTAATATATATTTTGTGTTCACGGGTTTCTTGTTATACGGGTAATAATTTTCGAAACTAGATATTTGTTGAATTTGAGTTTTATATGATCACAAGGATGTTGTATTTTCTGGTGTTTTATAGTTTGTTTCATTGTATTGATTGTAAAATTGACTTGTTCTTTTGATAATATACATCCTTAACTTGTCTTTTATGATTTTTTTTTTTATATTTAATGTTTCTTTTTAGTCTTGCTTCTATGATTAGGATTATGTTGGCAAGTTTTTCAATTTTATTTGGTATGTGCTGTTTGTATGGTGTATGTATAGATGATGTAACCTGTAATAGCATAAACAAAGAGAGCATTGAGAGACCAAGTATAAGGCCAACAGTCCCATGTTTTTAGTATTTATTTTTATTTTTATTGTTATTTACGGTTTATCTTTTAGAATATCGTTGATCTTTTAATTGAAGCTTTAACTTTTAATCTCCGAAATATATTCATTGGAAGCTTCAGAATAAATAAAGAATACTCAGGTTTATTATAAAGATATTATTGTGGTCACTCTTTCACCGAAAGATACATGCTTTGGCCGAGACCTATCACAAATGTTCATCAAAATCTAAAACATAAGAAAATAATAAAATAAAAAAAGTTAGGAAATAGTTAACTTGAAAAATTTTCTAAGAAAAATGTATGGGTGGGGGTGCAGGTGTTGGTGCGGATGCTATGAGGTATGTGTAGAGGGAGTGGGTGTAGCTAGGGTTAGGCGGGGTGGGATTTGGAGTTTGAATATGTACAAATGTGCAAATATATTAAATATAGTATTATTATTTGTAAAGGTCAATTGCATAAAACTCATTATATATTAAAAAAAATCGATTTTGACACTGTTATTTTTTGTAGTCACTAATGTTTTTGTAATTTTGACCATTTGACCTATCAACGTAGTTACATATTCATATATTTCTAACATGATACTATTTGGTTATGTGGCGCAATCATGGCATGAGGCTGTGTCAAAATTGAGACTCCATTTTTTTCAATACTATAAGATTTTAATTGTTTTTTTTTTTTAAGATGTATCTCGGATCCATTTATAGGATTACATTTTTCAAATGATCAAAACTTTTTAAGAGGTTGGTGCTCATACTGCCCTACTATAGGATGCCCCCTAAATCTTACTAGCATTTTATTGATGTTTCGATGTATATTACAAAAATGATCACGATGTATTAATTAATATAAATAAAAAATCAATAGTTGTAATAAGATGAGTTGCAACTAGTATTTGCATATACATCCTTTGTGAAATGTCCGCGAGCTCATTCTTCTTTTGTCGTATGTTAAAAGCATCTAATCCTAGTCTTTATGTTGTCTGTGTCAAAGCACTGACAGATCTACATTGGATCCCGGGGTATCCCGGGATGCCCCTCAAAAAAATTTAAGTAGTATAAATTTTTCCGAAAAATATTGTTTATTTTGCGTTCCTTAATATAAATGTGTTTTGCGAAAAAAATAACAAAAGCTCTAATTGGTTCAGTTGGTTATGACAACATGGTGTTTTTCCAGAGGTTGGAAGTTTGAATCTTGGGCTTAACATATGTTTTTTTTTTTGTTTATCAGTTTCTATCCTATATCCCTTCAACTATTTTCTTATTTCTTATAATTTTAAAATTGTCCAACATCGGCTATAAAATGAAACATAGTCCCTACACATCTGTTATATAAGCAACATAAGATTCTCAATTCTCAACAAGTTAAACCTTTGAATGAGTTTGAGTTTAAACCCGAAACTGAGTTTGGAAAACTGAAAAACCGAGAAACCGAACCCGTTGGTTCGGGATACCCCTTTACGTTGACCCTGGCTCCGCTACTGTGTCAATTGACTTAGAGTCTTAGATGTCCTACTGTTGAACAATCTCATCAAGTTTGTTAGATACATATAATATTATAATGATCATCATAATTAACTGTTAGACGTCTATTGTTCAGGAATAATGTTTTGCCTAACTTTATATTAATAATGCATCTCTTTTTGTATGGTAAAATGAGACTTACGTGATTGTAGTGAAAGTCCATTTTCATCTAGAGGCAATACACATTTCTAGAACCTAGATCCAGTATTCTCTTTTAAAAGTCATATTTACTTGTTGTTGACTTTTAATATTGACTCAATTGTATAATCCTCAGCCACTTATCGTTAACTTGCATTTTTAAACCTCTTAAATTTAAAAAAAAGGTTAATAACTTTTATTTATTTATGTAAGTATTCATTTTTATTTTTACCAAAACAAATAACGAGGGTGTTTCCTTATCAATTGTGGTTAATATTTTGATTTGTTACTAAAATGCATATATAAAATCATAAGAGATCAACTTTATTAATGATGAAAGAAAAAGAAAGAGATGGTTAGAAAAAGAAACAAAGTTGTTACTAAAATCCATATATAGAATAATAAGAGATATATTTTGTTAATATTGAAAAAAGAAAAGAAAAAGATAGTTAGAAAAAGAAAATAAAAATAACTATTATACTTTGTTATTTTTCGTGTTATTTAGTTTGAGGAAGTCAACTGCCGAAATAAGAAAGTTTGGGGACCAAATTTACTAATATACGAAAGGTTGGTGGCTGAAGTCTAAAACTTGAAAGGTGTAGGGACCAAACATAGAAATATATGAAAGTATAAGGATTAAACCTATCAATATACAAAAGTATTATGGTCAAACCTGAAATCTAAAAATTCTAAAGACCAAACTTGCCAAAACTGTTGAAGCCAAAGTATGAATTATAAAAGTAGACAAAATTGCAAAAATGGTTCCTATGTATGCATTTTTTTGGGGTTTTAGTCCAAACCACAACTTTTTTGAATTGATGGTCCTTTTGAGCTAGTTACGTTGCGTTTTTGGTCCCTCAGTAAATTGAAATGACTGTAATGCCCTTCTGATAATTTTTTTATATTTTTTTCTATTTAATTTAAATGAAAAAGAAAACAAATAATTATATTGGACCCACATACCTCCCTCTCTCTCTCTCTCTCTCTCTCTCTCTCTCTCTCTCTCTCTCTCTCTCTCTCTCTCTCTCTCTCTCTCTCTCTCTCTCTCTCTCTCTCTCTCTCTCTCTCTCTCTCTCTCTCTCTCTCTCTCTCTCTCTCTCTCTCTCTCTCTCTCTCTCTCTCTCTCTCTCTCTCTCTCTCTCTCTCTCTCTCTCTCTCTCTCTCTCTCTCTCTCTCTCTCTCTCTCTCTCTCCATACCGTCACCCCTACCATCAAAGTCCACAACTTCTTGAAGACCTTGCCTCCCACCACCTCTGATCACCAAGACCATATGCCAAACCTCCATATGACGACATCAACAACCACTGATTTCCCTTACATCGATGACTACCTTTGTTGCCTTCTTCCTCTTTGACGACCATCGCCACTTCAATCTGAGAGATCGATTTCTGCAACCTCCTTTCCACTGACTACCACCACCATCTTTGATATCCTTCTCATTCATCTCCCCATCTGATAGATATCCAAAATCGACATTGTATTGGATCTGTAACTAATTATTTCTAGTATAGATCCACATTTATTGATGGTATAACATTGATTTTGTTTGTGTTTTCATGTGAAATTAGGGCAGAAGGTTAAATTAAGCTCTTGATTGTGGGTCTTATTATCGTTCAGTCCGATTAGAACGTAAATTTGATTGATTTATATTTGTTTGATTAAGTTCTTGTTTGTGTTCTCATCCCCGTCGACGACAAAAACAACACCTCCCAGCGCCTACAATGCCAATTCATCACCATCATCTCCCACTGCCTCTCCCTTGAACCCTATATCCCATATTCTATTATAAGTATCGTCTTCTCCAAATCTGGTTAGTAATCCAATCACCTCCGACCATCGATGAATTACTCCCCTCAATCGCCTCTTTCAAACAACCCTGTCATATCCCACACACAAACAAATTATGAGTTTAACCAATGTGTATGCATGTTTAATCCTCAGAACCAGAGACAAACTCTATTTGGCGATGATTCCACCCTCACCACGAACTCAAATGTAATAAGGTGCTCTGTTTTTCTGCCTATAATTTGGAACAATGATTTTGACCCTGGATAACTGGGGGTTTGCCTTATTTACAAGGATATGGTCTACCCTCTTTGATCATGCTCTAATCAGTCGAGCATTGGCCTATGGTTTTCTTCTTCCAATACATCTTCTAAGTGTCTGATAAAACTAAGTGCATTGGATGATGTATAAATGTGATTAAGCTGATTATTGAGTAACAATTTGAGTAGATTGCATCAGACATGGAGAAAAATTAATGTTGATTTTAGTGCTCAAGTCAAAGTCCTTTTGATTATCATTCTATTCTAACAGTTAAGAATCATGAACGAGGTGGTGGCAGAATAATGGGATGGAAGAGAAGATAGATTGAGGTCTAAGATTGAAGAAGAGGATGGTGGTCGATT
The DNA here is from genome assembly GCF_002870075.4 of Lactuca sativa. Lineage (NCBI taxonomy): Eukaryota > Viridiplantae > Streptophyta > Magnoliopsida > Asterales > Asteraceae > Lactuca > Lactuca sativa. The sequence continues at coordinate 139,273,188 of NC_056628.2, read as the reverse complement.
ATGAGTTATGGGTATTAAAACTTGATATGAGAGAGAGACAGAGAGAAGGAGAGGGGGTGGGTGGGTCCTTTTTTATTATTATTTTTAATTATTAAAATAAATAAATTAGTATTAGATTTTTAAAAAATGAAAGAAAAATGGAAAATAAATTCGCCAAGGGTATTACAGTCATTTCACTATTTGGAGGGACGAAAAACGCAATGAAACTAGCTCAAAAGAACCACAAATCCAAAAAAGTTGTGGTTTGTACTAAAACCCCAAATAAATGCATATCATAGGGACCGTTTTTGCAATTTTGTCATAAAAGTATACTATTTGACAACTGTAATTAGTATATTTAGGCAGTGCTTTGTGATTAAAACAAACTAGAATGATTTTATTCCTCTGGCAACAACACAGGCGGTGACACACATGCGGAGATGATGTAATGTAGTCTCTCTGGAGACAACTTTGTGAAAAACCCTAACCCTTTCTTCTCCGGCTACGTGTGTTCCAATTTTCATAAATGGATTTAAATGTGTACTTCAGGTTTGTATCCAAAATTCTTATCATGTTTAATTCCTTATGGAGCTTTAGATGAATTGATTACCAGGTCAACAAGAAAGATGATAAACATGGGTTTTCTATTCTTGAATCTGGATGAAAAAACGAACAAAGTGAGTTTATTTCAGGTTTTGTAACCTTCTCTTTATTGGAATGAATGTCGTTGATGAAGTCATTTGCTTAAGAGGCTTTAAGGATCAGTTGTCGGTGCCATACCAGTACACATCAGTTAGATAACAAGCAATGTTTGGTAAGGATCTGATGGTGCTTTGTAGTAGGATAATGTTGCTGAAGTTTCTTCTTTATTCTCCATATTTTTAGCAACAACACCTTCATCTTCATCATTTTCGTTTGTTAGGTTTAGGTGTCCAGTTTAGGCTCTTTGATTTTGCTTTTTGTATTTGATTTTAGGAGTATAAATGTATAAGTATTCAAGAAAGAATGTGTATTTGCTATAATTTCCTTGTCATTTGATGTTTTGTTTTTCAGGATTTTTTTGGATTTGATGTTCATTTTGGTGTGTTCGTCGGAGGAAGATGAATGGTAGTGTTGTTGGGAGGTGGGCATAGGTTGGGTGGCATACGATGATGGTAGCTATCGTGTTGGGATGTAAAATGTGAAAGGTGGTGAGGTGGGAGTTGGTTTAGAAGAAGATGAATTAGGGGTTAGAGGAAGATGTAGGGTTGAGCATTTGGACTGGACGGGACCGGACCAGACCGACTCTTGGACCGGACTGGTTATGGAGAATATTGTGGACCGTGGACCGGACCAGATGAGTCGTGTCCATGTCCGTGTCCGGGTCTAGGTTCGGGTTTTTCGGTTCTTAGACCCGTTTGGATTGGTAACAATTTAACACAAACATACATATATTGTCATCTAAATCTAACTTGTTTACCAACTAACATATATATCAAGTTTACTAAAAAAATGCATGCAGAGGTCAATGATGGTTCCATGTACCTAATCATTTTTTTTAAATACATGTAACAAAAAGGTGATTTGGTGATACGATCAAGTAAATCCGCAAAGTACAAAAAATCGTTCATCTTGTTGTAGGCATCACAATACTTATCGTATTTCGTCTTCATGTCCTATACCATTTCGAGAAACATTGGTTTGGTTGATCACTTTCTTAGATGTATGTCCACATTTAAGACTTCCTGGATAAAAAGATTTACCAAAGGTTTTGATGTAGCCGAAACAAGCTTTGTTTTTATCTTGAATTTTTCAAAGAAGTTCACCATATCGATTACAATTTCGAAGTCAGAATTTTCTGCTACTCTATCAAGATCTCTTTCATATGATTTATCTGTCAAAAGATACATAAAACTCAGAATTACAGTCTAAAATAATTGTTGAAAAGTTGAAATATACCAGATTTGATATCCTAACTTTGATTGATTGTAACTCATTGAATATAACACCAAAAACAAAACAAAAAAGAAAAAAGAAAAATATAGTCTAAAATCATCTACAAACTCTAAATTACACGTTGGGAGAAACCACTTGTCAATCCAACTTAAAACGAATGAGATATGTTTGTTTAACGAATTTAACAGAATACAAAAGTTTAAATTTTTTGCTGAAAAGTTGAAATAGTTCAGCTTTGATATCTCATTTTCGAAAGACTGTAACTCAACTAATATAACACCAAAAACAATAAAAGTATAGTAAAAAATATCTACAAACTCTAAATTACACTTTGGAAAAAACCATATGTCGATCCGACTTAAAACGAATGAGATATGATTATTTAAAGAATTTTAGAGAATACAAAAGTTTAAATTTTCTTGCTGAAAAGCTTAAATATTTCAGCTTTGATATTTCATCATTGAAGGATTGTAACTCATCGAATATAACACTAAGATCAACAAAATTATAGTATAAAATAATCTATGAACTCTAAATTACATATTGAAAAAGACCGCATGTCAATCCGACTTAAAACGAATGAAATATGTTTGTTTAAAGAATTACATAGAATACAAAAGTTTAAATTTCTTGCTGAAAAGCTAAAATATTTCAGCTTTGATATCTCATCTTTGAAGGATTATAACTCATCGAATATAACGCCGAAAGCAACAAAATTATAGTAAAAAATCATCTATAAACTCTAAATTATACATTGAAGAAAACCGCATGTCAATCCAACTTAAAATGAATGAGATATGCTTGTTTAAAAAAATTCACAAAATATAATTTAAAAAAAAATAAGTCGGTCCATAACCGGTTTTTACTCGGAACCGGCCGAACCGGACCGGTAGAAAAACCCGATCGGACCGACTCTAAATCCTAGAACCGAGAACCGACCCGGGGGTCCAAAAAAACGGTTCGGTTCGGTCCGATCCAGTTCACCGGTTCGGTCCGGTCCACGGGTCCAAAACTCCAAATGCTCACCCCTAGGAAGATGAATGGTTGATTGTTGTACACACGAACCGGTCCAAATGAGGGAATAGTCCACATAATAGGTCTACATAAACATATTTAACACGTCACTCTCCCATGAATGAATGGTAACCGGGTAACCTTTTAAAACTGAGAATAATTGTTTAATTGACAGTAAGGATGAACAAAGGAACCGGGAAACCGGCCAGTACCGGTACCGGAACCAGAACCGGAACCCGATGGAACCTGTCGGGCCGGGACCGATACTATAATATTGTCAATTTTTGGAATCAGGAACCGGTCATTAGAACCGGCCCAAAACTGAAAACCAAACAGGATAATCTTTTTCCTACATGTAGTTTAGGTTTTGTAGATAAATTTAGACTTTAAAAATGTTTGATTTGGTTAAAAATTGAATGAGTTATAGGCTCCGCAAGGAAGCATGTCAAATCAAATTTTTTTTAATTATTATTTTTTTATTTTTTATGTTTAAGCAATTAAACGTAGTATGACTTTGTTGTTCAAATGTGCATAACTCACTCAATTTATGTTGTATTGACCTGAATCTTTTTCCTACATGTAGTTTAGGTTTTGTAGATAAGTTTAAACTCTAAAAATGCTTCATTTGGTTAAAAATTGAGTGGGTTACAAGCCCCACAAGGAAGCGTGTCAAATCAGAATTATTTTTATGTTTCATCAATTAAACGAAATATGACTTTGTTGTTCAAATGTGCATAACTCACTCAATTTAAGTAGTTTTGACCCGAATCTTTTTCTTACATGTAGTTTAGGTTTTGTAGATAAGTTTAGACTCTAAAAACGCTTCATTTGGTTAAAAACTGAATGAGTTACAAGCCCCGCAAGGAAACATGTCAAATCAGATTTTTTTTTTATTTAGCAATTAAACGTAATATTGCTTTGTTGTTCAAAATGTGCATAACTCACTCAATTTAAGTAGTTTTGACATGAATATTTCTCCTACACATAGTTTAGGTTCTGTAATAATTAGACTTTATAAATGTTTGATTTGGTTAAAAATTGAATGAGTTACAAGCCCCGCAAAGAAGCGTGTCAAATTATTATTATTATTATTATTATTATTATTATTATTATTATTATTATTATTATTTTGTTTAAGCAATTAAACGTAATATGACTTTGTTGTTTAAATGTGCATAACTCACCAAATTTAAGTTTTATTGACCTGAATCTTTTTCCTAGATGTAGTTTAGGTTTTGTAGATACGTTTAGACTATAAAAACGCTTCACTTGGTTAACAATTGAATGAGTTACATACCCCGTAAGTAAGCGTGTCAAATCAGATTTTTTTTTATGTTTCAGCAATTAAATGTAATATAACTTTGTTGTTCAAATGTGTATAACTCACTCAATTTAAGTAGTTTTGACCTGAATCTTTTTCCTACATGTAGTTTAGGTTTTGTAGATAAGTTTAGACTCTAAAAATGTTTCATTTGGTTAAAAATTGAATAAGTTACAACTCCCTCAAGGAAGCGTGTCAAATCAAAATTTTTTATTTCGAAGGCCGGTTCTAACATCGAAGACCCGACAAAAACCAGAATCGGTAGAATCGCCGATTCGGTTCGGTTCCTGAATTCGGTCGAAGTCGGTTCCCCAGTCGAGCCGGTTCCGGCCGGTTCGATTCCTTTGCTCATCCCTAATTGATAGGTAAATAACGAGTTTAATGGTCTATTGCGTAAAAAATTAAATTAACTTTAGTGATCAAATTAGACAAATGACTAAAGCTTAATGTGCTACAATGATATTTTCCCTTCATCTTTCATCACGTTAGCATGACATAAAATCTCTTTTTCATCTAAAATTCAATATCTCAAAGTAGGTGTAAACATCCAGATTGGACAAGAACCGGACCTGGACCTAGACCTGATAATCCTTAACAGGTCCGATCCAAGTCCAAATGCTCACTTTTACATCCAAGAACCGGGACCTAGAAGCCCCGTAAAGAAGCATGTCAAATTATTATTAATTTTTTTTATTTTTTTTTTATTTTTTATGTTTAAGCAATTAAAGGTAATATGACTTTGTTGTTCAAATATGCATAACTCACCCAATTTAAGTTTTGTTGACCTAAATCTTTTTCCTAGATGTAGTTTAGGTTTTGTAGATAAGTTTAGACTATAAAAACGCTTCACTTGGTTAACAATTGAATGAGTTACAAACCCCGTAAGTAAGCGTGCCAAATCAGAATTTTTTTTATGTTTCAGCAATTAAACGTAATATAACTTTGTTGTTCAAATGTGTATAACTTACTCGATTTAAGTAGTTTTGACATGAATCTTTTTCCTACATATAGTTTAGGTTTTGTAGATAAGTTTAGACTCTAAAAACGCTTCATTTGGTTAAAAATTGAATAAGTTACAACTCTCTCAAGGAAGTGTGTCAAATCAAAAAATTTTATTTCGAAGGTTGGTTCCAACATCGAAGACCCCGCAAAAACCAGAACCGGTAGAATCGGTGATTCCATTCGGTTCTTGAATTCGATCGAAGTTGGTTCACGAGTCGAACCGGTTTCGGCCGATTCGGTTCCTTTGCTCATCCCTAATTGATAGGTAAATAACGAGTTTAATGGTCTATTGCGTAAAAAATTAAATCAACTTTAGTGATCAAATCAGACAAATGACTAAAGTTTAATGTGTTACAATGGTATTTTCCCTTCATCTTTCATCACGTTAGCATGATATAAAATCTCTTTTTCATCTAAAATTCAATATCTCAAAGTAGGTGTGAACATTTGGATCTCCAGATTGGACAAGAAACGGACATGGACCTGATAATCCTCAACAGGTCCGATCCAAGTCCACATGCTCACTTTTACATTCAAGAACCGGGACCTCGCCACCTGGTAAGCCTCAACATTTTCGCTTTGGTTCATCAATTTTTGTAAAACCGGTCCGGTCCAAATGTTCACCCCTATTTCGAACCATGTTATACTCCTTTTAAACTTATTATTTTTTTTTTTTTTAATTTTTGTTACAAATAACAATAATTAATATTAACATATCTAATTCACATAATAATAAAAAATATAAAGACATTAAATTGAATAAAACGTTACACTAAAATAAACTATACATAATAATATGATAGAAATTACATTAACAAAAACTAATAATTTGTTTTTGTTATATCATCGTTTGACGCTTGAATCAACAGAAGTATGTTTTCCGTTAGATGAACGATATTCACCATTAGAAATTTTAAAATCTTCGTACTTTTGTGTCTTATGTTTCGTGCAAGTCTTTTCTTCAAGTATTTTTTTTTCTTTATACTTTTTTTGTTCTTTTGCATATTGTACGCGATGGCCATAAATTACAGTAAATGTATCCATCTTATCGGCTAATCAATATGTTTTCATCTGTATTCAACCTCGATAAACTTAATGAAAAAGTTTCTTTTCCTTTGTCCATCCCGATCATGCGCTAGGGTTCTTCTAGCTTAATATTCTCCTCCTCATTGATGTCACTAAGACAAACGTGAATCCCTCAATGTCATATAGTTGTCAATTCGGATGTCTTGGTCTGTTTGGACCACTTGACTTGATGCATTTGAAATGGGACCACATTCGCTCATTTTAGAGATTTTTTGGAATTTCTCAACTAATATATGGTGAAAATGAGCCTTGTTATTTAACACCGAGCTGTAATTCTCCAACACCACCTTCAAAACTCGTTAATGTTTCTATTCTTTCATAATTACTTATCAAAACAACACTAAATATTGAAAAATAAGTTTGTGATAACACCACTATTACTCGGTACATAAAGCAATATGTAACTCTTTAAGAATAGTCCAATCTATCGGGATAAGTGTCATTGTATGGATCAAGGTGAATGTATTATATATGATATTTGGTTAATAATTCTTCTTGCGTAATAACCATTCGGTCAGTAGATAAAGAGTTCCACATAACATGCATATCTAGGGTGAAACACCCACAATAAAGGGCTAGAAGTTTTGCATTTTAAGTGTCAATTTCGACAAAGTAAATTACTTTTGTAGTACATTTAAATAAATATAATGATATATAATTTTTGTTTGAATGTTATAGTAATTAAGGTTTAAGAGTTTGAAACTATGAGTTGACTTTTTAAAATTTAAGATTTAAGAATGTAACCTTGACTTGCGCTAGACCTTAAACGTGAGAACATGTAAAAGTGTGGGCCAAACTAAAAGTTAGAGAACTTCATTGCTAAATCCCACTTAAGGTAAATTTTGTAAAAGGATGAAGTTTAAGGACTAGTACTATTAAATGATAAATTTTGTAAAAAGATAAAGTTAAAGGACTAGTATTATTAAATGATGAAACCTTGTACGACTTAAGCCTTTTTTTTCTTCACTACACATTATAGGAGAAGAGTAAAGAAAAGAACTTCATATTTTTAATAGAAATTGATTTAAAGAGGAATTGGTGAGTCAAATCAAGTTCTAGTACTATTTATGTGGAGAAAAGCAATTTAAGGTAGTCTTCTTCTTCATTTGATGCTTTGTTTTAAACTTCTAACTTCCACATATGGTGGATGTACCTTGTAGATCCACATATATCAAATTACTAGTTAATTTTAGTATTCCAATATTATTTGATATGAATTTTAGTGTTTCAGTCTTAATTTAATGAAATAAACTTGTCAATATGGTTAAATATGAGGTTATGAAGCTTAGACGGGTGTTTTGAACCCTAGAAACAACTGCTCGTCCTTTGATCCATCCAAAATATAATTTGATTAAAACTAGTCACCTATTATGATTTGGATGCATATTTAAGTGTTATATGTTCAGATTATTAGAGAAAAAACATTCTAGTGGTCATAAGTGAGTTTTAAAATTAAATTGACAATTAGATTGATGCAAGAATAATCTTTTTGATGCTTCGAATACCTCTCATCATTAAAAAATTATTGATATTGGTCCCTTAGATGGTTATGGTTATTTAGTATTCAAAGAATTAGTGAAAACCATTTAAGGTTTTCATGAAGCCTTTCTGCACAACATGTTTGCATAGTTATATGTACCTTTTTGTGCTCATGTACGCTCATTGCTTGTATTATGGAACGAAGAAGGATAAAATTGTATAGTTGTGTGTCATATTTGTAATGGTGTGCACATCCTTGGTACAATTATGTGCGTTAGACACACACATATGCACAAAATAGACTTGATTATGTTTTATTCGTACACTTGTACGCAATGATTATACTCATGTGCACACATGGAGTACAAATGTGGGATGAAAATGAATTTCTTTATCTTGTCTCTTATATTAACTGCAACGCTTTAAAAATTACAATATCTTTATTCGTAGAAAATTCCAATATAATAAAATATTTTCTAGAAACTGTCTCATTTTATTAAAATATATTGAGTAAAGATGTTATTTCAAAATATAAAAAGCTAATAATTTCATAATCAATACACATCATATGTTACAACATAAAGACTTAATTGTCTTGAACACTATTTCAGGTTGTCTCTTAATCACTCGACATCCCAATCAAGTTCTAGTAGTTTTAGCCCGGTTACAGTGATGCATATAATTTGCGTGAGTCGGGTTGGAAAACATGGTGAGACATATAGAGTTTTCAATCCCATAATATTATTATGATAATAATTTATAATTATCAAACCTGCAAAACCAATTGTTACCGAACAATATCGATATATCCCATAACTTAGATATTTATAAAACCTTACACCTATAAATACACATTCCAACCGATTCTCACAAATCCCAGTCCACGATTATCAGGAAGAATCAACTCGTCTGATGAATCGTTTAGAGCACTGGTTTAACTAGACAACTAGGGGCTTTCTTGGCCGTGGTAAGTCATAAATGCAATTTAAGTCATCAAATTGTTTGATGAATATGATATCTCATTTCATCTACCTATGTGGGTTATAAGTCCACACTAGCAATGCAATTTACAAGACCGCCTGGAATGATCAAGTGTTGTCATCTTAATCCGGGAGATGACCAGACATACCATTTCAGTTGCATGATCGGACCCACCATATCTCGTCGTCCAAAGGAATATTATATCGTACTCTGTTACGTATTCCATACATTGACACCTGATAGTGTCACATAACAGAGTTCTACTCTCCGTTCTTATCACACACACCTTTAATATAATGTTATCCAATATCCAAAACTAAATTGAACTAAGCATCATCTTTAAGTCCTAGTGTATAACTAAACAAGAATTACAATGTTTGTAATCAACATAATTTATTGCCTATGTAATATTTTTACAACACATGGTATAACTAAACACTCTTTCGATTTAATTTGTACTAAGCATCATTTTTAAATCTATTTCATTACCAGGTAAGACTATAATTCTTATAATCGATTTCTAAAATCACTTTTCCTATTTATACCATACTATCACAATACAGTATGCGACGATTCTTTTATCCAACTTAATGAGATCAAAATATTCTTTATACATCTTAGTTTTAAACTTAGACAATATTACAATCCTTAAATGCAACTTTTAATACTAACTTTGTTTAGATAACACTATTGTAATTTAGTATATATATTTAACATAGAGCGTCATGTATTTTAGTAAACATTAATCTTTTAAGTAATAATACTTATTTTTAAGATTGGCATGTAATAATATCATATAAGCATTTTAACACATAAACAACGATATCTGTTTCACATAATATATGCTATCAAATATACATTTAATAGATATTCTAGATAATAAACATTTAACTAACATATAAATTTCAACAAATATTTAATACGTTTTAATAATTACTTGTATTAAATTGTGTTTATTAAAGTAACTATATACTCACCTGATATAGGTGGAAGACTCGCAAGAAAGTCAGCTTATTGATTGACACTTCAAAATTTTCTTTAAAATGACACAAACACGAATATTACTAACCCTTAATATTCATTCGTATTTATAAATTTTAATAGTTATAATGTTTTTATCAGATTTATCAATAATCCCATAAGAACATTGATGTATCGCGGATAAGAAATAACCAGGTAAGATCGTATCGGAGGTAGGATCCGTTTGGTATTTAGAGATATACTGTTTTGGAAAATCCACTTTAAACACCTCATAGATCTAACCTAGACATCAGTCTCGTAAGTAGATCAGTCAGTATAACGATTGGTATTACAAATAAATCTTATTTATAAGTTCATATAAAGGATTATGAACATAAATATAAGTTACACTTAAAGTACGATAAACATAACTCAACTTACAGGTTGTTTAGTGAAAAACTTGGAAAGTTGTGGATAAAATTTTGACCCTAAAAACTTCTTTTCGTTGGGCTCTGGCATCGCAGAACCTCGCTAACGTACTCTAAAAACTAAGAAGAATTGAGGCAACATCCCAAAAATACTAAGAATTTTTTTTATTTTTAAGTCAACCAAAACCATCAATCATTCATTCCAAACCATCAACCAGAACCTTGCTAACGTATGTTGGGCCCCACCCAACATACAAAACATGTAAGTATCACATAGACAGCTAGCATCCTAGAAACATAATCCAGTGGGTCGGCATTGGTGCCTTCGACCCACGAGTATAGTGAAGAGATTCACCTCAATCTGATGATAAATAAATCACACACTCGAGTTGCTGGTACAACAGCTCCTCACACTGAACACATCCAAATCAACCCTAATTACTATTTAGGATAATAACCCATAATTAAAGGTCCAAATCATATTCTCTCTAACTAAGGGTAAAAGAGCATTTTGCCATTCCCATACTAGACCCAACTAAACATGGCCCAAGGCCCAAGGCCTAAAAATGGCCCAAAAGGACTTATGGGAGTATGCCATGCATACTCCATACTTATGCCCAACGTACTGGGTATTCACAAAAAGGGATACGGGGCAAAACCTGTTACGCCATGCGTACCTAGAGGTTATGCCCTGCGTACCCCTCTGTTGACCAAACCAACTTCAAGCTCTTAATACCTAAAGACTAAAAGTCTAACTCACAGATCTTAATCTTGGGAAGGTCTTAATTGATAAAGTTGACAACTTTAAGCTTTTTCATGGCTTAATAGAGCCCAAAACCAAACCCTAAGTCCAAATCACTCTTTAATAGCCTCAAACTTTTGCATGATTGAGAAATAGCAACAAAGACTCCATTTTTATGACCTAATATCCTCAGAAACATCATAAAATAACAAAGTTGAGCTCTGGAGTAGCTTTTACTCACAACAACCAAACAATGGGACCAAAAGCATGCAAATACCATAGCTATTCTAGATCTAAGCTATAGAACCATAAAGGTATGAACTTTATACCTCCAAAATCTTGCAAAGGTGAAGGAAACTCTAGATCTACAAGCTCCAAGCCCAAAAATCCTCAACGATGTGCTTTTCCTTCTTCCACAATGCTCCAACAACAGTTTAAAGGTCCAAAACAAGCTCAAGTATGCCCTACGTGCTGCATGGGATCGTGTTCCTCATTAATGATGTATGCCTTGCATATACACCGAGTACACCCGACGTAGGGACTGATTTTACAACAAAATTAATACACCAAGCCAAAAATGAAAATACCTTGGAACATGGGTGTTACAATTCTCCCCCACTTGAATCAGACTTTTTCCTCAAAGTCCTCCTCCGTAAATAACTCTCGTTAATGCTCCCTCATCTCCTCCTCAGGCTCTTACGTCCATTCTGAGCCTTTTCGGTGCTGCCATTCCACCTTAACTAATCCTACATCCTTGTTTCTCAGGGTCTTGGTCTTCCTATTGATGGTCATAATTGGTCTCTCTATGTAGTTAATGCACTCATCCACCTGAATATCCTCCAATGGCACAACTGCGGTGTCATCAACCAAATACTTCCGCAGCTGACACACATGAAAAGTGTTGTGGATCTGACTGAGCTCCTCGAGTAGTTATAAACGATATGTAACCCTACCTACCGGGAAATAACCTTGAAAGGACCAATATATTTGGGGCCCAGCTTGCCCTGATTCCTGAATCGGATGAAACCTTTCCAAGGTGACACCTTCAGTAGTACCATATCTTTGACTAGAAATGTAACTTCCCAAAAAATTGTAAGGTAAAATTTTCATTTTTAATTCAACCATAAACACCATTTGGACTTTTCAATCACTCAAAAATATATAAGAGTAAAAATAGTTATCAGAGTACAATCCCAAAATCATAAAGTTGCGGAAACATGGGTGGATGCAGTGCAGTCACGTCGGGCCCTACCCTTATATACTAGAAGTACCTAAAACCATAAACATAAAATCATAAACACAAAGCTTAGTGAGTTCTCCAAAAATCTCATACCATACAGATCAAACATATAATGGGCCACGCCCAACAACCATCGAGCACTGACTGGCATTGAGCCCTGCTCAGAACAGATCTGTCAGTAACATGAGTTGTGCCCCGCCTCATTACATTCATCAAGCCCTGCCCGAAATTCATACAGACACATAGAACACATGCAAGAATCACTAATACGAATAGAATACAATACACTCATCAGGCCCCGCTTGACATCAGACCCTGCCCGGTATACATATCACATACTACACATGAAAGAGTCACACACACAACTAGCATGCTAATCAAAATAAATCATGGGTCGGGATTGGTTCCTTCGACCTGCTAAACACTATAAGGAGACTCACCTAAATCATGAGGTCAACTAATCCATAACCCACCACCACACATCTGATGCTAAAGCTCACCTATCAAATAATACAAGGTCCAAACTTATTCTAAAAACTTGAATCGAACCATTTGGTCCAAAAAGGTCAACCCAGACCAAACTGTCAAAGTCTAAGTCAACGGTCAACAACCCAAATATCAAACCTCATGTCATGATCATACCTTGGTCACGTCGTGAAAACCCATCTGATCCGATTCAAATGACTTTCTTCCCACTCAGACAACTCAGCAACTCGGGTTCTTGGTGCTCACATCGTGAGACATCATGTCTCACGTCGTGAGAACGTCTTGAGTAATAAACCAAGTTCAAATGTTCTTAATCCATTCAACCATCAAACCCAACGCTTACAGAGGCCAAAGGTCAATAAAAATGATTACTTGATGGACATGCATGCCCCATGCATGTCCTAAACGTAAATTAGATCAAATGGCAAGAAATAGTCCCCAACTCATGCAAGATTCACAAATCACAAATAAACTCCAAATCCATAAGATATGATGCTCAAGCGACCCTTAGAGGCCATTAAGTTGCCAACTTTATGTATCTCTTCCATGCAAACTTCCACAATCATGAAAGAGAAGGGGCCCAAAATACCGTGGGTAATCTCCAATGAGATTAATTCTGCATCTGCTCATCAATCGGCTCAACACCTACACCTGAGCCTGAACCAAAACATGAACCTCCTCCGCGTTTGCTTGTCATCATTTAAAAAAAAATCATACAAATGATCAAAACATACCCAAGAATCCACATCCCACAGGCTTCCTAGATTCTCCATGACTCTCCTTGATTCGAGCATGGATCCTATGCTTTCAATAGTATGGGCTCAATACTACCTTCCACACCTATCCATACTTTCCTCAAGAATTATCTTGAATCCTCTAAGTCACGTTCTCAAACTAATAATCCAGACTGCGTGGTGTCTTTCCACTGAACTGTGATATAAACTCCTCACTCAACTGCTGAGATTGGTCGTCTCCCCCTGATTCCACCACAAGGCTTTGATTAAAAGTTTAACCGACAAGGCCACCCCTACCTTACCATTTCATAAATACCAACCACTAATCACATAGTCATCCCACTCTAAACGCGATCCAAAACCTTGATCAAACCTATCCCACCGGATCTCACCTATACTACACAATCGAACGGCTCCACCTTGCCTTAGATCCAACAATCCTTGTGCTACTGAAGGAGTGGTTCTCCATCAATACTTTCTTCCTTGACCCAAGCATGCATTGATATTTCCTCAGTCCAACCGACCACTCACACAATGTTCTACCATATACTGGTGAATGCTACGATCGCATTGCAGACTTACAACACTTCCACAACTACCTATCAACCTGGTGAATGCTAGGACTACCCCGTAGTCGTACATCACTTCCACATTTCCATGGTCCCACCATGGTCTTACTGTCCATCCACTATACCAATCATAATCATCAAGAGTTGAACCTGCCTCCAAGCATAATCCCCATAAAGTGTTGGGGTTATGCTTCGAAATCAAAAGCCTTAATTAGACAAGAATAGGCAGAGAGGCTCTAACACAACCCTCAACCTGTTCTTAATCACATATCCACCAAGCGTCACTACTAATATGCAATGAAACCTGAATATCCATTCTTGTGCAGTCCTTAGACCAACCGTTTCTCCCCCATTTGGATTCGACTACGCCCTTCCAACCCATAAGATTTGATGGATTTCCAATCCGTCTCACAACCTTATAATTTAAATGGTTGACAACCTGAACTTGTAAGAACTAGCACTCAAATACTAGCCAATCTTCATGATCACATGCATTCCAAAATCGGATGAATCCTTACTGAAATCTCATCGAGCCCTATCATCTCAAGTACTTCCCGTTGACTTCACTGCAAGTTCTCAACGACCCATCGGGTGTTGAAGAACAACATTTAAAATATCGCAACGGGTACCTAACCGATTCCACGACCTGATTACACTTAGAACAATTCCCCTGTAAACCTGCATGTAACACCATAATTTTCAAAACATTTTTTCGCATTTTATAAAAGCATAATTCATTCAATATTCATAAAAACATCAATGTTTGAAATTCAAATCCATGACATATAAAAATCCCAAGATCTCATAACATAAGAATCCCGTGTGTGTACTGATCAAGCCGGCGCTTTCCCACGGTCATCACTAGTACCTGAAACAATTAACACCAAACACTGTAAGCACTAAGCTTAGTGAGTTCCCCAAAATACCACACATAGCACATATTAGCCACTCGAGGCTATAACTCTATGGGTCTGTGGACCCTACTCTGTGAACCCTCTGGTTCTAACTCTTTGAACCTTCCGGTTCAACTCTATAAGCATGCATAACATAAATCACATAGAAATAATGCAGTACAACATATAACATACATATAGCATACAATACTCTGTTGCAACAGTTTGCAGAAACGTTGCCTCTACCCTTACACATTTCAAAGTCGCGAAAATCACCCTTTTGTCTTCAAAAAATGGCTTCATCTTCATTTCTTGTTATATTTTTGTACAAATAAATTATTTCAAAAAACTAATATATTACTTTAAAAAACTAGAACAAGAAAACTAATCTATTTAATTTATTACATACCATAGAATAAATTAATTATACAACCATTTTTATAACAAAAACAAAAAACACAACAAACATAATGGTCATTGGATAGTTTATGCACATCATACATATCAACATACACATAAAACAACCTTTATTTTTCTATGACAACTCTAAATGACAAAAGATGCACAAAAACTTTTGTCACAAAAATAAAAATTATAAAATTGTCATAGAAAATATGTATGAACTCATGTTCTTGCAAAAATAAGTTATCCATATTTTCCAAAAGCTAAGATTTCCAAAAATCATAAAATCTAACCAAACTTGCAACCTGACTCTTATATCAATTGGTTGGTTTTTATTCAAAAACTATTTTAAAAAACATAAGATTTAGCAACGAAGACTTCGAAATTTTGAATAACATAAAACAAGTTAATAACCAACAAGGATATTCTTGCAAAGTTTGGAAAGAAAAACAAGCACCAAAGAAGAAGATGAAGAAATAACAACCTTTGTAGTTCTTTGATTACTCTTGGGAGGCTTGGAAGTGATGGAAAATGTGGAACCTTTGAGACACCAACAAGAAACCAACTTGATGTAGATGCTAGTCCATAAACTCTTAATTCTTAAGCTTAAAGTTCATAACCAGAGTATGAACTTCAAGAAGGTAAAATGCAAGTTTTCTTCAAGTGTTTATTACCAAAACAAGAGGGAATGAGCAGAGCATGCAAGGTCATGGTTTTGGATAGTAAAAAATTCAAAAAAGGAAGCCTTTCATGCACTCTCTTAAATATAAAACAATACACATGATTCCTAAACCAATTATTCACTCATGTCATAAAAGGAACTTGAACCCCATGCCTTTAAGAACTAGCCATGCTTTTGATTAAACAGATTAAAATGACATGCTTCTTTTATTCTTTCTTATAAAGATATAAAAGAAGACCAAAGTTTAAAATTTTTGTTAACTTCTTTTATAAAATATAAACTTTGGATTTTGGCTAAAAGACAAAAGTCTTTCTAGCCTAAAATAATCTACATGACTTAATAAATCATAACATATGATACATTATGTTACTTGCTAACGAAAAACTATTATTTGCAAGAAATAAATAATTTTTAGTTAATTATAAGAGTTTATTGAATATTTATTAAAATAAATTTTAATAAATAATCAATTATATCCAGTTGTTGTTAGTGTGACCCATTAGTATTATATGTTAATTACCAATATCATTTTAATATGACTCTTGAGTATACAAGATCTTTGAGTAATAGCGGTGGTAGGACTTGTACTATCAGCTCGTTGTTCCTTATGACATTCTTAAGTCGTCCTGCCGGTGCACTTGGTTTGCCCGTGTTGGAACTGCTATCTGATGTGGTCGTTATTGAGCATATTATTCTTATTTTCTTTCATATGGTTGATGATTTCTATTGTTGCTCTCTTTCTTCCTGTATGTGTGCTCGGACTAGCATCGGTTCCGTCTACCGGGACAAAACAATCATTGTGGAGCTATGCTCGGTGTCGTTGTGGTGAGTGGGGTGAATGTTATGATTAAGCTAATGGGGCTAAGGATTGAGTCTGTGATGGTACACATGTCTTGTTCTTTATCTTGCATATTTTCTAGGTACGGATGGCGCCAATGTGGCTATGTGGTCTCTTCAAGTACGTTGTAGTTGGTTAGTGATAACCGTCTCTGATGATGACTCTAGAGTGCACGTTGCAAAAACAGACACAAACACCAGGTTAGAAAGCTATACCGAGGGATGGACCCCGGTATTGCTCTCTGATACCTAAGTCAGACTTCGATTTGAGGCTTATGAGAAAATTTTCTTGTACCTAAAAAAAGGATCTCTTACATGTTCGATACATGTGAGTCGTTTCAGTCCATTGCCTTACTAACTGGGAGTTGCTTGTGTCCAGTGGTTGCAAGGGTAGAACCCTTCAATAGAATAATATTGCTTTTTCCATGTTTCCCAGGATGTTTCCTAAGGATACGTACGTAATATTTCCTTGTTATAGTTTATTTCTACTCGGCGTGATCGGTTGGACTTTACTGTTGTTTATTGTCGGCCCGTGTGTGTTTGGGCCTCGTTAGCGTTGTTTGGCATGTTCCTTGTCTTGTCGGCCCGTCCTTGTGTGTGGGTCGATTCCCATACACCATTACCATATAGATAAGGAAAATTATCACGAATTTTATTTTATACATAAACCATAGTTCTGATCGATTCAATGTATCGTGACACAAAAATAACGATATTAGTGTACAATGTGAAGCAGTCCAAATGTCATTACTTAATGTCACTCTACCAAAAAAATCTATCAAAGGATCCCTTTAAATCATCATGAAGTTGGTTTAAACTTTTAGTATTGGAAATTATAGAGAAAATATTGCAAGTTGGCAAGCTTCATCTATCCCACATTGGTGGGGGAGAAACATTTAGTGGGTTTATAATTCTTTTCTCTTGATAGGACTTCAAAGGTTTTTAGTGGATCAAGTGATGGGCATAACCCACACATGCATGCCTAGCCTAGCCTAGCAATAGTCGACGCCAAGATTGCACGATTTAGGCGCACTTAGCACTTCGAACGGTGCATCGGTCTCTGAGAGTTAAGAAGTTTTTATTTTTGGTGAGTTTGGATCAACATGGTTTGACTGATCTGGTCAAACGGTTGACCGTCATTTGACTTCTTGGAAATCACATCGGAATATTCTGGAAGGCCTACAAGACAGTTTACTTCGAGAGCAAGGTGTTGCCCTAGGGTTTCTAGGGTCTGGCCTATGAGGACCCTTTATTTCCTTCTAGGGTTTCGACACCTATAAATACAAGTCTGTAGGAGCTGTATTTAACACACGTATTTCGAAGCTCTCTCCCTCTCTTGGCGATTTCTTCAAGCTTTCTGAGTATTCACTTTGTGTTTATCTTTTTTCCATTGTTGTTGGAAAACCGATAAATCTACATTAAATCTCGGGGTTTTACTCTATTGCTTACATCCAATAGAAGTGAATTAAAAACCTTTAAGGATAGGAGTCCGATCCATGCAGTTCTTCAAGATCAAGATCATATGTCAACAGGTCGGTTTTACTTTACTATCTCGCGTTTACTTTCGTCCAATAACAAGACACTATTCTTCTACCTTTCTTATAATCAGATATAATCGAGAAGGTTTTATTTGGTTTCTAGACGAAGCTTGGTAATCATAATAATAATAATAATTGGATTTATTATTCGCAACTAATTGACATATAATTCTAAATATTATTTGTCAGTTTCTTTCCGTTTCTATTGGTTCTTATATTCAATATTCTTAAAGGTTTTTATACTTTGTGTTTATAAATCAACGGACTAATGGACACCAAAATCCCATCTGCTAGTCTCCCCTTCATGAACCAAGAGTTTGCCAAGCTTGATCGATTCGATGGTCAGAACTACATCCGTTGGACCGAAAAGGTCAAGTTCATGCTTCATGTGCTGAAGCTCGCTTATGTTTTGGACCCAAAATTGGCCCTAATTAATGTTGATCCAATTCTCGAAGCGGGGAAAACTGTGGACCCAGTGGTCATCTCTGATTTGGAAAAGAAAAGGGCTCTGCATAGAGAGTTCAAGGAACTGTGTGTGGGTTACATCAAGAACTCACTGTCTGATGGGCTCTATGATCTTTATGTGTCGGTCAAAGATGTGAGAGAACAATCAAGCACCTTGGAACTTAAGTACAAAGCACATAAAGAAGTTACCAACAAGTACCTTGTGTCTAAGTACATAGAGTTTCAAATGGTTGAACACGCTCTCCATATCGATAGCAAAACTCTTTCAGTTTGGTGCGATCATCACAAAACTGCCACCCTCGTGGAAAGACTTCTATAAGAGAACGATGCACAAATCTGAGGACTACTCCTTGGATGATTTGATGAAACACCTTCGCATTGAGGAGGAAATTCTCATCAGGGAAAAGTGGGTAAAGTCAGATCAAGTGTGCACCATGTATCAGCTGGGGGTTTTGGTCATAAGGCTAAGTCTGGGGGACAGAAGAAAAGGAACTTGGGACCCAAGAAACAAAGATTCAAGAAACCGGTTAATCAAAACCCTAGCTCAAAGCCGAAGAGGACCGGACCTTGCCACGCCCGTGGAGAGATTGGGCATTATGCGAGAGAATGCAAAGATCGAAAACCAGGACCGGTAGAACATGTAGTCGAGCAAGTCATTGATATGATGGCAAATTTGAACCTTAGAGAGATTTTCATCATCTCTTCCCTTACCCAAGCAATCTGTTCTCGAGGATGATTCGTAGACACTAGAGCCATTGTGCATGTTTGTGGGTAACGAGAGAGATTTCACACTTATCGTCCAGCACCACCAGGGACAATCGTGGTATGTGAAGATGGTCATAGATTTGAATTTCAAGGGAGAAGCAATGTTCGCTTGAATTTCACATGTGGTGAATAGGTTACCCTTCGAGATGTTCTTCATGTTCCTACTATCTCAAAGGGGTTGGTTTTTGCGGATAAGTTTGACAAAGGTGGGTTCAAGATGGAGCTTGAGAAAGGAAAAATTGTGATCACTAAGGGAAGAAGGTATGTTGGGAGGGCGAACAATTGTTTAGTAATGTATCATCTTTCCTTTAGTGATTAGGGTAGTGCGAGTAGGTCAAGCGTTGAAAGTGGTGGTTATAATGTTGAAAATGTGCCTTGTGTTTGTATGAATGATGTAATTGATGGAATGATTGCTAATGTGAATGAAATGAACTATTTGTTATTTTGGTTGTTCAATTTCTTTATGGCATAAACGTTTGGCACATACTAATGTCAAAAACATTGAACAAATGCAAGCTAAAGGAGTGTTAAAATATGACACGAAAATTTTTGAGAAATGTGAAACTTGTGTGAAATCAAAGTTTACAAAGAAACCATTTCCATAAATTAAGAGAAGTACATCATTACTTGAGTTGATTCAGTTTGATATATGTGAATTAAATGGAATACTTACTCGAGGTGGAAAAATGTATTTCATCACATTATGTGATGACACCAGTCGGTATCTAAATGTTTATTTGCTAAGATCAAAAGATGAAGCTTTTGATGCATTTAAACTATATAAGGTTGAAGTCGAAAATCAACTTGAAAGACTCATCAAAATTCTTCGCTCGGATAGATGCATAGAATATTTCAACCATGAGATTGACACATTCTGTGAAGAGAATGCAATCAAACATGAGAGAACATTATCATATACTCCCCAATAGAATGGTTTGGCTGAGAGAAAGAATGTAACCCTATATGAGATGGTGAACTGCATGTTGAACCAATCTGGTCTACAAAACAATATGTGGGGGGAAGCACTTTTGACTGCTTGTTATGTCCATAATAGGATCACTACATGTGTGGTTTCTACAAGTTCTTATGAGTTATGGAAAGGTAGAAAGCCTAACATAAACTATTTGTAAGTGTAGGGGTGTGTTGCTTATTATAGGACGCCCGATCCTAAGCGATCCAAATTCGGAGATCAAGCTATTAAGAGTGTGTTCATTGGATATGCTCATAACATCAAGGCTTAACGATTATTGGATGATGAATCTGGTGTCGTCGTAAAATCCAGAGATGTGGAATTCTTCGAAGAAAATTTTTCTAGAGATGATGAAAACTCCAATAACACAAAACCTACAAGTACTTCTCGAGAAATACTCCCACCTTCTTCTATTGTAAAGAAACCAAAGAGAAGTATCAGGGCTAGAATAGAGGAAAGTTTTGGAGAAGGTTTCTATTCTTATTTGGTTGAAGAAACACAAAATAAAGTGATAAGAGAGTTCATCTTTGCCATTAAATTGGATGATGATCTTAAGACCTTTACTAGAGCCATGACATCTAGAGATGCTCCTTTGTGGAGGGAAGTCATCAATGACGAAATGGACTCAATTATGGGTAATGGAACTTAGGAGTTAGTTAATATACCCAAAGGGAGGAGACCCATAGGATCCAAGTGGATATTCAAGAGAAAATATCATCCAGATGGATCTATATCTGCCTATAAAGCAAGATTAATTGCTAATGGCTATATGTAGCGAGAAGGGATCGATTATTTTGATACATATGCCCCAGTTGCTAGGATTAGTTCTATTAGAGCTGTCATAGCAATATCAACTTTGAAAAGATTGTACATTCATCAAATGGATGTGAAGACAACCTTTTGAACAATTATCTCAAGAAGGAGATTTACTTGGAGCAACCTGAAGGTTTCGTGATACCTGGAGAGGAAAAAAAGTGTGTAGACTTGTTAAATCCTTGTACAGGTTGAAGCAAGCTCCCAAACCATGTCATGAGAGATTTGACATCACTGTGACTGTTTTTTGGATTCCAATACAATAGTGTATAACTCATTTGTTGGTATTGTATTATAACGACATATTTGACTGTGAAAGACCCCAACTTTCGTATTTATGAAAGACCCAAACTTTCATACTATTCCAACATTATTCTTAAGTTACTTCCTCGAAACATGCTACATGCATATTTATAAAACAATATTTTATATAGATAAAGTGATTACAAAGGATTGGATACAAACCGACTAAGTTTTATTACATTTCATATCTACCCAGGAATCTACTATTCATATACATACATGAACATTAAAATACATAGAAATAGTATTAACTATTCTAAATCTTTCAGCAGTATAAAACTATATTGGATACTCATCACCTGTAATTGTTAAATATTGAGAGGGAGAAGCGATAACGCTTAGTGAATTCAATAAATAGATACAATATAATCTTATGCCTTATATATATATCAATATGACAGAAGCAAAAGGGAACAAGAACAACAATAGCATATGCGTATCATATGTCACGCTTTCAATATCAACTCAAGATTTGATTCAAAGATTTACGATCAATGAGACATAACAATTTCCATGCTTGATATGCATGAATAAAGCTTTTGGCCCAAACGGCACAGAAGATACACAACTTCATATTAACATTTTGGTAGATTTTAGGCTTAAAGCCCTGTCTAACCATTTGCCAATACCATAGAATAGAGTTCATTCTCTTACGGAGTCATGCTCTACATGGTTAGAGGCTACATACCAGTCCTATCTAACCTTCTGCCAATGCCATATAATAGAAGTCATTCTCTTACGAGACATGTTCTACATGGCCAGAGGCTACATATCAGTACCACCGTGAATCTAAGTCCTTTTACTGATCACATGGTCAAAGGTATAACTTTGCTATTAAAAATAGCGAATAAAAATAACCCGGAATAATAACATTGAAAAGCACATAGCACATATAACACATAACATACAATTGGTCCTATATATTAAACTCACCTTAAAATAATCGGGGGTTAAAATAGTAATTTGAGCAGCATATCGGCTCCAAATATGGCTTTATTTGTTGAAAATCGGGAGAATTAGCTAAAAACCGGACTCTAAAAAGGTAGAGCTTCAAAACCGAAAAGATAAATTTTTCGGGCTTCCCGGCACTTCGGGGCGTGTTTCGGGTGTTAAAAGTGACACCGGGGCTTCGGGGGATGTCAAATTAGTCAAAATATGGAAAAAGGGGGTGAAATTGCCAAATTTCTCAAACTACCAGAGAGGTCTCGCAGGCCCTCTATTTATAGGGGAGAGGCTCGGATCCGAGGGCTGAGAAGGCTGCACGCGGCAGCAGATGCGAGGGTCGGCCGAGAAGGGTGACTCAGCGAAGACACACGGCAGCTGCGCAGGGCTCCAGCGAGGCTCGGTTCGGACAGCGAGGATGGCGCGTCATCGGCTCAGTCTTCGGCTCGCTGACGGTGCGCAGGTGGGTTGCGCATGCGAGGGTGATCAAGGGGGTGTCTCCTGCGAAGGTGTTCCAAGCTTAGTGGTCCTCGGGCTTGGTCCAATCAGAAGGCAACACGCAAGGCTGCGGTCCAATCAGAAGCGAACACCTGTCCGACACGTGGAAGCCTCGCATACGAGGGTGACGTGGCATTTCACTATTCATACGAATTTTCTCGAAAAATATGCAAAAACTTCTAAAATCCATAACTTTCGCACACGAGCTCCGTTTTTGACGTTCTTTATATGCACGCGAAGCTAGAATTATGCTCTACAACTTTCGTTTAGACTTCGTCGGCTAATTTTGATTTTAATTTTAATATTATTATTTTTAACAGACCGCGACAGGAAAATCCGTTAAAAATTCATAACTTCTTCATCCGACGTCCGTTTTCGTCAGATTTTTTACCGTTGCACTACTAATGACGAGACCTTCAATTCTCGTTTAGGTTGTGTCGGCTAAAAATCACTCGATCTAAAATTCGAGTTTTTAGCTGTCTACTGCTAAGCTGAAACTTCGAAAAATCATAACTTCGTCATACGAAATCAGATTCAAATGGTCTTTATATGAAAGTTGATTATTTTCATGAGTTCTACAACTTTCATTTACATTACTAAGGCTAAAAATTAGTTTATCGAAAACTAAATTTTTACGCGACAAGGTATTTTCCGGATTTATCACGGATCTTCGTTTGGTCATAACTTTTTCGTTATAACTTGGATTTCGATGAGGTTTTCGCCTAAATGTTTCTAACGAGATTATCTACAACTTTCAATAATAAAATTTTACTTATTTCAAATTTTATATTTTCGCTAAATTTTCATGATTTGGCTATTAATTGGAATCTCATAAGACTTCCAACATTTTATGAGTGATTCTAAACATAGTTTTACTTCATTTCTAGTAAAAACTAGCTGTTAGAACTCAACACTCAATTTTATTCACTTTTAATAATAACAATAAACAATTTCAAAACGTGTATGTTACAGACTGTCACTACCTACTTATGTTTGAACATACACTTCATCGACATTTCTCTGGATATAGGATTTCTAATTATTTCAAAGTAAAAAAAAATTATTAGTGAAAAGAAACCTAAGTTATCATTTTAGTTTAATTCATAACTAGTTTCTTTAATAGTTTAGTTTACTTATAAAAAATCACTTGTATTATCTAATTCACTTATTAATTAAAAAGTAATACATTTGGCAAGTAAGCAAAATGTGGTCAAGTCATTGAGTAGCGAGACACACTCCTTTCGGTATATAACATTTTTGGAAAATGTAACAACCAATTATTGTACACTAGTCTTCAGATAGTGGCGGGTCAAAAAAAAATATTAGTTGAGTCCATCTTATATAAAAAGTTAAAAAAAATTAAAAGTAGAAAAAATCTGAACTTTTTAGATTTTTGGGGGGTTTTTCTATTAAAAATATTACAAAAATAGGATTTTCTGCAAGATGCCAAAAGGGGTAATTTGAGCAAAAGATGAATTTTTAAAGGTGTTTTTAGTAAAATGAGGGTTAGGATCCAACCATAAACCCCTTTATAACACCCTGGATCCGCGGGTAGCCTCCGATTTATATCAACTAGCATTACAACTAAAACTAACTTCGCGTTATAGTTTCTGTTCGGGAAAGTGTTGTATGGAAAAATTTTCTAACTGGGAAAGAAATCATGTTGTTTGATTATACATCTAATTGACTATGTTGAATAAAAAATGACAATATTACCCTGCTGTTCTATATTGTGATGGATGATGTTGCTGAATAATTATAAAAACATATAAATTATCATACAAAATCAAAATTACACAATAATCATTTAAAAATCCAAATAGAATGTCATTGTTTTTAATTTATTTTTCTCATGTTGATGTTACGTTATTATTATTTCTAGCAATTTTAACTTTTTTATAACTCAACATGTGATTCTTGACCCGGTTTATTTCCGATAGTGGTGGGATGGATGATTTTTTAAAAATATATTAGGATGATGGTGGTCCTGTCTATAAAATGGATTAATCCGATAAAAATGAATTAATAAAATAACTAAAGAGATTAATAATACAATATAATAATATTTGTAAGTATAAATATAATATCTTAGAATGAAATGAAACAAAACAGAATGGTGTTTGGGGATAAACATGGTTTGAAACAATGGAGTCATGAGCGTCTTTTAAGGGTGTTCGTGGTGAGCAACCGCATATGGCCCATGTCGTAAAAGGATCCAATTTTTACATGTGATTCGTTGTAATAAACTAGAAATCTCAGCCCAAAAAGAAAATTGATTCCAAGGTATTTTCAACACGCTAAAGTCAGTTCACCATCTGATTCTCGTCAATCCAAGTATGAAGTCGCTCCTTGAACTTGCTAAGTCGTTGAAGGTGTGTATGTTTGGTTATTGATTAATTGATTGTTTCAAAATCGTTGAAGGCGTGTATGTTTGATTATTGATTAACTCATTAGGAGTATTTATTATGAAAGAGTTTGTGAACAACTTTGTTCTAAAAATGGTATGAGAACATTGTGATTCATTTAACTATGTAAGATTAAATTCTATATTATCGTTATTTTTTATTTTATTTTTCTAACAATTATCAACTTATCGTAATATTACTAAATTTCATTTATATATAATAAGATATTCTGTTTAGGGTGGCATTTTTAATTTTTCGCATATGGACTCAAAATCAATAAGATGCCTCCAAATGGAGTATTCATATGAGAAAAATGATTGTGGAAAATATTTAGAATTTTGAATGTTAAATAACAACCGACACTCGTCTAGACCAACTAAGACCAATCTGGATCCGATCCAACCAATTTAACATCTTTTTTCAATTCCGATCTAGGACCAAGACAAGACCTATTGAAAATTGAAATGCCAGATTGAACCGAGACCAAACTCATAGCTATCAATCTTAAGACCACCCACATCGGATCTTTCAAAAAGAACTTGCAATGCCACTAAGCTAGTTTTTAATGCCACTTGGATTTGTTCTGTCTATATCTGCAAGGCTTGCAAGTCTTTTAAGTAATTTTATATTACTATTTTCATATAACAATCACCGGTGTTGATTTTTTTTATAACTATTTTAATACCACTAATGAATTATGCTGAGTTGGCATTTTTTTTTACAAGACATTAAACATCCATAGGTGTGATGCTCTAAGCAACAATCTCAATATTTTTCAAAACCGATCCATAAGTCTTATTGTTTAGCTCTAACTAGTAACTACTTTGGATATCTCCACGAATCGGGATACACCACCAAAACACTTATACTTATTATTAATGAAAAAATAATTAATAATACACACTTGCGGAGATAACATTATACTTTTTCTATTAAACCTATAAAACATTAATGACGTTTTGATTTACGTTAGAAAAGTGTTCACAAAAGTGATAATTGCAACTTAAATCACTCGAATACGCTTTGTATTTGAGCATCTTTAGTGATATCTTTTTCTAAAACTTTTTACTATAGAAAACTTTTGGAAAGTTGTTTTTTTTAGTTGGAAAAGAAGACTTATTTGAGAAATCAAATCAAACACTTAGTTTTTCTATCCTTAATTTTTATTTAATTATTAGGTGTGAGACCCGTGTATTACATGGGTTTATTAAAAAGACCAAAAGTAAAGGCGTGACTAAAAATGATCATTCACGCAGGGTTTGATAGCCACAATAACCATATTCATAAAAAATAAGTAATGACTGAGTTTGTTACAGTTTGTAAACCATATGGACCATTTATGTAATTTGGTATTAATTAATCTATACTAATAAAATTAGTTAATTTGAATTCATAAATGAAAATTACTATCTATATTAATATACATATACATTAATTAATATATTAATAAAAAAAGTAATTCACAAATGAAAAGTTAATTTATATTAATTAATATATTAATAAAATTAATTAATATGAGATGACATTTAATATGTGAAATTTGAAAAAAAAAATAAATAAATAAATAAAAAACTATAAAAATAACAAGTGAATATTAAATAATTTTAAAAAAATCTAAAAAATGACAAGTATCAAAATGAAAAAGAAGATGACATATTACAAACTTATTCTTATTTGTTAGGGCATATGTTTTTTACATTTAATCCTTATATGTACTAACAATTTATTTATACCTTAATTATATTTAGATGTTAGATTTCTTTTAAGCCATATATTTAGTTAATTAACTGATTTAACGACACAATAAAAAAAATTATATTAAATAAAAAAAAGTTATATTATTTAAAAATAGTTGTCAAATCTTTCAAAATTAAAATATATCAAATATTATATAACATTGTGGTCTTTTATCATTTTTTTAATTATATACGTGAAATTTTTTTCATCTTTCTGAAAAAAAAACCAACAAAGTTTTTTTTTTTTTACATTAAGTGTCTATAAAATGTTTTTATCAAATGTTGTATGATGTGATAAAAGCAATATGGACGATATATGTATATTAAGTTTTTCCGAATATTCATATTATAATATAAATATTTATTTTAATTATAACGTCAAGTAATGTTCAATGTTTTCATATTCGCATTCTCATATTTTTATTTATTTTAGTTTAATGTTAAGTAATGTTTTTTTTTTCCAAAAATATGAGATGTTAGTAAATTAATAAATTATATGTGTAACCTTAATAAGATATTTAAGATAGATAAATGATAATTTAATTTATTTAAAAAAAGAAAATATTAAATCATTGAAAAAGCTATTTTATAAATTAAAAAAAAAAAAAAGACTTGTCAGGTGAATGTTAACTTAAAAATATGTGTTAAATGTAAAAATTTTCAAAAGGTCAAGCGGATGATATTAATTCATGTACCTTTATTTTTTGCATTACTTTCTAATATTAAATTGTTTTGTACACTCGACTAAGAACAAAAATGATTATTATAACTTTAGTATTAAAATCATACTCCTATTTAAAGTTTAAACCATATCTTTCACAGTACGTATGTCGTAAGTATTCCCATAAAAATTAATAGCACTCCTTTGATTTGTCGTATTTATACAAGAACAAACAAACTGACGAAGTGTGTCAAATCATTGAAACCTTTTTGGAACGACTAAAGTCCAAAACAAAGAGTGTATCTTATGCGTGACCAAATTGTCTAAATATGCTGTGCAGTTTGGCTTCATTGGTCGACCAGACTCTTTGGTATCATTATCTATTTTTAGCCATTGATTTGCTAGTTTATTCTTGAATCAGAACTACTAATTCCAAAACAAAACCACAAACTTCTTAATCCTATATTACTCGGAACGTTACTTACGAAATGTTGTTTGTTTTTTAGAATCCAAAATGTCTGCAGTTTGTGTATCATATTTGCAAGAGTGTTGAAACAAAATGAATTTCAAATAAATTGATTTTACAAATATAAAATGGTTTTTCAACACCAAAATTCTAATAATAATAGTCGTACAACATTAAAATAAAATTCATGTAACTAAATTAGTTTTACAATAACAATTTCATTTAAAATAATTCATTCCATATTTTACATCAACTACTCAGCAATTTCATCTCGTAATTGAGTCATATATTCATGGTTTGCTGTCATATCATGTGTTGGAATCTCATCTTTATCATCATCAACAACCACATTGTTATTTTGAAACGAGACATTAGGTTCATCGTATCTTGTGAAATACTAATCACTCAATCTTTCTTTTCTTATAAAATTATGAAGCATGAAACATGTCATGACAATGTTTCTTTGTGTAACAAATGGAAATGGTGTCATCTTCTTCAATATAGAGAATCGTGTTTTCAAAACACCAAAAGCACGCCCAATGACGTTCCAAAGTTTTGTTTGTCCATGGTTAATTTTTTTTTATTGGTTAATGCATGTCTTTTACAAAAATCTCCAAGTCAATACCTCACATTACGATACGGAGTTATAATCATCGAGTGTGTGCATATGCGGCATCACAAACATAATATTTCTCTATAAAAATGCAAAACACTAATCAATTTTCAAACTTAGATAAAAGTATTTAAAAAAAATCAAAAACTTACCTGTTGGTGGAAACGAGAATGATGCATATGGATCGGCTAATGCTTCTGATAATATTCTAAAATCATGAGCTACTCATTCCTAACCGGCCATAACAAACGTAAAAATCATGTTGAAGTCACAAATAGACAATATGTTTTGGTAATAATCGCCTTTTCCCCTACTTATTTATAAATCTTGTTTCTTAGCACGGACAACATGTATCAAAGTGTCATCAAATGCACCAGCTGCTCATTTGAAAACTTGTCGTAGCCTCTTAATATGTCCTAGAATGTTTGGATTCGGATTAAAAGAAGTTGGAACTATAATGTATTTTGCGAAAAATATAATTTTGTCCAACACTTCATAAAAAAAATTATGAATTGTTTGCTTTGAGTGTTGAAATCTTTGCATGATAATCTCGTAACGTTGATTGTGACTAGGGGTGTCAAAAAAACCGGAACCCGCATAACCCGACCCGACCCTAACCCGAATAAGACAAATCGGTCGGGTTTAATATGGTCAAAAATATCATTCGGGTTATTCGGGTTTACCCGAAAAACCCGAAACATATATAGGGTCGGGTTTCGGGTTGATTTTATAGCTCTTATTCGGGTTCGGGTTCATCCGAATAACCCGTTTAAGCCATATATCCCCTTACCAGTTTGTATTGTATAACCCTTTCAAATTGTACCCTTATTTACGTTTCCTTCAAACATATCATATAAAAGTCACGCATTCTCATCTTTGAAGAACACAATTCACAAAATCCTTTACCTTTTTTCTCAATGTCACAAACATAAAAGCCCTCACGTACACACTATCATTGTGTGATGATAAAACTAAAATTACCAAATTATTAAGGTAGATTGCATTATTTTAGTAATAAAAAAAACTGACAAATACATCTTGTTATGAGAATTAATGAAAACTTTGGAACATTTCTTATATTTAATTAATGAAAACTATTTCTATGTTTATCAGCCATTATTGCAATGTATACATTCATTGCATGAAATACAATTTATTATACTGCCTAATTGCTATGTGTATTGTACGTGTGGTGTGTTAATTGCTATGTGTATTGTATGTGTGGTGGGTATGAGAACGTGACATTAATTTTATTTTCTTAACATTTTACATCTTAAGTCCATATATTAATTTTATTTTCTTAACATTTTACATCTTAAGTCCATATACATGTAAGTTAATGATTAAATTTGTACAACATTAATTCATTTCACATTTTAACCCGACTAACTTGAAACCCCGACCTTACTAACCCGAAACCCGATTAGCCCTAACCCGACTAACCCGTACCTTAATAGGGTCAGGTTTAGGGTCAAAAAGTTAAAAAAAAAAACCGACTAACCCGACCCATTTAACCCGAAACCCGATCGGGTTGACCCGATTAACAGCCCTAATTGTGACCGGTCATCATAAAAAACATAGCCATCTTTTTCTCAACCCATACATTTTTGTTATCCTTTAATGAATAATTTACTCTAAAATAAGCACATAATCAGACAAAAGATTCACGGGACATGTGTAGTACTTCAACACATTGTAAATGATTACGTTGCATTAACTCTAACGTGTATTCGTGTCCCATCATTTCCGAATCATTATCCCGCACTCATTTCACACTCTTCTTTCAAAAATAATGGACATACAAGTACATAAGAATTACAAAAAGTATCTTTTGATCGTGATCCATTATGAACCTATTAATCAACAAAAGTAGAACTTTAAAAAACATTACATTAACCATATTTCAAATAGCAAAAAAAACATTATTGTAACATCCCAAAATTCAGAGCAAAATTTTCATTTAAATATTTAAGTGTTTATCCAATTCACAACCACAGAAATCCTAAATAAAACCACTAAACTCAAAACATTTATCAGAGTATCATAAAAAATTATGATATGCACAAATCTCCCGTGGATGCGATGCAATTGAGTCGTGCCCTTCCTTTAATATAAGAAAACTTGAAAACATTTAAACCATAAATCGTAAGCACAAAGGTTAGTGAGTTCCCCAAAATACCACATACAACACATTACGAATAACAGTTATATGTTATCAGCAACCCTTGAGACTACTCGAAGTCTCAGTGGACAAACAACATGCTATGTGGGTTATCATCAACCCTAGAGACTACCCGAAGTATCGATGGGAAAACAACATGCACTATGGGTTATCAGCAGCCCTAGAGAATACCCAAAGTCTCAGCACACATAGTAACACATATCACAGTAACATCAAATAAGACCCAGTTAGTCAGCACATATATACTACCACACAGGCAAGTATAAGGAGAAGAGTCACCTCAACCTGCTGACAAATAATCTCACATACACGTTGTTGCTACAAACAACTCCTCACACTAAACATATCCAAAACCATCCATAATTAATAATTACGGTAGTAACTCATAATCAAGTGTCCAAATCATATCTCTCTTTCTAAGGGTAAAATACCATTTTACTCTTCCCATTCTAGACCCAACCAACGAAGCCGAAAGTCTAAAAATGAAATAATCTAACCTTTGGGAGTATGCAATGTATACTCTTTTAGTGCACCTTGCGTACCAAGCTTCCAAAGAAAATAGGAAAGGCATGAGTTACGTGTTGCATACCTGAGGTTACCTCCAACACTGAGATCTAAACTTAAAGGACATCCTAACTCATAAACTTCATGACTTTATGCATTTACATGGATTAAAAAGGCCCAAAACCAAACTCTAGGTCATAACTTCACAAAGTGGACAAATAACGCATGCATGGTTGAACTACAACCATCAAGGTATGGTTTTTGTGCACTAGAATCCTCAAAAACATCAAGAAATGCTATCCTAAGCTCTAGAGTAGCTTATACTAACAATAGTCAAAACCATGGGACCAAAACTTGCCAAAACCTTAAGCTAAACTAGATCTATGCATGAGAATCATAAAGGTTGAATCTCTATATGTTCTGAGTTCTCAAATGAGATGGTATATCAGGATCTTCAAGCTTGAGCCACACCAATCCTTAATAAGAGACTTCTTCTTCTTTAAGATGCACCATTAACACCCAAAAACACTCAAGGGGCTCAAAATCTTCAAAAATGGGGCTCGGCTTCGAGATGATGTTTTAGAGAGGTGGAGGCTAAGTATGGAGAGGTTTCCCAGAAATTAAGGATCTTAAATAGGGCTCAAACCCTAAAAATTAGGGTTTTAAATTTGAGTGAGTATGCCCTGCGTACTTCCTTGTACGCCCAACATACTCAAGAGGGTCCCCGCTTCTTTTAATGAGGTACGCCCTGCGTACATACTATGTACGCCCTAAGTACACAATCACTCCCAATTCCATCTCAACTTGAAATAGTCGTAACTTCTTCATTCCAACTTCGTTTTTGGTGTTCTTTATATCCACGTAAAGGTCTTGAAGAGCTCTACAGCTCTATCTTGTCGCTTTTGGCTCATCATTGGTTGAACATAAAACCTCAACCCTTGCAAGTGGTCTGACACATCGATTTCCTCATTTCACCCTTGGTTCCAATACACGATTTAAGGGCCCATACCTCCTTGATAGCAATAAATCCTTCATTAAAGTCCAAACCTTACTTCCTTAGATCCCCAAAGCCTTCACATATTAAAATTATGGTCCATGATCCCTAACAGAACGTTCTGAAATAGGGTGTTACAACTCTCCCCTACTTAAATTAGATTTTGTCCTTGAAATCATTCCTTACTATCTCATTTACCAAACTAGGCGATCCTAATTGAACTCCCTGAATCCTAATTAAGACTGGAGAAGTCACCTTACTCTGATGACCTCCCACTCTTACTACTTTTGAACCCAAATTAGTAGAAATCACAATCCCTAATGAATAATGAACCTCAACACTTTTCCCTAAGACGACACATGTCCATCCACTATTCCTGAAACTGAAAAACCTATACGATGTGTGACTCCCAAATAGACAGAACCATTCCAAAACGCTCCCATAATGACTCAACTTCATAACCCGAACCAAAGAAACCTATCCTTCCTGAACAAATTTAGAGATACCCGAAACATATACGCCCCAACCATTTACTGGTGCCGAAAATCCCAATAAAAAACAACATCAACTCCAGACTCAAAAACTGAACAGATAGGGGTGGTACTCGTCTATCCGCCAATACAACTCCATCAGTCATTTAATCCTAGTGAAACACAACTCAACAACCAACACACAAACGATCACCAAGTCTGCTTCACTCGAGTGATTTCTACAAACTGAACTGTGTTATTAGATTACATTCGACCCCATCACAGCCTAAGAATTACCCAGGTATCACAAGTGTTGAGGCCCACTCACCACCTTCACCCACCCCTATGATGATCTAAATCATCCTAGAGAATATTACAGGCCAAATCATGGACTTCCATCACTATCGCAACCATCTACCAACCTAGTGAATGTTACGACTGTCCCGCAACCTTACATCACTTCCATAACCACATACTATCCTAGTGAATGCTACAGTTGCTTCGCAGTCTTACATCACTTCCACAACTGCTTACTAACCTAGTGAATGCTACAGCATCTCCGCAGTCTTACATCATTTCCACAACCGCTTACTAACCTAGTGAATGCTACAGCAGCTCCACAGTCTTACATCACTTCCACAACCGCTTACTAACCAAAATCGATGTGAGTCAAAACTCCGTATTGTTGGACTCTATCAGGTGTTGGGGTCGTGCTTCAAATCCCAAAGCCTTCATCAAACAAGAACAAGAAAAAGAGGTCCTAACACAACCCTCAACATGAACCTAGCCATGACTCCATATCATTTGCTCCGCTGCTTACCACTGACCAAGGAACATATTCCTTGCTTAAACCCTTAACCCTTTTGCAAAGAGAACTGGCTCTCTGACGTTTAAACCCTAAACCCTTAAATGCTCAGCTGTTAAGTTAAAAATGTTTGTTTGAGAATTGTATATATTGCCAGTTTTTTTTACAAATATAGTCATCTTGTGTATTTGGCTTTTAGATTGTCATATGCATTTTTCATTTGTTTTTTAGTCAAATCCATGCCAAATTTTTCCTTAAGAACTCTTGTAAGCCTCATCCATGAATCTTTATGCAAACTCAATCCTTTTCTACCCATATTCTCTGCTTCATCAATACAAGTTTCCAATAAGATTTTAAACGCTCATTGGTCCATTGTTGTTTTTCTCCCATTTCTAATATCCAATATATCATAGACAAATAAGATTTCATAAGGTATTGTAGTATTCACAAATATTATTTCATAAGGTATTGCATATCATACACGTTTCAGCAAAAATTAATTTAACATGTATATCATACACATTTCAACAAAAAAAACATTCAACAACAAATTAACATCATTATTTAAGCAATAAATAGTATTTTCAACAAGAATCACCACATTAACATCATTATTTCATATTTTAATCAAGAAAAAGCTTCATTTCACCAATGTTATGGAATTTCTGGCAAAATACGTAAAAGAATATTAATTTTCAGCAACATTCAACAAGAAATTCAAGCAAGAAAGGTTATTTTCAACAACATTTTCGGATTTCCAACATCTAGCAACAAATTTAAGCAAGAACAAAATTTTTTAGCAAAATTAAACAACTTATTTCACTAAATTAGAGAATTTTCCATCAAAATTAAACAAAAAAAAAATTAGAATTGAAAAAAGAAAATGAAACAGAGGAGCCGACCTTTTTCGTTCAGTAAAGTCCGACAATCTCGTTTGGTCGTCGTCTGGTCGGTCGATCAGAGAGGATAATGATCTTGTAACATCCCAAAATTCAAGCCCGAAAATTTCATTTTTAAATTAATAATTTCTAAAACATTTTACCATAACACTGTCAATAAAGCAACACATTACAAAATCATAATGTTGTGTCCTAAACCATGACATCAAAAATAAGGAAAATCAGAGTACAATCCCAGAATGTCCGATGCGGAATCATGTGTTTGTGTGTGTGTGATGTGATGCTACGCCGCTAGCTCCTTCCCCTTAGATGAAGAGGTACCTGAAACCAAAACCGAAACTATAAGCACAAAGCTTAGTGAGTTCCCCCATCATACCACATACCATACAATATCATCGGTATCTTTCAACCGGTAACTTCCATCGGTATCTTTTAACCGGTAACCGTCGTCGGTATCTTTCAACCGGTAATCATCATCGGTATCTTTCAACCGGTAACTGGGGAGTATTCCACCCCTACCACTAGCATACCATAACAAGATAGAAACATACAATCAGGCATATCCGGGTACTGACCTACACTTCGGTCCTAAGGACCGCTGTCAGGGAAACTAATCCCTATTAAACACATAACATATCATTCAGATATAAATCATGACCAAAGCACACAACCAAACCAAGATAATTATCACAAAGACAATCATCTTCTAAATATTCTACTTTGGTGGGCCGACATTGTGGCCTTAGACCCACCTGTCACACCCCAAAACCAAGAACGGCGGAAACGTTCCGGGGTAGAGGACATCATGTTAAGTATCATAACAGTGTAAAGTAGTAAACAAGCAACAACATCATCCATTTCATTAAAAGTAAAGTTTTAATACATGTGTGTTCTTTCATAATGTACAACAATAAAATGAATAATCAAAATAAGACGAGTCATGTCTGTGCTCCGTCTTCTCAAGGCCTGGCCATCGTACCTGTCTGACTGGTGACCTGAGAATACAAGTTATTTTGAAAGCCAGTATCAGCCTAAAGCTGGTGAATTCGTAAGTATTTAAGTGTCATTGTCTTGTTTTGGAATGCTGTTATGAAAGCCATGTAAATCTTTAAAATGAAACAGTTGATGTAAGTATGAAAACCCTAGAAAATCTCATGTTTCCTACTAGTATGAAATGTCGTCTTCTACCATGACCCGAATGTTTTGATATAAGAATGATAGTTTTTCCTTCTTTTTGTCTATTACAAACAGTACTTAGTCTAACTCTTTGTTTATGTGAATGTATCACAAAATAAAGTAAATAGGAAAAGAATATAATCGTCTTCTACCAAGACCCGAATGTTTTGCTATGATAATGATAGTTTTTCCTTCTTTTTGACTATTATAAACAGTACTTAGTCTAACTCATCGTTTATGTGAATTTATCACAAGATAAAGTAAATAGGAAAAGAATATAATAGTCTTCTACCAAGACCCGAATGTTTTGCTATGATAATGATAGTTTTTCCTTCTTTTTAACTATTACAAACAATACTTAGTCTAACTCATCATTTATGTGAATGTGTCACAAAATAAAGTAATAGGAAAAATATAATCATGTAAGTGTTATCCTTTTGTATTAGGATTAACACGGCATAGCGAATTGCGAAATGTATAACCTTTGAACATCCATAGATTATTCAATTGTCCTCTGTAGCTACAGTAGGTGGGAGGAAGGGTTAGTCACGTAACTGGATTCCTAATATAAGTATTAACCGTAGGCATTTGTAGATGTTCATCAACCTCTGTAGCGAACAGTAGGCCCGAGGAATGGTTAGTCCCGTAACTGTATTCTAATATAAGTAATAACCGTAGGCATCCGTAGATGTTCATCGGCCACTGGTGCTAACAGCTGGGGTTCGGAATGGTTAGTCTCGTCTAGATATCCCGTTGAACTGGGATAGGCAGGACAATTTACACAGAAGGTACTAATAAATCATCCTAGTGAATTGGGGTACAAGTATCCATGTAAATGTACACAAGAAAATGTATCTACATAAAGGTACTCATGTATGGCATT
Organism: Lactuca sativa; assembly: GCF_002870075.4. Taxonomy (NCBI): domain Eukaryota; kingdom Viridiplantae; phylum Streptophyta; class Magnoliopsida; order Asterales; family Asteraceae; genus Lactuca; species Lactuca sativa. The sequence goes on along the minus strand of NC_056628.2, from coordinate 139,236,330 downwards.
GATGTAAGCGTATTCATCTAAGCGTATTCATGTAAGCGTATTCATGTAAGCGTATCTATGTAAGCATATTCATGTAAGCATATTCATGTAAGCGTATCTATGTAAGCGTATTCATGTAACATGTAATGTATAGTATAGACTCATGAATGAACTGACTCTGATGTAATTCCTTGTAATAGGAATAATGTTTTGTATCTTCTAACTATCCCTATAATAGTTAACTGGAAGGTAATTGGTTGTTCAAGCAGGTTTATACACCCTTGCTACACAAGAGTGTAGAAAACTGAATGAAGGATGAAAACTATAATCATCAATACATATATAAGAACATAAGTGTATAAGTATAGTTTTGTTCAAGAAGGTAAAAATGGTTTTGTAAGATATCTATGAGTATTGAACAATAATTAACAATGACTTGATGTCATTTTAATAAACATTTCAAATGTAATACTTTTGATAACAAGGTAGTTTTAAGACAGAAAACCATTTCATGCATCACATTTTGAAGTATGTGAAATCTACTGGATGAGAACACAGTTATAAAAACATATGAGTGATTTAATAACATACTGTTTTCTACTTGTATCCCCCCATTAAAGCATTTAAAATCATTTAAAACATTGATTAAGGGGTATGAACTCACCTGTTGTGAGTGGTTCTAACGGGTATGCGTGTATGGATGAGATGTTCCACGAATGAAATCCCGAGACACAATAAGTCCTAAATGACATATAAGGATACATATTGACATGAATATAGTGTTTATAACATCTATATGAAAGGAAACACTTTCCGGGACTAGGAAACACCTTAACCAAGTGTTGGAACCACATGTGATTCAACATAGGAAGGTATAAAGGCACTCACATGAGTCTACTACCATGAGTTCACGGCCCAAGGGAGTTTACGACCGTAAACTCATGGCTACTCATGTGGGAATACAAGTTTGAAGGCTAGGGTATAATTTAGGGACATTAGCTCTAACCTAGGATGAAGAAAAACCCACTTTCTTCTGAGTTTTAAGGAGTTCACGACCCTAATGAGTTTACTGCCATAAACTCATGGCCATTTGTGTTTATGAGGGTCCTAAAGGTCATAAAGAAGCATCCTAATTTCAAGCCTAAGCCTTAGGAAGTGTTTGTGGCATCAAAACACCCCTAACTTGAGTTTACGGCCCATGGACCATTTGGTCATGTGTTTGCGGCCGTAAACACACATGGGTGTTGGTATTTTCATTGTTTTGGGTCCTAGACACATCAAGGTAAAGTGCTATGTTTGCCTCTTGGCTTAATGAAGGTATTTAAGGCATTTTGGCAACCTAAAATGGAGTTCACGGCCCAAGAACATCCTTGGCCGTGAACTCACTTTCAACCCTTGATTCTTAGTGTTTTGGATGTCTAAACAAGGCATGGGTAGTCTCTTGGTTCCGTTCAAAAGTTTGGAGGGACATTGGGCACACTTTTGGCCCTAAATTTAGTGTTCACGGTCCAAGAAGATTTTGGGCCGTGAACACCATTTCCTTGGTGTTTTGAGGTTGTTTTCTATCCCTAAACTTATTAGTGTACAAGTCCAAACTAGTTTCATGGCTTAAGGAAGGACTAGGCACCATTTGGCCCATATAAAAGAGTTTACTCTCCAAGTGTTCTTGTGCGGTAAACTCTCAAATATTGGGGTTTTGATCCGATTTTGATGTTATTAAGCACAATCTAAGCTATATAATAAAACTACATGGAAGTACTCACGATTTGGGATGAAAACCCAAAGATCTGTGAGAGAGAATTCGACTTTTCTCTAGTTGGAAATGTAACTAATGAATGAATATGATTCAGATTTCTATATATAGTCCTGGGATTTTTGGCAGAAAATATTTTATTCCCGAAATGAACTCTAATATCATAGAGTTTTGGAATAACAGTGTTACACAAAACCTTAGTGCATCCACTCTCCTGATATCTCCTTAAGTGTAAATCCTGAAATATTCAAACTTATACCCAAAAGTCTGGAATTTCACTGTAACTGTTCTAACTTCTATTGACTTGATATGGTTTGTTCAGAATGGAAATTTCGGGTTGTCACATCATCCCCCTGATAGAGGGAATTTCGTCCCAAAATTAGAATCTATGTAAGGAAGTAGGTAGAAGTGATCGAGTCATGAGGTGGAAACTTCCTAATCGATTGGTTCTCGTGCTCATAAGTGAAACCGGGTCCTCGGTTGGTATTCCAACGAGCCTTCACTAACAGGCGACGGTGTTGCTTCGTTCGCTTGACCACTCAGTCGGGGTCACTACGGTTCAAATACGAAGGCGAGCATATCGTTAATATCGATCTCGTCGAGTGGGCTTACGAGAGTCCTAACAGAAAAGTAATGTTTCAAGTTCGAGACGCGAAGAGTAAAATGTACGTTACTGAGTTCGTGGAGTAGGTCTAGTTTGTGCGATATAGGACCGATTCTGGTAAGAATCTCGGAGGTCCTATCTATCTTGGATTTAGCTTTCAACGCTTTACGAAGCGTATTAAGCCATTCCCAGAGTGAGATTTCCTAAAGGATTTGGTCTCTCACTTGGAATTCCAAAGGTTCTTTCTCCTGCTTAACTTCCCAGTCAAGGGCCACCCCTTGCCGGGTCAAAGTCGAAAGGGTTATTGTAATTTGTGAGGAGTTCTGAATGGACTACGATAGTAGGTCTGTATGACCTAGGATTTGGCGAATTTTTTGTCGGTGACTACGGTGCCGACAAATTCCCAACGGTTTTGGATAATTTGCCAGAGTACTCAAGAATTTCCACATCACTAATAGTGTGTCTTAGGAAATTTGACTCTTTAATTCCAAAACTCGTGTTCAGAGAACTTTGCGAAAAGTACCTCCGAGGGTAATGTTTCTATGGGTTCTTTCTTACTATGAGGTTAGATAAGTAAGTCATTACATGGAGAAATGACGAACTGATCCCAGTAAGAAAGACGTACCCTACTCATTTAGCTCATGCATACTATGGGCGTATTGGTCCTATCCGAGGGGTATCACTACGGACTCAAAGTGTCTGCATCGAGTTCGGGGGTAGTCTTCAGGACATCCTTCCCTATCACTCGAACTGGTGATATTCAGATCTCAGGTCCATTTCTAAAAGTAATTCTTTCCCTGCGTTTGCTCAATCAACTCATCTTTACGAGGCACATATAATGATTTCTAAAGGAAATATTAACCGAGTCCCGGATCGTCGAGGTACATATGATGCAATCCCTCGACTTCTGGAAGAATAAGACCGGAGCTCTCAAGGGTGAGAAGCCTGGCCTTCCAATTCTATTGTTGAGTAGTTCGTTGTGTTGTCCGGGTTGTTCTTGTATCTCCGCAGGTGTTTAGACTGTGAGGCGATCTGGTTATAAGAGTCATACTGGGTTCTAAGTTTGTTCCTACGCCAATGCAAATACTCGTAGTCTTGGGCAGTCTCTGTCCTGAAGTTCATATTAGAATTCATACATGGTTCAACGATCACAATCTTGTGTATGTGAGTCGTATATAATTAAGATTGAAAAGGTAGTCGAATAACTGATTCTTCCTTAAGCTCACATCCCATCGAGGGAAAAGAAGTTAAAGTGGAATCATCAATTCTAAACCTGTAGAACATTGATTATATATCACTCTCATGTATACATTCTTTAGTGATAGATCGACCGTATGAATCTTTGGATTGAACTTGACGTACTGTACGAGTGATACTGCGGGGATTCCTTCGGAAAGGAAAAGAACTATAAGGTACTCCATGCATGAGTACTTTGGTGTTCTGATATGACGGCTTCGCTAAAAGACATTTACTGAGAAAGAGATGTACTTATGAAGCTGGTATTGCGAGTATCGAATTTACTCGAGTCGTATGATAAAGTCGGAATCATATGGGAACTAAAGACATTAGATTTGAACTTAAGGCGTTACAGACAAAACACAACAGTGCAACTTTTAATTGGGTTACAATACTTTTAGAGTAACTATAGGAATACTATTGCGAACAAAGTATACTACAAAAGACAAGTATACGCAGCACGAGAGTCCCTTAACTGATAGGATCTCTCAAAAGATAAGACTCGAGTTGCACTGGTTTTTAAACATGATTTAAAAGCATATAAAATACTGATGATTGGAAGTGAACCGATACTATAATAGGTTCCTTCGCTGCCCCTTTCCATTCTGAGGTCAAACTCTTCTTGTTCCATCGTCGATCTGCCTTGATGGGCAGTCTCTCTTGAAGTGCCCTATCTCGCCACATAGATCGCATATCCGAGAGTTTTCGACATTGGTGGTCGAAGTAATGTGTTGGATCCGAATTCTGCAGCAACGGGTAGTATGCCCGTCTCTATTGCAGTTAAAGCAGTGCGGTATATGACATCCTCCTAGATGATGGAAGACGCACTTATCGCACTTCGGTAAGTCCCCAGCATACGGTCTGGCTGGGTTAGGGGCAATTGGAATACCCGAAGGGATGGTAGTAGGAGGTACTGATGTCGTGGAAGTGAAGGTTGTTACTAGTGGTTGTTTCCTGTTCTCCCTTCGAAGCGATTTGTCCTTAGATTTAGCCCAAGCCTTCCGTTTGCTACACTTGGTCTTGGGACTCGGGGTGTCGTGGTAGTTTGCTCCTCGTTGAGGTGCTTGATTGTTACTCGGATTGGAATCGTTGTTAACAATCCCGCTAACATTTGCATTGTTAGCGTTAAGGTGGGTCAGAATAGTTAACACGGCAGCCGAGACTGCAGCTTGAAAGGTAGCTGCATCAATCTGAAGAATTGGTGTTTGGTTGAGGGGTTGATCGTTTTTTTTCTTTGGCGACATGATTCTGTTACACGGAAAGAGAAATGAATTTGTGAGCGAGAATGGTTGAACCTAGATGTAGTTCGATCGCTCATGTAAAGTATAGAAGTGTGCTCTCTAAGGTTTGACCTACATCCCTATGATGCAGTCCTATTACGGAATGGAAGTATGTTCACGAAGGTTTGACCTACATCCCTATGATGCAGTCCTAGCAATGATCGGGAGTAAGTTCGTACAATGGTCTCAAGATGTTTGTCGTTCTAGCCAAGGTATCGTTGGTTGGTGAATAACGTGATCCAACCATTAAAAGAGACTTGGAGATGTCTCCGGAGTCAAATTGCTATAGTCCAATGACTTGACTAGAGCATGTTTCAAATAGACTCTAATGAAAGTATGATAAGAGTATTTGAATAAAGAATGACACAGAAGTTAGCCGACTGTCAATATCTTTGATATTCATGACGTACAAGTTTGGGAAAATGACCTTGTAAAAAGGTCTTACATCATATCCAGAGAAGATAGTTCTTGACAGCATAAAGACCTAACCAAAAGTACTTACAGTACAAGATAGTTTCATAGAAAATGCCACATTGGGCATAGACAGAAAATGATTCCTTTCTAACAAGGAAAATAAAGTAGAGCAACTACTATTGGCGACGGTCATCCCTCTGGTGAACTCTCAGTTCAGCCAGTTAGCGTTCCACATCAAGTAGGTGTCTTTCGTACATCCTTTGGCGTACTCGATGTTCTATGACTTCGGCTCATGATTCAGCCAGTGCTTGTAGCAGGGTTTCATGGTTTCTCTTAGATCTCTCACGATCATCTTCTAGACGAATGGTGCGGAGGGTATGCATTCTCGCATCGGTGACAACTTCAGTGATCTGATGTAGGGTTGTCCTGCCGTGAATCTCATTTCGGGCCACTCTGCGGACCAAGATTGGCAAGATTCTGTATGCTGAGCCCCCCATTGCTCAGGTCATAGAAGCTTCGGTCACCATTAAATGGCATGGGCTGAGCTTGTCCTTGGCTCCATGTTTCCAAACATTCCACCCACTCAGGCGTCGGGCCATGAAAAGCCGGATGAGGGTTAGGAATTGGAAAGGGAGCTGTCTGGGGTAGGTTCTCAACCTTGGGTTCGGAGTTAGCACCGTCCGAAAGGTCTTCGTCATGGTGATCATTCACAGGGATAGGATGATCATTCTCTGGTTCTTCTCCAAACCATCCAGCAATGACCTCGTTTGGGAGGTACAGGTTGCCGTGGGGATGGAGTCCAGCCATGTTATCTACGCGAGAGTTTGGGTAAGGAAATAATTATTAGACGAACTATCTGGATAATTATTAGAAAAATCTTCATTATATATATCGCTATTTGTAAAGTGCATACCAGTTATATGTAATCAACACATGATAGGCCTTCAAATAAGTGACCTTAACCCCAAATTCACAAGGAATAGGGGTAAAGAAAAATTTCACCGATTCGAAGTCTATAACATCCTAGTTACATATAGCCTTAGTGTATCCACTTAGCAACTATCAACTTAGTAATGAAGATCCTTTTTAGTTCTCAAGTAAGTAATTATGGTAACACAAAACACCCCTATGGTATTTTTAAACTTAGGTTATGTTATAATGTTCTCATTGTGGTAATGTTGGTAAGTTTTTAGACTTGTTGCCATATCACAACCATTCTTGGGCATGTGCTAATCACTCCTCGGAACAGCATAGTTGATCAGGCTATGCCACTCCCAAGACTGACCATACATCCCCGAGCTTACCTGTGATATTCAACAATCTTAATACTTTTGTTCTTGTCATTGTGACACGGATTTTAGTATGAATGCAGTATACTAAATTAAATATTTTACTATTTAAAGTATAGACTCTTGGACAGAGTTTTTTAATCCCAATGTATTTATATTTAGTATATCTTTTATGGGTTGATATACTTAATTCACTATAAACAATGCTCTGATACCAATCTGTCACACCCCAAAACCAAGAACGGCAGAAACGTTTTGGGGTGGAGGACGTCATGTGAAGTATCATAACATTGTAAAGTAGTAAACAAGCAACAACATCATCAATTGCATTAAAAGTAAAGTTTTAATACATGTGTATTCTTTCATAATGTACAACAATAAAATGAATAATCAAAATAAGTCGAGTCATGTCTGTGCACCATCTTCTCAAGGCCTGGCCATCGTACCTGTCTAACTGGTGACCTGAGAATACAAGTTATTTTGAAAGCGAGTATCACCCTAAAGCTGGTGAACTCATAAGTATTTAAGTGTCATTGTCTTGTTTTGGAATGTTGTTATGAAAGCCATGTAAATCTTTAAAATGAAACAGTTGATGTAAGTATGAAAACCCTAGAAAATCTCATGTTTCCTACTAGTATGAAATGTAGTCTTCTACCAAGACCCGAATGTTTTGCTATAAGAATGATAGTTTTTCTTTCGTTTTGACTATTACAAGCAGTACTTAGTCTAACTCTTCGTTTATGTGAATGTATCAGAAAATAAAGTAAATAGGAATAGAATATAATCGTCTTCTACCAAGACCCGAATGTTTTGCTATGATAATGATAGTTTTTCCTTCTTTTTGACTATTAAAAACAGTACTTAGTCTAACTATTCGTTTATGTGAATGTATCACAAAATAAATTAAATAGGAAAAGAATATAATAGTCTTCTACCAAGACCCGAATGTTTTGCTATGATAATGATAGTTTTTCCTTCTATTTGACTTTTACAAATAGTACCTATTCCAACTCGTCGTTATGTGAATGTGTCACAAAATAAAGTAATAGGAAAAATATAGTCATGTAAGTGTTATCCTTTTGTATTAGGATTAACACGACATCGCGAATTGCGAAATGTATAACCTTTCAACATCCGTAGATTGTTCAATTGTCCTCTGTAGCTACAGCAGGTGGGAGGAAGGGTTAGTCCCGTAACTGGATTCCTAATATAAGTATTAACCGTAGGCATCTGTAGATGTTCAACAACCTCTGTAGCGAACAGTAGGCCCGAGGAATGGTTAGTCCCGTAACTGTATTCTAATATAAGTAATAACCGTAGGCATCCGTAGATGTTCATCGACCACTGGTGCTAACAGCTAGGCTTCGGAATGGTTAGTCCCGTCTAGATATCCCGTTGAACTGGGATAGACAGGACAATTTACACATAATGTACTAATAAATCATCCTAGTGAATCGGGGTACAAGTATCCATGTAAATGTATACAGGAAAATGTATCTACGTAAAGGTACTCATGTATGGCATTCATGTAAGCGTATTCATGTAAGCGTATTCATGTAAGCGTATCTATGTAAGCGTATTCATGTAACATGTAATGTATAGTATAGACTCATGAATGAATTGACTCTGATGTAATTCCTTGTAATAGGAATAATGTTTTGTATCTTCTAACTATCCCTATAATAGTTAACTGGAAGGTAATTAGTTGTTCAAGCAGGTTTATATGCCCTTGCCACACAAGAGTGTGGGAAACTGATTGAAGGATGAAAACTATAATCATCAATACATATATAAGAATATAAGTGTATAAGTATAGTTTTGTTCAAGAAGGTAAAAATGGTTTTGTAAGATATCTATGAGTATTGAACAATAATTAAAAATGACTTGATGTCATTTTAATAAACATTTCAAATGTAATACTTTTGATAACAAGGTATTTTTAAGACAGAAAACCATTTCATGCATCACATTTTGAAGTATGTGAAATCTACTGGATGAAAACACAGTTATAAACATATGAGTGATTTACTAACATACTGTTTTCTACGTGTATGCCCCCCCATTAAAGCATTTAAAATAATTTAAAACATTGATTAAGGGGTATGAACTCACCTGTTGTGATTGGTTCTAACGGGTATGCGTGTAGGGATGAGAAGTTCCACGAATGAAATCCCGAGACACAATAAGTCCTAAATGACTTATAAGGATACATATTGACATGAATATAGTGTTATATAACATCTATATGAAAGGAAACACTTTCCGGGACTAGGAAACACCTTAACCAAGTGTTGGAATCACATGTGATTCAACATAGGAAGGTATAAAGGCACTCACATGAGTTTACTACCTTGAGTTCACGGCCCAAGGGAGTTTACGACCGTAAACTCATGGCTACTCATGTGGGAATACAAGTTTGAAGGCTAGGGTATAATTTAGGGACATTAGCTCTAACCTAGGATGAAGAAAAACCCACTTTCTTCTGAGTTTTAAGGAGTTCACGGCCCTAATGAGTTTACTGCCGTAAACTCATGGCCATTTGTGTTTATGAGGGTCCTAAAGGTCATAAGGAAGCATCCTAATTTCAAGCCTAAGCCTTAGGAAGTGTTTGTGGCATCAAAACACCCCTAACTTGAGTTTACAGCCCATGGACCATTTGGTCATGTGTTTGCGGCCGTAAACACACATGGGTGTTGGTATTTTCATTGTTTTGGGTCCTAGACACATCAAGGTAAAGTGCTATGTTTGCCTCTTGGCTTAATGAAGGTATTTAGGGCATTTTGGCAACCTAAAATGGAGTTCACGGCCCAAGAACATCCTTGGCCGTGAACTCACTTTCAACCCTTGATTCTTAGTGTTTTGGATGTCTAAACAAGGCATGGGTAGTCTCTTGGTTCCGTTCAAAAGTTTGGAGGGACATTGGGCACACTTTTGGCCCTAAATTTAGTGTTCACGGTCCAAGAAGATTTTGGGCCGTGAACACCATTTCCTTGGTGTTTTGAGGTTGTTTTCTATCCCTAAACTTATTAGTGTACAAGTCCAAACTAGTTTCATGGCTTAAGGAAGGACTAGGCACCATTTGGCCCATATAAAAGAGTTTACTCTCCAAGTGTTCTTGTGCGGTAAACTCTCAAATATTGGGGTTTTGATCCGATTTTGATGTTATTAAGCACAATCTAAGCTATATAATAAAACTACATGGAAGTACTCATGATTTGGGATGAAAACCCGAAGATCTGTGAGAGAGAATTCGACTTTTCTCTAGTTGGAAATGTAACTAATGAATGAATATGATTCAGATTTCTATATATAGTCCTGGGATTTTTGGCAGAAAATATTTTATTCCCGAAATGAACTCTAATATCATAGAGTTTTGGAATAACAGTGTTGCACAAAACCCTACTGCATCCACTCTCCTGATATCTCCTTAAGTGTAAATCCTGAAATATTCAAACTTATACCCAAAAGTCTGGAATTTCACTATAACTGTTCTAACTTCTATTGACTTGATATGGTTTGTTCAGAATGGAAATTTCGGGTTGTCACACCACCCCTACTAGAAGGTAACTCACCTCGTACGAGTAGTTGCTGATAATCTGTGCGGGAAACCATTGTCTGCTGCTGCTCCGAAAATCCTCCGGCTACAATCCCCACAGAACACTCAGTCAAAAACTGATATTTACTCTTAGGGTAAAATGACTATTTTACCCCCACCAAGTCCAAGTCAAAGTCAACTTCCAGCTGACCCGACTCGCCGAGTTGGGCTGTTAACTCGTCGAGTCCTATTCCTTTACTCGTCCTTATCCACAACTCAACTCTTCGAGTTTGGCAACGACTCGACAAGTTTCCCTCCTTTACGAACATCAATGAACCTTCATCCGACTCGCCGAGTCGTATGAACACTCGGCGAGTTCACCTTCATCGAAAGAACAAGTCCTTACCTTGACTCTCCGAGTTGTATGAACAACTCGTCGAGTTCATCTTCAAACATAAGAAGATTGCCTTGGACTCACCGAGTCTGTTCTAGCACTCGTCAAGTCCCATGAACTCCAGGTCTAAAACTAAGTCCAATGTGTTGGGTCACTCTTTATGTCCTTCTACAACCCTTTTAACACCCAACTGAGTCCTTTGACCCTCAACAGATATGGGACTCAAAGCCTTGGACTCGTCAAGTCCCAAGAATGGACTCGTCGAGTCGATAACGTCCATACCCTAAATCCTCAATTTCTGATGTACTACACATGTCCAAATGATAGATCCAATCCCCTAAGCTCGATCTAGCATGTAAAGTTAGGAACTTTACGTGCATGCATGGGACTTTTGAGCCAAAAAGGCTCTAAAATGGCTCTTTTGTTGCATGGGGCCTTCCTTGGGTGCAAAAGCAACCCAAATCTGCCTTGTGACTCTCCCCAAGTGCTAGATCCGAAGTCTTGACCCCCAACCATGTTTGCAATCATGGTTGGCTACCTCATATGGCTTAAAAAGCCCTAAATCCTTCTCAAAATGGGATCTAACAAACAAGCAAGCAAGGTACAGACTTTATACCTTTCAAAGACTGCAAATGATGAACCAAACTCGAATCCTTCAGTATCCTCTTGATCCTTCTATGCTCTTCCTTCTTGCTTGAGGTCAAAACCCACAAAAATCACTCAAAAGCCTTAGATCTTGCACCAAAACACTTAGGGTTTGCTATGGAGGGTTTCTGGGAGCATAAAGGGGCGATGAAGGCTGTATAAGGTTGTTTAAATAGGGTGCAAACCCTCAGATTAAGGTTTTGTCCAGTCAGAGCCTACTCGTCGAGTCCATTACTTAATTGCCGCATCTCATCCCGCTACTACTCGGCGAGTTGGGCCTTCAACTCGCCGAGTCCCAGGCCAAAGATGCAAAATTACTTAAATAAAATACATACCAGGAATCAGGTGCTACATATCTGATCGGAGAGGGGAATATGGTGGATGAAGAATACCGGTCGTGGAGTGAGGGTGGGACGCATGAAGGGTGGGAGGTATCAGTGGAGGTGATGCGCTGAAGAGAAAATAAAAAATAGCAGCGTGTTTTTTTAAGTTAGAAGCCCGCAGATCCTAGAAGTGGGTAGTCCATGCCTGTATGGTGAAGACCTTGCGCATACGTTTTTTGATCTGTGCACTTAAGAAAAACATGCTGCGAGGATATATGCATGATGTGACAACTGGAAAACTTGGATTCGAACCCAGTCAAAAGATATACCATTTATAAGTAAAACCACATTGTAGCTTTGTTGCAGTATATCACCTATAGCCATGAGTACATGCTTATATAAGTTATATATAAATATATATGTTGAAACCCATGTTGATTTAAGTTTATATAAGTCACATAAGTCAAAAGGTTGAGTTGAAACCATAAATTAATATACTACATATGAGATTTCGGTATTTAGAATCTTGAAACAATTGGTTTTCGGTTTTGTAGGGACCAAGATCACATGTGTAGACCGAAATCTCAAGCCTTGGACCACTTAGGACCGAAATACCTTCTTTGGATCATGTCTAGGCCGAAAACTCAAGCCATGGGACCACACCAAAACCAAAATCAAGGTGATTTCGGTCATGGAATGGCTGAAATCACCATAAAGGTGGCCAAGTGGTGCCACTTTATTGGATATTCACCTTCCCAATGTGATAATTGTACATTTCATGCAAACATCAACTCACCTTAACTCATTTTATTCATATGTATACATGAGTTAGAGGCATTATCAAACCTATTTTCTTCACACTTGCTCTCAATTCAAAACCCATTTCCTTTTAATACTCATATTCAAACACTTCCAGGAGGCTTTTATCTTCAAAGTTGTTAATAGAAATCAAGGATAGTTGTAAGTATTTCATATCTAATCTAGTATCCTTCTAATACATTTCATTATTAGTTTTTTATATTCACACATTATTATGTGTTTAAAACCATTAGTATACGACATCCCCTAAATGTTCTAACTCGAAGAACATCGTTTTCACCTCGGTATCTAACCACAATCACACTCCAGGTGAGTTTAGGGATGTCAACGGGGGCAAACATGAGCGGAAATAGCTGCCCCCGCCCCACCCCCGAAATCAGTTGTTTCCCCCGCCCTCGCCCCCGCCCCCGGATCCCCTGTTTACACAGCTCCCGATCCCGCCCCTGGTTACCTCCATCGCCCCGGTCCCACCCCCGTTCCCCCAGTTTATAGGCTTAAAATTGGATTTTTTTTTGCTAAAAAATTTCTTTGTTTTTGGCAAAAAAAATACTATTTTTAATTGTGTATATGACTTATTTAGCTAAAAAAATACATGTATGATTGAAGTGATGAAAATTATAAAATTAAAAATCAAGAATTGATCCACAAATAGTTTGATTTAGAGCTAAATAAATAGTTTATACAAGTCCAACATATGTATATAAACAAACATGTAAGCCCTTGATAAACACAGTTGACTACATTCACAGAATCAAGTTCCAAAACTTCTATTACAGTTCTAGACTTCTAGTTTGTGAAATTGATAGCAGCAAGCAGCAAATATACTGTATGCATCTCAGTTCTTTCCAGCACAAACACCTCATATAAATCAAAATCTATACACTTGGAATTTCCAAAAAGATACACTAGGAATTTCCAAAAGAAAACTGTGAGTCTGTGAGAAATCTGTACACAAACACCTCATATAAATTGAAATCTGTTCACTGAATAAACTTTAATTCACACTAATGTTTGAGAAATCAAATTCAACAACATTGAATAAACCTTAATTCACACTTATGTTTGAGAAATCGGTCAGAAACACAAATCGTGAGCCAACTCAGCCAAGTGGTAGAATCGATTGTGAACTGTGAAGACCGAAGAAGGCTCTCTATTGTCAATTGTATCAGAGAAGGAAAGAAATAAATTAAGACTTGGAGAAGTCGCAGTCGGAGTTCTAAATATATTACCGTCGAATGCAGAAGGGCATCAGCGACGGTGACGGGAAACGTCAAATGCAGGTCGCCTGTCACTGGTGGGAGTTGGAGATTTTGAGAAGTCGCAATCGGAGTATAGCTCTTACAGGAAGGAAGCTGAAGTCGGAAGCCCAGCCGAAGAGAAGACTCAACTCCTCATTCGTATCGTGAAGGCTGAAGCGTGAAGACGGACTGAGAAGTGAGAATCGACGGAACACGGAAAGGTAAATCCCTAATTTCCCATTTGTATTTTACATTAAATATATATATTTTTTATATAAATATAAACGGGGCCCACGCGGGAGTAAGGGACGAAAATACTCACTCCCGCCCCTGGTCCCGAAAATAAACGAGAGTTAATATCGCCCCCGCCTCCGCTCCCGCTCCCGAATTTTTTTAAAATTAGTCCCGTACGGTATCGGGGTCCCATGGGAACAGGGTCCCACGGGGGTTTTTGACATCCCTAGGTGAGTTCATACCCCCACATTTTCCGAAGTTTTTCTATGTTTTAGGGAGGGGGTGGATACAAGTGAAACAAAAGGAAACTTGTGTTAAAATACAAACCGTTACTTATCTTTCTCATATTTTATAAACGTTTTACGTGAAAATGCTAATTAGGAAAAACAACGTTACTACCAAACATATAAAATTTACATGCAAAGTTGTTAAAACAAAAAGGTTTTCATTTCAACAAAACATACATTTTGAACTATAATAGGTCTAGTTTGTGGAACATTACGTTATTTTTACCCTTTCGGGATTTATAAATAATTATATAAAAGTATAATTACTTTCATACTATACAAACACTATGAAAGGGTAATGCTTACATCCACAACAAAAACGGTTTTCATTTTCATTTGACGTAAACCTGTTAATGAATATATTTGTGAGACATTCGGCTTCACGGTACTTTTAAAAGTACTGCATTATAGTCATGTAATTGTAACCAAAATCTCTTGTAGGGAGAGCGTGATATTTATGTATAGATCTATATGGGACTGACAATCCCGCACCTAAATTGTTATCTACAGTTAGACTGCCAGGTATGGGGTGAAAAATGTCATAACATTCCGATTCCTGAAGAATGTTGTTGCAGGTCGACTGGTCACTTGCATGGTTATAATAACTCACATGTGGTATTAACAATACATATGGTTTACGGGGTTAACAAACACTTAAATGGTTTTATATACATATAAAACTACATACACTATTTTAAGCATGCAAAATACTTATACATTTTGGTCTTGGAACATTTAAGACTACAACTCATTTTATTGAAAACATGGGGTTTTCTGAAACAAACACTAACATTTTATGAACAACGGCTTACAAACTCGTTTTATGGAAAATACTGGATTTTTTGGAAACAAACACGATTACTTTACACGGAAAGGCATACATTTTGTCATACAAACGCTTATGAACTCACCAACTTAATTGTTAACACTTTTTCAAAACAACTTGTATTCTCAAGGAATTAGTAATACAGGTAATCACCAACTTTTGAGGACAGGGCGCTAAGCCGGCCGGTTCAAAACTCATTTTTGTCATCATATTCTAATTTATTTGGAAACATGTAACTCATGCAACAATGTAACCTTTTAAATTATATTTATGATGGTTATGTTTGCTTTCTTTACTATTACTCAACTGTTATGATATTGTATATGACGTCATCCGCCCCCGAACATTTCCACTGTTCTGGTTTGGGGTGTGACAAATTGGTATCAGAGCATTTTTTTATAGTGAACTAAGTATATCAAACCATGTATAGATATACAAACTATAAAAACAATGGGACTAAAACTCTCTGACGTAACATTTTCGTACAAGTATATTTTAAAATATTATGATATTTTTGTAAAAGTATAAGTACAATCATACTTACTAGTCTAGTGTCATAAACAGTAACCAAAAAAAAGTATTAAGATAAGTTGAACACTACGAGTAGGTCTCGGGGTATGTAATCAGATCTGGGATGAATATAGCCGGATCAACTATATTTATCCAGGATGTGACCAACGTATACCGAGGAATGGTCGCAATGAACAACAAGTCTAAAACTTACAAAAGAAACTCTAGAACCAAACATAAAAGTTTAAAATGAGATAGGAGTATTTTATGATACTATAAGAATCATAACAACAATGTTTAAACCTCGATATTTACTAAAACTAGTAATCGTTAGGAACCTTCTCACAATAAATCAATCCTTCACATAAAAACTAAAAGACCGTTACTGGTAGGTCTATAATTGCAGCGTGCATACACTAAAGGTTATATATGATTAAGATTCTATAGACTTAGGATTTGTGATTCCACTTTAAATCCCGTTCCTTGTTTGGTTGCGGGTTTAGAGTGGAGCTACTTATCTGACTGTCTATTTGATTATACACTAGGTGATTATAGAAGGACCCGGTATGGGCCACAATTTTATTGAAAATTATTTCTATTAAAAATTTAATTTTCCCTCAAGAATAGTACAAAATTATACACTTAAAATTTTCATATATTTCTCATATCCCTATTCTCGCGCAGACCCAATAACAGGATTTCACATACTAGTAAACCCCTATTTCCCTCACCAAGGAAATGTTGGTTGGATCGTAGAGGATCCCGAAGAGGATCCTGAGGAAATGATGGAAGAAGACCCCGAAGACGATTCAGAGGAAGAAAACGATTCGGAGGAAGAAGACGAGAATGAGGATCAGGAAGACACCGACTCGGAACCAGAGGTCTACAATCTAACTCCTTTCCCCGCTCCAACACGGAACTTTCAGGGCAGGACGCCTCGATGGGCAGTAGACTTGAAGAGATGGAGCCAAGAACAAGGCCAACACCCACCCTACAGTATGGAACGAGGCTTCTATAATCTCGAAAAAGGAGGCTCAGCAGACAGGGCTCTTCCTGTCATAGTTCGTCGCATCGCTCGCCATGGTGAACAAGCAAGAGCATCCATCAACCACCTCATGGAAGTTGGAGCTACCACTAAGATCACCACAGTTCGCCTTCATCGCCCGGACGTAGAGCATGATCAGACCAGGAACCACACCAAGGCTCTTCAGGAGGAAGTAACCACAACTCGAGTCGAGGTTAGAGAGTTTCAGTAACATCAAGTTGCATTAAAAGAGCGGGTGATAGCGGCAAAACGTCAAGTGACAGAAGTCAGAGCGGAGACTAGGGCAATGCAGACTTTCATATCTTCATTTTATGGCCCTCAGAGCAGCACCCGCCATAAGTAGTGCTTACACTACTCACATTTTGATATAGACAAGGTATACGAGTAGAAGTTGGTGCTACTCTTTTCTATATATAAATTCGACCCTGCGATTTAGTGTCTACACTAATCGAGGGATCGTGATGCTGTCAAAAATTTCCCTTACATTGATGTAATGTAGACCTATATCAAGGTAAAATTTTCCTAACACTATGTACTAAAAATTATATCAATGAAATAAATTGGCATGCATTTTATTTCATTGGGAGTATTACCACAAGTTTCATAACCTTGTTTGTGCAAATTGGATACTTATGGTAAATCTATGATTACTTAGTGTATACGTTAAAGTTATATGTATTTAAGATCCTATCAACTTAGAAATGGTGGTTCCGCTTTAGACCCATTAGAATCGACGATCTATTTAATCTTAATTATATACAAATTGTATACACCAAGTGATTTTAGAAGGACCTGGCATGGATCAAGTCACATAATTTCATTGGGGGAATTACTATTAAAATTCATAACTTTATGTTACATAGACTCCTATTATGAATTGGTTACAAAATACTTTTAAGTCGGAACATGATGCGGGTAGAAACTAATATAGTTAGTTCAATAACACCTGACTTATAACCACTACTAAAGACTTACCATCGTTTCGTCTTTGAAATCTATGGTAGAAAAATGCCACCCTGCAAATCTAATAGGCATTTCAACAACACCACAACACCACCACCACCGCCATCACCTCCACAATTCGACCTTGTCATTTTCCAGGCTGCGGTAACAGCCGTAGTGGCTGTTGCCATGTCACAAATCAGCACCAACGGTACCAGTGGGGTAGGAAATGGTACTACAAATTCTAACCAAGGAAACAGTCAGGGACGCACAAGGAAATGTTCCTACAAAGACTTCACAAATGGCAAACCCAAATCCTTCAATGGAAGTGGAGGTGTCATCGCTCTAATGCAATGGTTCGAGAAGACCGAATCAGTCTTTGAAATTTGTGCATGCCCCGAAGCAAACAAAGTCAAATTTGCAGCTTGCACTTTCTCTGACAGGGCCCTTACCTGGTGGAATGGTCATGTCAAGTCACAAACCCTCCTAGTGGCTAATTCGATGAGTTAGGAAGACTTGAAGATTTAAATGTTGGGAGAGTATTCTTGGATAAGGTGTCTAAGTCCGTAACTATCTTTAGTATCAACTTGACCCGACCCGACATGGTCCATTTGGGTTGCACTTCACCTAACAATTTGTATGGATATACTTTTGAGAATAAGATATTTATGGTTTATTAATATATTATAAGTTATAATATATTAATATGAAATCATATTATATAATTAGTGTTGATCAAGAATTAATTTTTTGGAATTAATTTAATGATCAAAGGAAGTTAATTAAATACAGACTCTTACATATATATATGGAATGGGCTAAGATTTACTTAGGATGGGCTAAGAGTATATGGAAGTCCATGGATAATCCATGGAACTTTTAACCCATGGATCCTAGGTAAATGAAGATTCATGGGTATTAGGATGTAACCATAATCCACCATAGTATATAAAGAGGTCCTTGGTTCTAAAATTGGCACGAGTGTGTGTGAGAACAAGAGTGGGACAATTTTTGTGAGCATCATATTCTCTCAAGTATTTCCAAGTTGTTTTGGGTGATTTGTGACACCACTTGAGGCATCCACACTATTGGTGCTAGGATCATAAACTCCAAGCTATTCACGACAAAGAAAATGTATGTAATTCTATTTATAATTATTGTTATTCATGTACCTAGGATTGCATGCTAGATATGTTAAGGCTTTGGAAATCATTTTGCATGTATAATAGAGAAAATATAGTTCCAAAGCTTCTAGGGTTGTATGTGCACCTTAAGGTTGTTAGGATGCTCAAAACCCATCAGTGGTTTTAGAGCCTAGGCTTGTTTTCTATTATATTGTTGTTTATGTGATTTTGCAAAGCTAAAATCTGTCCAGACTGCGAAACTCGTCGAGTTCATGACTTTGGGCATGAACTTGACGAGTTCTTTAAGGAACTCGACGATTTTGTTGAGCAAACTGCATGTTGTTCGAGTTTTTTGGCCAGAATTGGGTTAGGGTCATTACCTATAACTGTTTTGAATCATTTAAACTATTTTTTATGATATTGTAATAAATATCCTAATCCAATTACAAGGTAATTGACATACCTACAAGATTAGTGTTAATATGATTATGCTAAATGTCTTGAATTTGATGATATGAATTGTCTTGCACTATGAGTTTGAATATGATCATGTATGTGTCTTTATTTGATTATTATGATTAGTTAAATCCATGATTATATGTTTTAATGGAGTCCATAATTTGTCCTGAAGTTATGGCTTACCAAAAGTCTTCTTCATTAAAACCACGTAAAGAACTCATAGGTTACATAAAATGAAGAGTCTTCATTTTATTGGCCATTAACTCATAAGTTATGAAGTTGAAGAGTCTTGAATAGTTTCAAAACTTGCCCTCAAGTTTTGGAATTTGTAAAGTCTCACACATTAATACTTTAGTTCCAAATTGATCCTTAGAATTTTAAAAGTTTAAAATTCAACCCTTATACTTCTATAATATTATAAGTTTAATTATTATATATATATATATATATATATATATATAAGAATAATTCAGTCTTACCATTAGTAGGCCTCATTCACGAAGCCAGTCTATAAGGGGGTATAATGTTACTGCCTATAAAATGGCAGTTTAATGGGTGTCCACTCTCACCCACCGCTTCCTTGACTGGTGGAGAGTCGTTAGCCGAATGGGTAGGATAGGACCTTAATCCTCATTAAAAGTATAATGAAATTATAAAGTAACTAAACCGTTATTAATTCCCAATATTAGTTACTTTAGGAAAATGTGAAATAGGTGCTAACCCATGAAACTACACTTTGTACTTTACCAAGTCGTTAGTGGAGCGTGTGTGGTTAACCGACACACTAACAAGGACTAGTAAGAGTGACAAAGGGTGACTTAAGGTTTATCATAGATCGGTGGAGCGCGTGTGGTTAATCAACACATCGATTGGGTGATAAAATTAAGGGTACCAAGTAAATTTGCATGGTTATTCACACCTGTTTGTGATCCTCAGCATCCCAGTCACAAACTTGAGAGGGCACAATCGAGATTTAAACATGCCATTGAAAGTTCAATGAATCTCAAAAGATCTAGGAGTTTCAAATCCAATTAAAACTTAATAACTTATTTCGTTTATAATAGTGGAGATTAGTAAATCGTCATTTACCTACCTTCAAATATTTCATAGCTTGGATTATGGCATCCCTCTTCCAAGTTATGAAATAGTTTGTAGCATCCTAGCCTTAATATTTCATTTGGGTGACTTATTAAGGACTTCTTATCTAATTAAAACTTGTCCTTCTTTTCTTTCAGATGTCTTCCAACACTATTGTTGGCTCAAACCCAATAGGCTCCTTTTCCCTCATAAACTTGTGTGGGAAAGTCACTTTTGATGGTTCTAATTTCAATGAATATATTAGGAACATCAGAATGATTACCCGCTATGAGGACAAGGAATATGTCCTTGACAAGGAGCTTAATGTTATCAGTGAGTCCACTGCTACTCCTGAGGATATTACGGAGTATGTTGCACAAGAGAGGGATGCTACTAAAGTGTCCTACATTATGCTGGCTACTATGACTCCTAAACTCCAAAAATCCTATGAATATTTCTGCCCCTATGAGATGCACCTGGATCTGATGGAAAGGTACCATCAGAGTGCACGTCAAGAGAGGTATGAAATCATCTCCTCCATGATAACATCCAGGATGAAGGACGGTGAACCCATCACTGGTCATTTACAAAAATTGCAAAGGTTCGTGGACTGGTTGCTAAAGCTTAATGTGGACTTCCCTGAGGACATGGCGATTGATATCATTCGCCATTCCTTACCTCCGAGTTATGATCATTTTCGTATGACTTATCATAAGAACAAGGAGGAAGTTACACTTAGCGAACTTCAAGGACTTTTAAGGACCGTTGTTAGTGGCCTTAAAGGCAAATCGGCTGTTACTTCTACTCCTACTCCTACACCAGCCCCTGTTCTGGCAATTGGGCTAGGAAAGGGGAAGAAGAGGTAGACCCCTTTGAAGGGTACCAAGGGAAAGTCCCTTGATGGCTCCTCTTCAAGTGGGACCAAGAAAGGTTCCATTCCTCCTTCTTCAAACCCAAAGGAAGCACAATGCTTCTATTGCCATGAAAAGGGGCACTGGAAGTGAAGCTTCCCTAAGTACTTGCAGGATGTAAAGGGTGGGAAAGTTAAACCCACCCACGCAGGTATTTATACCATATTTCATTGCATACTAACTCTTGGGTTCTTGATATAGGTTGTGGTATTCACATTTGTACTGATTTGTCACACCCCCGAACCGGACGGCGGAAACGTCTGAGGGCTCTTGTGACTTAAATTGAATACCATCACAATGATTATACATGAATCATAACATCATTCATCACCATGCATTGAAATATTACAAGATATTGTTTACATTCAGTACATTGTTTTAAACATTACAATTTCATAACATAAACCGTTCGATAGATAATCTAAGCAAAACACCATGACATAACTTGATACTTATTCTTCGGCTTACCTGTTACCTGAGAATACAAGTTATTTTGGAAAAACGTCAACATATGAAATGTTGGTGAGTTCATTAGTAATGTTATGGAAAAATGATTTTTGTGAAGTTTGAAAAATCCAGAAAATCCGCTATTTTCTGAAAAGAGTATTTGTTTATAAAAAGTGTGAAGATCCTTAAATATGCTTGTCGATTTTGAAAACATGTATAATTGTTGAACTTAGTATACATCACGTAGGTGAAAATGTTGAACTTCCCGGGAAAACCCGATGTTTTCCCAATACGTAAATTGCATGACTTGTTTATTGTTATACCGATACGAAGAATGTTTTTGATTACCCAGGTGACATTGGATTAATTAGGGTTTGTGAGTTGTTACAATCACGCATTAGTGAAAATGACTAGTTTATAACTACAGATTACGAACAATCCTTAAGGCGTCGTCCGTACTACTCACATAATCCAACCACCCTGACTTCTCTTGATTAACGCCACAAATCTGTTTACTTGAATTCTCATAAGCCGGTCAACCGAGGAGAAAGGAGGGTACAAAGCCCACTTTATTTCCATAAGTTATTCAAGGCTATCCGGAATGCGAAAAGCACTTGGCCCAACTCGCATTTGACTTCTCGACCTCACTTGCAGTACTAATGGACCATTAGGGCCCAATAACACATTAGAGCTATTGAAGTCCTTTTACATGGAATTGGGTCATAGAAGGCCCAATAACACGTAAGCGTATTCCCTTCGGGCCCAAAGATCATGTTATTGGGCTAGCAAGGCCCAACAAACACGATTTGAAACTTTCAAGCCCAAAGTTTGTATGTTGACTCATCATAGTTGTCGCGTGTTTAGCGAATTACTTGGGTTATTGATTTTTGGTTTTGTTATTGATTCGAGACCGAATCAATTCGTTTTGTAACGATATTTGTTGTTGAGAGTGTATTTGTTTTTCTGTTTCGTCGGTAGTCGTGGATCTTGTATTTTGTCTTATTGAATTAATTTGTTTAAAAGTAAGATTTTTACCTTTTCACAACCTTTCTTTTTTAAAAATAACACTTTTAGTCCTTTATATAAAAGAATTTCATTTTAGTCCTTAAAACATTATTTTGACACTTTTGTATCATAAACTTGTTGAAAAGACATTTTTAACCCAAAATTATTTTGTAAACAGCTTTAGCCCTTCCAGAATGATATTTTCTCGGTGAAAACCCCCAGTTTTGCAACTTTTACAGTTTTGGCCCAAAATAGAAAATTTTTACATTTTTGATCCTTTTTGAATTAAAAGCATTTTTGACCTTTGAAATAGTTTTAGTACACTTCAAATCCCCTGTTTTATAGAAAATTGCATTTTCAGCCCCTCAAACTTATAAATCTCGCATTTTGAGGTTTATTGGGCCGAAAAGCCCAAATCTAGCCCATTAAGTTCAAATTTTACATTTTAAGTCCCTTAAAAATGTTGTTGTTCAGAAAAATTATTATAGAAACGGTTTGGAACCTTTTGACCCTCCAGAAACTATAAATTGTCGGTTTGTACCCTAAGTTTTGTATTTTTGACATTTTAAGCCCAAAAATGGGTTCAATATTAGATTATGTTCATCATGACCTTATAAGCCATTTTTCTTGACTTGATTAGTGTATAATAATTTAAGTTATGTTTATTTCTCTTCTCATGCCTTAGATATCGGTTTTTACACACTTTTTGATAACATATACATCACAAAACACATGATATCACACACATACATGCATCAAATCCCACATAGCATACATTTACACATAGATCTACACATTTACTTGTATTCTCCCCCATAAAAACTCATAAAAACCGAAAAGAAGGGGGTATGAAACTCACCTTGGGTGTGGTTTCGGTTTTGGAAGGAAAAGATGAAGAAGAATTCGATCCTAGCAACCTTTCTTTGAGGATCTCGAACTTGGATGCTTCTAAGGTGCAAGATCATGAGTTTGAGTGAATTAAGAGGTGATTTTTGATGAAAAGAAGTGAGTTAGATCATAGATTTAAGCTCCAACGTACCTTGATTGATGATTTTTGTGGAAGAAACTCCTTGAAAAGCTCTAGATCTCGAAATTTTGAAGAATGAGTGCAAGTGTTCTTGAGGGAATTTGGAAAGAGTTGGAATGAATTTTGTGAGTGTGTGTGTGTCTCCTCTCGGCCGAGAATCAAGAAGAAGAAGAGAGAGAATTGAGGTGACTATCTTAGATGCATGTTGGTCCATGCATGGAAGTATGTGGTGTATAAATGAGGTGGCAACCTTAAAAGTCAACTCTTCCTCTCCATTTTGTGTAGTTGGGCTGAGAGAAGGAGGAAGGAAAAAAGAAAATTGGGCCTTGAGTGCTTAAGCCCACATTATGGTTCAATTAGATAGCTTTTGGCCCAAAGTAAATCAAGAAATGATTTTTATGGCTTATTAGGGCTAATTAGGTTAGTTATGGCCCAATAAGGTCCATTTAGGTATTTTGTTTCATTCTAGGCCCAATATGGCCGAAAATATTAAAATAAATGAAAGTGGGTCCAATTAGAGCCCATTTAAGAGCTCTAAGCCCATGATATTCCAATTGGAAGCTTATTGGTCCATTGGGCCCAATAAGGAAGTCCTTATCCAAAATGGACTTAAACAAGGACTTCTAGGGTTTCCAATTATTTGTTGACTATTTGTAGTGTTTGTATGAAGTGTTTGATTGAAATTCTATTGTCATAGAGTAAGCATCATGCATGCTTTCATGTTTTTGATTCATAGTTGACATAAGTGTTGTAGTTACAAGGCACCAAAAATTTCTAGTTGTGAAAGATTTGCAGGGCCTAAGAAGTAGTGAAGAAGTGGAGCACGGGAAGATAAACTTAATCATGGGTAATACGAAAGCATCACATGTGACCAAAATTGGAGATTATTTTTTATTGCTTAATAATTGGTTAGCTTTATATTTGAATAAATGTTGTTACTCGTCAGAAATGGCGAGAAATATTATTTCCTTTCATAATTTGTACAAGCAAGGATTCATATTTTCATTTGATAATAAAATTGGTGCTATTGATGCTTTTTTATAATGATGTGTTTTATTTTAAGGCATTACCTTGTGATGGTGTATATGAAACTGTGTCGATTGTAGATAACTTAGGAAATAATGTATTTCATATTGATTCTTTGATTACCTTGGATAAAGCATCCTTGTGGCGTCGTCGTCTTGCACATGAAAACAAGAAGTGCATAGACCAACTCCAAAAGGCTGGAGTTTTGGAATCATTTAACCTAAAATTAGATGATAGTTGCGAGTCTTATTTACTTGGAAAAATGACAAAGTCACCCTTCACTGGTACTTGTGATAGGGGTGAAGGTTTGTTAGACCTCATACACACAGATGTGTGTGGACCCTTCAAAACTGCCACAAGGGATGCTAATCGCTATTATGTGACTTTTACTGATCGTTACAGTAGATATGGATATATCTACTTAATGAAGCATAAGTTAGAAACCTTTGAAAAATTCAAAGAGTTAAAGCAGGAAGTGGAGAATCAACTGGGCATGAACATCAAGATGCTCTGATCTGACCGGGGAGGAGAATATCTTAGTATTGAGTTCCTTGACTATCTTAAGGAATGTGGGATTGTCTCACAATTGACACCTCCTAGGACACCACAGCTGAATGGTGTGGCTGAGAGGCGCAATCGAACCTTGTTGGACATGGTTTGTTCAATGATGAGTCGATATTCGTTACTAATCTCATTCTGGGGGTATGCCTTAGAGATTTCCTCCCATATCCTTAATCTAGCCCCTACCAAAAAGGTTGCGAAAACACCTCACGAGATGTGGATTGGGAAAGTTCCTAATCTAGACCACATCAAGATTTGGGGTTGCGAGGCTTTCGTGAGGCGCGAGTCTCACGATAAGCTTGAACCTCGAAGTGAGAGGTGTATTTTCATCGGCTACCCACAAAAATCCTTTGGTTACCTCTTCTACAAACCTGGTGAGAATGTGGACTTTATGGCAAGGAGAGGAGTCTTTCGTGAGAGAGAATTTATAAGCCAAGGAGACAGTGGGAGGCAAATTGACCTTGAAGAGCTTCAAGAGTCAAGTGGTGAAGGAACCTCAAACATTAGCGACCAACCTGAGGAGGAAACTCCTGTTGAGCCGATAGATGAGTCCGTACCTCTGAGGCATTCCGCTAGAGTTAGGAGCACACCTAAATTTTATTATGGTTATCACATCACTACTGAAGGTGATACATTTATCAGTGACTGTCACACCCCAAAACCAAGAACGGCGGAAACGTTCTGGGGCGGAGGACGTCATGTATAATATATCAACAACAATGTAAAGTAGTAAACAAGCAACAACATCATCCATTTCATTAATAGTATAATTATTATACAAATGTGTTCTGTCAAATTTTGATAAACACTAAAGCATAAATCAAAATGAAAGATAAGTCTTGAACAAGCTCCATCATCCTTTCTCCTTGCATCGGTACCTGTCTATGATGACCTGAGGATACAAGTAATTTTGAAAGCGAGTATCAGCTTTGAAGCTGGTGAGATCATAAGTATTTAGTGTCTTAATTTTGTAAGTAAGTATTTGTATGTAAGAATTTGTAAGTGTATATGAACTGTAAGTGTTTGAAAAACCCTAGAATCCCGATGATTCCTACTAGTATATGAAGGTGTCACCTACCAATTTCTAACTGTTCTGAAGGTAGTCTTCTACCAAGACCTAACTGTTCTCAATGTTCATTTCTTGTAAGAGTGTGTAATTTTCCCAAGTGTAACTATTATTAACAAAATATAGTTTTTACATTTATAGTTTAAGTGAAAAGATCACTAAATATATGTACAGGGAAAAATTAATGTAGTACTAAAACGTAGCTCTAAAACGACTACTACCGTACTAACTACCTTAAACCGGATTTTAGGCTAAGGCATTATGTGATAAATTGTACCATACTATTGACTGGTAACAACGACATACGAATGGTCATAATAAGGAATGACGTTTGGCACCCGCAGATCTGCAGATCCCACTGTAGCTAGTAGTAAGGTGTAGGATAGTCAATCCAGTATAGATCTATACACGAACTCATACTATAGACTGGTTACAACGACATAAGAATGGTCGAAAATAATGTACGACGTTTGGCACCCGCAGACCTGCAGGTCCCGCTGTAGCTAGCAGCAAGATGTAGGATAGTCAATCCATTATAGAATCTATACGCAAACTCATGCTCTCCCTTCAAGAGATTCTGGCTACAACTCGGGCCATGACATTTAAGTCATGCTCCGATTTAAATCCCAGTAATTTACGTATTCTAGTATATGTAATGTAATGTTTCTCGTTCTAGTATAGTTGTATATGTTCTCCTCCTAGTATAGTTGTATATGTTCTCCTCCTAGTATAGTTGTATATGTTCTCCTCCTACTATAGTTGTATATGTTCTCCTCCTAGTATAGTTGTATATGTAATGTATAGACGCATGAATGAACCGACTCATTGATCTAGCAGTTGTAGTAGTACGATCCTGTGTTACCCCGATGGTAACTTACTAATGACGTGTATAGTACGCATGAATATGGAAGTACTTTTATGTCTATATATGTATAATTGATATATAACTAATATGGAAACGATCTACGGACGCTCACCCGAAATCCCACCAGACCACATCCAAATCGAGAAAAAGGAAATAGGGCGTTTGGTAAAACGGCTCATGAGTAGCCAAATCTTTTGAATGTACAGAGTAAAATGTACAGTGTAATAAGTAGTTTAAAACATATAAAATGTTTATAAAAATCATTTGAAGGAAACTGTTTGGTAAAACGGCTCATGAGTAGCCAAATCTTTTGAATGTTGTATATTAATCACATGTGGTTGATATAATAACTAGTGTAATTCTACTTATTAATCGCATGTGATTGATATAATAACTAGCATGATTCTACTTGTATCCCCCCATAAAATATTTAAAAGTGGTTTAAAACATTAGTTAAGGGGTATGAACTCACCTGCAGTAAGTGACTGGAATTGAACGGACTGTTATCGTATAGAAGGATCGGACAAGTGCTTGGTGTCAAGTGAAGACTTAGACACACACAATGATCCTAATTACATATGAAAACATATGTATATAAATAATTAGTGATTAAAACACTAATTATACAAGTAATAACATTTAAGCGCGAGGAAAACAATTTTGGTCAATTGCTAGGAGACTAATGGGTTGCAACAAAGGAGTGCAAAGCCCCTAATGGGAGTTTAAGGTCTAATGACCATATTCATTGGAGTTTACGGCCCAGGGGAGTAAACTCCTGGCTGTAAACTCTCAACCAAGTGCCTAAACGGAGCTTAGAATTATTACAACTCTAGTGGTGAATTGTTTCAAGGCTATACAAGTGTTTGGGTACCATATGAACTCCTTTGGGGAGTTTACGGCCCATAGACCATATTCCCTTGGAGTTTACGGCCGTAAACTCCCTTGGGAGGGTGATTATGGTGCTTTCAAGTCTCTATAATAACTAGGAACAAATCTAGGCTTTTGTACTTGGCTTTAGAAGAGTTTATGGCACCATTTGGTACCATTTTATGGAGTTTACGGCCTTAGAACCTTTTGGGCCGTAAACTCCCTCACTCTTGGTGTTCTAAGTGTTTTAACTAGTCCAAAACTCATTTAGGTACATGCCCAAATTGGTCTCTTGGCTTAAGGTAGGATTTAGGGTGTCATTTGACCCCTTTTTAGGTGTTTACGGCCCAAGAGTTTGTCTTGGCCGTAAACTCCTTTTTCCATGTGATTTCTTATGTTTGCTAGGCTATAAACACTTTAGGTTACTTGTCTTAATTTAATCTAAGCCTTAGGAAGTGTTTCAAAGCATTTTGGCAGTTAAAACTTGGAGTTTACGGCCTAAGAAGCTCCTTGGCCGTAAACTCCCTTCTAGTCATGGATCCTAATTGTTTTGTGGTATAAGGCATGAATTGGAGGCTCCTAGTTCGAGTTCTAAAGCCTTGAGGGTCATTGGAACCCTTTAGGACCTTAAAATGGAGTTTACTCCCCAAGAACGTTCTTGGGCGGTAAACTCCCGGATCTCACATATTTGGCATGTAATCTATGTTATTAAGCTTATAACAAGTATTATAAAACAACTAGAGAAGTATACTCACGATTTGGGATAAAAACCCGAAGATCCGTGAGAGAGAATTTGGCTTTTCTCTAATTGGAATTCAACTAATGAACCAATTTGGTTCAGAATTCTATTTATAGTCCTGAGATTTTTGGCAGAAAATATTTCTATTCTCGGAATGAACTCTAATATCCTAGAGTATTGGAATTACAGTGTTGCACAAAACCCTAGTGCATCCACTCTCCTAATATTTCCTTAGGTGTAAAATCCTGAAAACTGCCAAACTTATACTCGAAGTCTGAATTTTCACTGTAACTGCTCTACTTCTATTGGCTTTAAATGGTTTGTTCGGAATGGAAATTTTGGGTTGTCACATCATCCCCCTGTTGAAGGGAATTTCATCCCGAAATTAGAGTTTAAGCAAGGAAGTATGTACGAATGATCGAGTCGTGAGGAGGAAACATCCTAATCGATTGGTTCTAGCGCACTTAAGTGAAATCAGGCTCTCGGTTGGCATTCCAATGAACCTTCACTAACTGGCGACGACGTTGCTTCGTCCGCTTGACCTCTCAGTCGAGGGTCACTACGGTTCTTATACGAAGGTGAGGATCTCGACGAGTGGGCTTGCAAGAGTCCTAATGGAAATGCATGGTTTCACGATCGAGATGCGAAGAGTAGAATGTACGTTACTGAGTTCGCGGAGTAGATCTAGGTTGTGCGAGGCACAGGATCGATTCTGATGAGAATCTTGGAGGTCCTAACTATATTGGATTTAGCTTTCCACGCTTTACGAAGCGTATTAAGCCATTCCCAAAGTGAGTTATCCTAAAGAACTTGGTCACTCACTTGGAAATTCAAAGGTTCCTTTTCTTGCGTAACTTCCTAGTCAAAGGCCACCCCTTGCTGGGTCAAAGTCGTACGAGTTTCTATAGCTTGCGAGGAGTTCTGAATGAACTAAGGCGGTAGGTCGGTAAGACCTAGAATTTGGCGAAAAACTGTCGGCGTCTTTGGTGTCGATAAATGCTCAACGGTTTTTGACAAATTGAAAGAGTGCTCATAATTTCTCACATTACTAATAGTGTGCCATAGAAATTTGACTCTTCAATTTCAAAACTCATGTCTAGAGAACTTCGCTAAAGTTCCTCTGTAGGAAATGTTTCCCTGGGTTTTCTTCTTACTACGAGGGTAGATAAGTAAGTCATTACTTGGAGAAATGACGAACTGATCCAAGTAATAAAGACGTAACCCTATTCATCTAGCTCATGAAAACTATGGGTGTATTGGTCCTATCCGAGGGGTATCACTACGGACTCGAAGTGTCCGCATCGAGTTCAGGAGATAGTCTTCCGGACATCTTTCCCTAACACTCGAACTGGTGATATTTGGATCTTAGGTCCATTCCTGGAAGTAGTTTCTTTCCTTACGTTTGCTCAACCATTTGTTCTATGTGCGGCAGAGATAACGATTTCTACTGAAAAATCTTGATGGAGTCCTCGATAACCGAGGCACATACGATGCAATCCGTCGATCTCTGGGAGAATATGACTGGGGTTCTCTAGGGTGAGAAACCTAGTCTTCTAATTCTATTTCTGTGTAGCTCGCTAAGTTGTTTGTACTGTTCTGGTATATCCGTAGGTGTTTAAACTATAGGGCGATCTGTTTACGGGAGTCGTACTGGGTTCTAAGTTTGTTCACATGATGATGTGATTACTCGTAGGCTTAAGCAGTTTTCCATCCAGAAGTTCATATTAGAATTCATACATGGTTTCACAATCACAACTTTGGGTATACGAGTCGTATATAATTAAGGTTGAAAAGGTAGTCGAATAAATGATTCTTCTTTAAGCTCACATCCCATCAGGGAAAAAAAGTTAAAGTGAAATCGTCAATTCTACACCTGTAGAAGCTTGATTATATATAACTCTGACGTATACCTTCCTCAGTGATAGATCAATCATATGAATCCTTGGATTGAACTTGACGTACTGCACGAGTGGTACTTCGGGGATTTCTTCGGAAAGAAAATAACTAAGAGGTACTCCTGGTATGAGTGCTTCGGCGTTCTGATGTGACGGTTTCGTTGGAAAAGTGATCTAGAAGAAAGAGATGTACGCATGAAGCTGTTTTTGTGAGGATCAAATTGAATCAAGTCATATGATAATGTCGGAATCATACTGAAACTTAAAGACATTAGATTTGAACATAAACCGTTTACAGACAAGAACACAACCGTGCAACCATGAACGGAGTTACAGTACTTTAGATTTACCACAAGACTATTGCTGCGAATAAGATATACTACAAAAGACAAGTATACGCAGCACGAGACTCCCTATACAGATAGGATCTCGCAAAAGGTAAGACTCTAGTTGCACTAGTTCTGGATAGTTTATAAGTCCGTTACAACAACACGCCTAAGTTACATGTAACGTGGTTCCGGAGCAGGCTCTCCTGTAGCTGTGATCCTGAGAATTTTCCCGTCTACGGCAGAGTTCTGCGTTATCGGGCAATCCTTCTTGAAGTGCCCTATTTCACCGCATTGGTGGCATGACTGGCTAGTACTAGCTTTGGTGACGGGATTGCGGTGTTTAGCCAATGTTATGTGGACACGAGTGCCTTCCTCGTTACTCCACTTTGAAAATTGCTTCTTAAATCGTTCGGCGTTATAACTAAACTTGTGTGCAGGGTTAGTCCTGATGAAAGGCACTTGAGTGATGGGTCGCGCCGGTGCTCCACAGTCACGAGCATGGTGCCCTATATTTAGGCAATTGCAACACTGCATCTCACGGAAAGCCCCATGATGATGGAAACTACACCTATCACACTTCGGGAGTTTTCCCTCGTATGGCCTGCTCGGTACGGGAACGACAGGTGTTTCCACTTGCTGCTGTTGCATAGCCAGCCTTTGGAATTTCTTGCGTTCTTTCTGGGTTTGACGCTTTCATTTCTTGTTCTCTGTCTTTCGGCTTTGCGAGTCTGTAACTGTTACTGTTTGGCGACTTCTTGGATGGATACCACGAATGGAAACTTCATTCCCATCAGCAGCATTGACTGTGCTGTTAGCGCTACGGTGCGCAAGGACCGCGGTTACGGCAGCCACCACGGCAGCCACCACGGCAACTGTAACTGTTGCTTGAAAAGTAGTGGCGTCCATAGGAAAAGCGGAGGTTTCCTTGTTCGACTGGTTGCTTCCGGATGACGACACGATTCTGTAACACGAAAGATAAGGATTTTGTGAGCGATTCTGGTTGAACCTGATGTACTTAGATTGTTCATGTAAAGAGTACGACTATGTTCTCGAAAGTTTGACCTACATTCCTATGATGTTGTTCTAGTACGGAATGGAAGTATGTTCGCGAAGGTTTGACCTACCTCCCTATGATGCAGTCCTAGTAACGAGTGGAAGTAAGTTCGTAGAATGGTCTCAAGACGTTTGTTGTGCAAGCGGAGGTATCGTGGGTTGGTGAATAACAAGATCCAACCACTGAAAGAGACTTGGAAATGTCTCCGGAGATAAATCACTATAGTCCAATGACTTGACTAAAGCATGTTTCAGATAGACTCCAATGAGAGTATGATAAGAGTAATTGAATGAAGAATGACACAAAAGTTAGCCGGCTATCAATATCTTTGATATTCACGATGTAAAGATTCTGGAAAATGACCTTGTAAAGGTCTTACATCATATCCACAGAAGATAGTCCCTGACAGCATAAAGACCTAACTAAAGTACTTACGGTACAAGATAATTTCATAGAAAATGCCACATCAGGCATAGACAGAAAAATACGATTCCTCTTTATAAGGAAATAAAGTAAAGCGTCTACTACTGGCGACGGTCATCCTTCTGGTGAACTCTCAGTTCATCCAATTGACGTTCCATGTCAAGCAGGTGTCTGCTGTACACCCTATGGCATACTCGAAGTTCCAGGACCTCGGCTCGTGATTCAGCCAGTGCTTGCAGCAGGGTTTCGTGGTTTCTCTCTGATCTCTTGTGAGCATCTTCTAGACGAATGGTGCGGAGGGTATGAATTCTAGCATAGGCGACTACTTCTGTAATCTGATGTAGGGCTGTCCTGCCTTGAATCTCATTTCGGGTCACTCTGCAGACCAAGATTGGCAAGACTATCTGCTGGCCCCCTGTTGTTCAAGTCGCAAAAGCTTCGGTCGCCATTAAATGGCATGGGCTGATCTTGTCCTTGGCTCCATGTTTCCAAGCATTCCACTCACTCAGGGTCAGGCCATGAAAAGCCGGAAGAGGGTTAGGAATTGGAAAGGGAGCTGCTCGGGGTAGGTTCTCAACCTCTGGTTCGGAGTTAGCATTGTACGAAAAGTCTTCATCATGGTGATCATTCAAGGGGATAGGATGATCATTCTCTAGTTCTTCTCCAAACCAACCAGCTATGACTTCATTCGGAAGATATTGGTTACCGAGGGGATGGAGTCCAGCTATGTTTTCTATGCGAGAATTTAGGGTAAGAGAATAATTATTAGACGAACTATCTAGATAATTATCTAGAAAACCTTCATTAGTTACATCACTATTTGTGAAGTGCATACCAGCTATGTGTAATCTAAACAGGATAGACCTTCGAATAAGTGACCTTAACACCATATTCACACAGAATAGGGGTGAAGTAAAATTTCCACAGATTCTAAATCTATAACAATCCTAATTACATATAGCCTCAGTGTATCCACTTAGGAACTATCCACTTAGTAATGAAGATCCCGTTTTAGTTCTCAAGTATAACGTACTTATAGTAACACCAAATACTCCAATAGTATTTTAATTTTTAATGTTATGTTCTATTGTTCTCATTGTGGTAGGGTTGGTAAGATTTAGCATTGTTGCAACCACACACTTAAACTTAGGCACATGCTAGTCAACCCTCGGATAATATAGGCGATCAGGCTATATCTTCCCAGTTTTGACCATATGTCTCTAAGCCCACTTGTGTTGCCCAACAATCGTAATTCTTTTGTACTGTCCTAGTGACACTGATTTTAGTATGAATGCAGCACGTATAGTTACTTAAATATTTTACTATTTAAAGTATAAACTCTTGGTCAGAGTATTTTTAATCCCTTATGTATTTATAGTTAGTATATCTTTTATGGGTTGATATACTCAATTCACTATAAACAATGCTCTGATACCAATTTGTCACACCCCAAAACCAAGAACGGCGGAAACGTTCTGGGGCGGAGGACGTCATGTATAATATCAACAACAATGTAAAGTAGTAAACAAGCAACAACATCATCCATTGCATTAATAATATAATTATTATACAAATGTGTTCTGTCAAATTTTGATAAACACTAAAGCATAAATCAAAATGAAAGATAAGTCTTGAACAAGCTCCATCTTCTTTTCTCCTTGCATCGGTACCTGTCTATGATGACCTGAGGATACAAGTAATTTTGAAAGCGAGTATCAGCTTTGAAGCTGGTGAGATGATAAGTATTTAGTGTCTTAATTTTGTAGGTAAGTATTTGTATGTAAGAATTTGTAAGTGTTTGAAAAACCCTAGAATCCCGATGATTCCTACTAGTATATGAAGGTGTCTTCTACCAAGACCTAACTATTCTGAAGGTAGTCTTCTACCAAGACCTAACTGTTCTCAATGTTCGTTTCTTGTAAGAGTGTGTAATTTTCCCAAGTGTAACTATTATTAACAAAATATAGTTTTTACATTTATAGTTTAAGTGAAAAGATCACTA
Source organism: Lactuca sativa (assembly GCF_002870075.4). Lineage (NCBI taxonomy): Eukaryota > Viridiplantae > Streptophyta > Magnoliopsida > Asterales > Asteraceae > Lactuca > Lactuca sativa. Next base: position 139,202,100 of record NC_056628.2, on the reverse strand, counting down.
AATATATGTACAGGGAAAAATTAATGTAGTACTAAAACGTAGCTCTAAAAGGACTACTACCGTACTAACTACCTTAAACTGGATTTTAAGCTAAGGAATTATGTGATAAATTGTACCATACTATCGAATGGTAACAACGACATACGAATGGTCATAATAAGGAAAGACGTTTGGCACTCGCAGATCTGCAGATCCCACTGTAGCTAGCAGTAAGGTGTAGGATAGTCAATCCAGTATAGATCTATACACAAACTCATACTATAGACTGGTTACAACGACATAATAATGGTCGAAAATAATGTACGACGTTTGGCACCCGCAGACCAGCAGGTCCCGCTGTAGCTAGCAGCAATGTGTAGGATAGTCAATCCATTATAGAATCTATACGCAAACGCACGCTCTCCCTTCAAGAGACTTTGGCTACAACTCGGACCATGACATTTAAGTCATGCTCCGATTTAAATCCCAGTAATTTACGTATTCTAGTATATGTAATGTAATGTTTCTCGTTCTAGTATAGTTGTATATGTTCTCCTCCTAGTATAGTTGTATATGTTCTCCTCCTAGTATAGTTGTATATGTTCTCCTCCTAGTATAGTTGTATATGTAATGTATAGACGCATGAATGAACTGACTCATTGATCTAGCAGTTGTAGTAGTACGATACTGTGTTACCCCGATGGTAACTTACTAATGACGTGTATAGTACGCATGAATATGGAAGTACTTTTATGTCTATATATGTATAATTGATATATAACTAATATGGAAACGACCTTCGGACGGTCACCCGAAATCCCACCAGACCACATCCAAATCGAGAAAAAGGAAATAGGGCGGATGGCCTTCCTAAGCCCTTTAAACATTGCTTATATATCTATACATATATGGGCATGCAATTTATAAGTAGTAAAAGCATAAATAAGTTTTGTAAGACATTTGAAACAAAAATATTATTTTAAGAAAAGATCGACTTGATGTCAATCTATAAAACAATTTGAAGGCATAAGTTTGATAAAACAGTTGAAGTATAAGGAACATTTGTTTGAATCACAGTTGTAAATAAGTTTGAAAGGTAATGTACAGAGTAAAATGTACAGTTTAATAAGTAGTTTAAAACATATAAAATGTTTATAAAAATCATTTGAAGGAAACCGTTTGGTAAAACGGCTCATGAGTAGCCAAATCTTTTGAATGTTGTATATTAATCACATGTGGTTGATATAATAACTAGTGTAATTCTACTTATTAATCGCATGTGATTGATATAATAACTAGCATGATTCTACTTGTATCCCCCCATAAAACATTTAAAAGTAGTTTAAAACATTAGTTAAGGGGTATGAACTCACCTGCAGTAAGTGACTGGAATTGAACGGACTGTTATCGTATAGAAGGATCGGACAAGTGCTTGGTGGCAAGTGAAGACTTAGACACACACAATGATCCTAATTACATATGAAAACATATGTATATAAATAATTAGTGATTAAAACACTAATTATACAAGTAATAACATTTAAGCGCGAGGAAAACAATTTTGGTCAATTGCTAGGAGACTAATGGGTTGCAACAAAGGAGTGCAAAGCCCCTAATGGGAGTTTAAGGTCTAATGACCATATTCATTGGAGTTTACGGCCAAGGGGATTAAACTCCTGGCCGTAAACTCTCAACCAAGTGCCTAAACGGAGCTTAGAATTATTACAACTCTAGCGGTGAATTGTTTCAAGGCTATACAAGTGTTTGGGTACCATATGAACTCCTTTGGGGAGTTTACGGCCCATAGACCATATTCCCTTGGAGTTTATGGCCGTAAACTCCCTTGGGAGGGTGATTATGGTGCTTTCAAGTCTCTATAATAACTAGGAACAAATCTAGGCTTTTGTACTTGGCTTTAGAAGAGTTTATGGCACCATTTGGTACCATTTTATGGAGTTTACGGCCTTAGAACCTTTTGGGCCGTAAACTCCCTCACTCTTGGTGTTCTAAGTGTTTTAACTAGTCCAAAACTCATTTAGGTACATGCCCAAATTGGTCTCTTGGCTTAAGGAAGGATTTAGGGTGTCATTTGACCCCTTTTTAGGTGTTTACGGCCCAAGAGTTTGTCTTGGCCGCAAACTCCTTTTTCCATGTGATTTCTTATGTTTGCTAGGCAATAAACACTTTAGGGTACTTGTCCTAATTTAATCTAAGCCTTATGTGACAACCCGAAATTTCCATTTGTACGAACATCATCTATTACATAGGAGCCAGTTCAATTTCAGTGATTTTCACACTTTTCCGAACAAGTTTGTGTACATTAGGGTTTATGTTTAAGGAGATATAAGAAGAGTGGATGCTCCTGTTTTGTGAAATTTGGGCATTTCAAGTTTCAAAATGTTATAGTCCAAAATCAGGAATAAAAATATTTTCTGCCAAAATATTCCAGGACTATAAATAGTTTTCTGAATTAAATAAATTCATTATTTACAATTCCAAATAGAGAAAAGCCATATTCTCTCTGACGGATCTTCGGGTTTTCATCCCATATTGTGAGTCTACTTTACTAAATGTATTTCAATACTTGTTAGATGCTTATTAACATCAATAACATGTTTAGATTACAAGATCCGGGAGTTTACCGCCCAAGAACGTTCTTGGGGAGTAAACTCCAAAACGGAGCCTAAAGGCTTCCTAGTCCCGATTCCTTGTTAGACAACTTGTTTAGGGGTTAGTGTATAATCATTTGGGACTAAAAAGCAACCAAGAAACACAAGTCATTGGAGTTTACGGCCAAGGAACTTCCTTGGGCCGTAAACCCCTTTTCAAGGGCATTTAGTGCCCTAAACTTCCCCCTAATGCTTAAGGACTTTATCCACTAGTGCTTGTGCTTAATTAGGACATCAAAACCCATCAAAATCACAAGTTTGTAGGAGTTTAAGGCCAAGAACCCCTCTTGGGCCGTAAACCCCTTTTTCTAGGGTAAAAAGCATTCCAAACACACCATAGGCCTTAAGACAATTTACCTTGAACACATGGGACTTGAATGGAGAGTAAAACACATCTTAATCACTCCTTAAAAGGAGTTTACGGCCAAGGAGCATATCTTGGGCCGTAAACTCCAAGTAATGGCACAAAAGTGTGCCTCTAGTCCCCATTAGCCTTAGGTAAAATCATGGAAGCCATCCTTGATGTGTAAGTGCCTCAAAACAATTAAAAGCCATCACCCCATAGGAGTTTACGGCCGTAAACTCTAGGGGATGAGGTCCTTTGGCCGTAAAATCCCCTATGGAGCTTTCCAAGGCCTTAAACTACTTCATGTGTTATTCCAACAAAGCTAGGAGTGTTATAGGATCAAGATAGCACCATAAAACACCCAAAACCACCATGTGAGGAGTTCACGGTCATAAACCCATGAGTTTACAACCGTAAACTCCAAAGGGTGGGGTTTGTTGGGTGGTGAACTCTTATGCAAGGCCATTTGATGTTTCAAACCCTTTTGCCTTGTCCCGTAGCAACTTAGATGCAACCATTTGGACCTTAAACACTTATAAAAAGTGTTTACATGTTTCCTAAGTGTCTTAACTTATTTATTAAGTTATCATTTGTCTAATTAGTTATTTATATGCTTATTATATGATAACTAGGCTCGTGCGTGTAAACAAGTCTCCGTTTGCCACCTAGCACGGTATCCGACACTGCAATTCAAACAGCTCACCACAAGTGAGTTCATACCCCTTGAATCAACCTTTGAAATGATTCTAAATGTTTTAAATACTTTATGGGGGGGGATACAAGTCAAATACTTATAGTTATTGCTTCAATCACATGTGATTGCATTTAATCACATGTGATTAATAACTAGGAAAACAACGATTTTTACACTGTTCAAACTGCTTTACTTTGAAATGTTTTACAAACTCTTTTACTATCCAAACTTATTCTCAAACTGTGATTCAAACAAATGTTTCTTATACTTAAACTGTTTTATCAACTTATGCTTTCAAATTGTTTTATAGATCGACATCAAGTCGATCTTCTCTTGAAATTATATTTATGCTTCAAATGTCTTATGAAAACTTATTTATGCTTTTACATATTCAATTGCATGCCCATATATGTATAGATATATAAATAATGTTTAAAGGGCTTAGGAAGGCCATCCGCCCTATTTCCTTTTCCTTGATTTGGATGTGGTCTGGTGGGATTTCGGGTGACCATCCGAAGGTCGTTTCCATATTACTTATATATCATATATACATGTATAGACATAAAAGTACTTCCATATTCATACTTATCAGTACATCAGTAGCTAGTTACCATCGGGGTAACACAAGTACATATACAGCTATACTAGAAACAAGTACATATACAGCTATACTAGAAACAAGTACATATACAGCTATACTAGAAACAAGTACATATACAGCTATACTAGAAACAAGTACATATACAGATATACTAGAAACAAGTGCATATACAGCTATACTAGAAACATGTACATATACAGATATACTAGAAACAAGTGCATATACAGCTATACTAGAAACATGTACATATACAGTTATACTAGAAACATGAACATATACAACTATACAAGAACGAGAAACATTACATATACATGAATACGTTAACAATTGTGATCCACTGTATCGGAGCATGCCTTAAATGTCATGGCCCGAGTTGTAGCCAGAATTCTCTTGGAGGGAGAGCATGAGTTTGCGTATAGATCTATACTGGATTGACTATCCTACACCTTGCTGCTAGCTACAGCCGGACCTGCAGGTCTGCGGGTGCCAAACGTCATTTTTTTTATTACGACCATTCATTATGTCGTTGTTACCAGTCGATAGCATGGTGCAATTTATCACAATATACCTTAATATAAATCCGGTTTAAGGTAGTAGTATTTAGTACAGCAGTAGTCTTATTATACAAAGCTACAGTACTACAATGATTTACCCATTACATATTTTAGTGATAACCTCACTTAAGCATTAAGTTACAAACTATATTTTTAACAAATGATAGTTATACTTGGGTAATTACACACTTTTACAACAGACGAGTTTACAACACAATTTAGCCTTGGTAGAAGGTTACTTTTATAGAAAATATAGGATTTTCTGAGAGATTCGAACTTTTACAAACACTTTCAAACAATTACTTACACTTTTACAAACTTATACATTGAGACAGGTTCAAACGTTTTGACAACAAACATTGACACTAAAATACTTATGAACTCACCAGCTTAATGCTGATAAACTCTTTCAAAATAACTTGTATTCTCAGGTCATCAGTAGACAGGTACCGAGGCCAGCTTTTGAGAAGATGGAGTGCATTCAAGACTCATCTCATATTATTTTGTGTTACATTATTTTTGGTGTCTATAACTGTACAGAACACTTGTATTAAAATTATATATTTAATGCAATGGATGATGTTGTTTGCTTATTTACATTTACTGTGTTGTGATACTGTACATGACGTCCTCCGCCCCAGAACGTTTCCGCCGTTCTTGGTTTTGGGGTGTGACAGATTGGTATCAGAGCATTGTTTATAGTGAATCAAGTATATCAACCCATAAAAGATATACTAATCTATAAACCCAAAAGGGACTAAAACACTCTAACCAAGAGTCTATACTTTAAATAATAAAATATTTAATTAAGTATACTAGTCTGCATTCATACTAAAATCAGTGTCACAATGACAAGAACAAAAGTATTACGATTGTTAAATATCAAAAGTGAGCTCGGGGATGTATGGTTAGTCCTGGGAATGGCATAGCCTGATCAACTATGCTGGTCCTAGGAGTGACTAGCATATGCCCTAGAATGGTTGTGATATTTTAACAAGTCTAAAAACTTACCAACAATACCACAAGAAGATCAGTAGAACTTAAACTTAAAATACTATAGGAGTATTTTGTGCTACTAGTTACACGTATACTATATTCTTATACCTCTCTTCTCGCGTAGATCTAAATGGCTGGATTCCATCATGGCGACCCGTACTTTCCCAATGAAGGCAATGCTGGGTGGATCGATGAAGAGCCTGAAGATGAGCATCCAATCCCTTTGGATGATCACCTCGTAGAAGGCTTTTCTGATGGATCTGACTCCGAGCCTGAAGTCAACAACCTACCGCTTGTAGGTCAAGCCCCGAACAACAACCCTCGACCAGCGTTTCCAGGTCCTACACCCATGTGGGCAAACAACCTGAACCGTTGGAGTGATGAACAGGGTCAACCCTTACCATACTTTGGGGACCGAACCTTTTACAACATCAGCGATGGTGGCTCTGCTGACAGAGCTCTGCCGGTAATCATCCGCAGAATAGCTCGTAATGTCGAGCAAGGTCGAGCAGCCATCGACCGGGTCATGGAGATTGATGCCAATTCAGGCGTCAATACAGTCCGCATCCGCCGTCTTGAAGAAGACATGGAACGGACCCGGAGAACCAACGAAACTCTGCAGCAACAGCTGGCTGCCTCCCGTGCTGAAGTCTTAGAACTTCGAGCTCGTCAGAGAGCTCAGGACCGACACCTTCAAGAGGTGTTTCGCCAAGTGTCCGACCTCAGGGCTCGCCCGAGGAATTCCCATCGCCATTAGATGATGTCTAGTACATCTCTGTCTTTTGATTTAGGGATAGCCTTGAACTTATGTGCTCTAAGTAGCACTTGTCTGTAAAATATTCCTAACTTTCGATACTCTAACTAGGAATCTAGGACTGTCAGTCTTGTCCTTATGGTATGATGTAAGACCTACTGTTAGGTCGATTTTCCTTGAACTTATTACATCAGTAATACCCGTACTATTGAAATCTATCTAATCTGTGGGAAAAATTTGTACACCTGTGTATTCCTACTAATACTTCGTATTGTGATTTCAAACACTCATTCAACTGTTGGACTATGGTTAGTTAGTCCATGTATCACTCTCAAGATACTTGCAAAATTGATTCTTACCATCTTTCTTATCTTTATAAACTTATAGCTAAAAGATGCCTCCTCGCAAATCTCCCAGGAATAGGAATAATCTTGCACCTCCACCGCCTCCACCGCCTCCGGTCATCGATACTGTAGCCCTGAATGTTGCCGTAGCTGTAGCAGTGGCAACTGCCATAGCTCAGTATCACTCATCAGATGCCAGCAGAGGTGGAACCCCTGTGGAATCTACTCCGATCGAAATCCCTGTGCGCTCAAGGGAGTGCTCTTACAAGGATTTCACAAACTGCAAGCCGAAGCCTTTCTATGGCACCGGTGGAGTCATTGCTCTCTTGCAATGGTTCGAGAAGACTGAATCAGTCTTCGAAATCTGTTCATGCCCTGCTGCGTGCAAAGTGAAATATGCCGCATGCACCTTTGAGGGTAAAGCCCTAACGTGGTGGAACGGCCACGTCAAAGCCCTAACTCTCGTCGTGGCTAACGACATGGGCTGGGAAACGATGAAGGACCTCATGACTGAGGAATACTGCCTGAGGGGCGAGGTCCAGAAGTTAGAACATGAACTCTGGAATCTGACCATGAAGGGCACCAATTTGATCGCTTATACTGCCCGATTTAGCGAACTGGTGGCCCTATGCCCCAATATGGTTCCCACTGAAGGGAAAAAGATCGAACGGTACGTATGGGGGCTGGTGCCTCCGTACCAGGGGAATGTCTTAGCATCCAACCCCGCTACCTTTGACAGTGCCAAGCGTTTGGCACAAAGACTCATTGACCATGGAGTCAAGACCCCTGCAACCACAACCACCCTAGCCATCCCAGAACCCTCTAAACCCGCTGGCACCAAGCGGAAGTTTTGGGATGAGAAGAAGAAGCAGCGAGCTTCAAAGAAACAGCAAATTGTGGCAGTACATGCTGCGGTAACCCCTACTGCTGTTACTGCTCCGGGGAAGCAGTATGCTGGAAGTTTGCCGAAGTGCAACAAATGCAACTTCCACCACAACGGCGCCTGCCATGAAATGCAGTGTTCTAACTGCAACAGAAAAGGACACACCGTCCGATTCTGTAAGTTCCCGGCGCAACCGATCTCCCAAGTTCCTGGCTCTGGCGCGAGCCCAACTTGTTATGGATGTGGCGAAACAGGCCACTTTAAAAGGGACTTCCCTAAGGCGAGGAATACTGGAGGAGCAGGGAGGGTACTAGCAATAGGCCACGGGGAAGCAGTTGCTGACCCGACAATGGTGACTGGTACGTTCCTCCTTGATAACTCCTATGCATGCATTCTGTTCGATAGTGGAGCGGAGCGAAGCTTCGTAAACCACAAATTTGCTCGCATGCTTAAGCAACAACCACACGCACTTAATGAACAATTCACAGTAGAAATGGCCAATGGGAAAACTGAAAGTACTAATAGCATATACTTAGGTTGTCTTCTAACCTTAGATAACCATTCATTCCCAATCGACCTTATGCCGGTCTCAATAAAAAGTTTCGACGTTATTATCGGCATGGATTGGTTAAGTCTAAATCGCGCCGACATCATGTGCTACGAGAAAGCAGTCCGACTAAACCTCCCGTCTAACGAAACTCTTATAGTCTACGGCGACAAACCTGGTGCGAGTCTTCGCATAATATCTAGTATTCAAGCACAGAAATATCTACGCAAAGAATACCACGCATTCCTTGCTCACGTCGTCGACACGAACCTAGAAACGAAAGAACTAAAGAACCTCCCAGTAGTGAGCGACTTCCCCGACATTTTCCCAGAGTAGCTACCCGGATTACCTCCGTAATGACAAGTCGAGTTCAGAATCGACTTAGTCCTAGGAGCTACCCCAATAGCCAAGTCGCCCTACCGTTTAGCACCAGCCGAGATGCAAGAACTCTCTGGTCAACTTAACGAACTGCTCAACAAGGGCTTTATAAGGCCAAGTTTCTCACCTTGGGGAGCACCGGTCTTGTTCGTTAAGAAGAAAGACGGATCATTTCGTATGTGTATTGACTATATAGAACTCAACAAATTGACGATCAAAAATCGTTACCCTCTGCCGCGCATAGATGATCTATTCAACCAACTGCAAGGGGCAAACTATTTTTCCAAGATTGATCTGAGATCCGGATATCACCAGTTACGAGTGCTAGAGGAGGATGTGCCGAAGACAGCCTTCCGAACTCGTTACGGACACTACGAGTTCGTGGTGATGCCATTCGGATTGACCAATGCGCCCGCAGTTTTCATGGATCTGATGAATAGAGTATGCCGACCTTACTTGGATCAGTTCGTCATCGTTTTCATAGACGACATCCTGATCTACTCCCGAAGTAAGAAAGAGCATGGCGATCACCTACGACAAGTTCTAGAGACATTACGAAAAGAGAAACTTTATGCGAAGTTCTCGAAATGTGAATTTTGGATCCGAAGAGTCGAATTCTTAGGACACGTGGTAAGCGAAGAGGGAATCCACGTGGACCCATCCAAAATAAAAGCCATTGAGAACTGGTCAGCACCAAAGACGCCTACAGAAATTCGTCAATTTCTAGGTCTCGCTGGCTACTACCGCAGGTTCATTCAGAACTTCTCCCGAATAGTGAAACCTCTTACGACCCTGACCCAGAAAGGCGTGGCCTTTGACTGGGAAGAGAAGCAAGAAAGAGCGTTCCAAACGCTCAAACGAGCCTTGTGCACCGCGCCGATACTATCCCTTCCAGAAGGAATAGAAGACTTCGTAGTCTATTGCGATGCATCTAATCAAGGACTCGGATGTGTTCTGATGCAGCGAGGTAAGGTCATCGCCTACGCCTCGAGACAGTTGAAGACACACGAGGTTAACTACACGACCCACGATCTTGAACTAGGAGCAGTAGTGTTTGCTCTGAAGATCTGGAGACATTACTTGTATGGAACGAAGAGCACTATCTTTACCGACCACAAGAGTTTACAACATATTTTCGATCAGAAGGAACTCAACATGAGACAATGACGGTGGGTCGAGCTACTCAGTGACTACGAATGTGATATTCGTTATCATCCGGGTAAAGCCAACGTAGTAGCAGACGCCCTAAGTCGGAAGGAATATTCTGGTCGCAAAGTCAAGTCATTATCGATAACCATCCATTCACATCTGACTAAGCAAATTCAGGCGGCTCAACTTGAGGCCATGAAGCCTGAAAATGTGTCGAGTGAATCCCTTGGGGGAATGGACAAGAACTTTGAAGCCAAGGGTGACGGAGCGTTATATTTCATGAACCGGATCTGGACACCGAAACACGGTGGTTTCCGAGACTTGGTCATGACCGAAGCGCACAACACTCGGTATTCCGTCCACCCAGGTTCAGATAAGATGTATCTGGATCTTAAAAAGCTATACTGGTGGCCTAATATGAAAGCAGAGATTGCTACCTTCGTAAGTAAATGCCTTACTTGCGCAAAGGTTAAGGTCGAGTACCAGAAGCCCTCTGGTTTACTGCAACAACCAGAGATTCCAGAATGGAAGTGGGAGCGTATCACTATGGATTTCATAACCAAGTTGCCCAAGACAACGGGTGGACTTGACACCATATGGGTCATCGTTGATAGATTGACCAAGTCTGCACACTTCCTGCCTATCAAAGAAACCGACAAGATGGAGAAACTTACGAGAACATACATTAGGGAAATCGTACGGCTACATGGTGTACCTATTTCCATTATCTCTGATAGAGATAGTAGGTTCACCTCAAGATTTTGGCAATCACTACAACATTCCCTAGGAACAAGGCTAGACATGAGCACAGCCTACCATCCACAGACCGACGGACAGAGTGAGAGGACCATCCAAACACTGGAAGATATGTTGCGAGCCTGTGTGATTGATTTCGGGAAGGCATGGGATACTCATTTACCCCTTGTTGAATTTTCCTATAATAACAGTTATCACACGAGCATCAAGGCAGCTCCATTCGAAGCTCTCTACGGCCGCAAGTGCAGATCCCCTCTGTGCTGGGCTGAGGTGGGTGATACCCAATTAGCAAGAGGGCAAGCTTCCGACAATACCCTCACCGGTCTGGAAATCATTCGGGAAACAACAGAGAAAATCGTTCAGATCCGTGAACGATTGAAAGCCTCTAGAGACCGACAAAAGAGCTACGCCGATAAACGAAGAAAACCTTTGGAATTTCAGGTGGGAGACCGAGTCCTTCTCAAAGTCTCACCCTGGAAAGGCTTGATACGCTTCGGCAAGCGTGGGAAGCTTAATCCGAGGTACATAGGGCCTTTCGAGATTCTTGCCAGAGTCGGCCCCGTAGCTTACAAACTCGACCTACCCGACACACTGCGTAACGTACATTCTACATTCCACGTATCTAACTTGAAAAAGTGTCTGTCCGACGAGACTCTCGTAATCCCACTCGACGAGATCGAGATCAACGAGAGCCTCAACTTCATGGAAGAACCTGTAGAGATCATGGACCGTGAGGTCAAGCAGACGAAACAAAGCCGTATCCCTATTGTGAAGGTTCGCTGGAACGCCAAGCGAGGACCGGAATTCACTTGGGAACGCGAGGATCAGATGAAGTTGAAATACCCTCATCTTTTCGCTTAATTATTTGTAACTTTATATTTGCTTAAATTCTAATTTCGGGACGAAATTCCCTCTAACGGGGGGATGATGTGACAACCCGAAATTTCCATTTGTACGAACATCATCTATTACATAGGAGCCAGTTCAGTTTCAGTGATTTTCACACTTTTCCGAACAAGTTTGTGTACATTAGGGTTTATGTTTAAGGAGATATCAGGAGAGTGGATGCTCCTGGTTTTGTGAAATTTGGGCATTTCAAGTTTCAAAATGTTACAGTCCAAAATCAGGAATAAAAATACTTTCTGCCAAAATATTCCAGGACTATAAATAGTTTTCTAAATTAAATAAATTCATTATTTACAATTCCAAATAGAGAAAAGCCATATTCTCTCTGACGGATCTTCGGGTTTTCATCCCATATTGTGAGTCTACTTTACTAAATGTATTTCAATACTTGTTAAATGCTTATTAACATCAATAACATGTTTAGATTACAAGATCCGGGAGTTTACCGCCCAAGAACGTTCTTGGGGAGTAAACTCCAAAACGGAGCCTAAAGGCTTCCTAGTCCCGATTCCTTGTTAGACAACTTGTTTAGGGGTTAGTGTATAATCATTTGGGACTAAAAAGCAACCAAGAAACACAAGTCATTGGAGTTTACGGCCAAGGAACTTCCTTGGGCCGTAAACCCCTTTTCAAGGGCATTTAGTGCCCTAAACTTCCCCCTAATGCTTAAGGACTTTATCCACTAGTGCTTGTGCTTAATTAGGACATCAAAACCCATCAAAATCACAAGTTTGTAGGAGTTTAAGGCCAAGAACCCCTCTTGGGCCGTAAACCCCTTTTTCTAGGGTAAAAAGCATTCCAAACACACCATAGGCCTTAAGACAATTTACCTTGAACACATAGGACTTTAATGGAGAGTAAAACACATCTTAATCACTCCTTAAAAGGAGTTTACGGCCAAGGAGCATATCTTGGTCCGTAAACTCCAAGTAATGGCACAAAAGTGTGCCTCTAGTCCCCATTAGCCTTAGGTAAAATCATGGAAGCCATCCTTGATGTGTAAGTGCCTCAAAACAATTAAAATCCATCACCCCATAGGAGTTTACGGCCGTAAACTCTAGGGGATGAGGTCCTTTGGCCGTAAACTCCCCTATGGAGCTTTCCAAGGCCTTAAACTACTTCATGTGTTATTCCAACAAAGCTAGGAGTGTTATAGGATCAAGATAGCACCATAAAACACCCAAAACCACCATGTGAGGAGTTCACGGCCATAAACCCATGAGTTTACGGCCGTAAACTCCAAAGGGTGGGGTTTGTTGGGTGGTGAACTCTTATGCAAGGCCATTTGATGTTTCAAACCCTTTTGCCTTGTCCCGTAGCAACTTAGATGCAACCATTTGGACCTTAAACACTTATAAAAAGTGTTTACATGTTTCCTAAGTGTCTTAACTTATTTATTAAGTTATCATTTGTCTAATTAGTTATTTATATGCTTATTATATGATAACTAGGCTCGTGCGTGTAAACAAGTCTCCGTTTGCCACCTAGCACGGTATCCGACACTGCAATTCAAACAGCTCACCACAAGTGAGTTCATACCCCTTGAATCAACCTTTGAAATGATTTTAAATGTTTTAAATACTTTATGGGGGGGGGGGGATACAAGTCAAATACTTATAGTTATTGCTTCAATCACATGTGATTGCATATAATCACATGTGATTAATAACTAGGAAAACAACGATTTTTACACTGTTCAAACTGCTTTACTTTGAAATGTTTTACAAACTCTTTTACTATCCAAACTTATTCTCAAACTGTGATTCAAACAAATGTTTCTTATACTTAAACTGTTTTATCAACTTATGCTTTCAAATTGTTTTATAGATCGACATCAAGTCGATCTTCTCTTGAAATTATATTTATGCTTCAAATGTCTTATGAAAACTTATTTATGCTTTTACATATTCAATTGCATGCCCATATATGTATAGATATATAAATAATGTTTAAAGGGCTTAGGAAGGCCATCCGCCCTATTTCCTTTTCCTCGATTTGGATGTGGTCTGGTGGGATTTCGGGTGACCATCCGAAGGTCGTTTCCATATTACTTATATATCATATATACATGTATAGACATAAAAGTACTTCCATATTCATACTTATCAGTACATCAATAGCTAGTTACCATCGGGGTAACACAAGTACATATACAGCTATACTAGAAACAAGTACATATACAACTATACTAGAAACAAGTACATATACAACTATACTAGAAACAAGTACATATACAGCTATACTAGAAACAAGTACATATACATCTATACTAGAAACAAGTACATATACAGCTATACTAGAAACAAGTACATATACAGATATACTAGAAACAAGTGCATATACAGCTATACTAGAAACATGTACATATACAGATATACTAGAAACAAGTGCATATACAGCTATACTAGAAACATGTACATATACAGTTATACTAGAAACATGAACATATACAACTATACAAGAACGAGAAACATTACATATACATGAATACGTTAACAATTGTGATCCACTGTATCGGAGCATGCCTTAAATGTCATGGCCCGAGTTGTAGCCAGAATTCTCTTGGAGGGAGAGCATGAGTTTGCGTATAGATCTATACTGGATTGACTATCCTACACCTTGCTGCTAGCTACAGCCGGACCTGCAGGTCTGCGGGTGCCAAACGTCATTTTTTTTATTACGACCATTCATTATGTCATTGTTACCAGTCGATAGCATGGTGCAATTTATCACAATATACCTTAATATAAATCCGGTTTAAGGTAGTAGTATTTAGTACAGCAGTAGTCTTATTATACAAAGCTACAGTACTACAATGATTTACCCATTACATATTTTAGTGATAACCTCACTTAAGCATTAAGTTACAAACTATATTTTTAACAAATGATAGTTATACTTGGGTAATTACACACTTTTACAACAGACGAGTTTACAACACAATTTAGCCTTGGTAGAAGGTTACTTTTATAGAAAATATAGGATTTTCTGAGAGATTCGAACTTTTACAAACACTTTCAAACAATTACTTACACTTTTACAAACTTATACATTGAGACAGGTTCAAACGTTTTGACAACAAACATTGACACTAAAATACTTATGAACTCACCAGCTTAATGCTGATAAACTCTTTCAAAATAACTTGTATTCTCAGGTCATCAGTAGACAGGTACCGAGGCCAGCTTTTGAGAAGATGGAGTGCATTCAAGACTCATCTCATATTATTTTGTGTTACATTATTTTTGGTGTCTATATTTGTACAGAACACTTGTATTAAAATTATATATTTAATGCAATGGATGATGTTGTTTGCTTATTTACATTTACTGTGTTGTGATACTGTACATGACGTCCTCTGCCCCAGAACGTTTCCGCCGTTCTTGGTTTTGGGGTGTGACACCTTAGGAAGTGTTTCAAAGCATTTTGGCACTTAAAACTTGGAGTTTACGGCCTAAGAAGCTCCTTGGCCGTAAACTCCCTTCTAGTCATGGATCCTAATTGTTTTGTGGTATAAGGCATGAATTGGAGGCTCCTAGTTCGAGTTCTAAAGCCTTGAGGGTCATTGGAACCCTTTAGGACCTTAAAATGGAGTTTACTCCCCAAGAACGTTCTTGGGCGGTAAACTCCCGGATCTCACATATTTGGCATGTAATCTATGATATTAAGCTTATAACAAGTATTATAAAACAACTAGAGAAGTATACTCATGTCACACCCCAAAACCCATAACGGCGGAAAACGTTTCAGGGTGGAGGACGTCATGTACAGTATCATCACAATTGCATAATAGTAAAAACAAGAAACATACAACCATTGCATTTACATAGTGAATTTAATTACAAGTGTGTTTTATAATGTTTAACAATCACCCAAAAGTAAATCAAAAATAAGAGATGGGTCTTGTATGCTCCACCTTCTCCAAAAATGCTGCGTCTGTACCTGTCTATCTTTGACCTGAAGATACAAGTTATTTTGAAAACAAATATCAGCATAAAGCTGGTGAGTTCATAAGAGTTTAATGTGAGTTTTTGTATAAAAAGCAATAGTGCGAAAAATTTGCCATTTATATTCATAAGCAGTAGAAAACCTAAAAAAATCCCATATTTTCCAGAAAATACATTGTAAGTGAAAATCTGTTAAAAGTATGCATTCTTCATTTTTGAAAACAGTTTATTGTAAAAGTATATTAGCAAATCTCCAAATAGTAATGTGATAGAATAGGTTAAGCCTGTAATCATTGATAGAGGTGCAAGTTTCCTTTAGTGATAGATACTTACTTACTTCGGGATGTAGCTTAGCGTTTAGTGTAATATTTTAGTGTAGTTATAGTGTACCCCTTGTATATTACTAATAGTGAGGATAATAGAGGATCCCATGACCTTCCCAGTCATGCACAGTATAGTGAAGTAGTGGCATCCCTGGGCCTGCACGGCGAGGACTGAAATTAACAGTCGGGATGTAATAACGTCTGCCCCATATAGATCTATACATGTAGTGTCGTCTTCCAGTCGGAAAACTCCGGGCGTAGTGGGTAGCGCATAGAGTAACTCGTAGTGGGTTAGTGTATTATAGTTTGTTTAGTGTTTTCTCTTTTGTTATAGTGTAGCGATCTTTTAGTATTGATCATAGTGTATTCTCTTACTAGTGTATTGTCAAGTAAGAGTGAGTATTATAGTGTAGAGAGTAGTGACTTTAGCGAGTAGTAGCAGTAGCAACATTAAGTATACCTATTATAGTTATCTTAGTGTGGATGGTTCTTGACATTATAATGACTTTAGTATTTAGTGAAAAGAGAAATATTCGTATCCCATACTAATATACAAGTTATATAACTAAGAAATCAACGACAGTCGGACATATAACTACTACCCTAAGCCCACAATCAAACAAGAACAGGAAATAAGGCGAGATATCGGTCCTAAGTCCTCCAAGTCTTACTTATATAAATATATCAGAGTGGTTACATTTTATAAGTAAATTGATTTAATAAAAGTATTTTCCAAAAGAACATTTAAAATCTGGCTTGCTGTCCAAAAATAGTTTTGAAAATGTACAAATTTGTTTATAAGGCATAGTGATAAATTACATGTGATTTGAACTAAGGATAGTGAAACACATGTGATTAATCCTCGTAACGTGGAAAATCGTTCTGTAAAACTTTCCATAAACATATATAAGTAACTTGTATCTCCCCCCTAAAACATTTAAAACATTTGAAAGGTTCATTAAAGGGGTATGAACTCACCTGAAATCACGTAAATCGGGTGAATCGGGTAAAAGTGTCGGTTGAGCGTTTGGTACCAAATAACGACTTGAGCACCTTTTTAGGACCCTAATGTCATATGAAATATGTATTTTACAAGAAGTTAATCATATTATGCCTTTCATTATAGTATTTGGGCATTCTAGCATCGTTTCGGGGTTTTAGGGCCTAGAAGGGGTTCCCGGGAGTGGTACAAGGCCAAGAATGATTTACGGGAGGGTCCATGAGTTCACTCCCTTGGAGTTTACGGCCCAAAGGCCACTCCTTGGGAGTTTACGGCAGTAAGCCCCCTAGGCTTGTGTAACAACTCAAATTTTTCAAACAATTTTTTTTTTCATTTTTAAAACATAATATTTTCCATTAATACAAGGCATAAATAGTTTAATTATTCGGTCAATACAATTATTCAAACTCCCAAGATCCTAAGACAATCTTCAGTGTGTATCGATCATGCCGGCGCCTTCCCACGGTCCTCGCTAGTACCTGAAATACATACATACACAACAACTGTAAGCATAAATGCTTAGTGAGTTCCCCAATATACACTTACACACATACGCCTTTCCAGGCCCTGACCTTCTGGTCCTCATTACAACGCCTTCCGGCCCATAACATAATCGCCTTACGGCCCATAACATATTGCCTTCCGGCCCACATATCATACATAGTACATATAACACTTAACTTACCACATATAGCATACATATCCATATCACACTTAACTTACCACTTATAGCATACATATCCATTTAACACTTGACTTACCACTTATAGCATATAAACATAATACATAACATACTTGACCTTCCGGTCCCACAGTCAAACCTTCCGGGTGGAGTATAGTGAGAAGACTCACCTCGTAAGTGCTGAAAGCTAGCAACTCCTGAAATCACTCGCGCACAAACCAACGAGCTACAATCCTCCTATAACATTACATAACTCATTAACACTCATATCAGCTAAGTGTGACTATCCCTAAGAAGTCAGACTTAGGTCAACTCTGGTCAACGGTCAACGGTCAACTCGACTGGACTCGGCGAGTACCATGGCGACTCGGCGAGTCTAGTCGTCCTCACAGATTCCTGAATATTCCCTTTCTACTCGTCGAGTATACCTCTCGAATCGACGAGGTCCTCGTGGAAGAATCGCGGGGCCACCCCGACTCCACTCGCCGAGTCTGATGAACAACTCGGCGAGTCTCAGCACATCTTCAAGCTACTCGCCGAGTCTGAAGAACAACTCGGCGAGTCCATGCCATGCAGACGAGTAACTGCTTCCTGGGATAGGTCTCGTCCCGAAGTACACATGCATGGGACCTTCTGGACCTCTAAAGGTCCTAATACAAGACTATAATCGTGGGGTAACAAGGCATTACTTCATCAAATCACTAAATGGGTTCTATAAACCCTAATTTCATAAATACATCAAAATAACAGAGCAAACACGAATTCTTACCTGGATGATGTGTTCTCTGTATTCCCAACCTCAGAATGTGACCCCCTTGCTGCTCTTTTAGCCAATCCTCCCTCTTCCTTGCACACCCACTCTTCTATAACCAACAATGGCCTAAGATCCTTGCTCCTGCTGCACTTAATCGATTTAGGGTTCTTCTCAGAAGGCAAAAACGAACAATGACGGCCAATGAACCCCTTTTATACGTCCCAACCCTGAACGGTTAGGGTTTCTGCTGAACAGCGTCGACTCGCCGAGTCCATATCTGGACTCGTCGAGTCCAGTCGCGGACCCGCGACCAAGTCCGCGATCCTACTCGGCGAGTCTAGGCTCCAACTCGCCGAGTCCCCTTTTAAATCACCCCAAAAACATAATTTTAATAATACCTGAGATTCCGGGCTGTTACAGCTTGGCCGTAAACTCATGTGGTCCTCCAAAATGCAAGTTTAAGGCCTTATTTCACTTCCCTAATTTACTAGCAAGTGTCTTGAACTAATATGGAGGGTTTAAACCCTCATTTGGTGACATTTTGGGGAATTTACGGCCAAGGCTTGTGCTTGGGCCGTAAACTCCATTTAATCCCTCAAAAAGGATGTTTAAATGGTACAACACACCTCCCTTCATCTTAGATAATTACTAGAAGGCCTTATATGGAGTTTTGGGACATTATGGCATAAATATTGGGGAGTTTACGGCCCAAGCAAAGCCTTGGCCGTAAACTCTTCATTTGGCTTCAAAATGGGGTGTTTAATGGTACAACATACTTCCTAGGGCCTTAGCTAATTTCCTTACATGCCTTAGATAAGTTTTTGGGACTTGTTTGACATAAAATTTGGGTGTTTACGGCCCAAGCTTAGGCTTGGCCGTAAACTCCTCTTTTTGTCCTCAAATGGTGTTGTTTAATGTACTTAAACATCTCCTAGAGTCAAGGCTAAATTACTAAACACCCTAGATGAGTTTTTGGGACTTAAATCCAAGATTTTTGGGTGTTTACGACCTAAGCATAAGCTTGGGCCGTAAACTCCTTTTTAGGCCTCAATTCTTTATGTTTTAATGTCCAAACTCACCTAGGTAAATCCCTTAATTAGTATATGAGCTTAAAGGAAGGAAAAACGGGGCTTTGGGCAAGTTTTTAGGTGTTTACGGCCTAAGGGGCTTCTTAGGCCGTAAACTCCCTTTTGATCCTTGTTTCCTATGATTTTTGGCCTCTAATTACAGTGAAGTATGTTTAGAATAAGATAGGGAATAAGTCCTTACGTTTGGAAGCCGGAATTCACGGTTTTGGAGTCGGGTTTGGGTCTAGAGAGAGAAAGTAGTGAGAGAGTGTGAAGGTGTGGTAAAAAGCTTAAATGTAGTGCCCATTTGTTTATATATGCCTCGGGTATTGCACCCGATACACGGCTACCCGATGCTAAAGTTTAACGGGGTTAAAACTTTTTACCCGGGTGAAGTGGTTGAATAGTAATATAACTCTATTTGGTTAAACGGGGTTAACACATACAAGTTATATTTACTATGATTATATCAAGATGTATAAATAACTAGGTAATTGTTTATTGACGACTCCAAATATTACAGAAATAACATATAGCGACGCATTCCGTTAGTGAAGATGGGATTCGTAACGGCAATAGTTTTGGGGTTGTCACATCATCCCCCCGTTAGGGGAATTTTGTCCCGAAATTTAGAATTCATATAGCTAAGAATTACAATAATACTAAGCGAAGAGATGGGGATATTTGAGTTTCATTTGGTCTTCGCGCTCCCAAGTAAATTTGGGTCCTCGCTTGGTGTTCCACCGAACTTTCACAATTAGGATGCGGCTTTATTTCGTTCGTTTTACTTCCCGATCCATAATCTCCGCAGGCTCTTCCACGAAGTTGAGGCTCTCATTGACCTCGATCTCGTCGAGGGGGATCATGAGAGTCTCATCAGACAGACATTTCTTCAAGTTTGAGACGTGGAAGGTAGGATGTATGTTACTTAGCTCGTGGGGTAAGTTGAGTTTATAAGCTACGGGGCCGATTCTGGCAAGAATCTCGAAAGGCCCTATGTACCTTGGGTTCAGCTTTCCATGCTTTCCAAAGCGTATCGTGCCCTTCCAGGGCGAGACTTTCAACAAGACTCGGTCTCCCACTTGGAATTCCAAAGGTTTTCTTCGTTTGTCAGTGTAGCTTTTCTGTCGATCCCTAGCGGCTTTTAGTCGTTCACGTATCTGTACAATCTTCTCGGTCGTCTATCGAATGATCTCCGGACCAGTGAGGGCGCTGTCAGGAACTTGTCCTTTCGCTAACTGAGTGTCACCCACCTCAGCCCAGCACAGAGGGGATCTGCACTTCCGGCCGTAAAGGGATTCGAATGGA
Organism: Lactuca sativa; assembly: GCF_002870075.4. Taxonomy (NCBI): domain Eukaryota; kingdom Viridiplantae; phylum Streptophyta; class Magnoliopsida; order Asterales; family Asteraceae; genus Lactuca; species Lactuca sativa. The sequence continues at coordinate 139,181,463 of NC_056628.2, read as the reverse complement.
GCTGCCTTGATGCTTGTATGATAACTATTGTTGTAGGAAAACTCTACAAGGGGCAAGTGTGTATCCCACGATTTCCCGAAGTCGATTACACAAGCTCGCAACATGTCTTCTAAGGTTTGAATCGTCCTCTCACTTTGTCCATCAGTCTGCGGATGGTAGGCTGTACTCATATCCAACCTCGTCCTAGTGCCTTTTGCAATGATTGCCAAAACCTAGAGGTGAATCTACTATCTTTGTCCGAGACAATAGATATAGGGACGCCATGCAGTCGTACTATTTCTTTTATGTATGTTCTCGTGAGTTGCTCCATCTTGTCCGTTTCTTTGATGGGTAGGAAGTGTGCGGACTTGGTCAACCTCTCCACGATGACCCAAATGGTATCTAATCCACCCGCTGTCTTGGGCAGTTTGGTGATAAAGTCCATTGTGATCCGCTCCCACTTCCATTTCGGTATCTCAGGTTGTTGGAGGAGTCCTGATGGCTTTTGATATTCAACTTTGACCTTCGCGCAAGTAAGGCACTTACTTACAAAGGTAGCGATCTCCGCTTTCATGTTCGGCCACCAGTATAACTTTTTGAGATCCAGATACATCTTATCTGAACCCGGGTGGACAGAGTAGCGAGTGTTGTGTGCTTCCTTCATGACTAAGTCTCTGAATCCTCCATGGTGTGGAGTCCAGATTCGGTCCATGAAGTAGTAGGCTCCGTCACTCTTAACCTCCAAATTTTTATCCATTCCGCGCAAGGATTCTCCCGTCATGTTTTCAGGCTTTAAGGGTTCTAGCTGAGCCTCTTTGATCTGCGTGGATAGGTGCGAATGGATAGTCATCGTCAACGACTTGGTCCTTCGACCAGAATATTCCTTTCTACTGAGGGCGTCTGCTACCACGTTGGCTTTCCCCGGATGATATCTAATTTCACAGTTGTAATCGTTAAGTAGCTCGACCCATCGACGCTGTCTCATGTTGAGTTCTTTTTGGTTCAGTATATGTTGGAGGCTTTTATGATCAGTGTACACCACGCTCTTCGTCCCATACAAGTAGTGTCTCCAGATTTCGCTCCTAACTCGAGGTCGTGAGTAGCGTAGTTCACTTCATGGGTCTTTAGCTGCCTTGAGGCATAGGCGATAACCTTGCCTCGTTGCATCAAGACACAACCGAGCCCCTGATTGGATGCATCACAGTATACAACAAAATCCTCTGTCCCTTCGGGAAGGGATAATACTGGTGCGGTGCATAGGGATCACTTCAGGGTCTGGAATGCCTTCTCCTGTTTCTCTTCCCAGTCGAATGATACACCCTTCTGGGTTAACATAGTGAGAGGCTTAGCAATTCGAGAGAAATTTTGGATGAATCTGCGGTAGTAGCCAGCGAGGCCTAGAAATTGACGAATTTCTGTAGGCGTCTTCGGTGCTGACCAGTTCTCAATAGCTTTAATTTGGAGGGATCCACGTGGATTCCGTCTTCACTGACCACGTGCCCTAAGAATTCAACTCTTCGGATCCAAAACTCGCACTTAGAGAACTTCGCATATAACTTCTCGGATCGCAGTGTTTCTAGAACTCGTCGTAAATGATCCCCGTGTTCTTCCTCGCTCCGAGAGTAAACGAGTATATCATCAATAAAGACGATGACGAACTGATCTAGATATGGACGACACACCCTATTCATTAAGTCCATGAATACTGCGGGGGCGTTAGTCAGTCCAAAGGGCATCACTACGAACTCAAAATGCCCGTAGCGGGTTCGAAAGGCTGTCTTCGGAACATCTTCCTCAAGGAACCGTAACTGATGATACCCGGATCTAAGATCAATCTTGGAGAAGAAACTTGCTCATTGGAGTTGGTCGAATAGATCGTCGATACGAGGGAGAGGATAGCGATTTTTGACCGTGAGTTTATTGAGTTCCCTATAATCGATGCACATACGAAACGATCCATCCTTTTTCTTCACGAACAAGACCGGAGCTCCCCAAGGTGAGAAGCTCAGTCTTATAAAGCCCTTGCTGAGCAGTTCGTTGAGTTGACTGGATAGTTCTTGCATTTCGGCGGGCGCTAGACGGTAGGGCGGCTTAGCTATGGGGGGAGCTCCTGGGACTAGGTCGATTCTGAATTCAACCTGCCGTTTGGGAGGTAGGCCTGGAAGATCCTCCGGGAAGACATCTGGGAAATCGCATACTACAGGAATGTCTTTTGGATCTTTCAGTTTCTGGTTAGTGTCGACAATGTGAGCAAGAAAGGCGCGATATTCTTTGCGCAAGTATTTCTGAGCCTGGATACTTGAGATGATACGAAGGCTCGTACTTGGCTTATCTCAGTATATCAATAGGGTTTTGCGATTCGGAAGGTTCAGGCGAATGGCCTTGTCGGAGCATAGGATATTGGCGTAGTGAAGACTTAACCAATCCATACCAACAATGACATCAAAATTTTTGATTGAGACTGGTATAAGATCAATTGAAAAGGGGTGATCATCTAACGTGAGAGTACAACCTATATAGATTTCGTTAGAGCTTTCTGTTTTTCCATTAGCCATTTCTACGACGAATGTTTCGTTTAGTGGTTGAGGGGTTTGTTTGAGTAAGTGTTTAAAGTTTTGATTTACGAAGCTCCTTTCTGCACCACTATCAAATAAAACACAGGCATAGGAGTTGTTGAGAAGAAACGTACCTGTGACTACCGTGGGATCAGCTACCGCTTCATTGTGACCGATAGCGAGTAGCCTTCCAGTTCCCCCAGCATTTGTGGTCTTCGGACAGTTTCTCTTAAAATGACCCGCTTCCCCGCAACCATAACAAGTTGGGGTCACTCCCGTACCAGGAACCTGCGTGATAGGTTTGGGAGGGGCCTTACAAAATCGGACAGTATGGCCCTTTCGACCGCAGTTGGAACACTTCAATTCACGGCAGGGGCCGTTGTGGTGAAAAGGGCACTTGGGACACTTGGGCAAGTTTCCATTGTAAGCTTTTGGCGGGGCTGGAGCAGTTGGAGTGGCTGGGGTGGTGGCAGCATGGACCGCCACAATTTGTTGGTCCTTGGAGGCGGTTTGAGTTTTCTTGCCGTTCTTCTTATCCCATCGTTTCCTTTTTCTGTTAGATGAATCAGGTGTTGCAGTGGTTGTTGTGGTTGTTATTGCTGGAGTGGAGGAGATTTTGTGGTTGATCAGACTCTGGGCCAATTCCTTGGCGCTGTCAAAAGTGGTAGGGCGTAAGGCCAGAACATTTCCTCGATACGGGGGCACTAAACCCCAGATGTATCATTCAATCTTCTTGCTTTCAGAAGGGATCATGTTGGGACACATAGCCGCCAAGTCGCAAAACCTGGCCGTATAAGCGGTTATGTCGGTCCGCTTCATCTTGAGGTTCCAGAGTTCTTCCTCAAGTTTCTGTACCTCGCCCCTAGGGCAGTACTCTCCTCTCATGAGATCTTTTAGAGTGTCCCAGCCCATGGCATTGGCTGTGACCAAGGAGAGTGCACTGACATGGCCGTTCCACCATGACAAAGCCCTAATAGTGAGGGTAGCAGTAGCGAACTTAATATTGCTCTCTTCGGGACAAGAGCACATCTCGAACACAGCTTCGGTTCTTTCGAACCATTGGGACAATGCCAGAATTCCTCCCGTACCGTCGAAAAAGGTAGGTTTACAGTTCATGAAATCCTTATAAGTGCATCCCTGCACCCGTTGATGGACTTCACCGAACCTGGAGTTACCACCGCTCGCATCACCCGAGTTCATTTGGGCCATGGCTGTGGTTACAGCCGCAGTCATAGTTGTTTGGAATAATACCGGGTCGAACTGCGGAGGAGGAGGTGGTGGAGGAGGGGTTTGAGTTGCGGGTCTTCCTCTGCTGGGACGCTTTCGTGGAGGCATCCTTCACTGGAAGATCATAGAAATGATAGCAATAGTAAGAGCCTATTGCGAATATGAATAGTGTGTTTCGTGGATTAAATCAACATAATCCAAGATCGGAATGAGAGTTATAGCAATAGAGAAATCAATTGCCAATATACTGGTATTAATGATGCAACACAAGTTCATGAAAATTGACCTAGCAGTAGGTCTTACATCATACCATAGAGAAAATGTTGGCAGTTTAGAGGTTCAACTAGAGTACTTTTAAACTAGGGATGTTTACAGACAAGAGATCTACGGAACATAGAGATAAAAAGGCTAGTCCTTTAAACAAAAGAGTGAGGTAGCTAAACGTCTTCTACTGGCGACGGTTGCTTGTTGGGCGAATCCTCAGATCCGCTAGCTGACGCATAACTTCTTGAAGGTGTCGATCATGAGTTCTTTGGAGTGCACGGAGTTCCCTAACCTCAGCTCGGGATGTAGCCAGCTGATGCTGCAGAGCCTCGTTCGTCCTCCTTGTCCTGTCCATGGCTTCTTCGAGTTGACGGATGCGAATAGTGTTGAGATTTGAGTTGGCATCCACTTCTACAACTCGACCAATAGCAGCTTGACTTTGCTCAACATTCTTGGCAATCCTTCGGATCATGATGGGCAGAACCCGATCCGCTCATCCTCCTTCGCTTATGTTGTAAAAGATTCGGTCTCCATTGTAAGGCAAGGGCTGACCCTGCTCCTCGCTCCAACGATGCAAGGATATGGCCCACATAGGAGTGGGGCCCTGAAATGCCGGACGGGGGTTAGGGTTCGGGGCTTCAGGAGGTTGGTTGTTGACTTCTGGCTCGGAGCTCGAGCTATCCGAGAAGCCTTCGGCATGATGATGATCCAAAGGTATCAGGTGATCATCGTCTGACTCCTCTTCGAGCCATCCTCCATTGCCCTGGTTCGGAAAGTACGGATCGCCGGGTAGGTGGAAACCAACCATGCTATCTACGCGAGAAAGGGGAAAAGAAGATTAATAGACGTACTATTCTAAGATACTTATAGGATGAATCGCTATTAGTCGACCCAATACTTGCATAGTGCATACCGATTACATATAATCGAAGCATGATAGTCCTTCAAATAAACCGCCCTAACTTCAGACCCCCAATCAAACAAGAACAGGGAATGAAGCAAAGGCTGCAGATTCTGAGTCTATAGCACCCTAATCACATGTAATCGTGGTGTATCCACCTAGCAACTATTGTCCTACTAGTAATGACCCTTTATGTTGTCACATACGTATAATCTAGAGATACAGAATACTCCTATAGTATTCTTATGGTAACGTTATTGTGGTAGTGTTGGTAAGTTTTAGACTTGTTGCAACACCACAACCAAACTTAGGCACATACTAGTCACTCTCAGGAAAATGTAGTTGATCAGGCTACATCACCCCAAATGTGACTATATGTCTCTAAGCTCAATTGTGCTGCCCAACAATCTTAATACTTTTGTTCTGTTCTAGGGTGATACTGATTTTTGTGTTTTATAGTGATGTGTGTGTGTGTATATATATATATATATATATATATATATATATATATATATATATATATATATATAATTAGTTAGATCTTTTAGATACTTAACAGTATATATTCTTGGTCAGAGTGTTTTAGTCCCGAAGTGTTTATAGTTTGTATATCTTTTATAGGTTGATATACTTGATTCACTATAAACCAGGCTCTGATACCAATCTGTCACACCCCAAAACCCATAACGGCGGAAAACGTTTCAGGGTGGAGGACGTCATGTACAGTATCATCACAATTGCATAATAGTAAAAACAAGAAACATACAACCATTGCATTTACATAGTGAATTTAATTACAAGTGTGTTTTATAATGTTTAACAATCACCCAAAAGTAAATCAAAAATAAGAGATGGGTCTTGTATGCTCCACCTTCTCCAAAAATGCTGCGTCTGTACCTGTCTATCTTTGACCTGAAGATACAAGTTATTTTGAAAACAAATATCAGCATAAAGCTGGTGAGTTCATAAGAGTTTAATGTGAGTTTTTGTATAAAAAGCAATAGTGCGAAAAATTTGCCAGTTATATTCATAAGCAGTAGAAAACCTAGAAAATCCCATATTTTCCAGAAAATACATTGTAAGTGAAAATCTGTTAAAAGTATGCATTCTTCATTTTTGAAAACAGTTTATTGTAAAAGTATATTAGCAAATCTCCAAATAGTAATGTGATAGAATAGGTTAAGCCTGTAATCATTGATAGAGGTGCAAGTTTCCTTTAGTGATAGATACTTACTTACTTCGGGATGTAGCTTAGCGTTTAGTGTAATATTTTAGTGTAGTTATAGTGTACCCCTTGTATATTACTAATAGTGAGGATAATAGAGGATCCCATGACCTTCCCAGTCATGCACAGTATAGTGAAGTAGTGGCATCCCTGGGCCTGCACGGCGAGGACTGAAATTAACAGTCGGGATGTAATAACGTCTGCCCCATATAGATCTATACATGTAGTGTCGTCTTCCAGTCGGAAAACTCCGGGCGTAGTGGGTAGCGCATAGAGTAACTCGTAGTGGGTTAGTGTATTATAGTTTGTTTAGTGTTTTCTCTTTTGTTATAGTGTAGCGATCTTTTAGTATTGATCATAGTGTATTCTCTTACTAGTGTATTGTCAAGTAAGAGTGAGTATTATAGTGTAGAGAGTAGTGACTTTAGCGAGTAGTAGCAGTAGCAACATTAACTATACCTATTATAGTTATCTTAGTGTGGATGGTTCTTGACATGATAGTGACTTTAGTATTTAGTGAAAAGAAATATTCGTATCCCATACTAATATACAAGTTATATAACTAAGAAATCAACGACAGTCGGACAGATAACTACTACCCTAAGCCCACAATCAAACAAGAACAGGAAATAAGGCGAGATATCGGTCCTAAGTCCTCCAAGTCTTACTTATATAAATATATCAGAGTGGTTACATTTTATAAGTAAATTGATTTAATAAAAGTATTTTCCAAAAGAACATTTAAAATCTGGCTTGCTGTCCAAAAATAGTTTTGAAAATGTACAAATTTGTTTATAAGGCATAGTGATAAATTACATGTGATTTGAACTAAGGATAGTGAAACACATGTGATTAATCCTCGTAACGTGGAAAATCGTTCTGTAAAACTTTCCATAAACATATATAAGTAACTTGTATCTCCCCCCTAAAACATTTAAAACATTTGAAAGGTTCATTAAAGGAGTATGAACTCACCTGAAATCATGTAAATCGGGTGACTCGGGTAAATCGGGTAAAAGTGTCGGTTGAGCGTTTGGTACCAAATAACGACTTGAGCACCTTTTTAGGACCCTAATGTCATATGAAATATGTATTTTACAAGAAGTTAATCATATTATGCTTTTCATTATAGTATTTGGGCATTCTAGCATCGTTTCGGGGTTTTAGGGCCTAGAAGGGGTTCTCGGGAGTGGTACAAGGCCAAGAATGATTTACGGGAGGGTCCATGAGTTCACTCCCTTGGAGTTTACGGCCCAAAGGCCACTCCTTGGGAGTTTACGGCCGTAAGCCCCCTAGGCTTGGCCGTAAACTCATGTGGTCCTCCAAAATGCAAGTTTAAGGCCTTATTTTACTTCCCTAATTTACTAGCAAGTGTCTTGAACTAATATGGAGGGTTTAAACCCTTATTTGGTGACATTTTGGGGAGTTTACGGCCAAGGCTTGTGCTTGGGCCGTAAACTCCATTTACTCCCTCAAAAAGGATGTTTAAATGGTACAACACACCTCCCTTCATCTTAGATAATTACTAGAAGGCCTTATATGGAGTTTTGGGACATTTTGGCATAAATATTGGGGAGTTTACGGCCCAAGCAAAGCCTTGGCCATAAACTCTTCATTTGGCTTCAAAATGGGGTGTTTAATGGTACAACACACTTCCTAGGGCCTTAGCTAATTTTCTTACATGCCCTAGATAAGTTTTTGGGACTTGTTTGACATAAAATTTGGGTGTTTACGGCCCAAGCTTAGGCTTGGCCATAAACTCCTCTTTTTGTCCTCACATGGTGTTGTTTAATGTACTTAAACATCTCCTAGAGTCAAGGCTAAATTACTAAACACCCTAGATGAGTTTTTGGGACTTAAATCCAAGATTTTTGGGTGTTTACGGCCTAAGCATAAGCTTGGGCCGTAAACTCCTTTTTAGGCCTCAATTCTTTATGTTTTAATGTCCAAACTCCCCTAGGTAAATCCCTTAATTAGTATATGAGCTTAAAGGAAGGAAAAACGGGGCTTTTGGCAAGTTTTTAGGTGTTTACGGCCTAAGGGGCTTCTTAGGCCATAAACTCCCTTTTGATCCTTGTTTTCTATAATTTTTGGCCTCTAATTACAGTGAAGTATGTTTAGAATAAGATAGGGAATAAGTCTTTACGTTTGGAAGCCGGAATTCGCGGTTTTGGAGTCGGGTTCGGGTCTAGAGAGAGAAAGTAGTGAGAGAGTGTGAAGGTGTGGTAAAAAGCTTAAATGTAGTGCCCATTTGTTTATATATGCCTCGGGTATTGCACCCGATACACGACTACCCGATGCTAAAGTTTAACGGGGTTAAAACTTTTTACCCGGGTGAAGTGGTTGAATAGTAATATAACTCTATTTGGTTAAACGGGGTTAACACATACAAGTTATATTTACTATGATTATATCAAGACGTATAAATAACTAGATAATTGTTTATTGACGACTCCAAATATTACAGAAATAACATATAGCGACACATTCCGTTAGTGAAGATGGGATTCGTAACGGCAATAGTTTTGGGGTTGTCACAACTCACGATTTGGGATAAAAACCCGAAGATCCGTGAGAGAGAATTTGGCTTTTCTCTAATTGGAATTCAACTAATGAACCAATTTGGTTCAGAATTCTATTTATAGTCCTGAGATTTTTGGCAGAAAATATTTCTATTCTCGGAATGAACTCTAATATCCTAGAGTATTGGAATTACAGTGTTGTACAAAACCCTAGTGCATCCACTCTCCTAATATTTCCTTAGGTGTAAAATCCTGAAAACTGCCAAACTTATACTCGAAGTCTGAATTTTCACTGTAACTGCTCTACTTCTATTGGCTTGAAATGGTTTGTTCGGAAGGGAATTTTCGGGTTGTCACAGTGACTGTACACTAATAGATTTGGATGAACCTAATAATTATAGGGAAGTCATGGCAGGCCCCGAGTCTGCTAAATCGAAGGAGGCTATGGACAACGAGATTCAGTCCATGTATTACAATCAAGTTTGGAACTTGGTTAACAATGTACCAGGTCGTAAGACAGTTGGGTTCAAGTCGATCTTCAAGAAGAAGACTGGAATGGATGGAACGGTGCACACTTACAAAGCATGACTGGTGACAAAGGGCTTTACTTAAACTCTGGGAGTTGACTATGACGAGACCTTCTTACCAGTAGCGAAGATCAAGTCTATTAGGGTTTTGCTAGCCATAGCTGCGTTTCATGATTATGAAATATGGCAAATGGATGTCAAAACCACATTCCTTAATGGAAAGTTGGCTGAGGATGTTTACCTGAATCAGCCAGAGGGTTTTGTCGATGCAAAGTACCCTAATAGAGTGTGTAAGCTTGAGAAATCCATTTATGTATTGAAATAAGCATCTCGCAGATGGAGTCTTTTCTTCGATGAGAAAATCAAAGTGTTTGGCTTTACGAGGTGCGAGGATGAGTCCTGCGTATACGTTAGGGATAGTGAGAGTATAGTTAGCTTTTTGGTATTGTATGTGGATGACATACTACTCATAGGAAATGACATCCCAACTTTGCATGAGGTTAAGTCCTGGCTTGGGAAGTGTTTCACTATGAAGGACCTTGGAGAAGCTGCCTATATCCTAGGGATAAGGATAATGAGAGACATGAGTAAAAGACTAATTGGAATTAGTCAGAGTACCTACTTGGATAAAGTATTGGAGAGGTTCAACATGGAGAATTCCAAGAAAGGGGAGTTACCGATCCAGCAAAATACCAGACTGAGTAGAACTCAGAGTCCGATTACAGAGGCTGAAATAGCTGAGATGAGTCGATTACCATATGCTTTCACTGTTTTCTCAATCATGTATGATATGACTTGAACTCGCCCAGATGTGGCCTTTGCTTTGAGCATGGTCAGCAGATATCAGAGAAACCTGGCAAAGCTCACTGGACTGCGGTAAAGAATATTCTTAAGTACCTACGGAGGACTAAGTACTGGGTTCTTACCCTCGGTGGGAGTGATGACTTGAGAGTAGAAGGGTATAGCGATGCTAGTTTTCAGACTAATAGGGATAATTTCCGCTCTCAGTCAAGCTGGGTCTTTACCCTGAATGGAGGAGCAATTACTCGGAAAAGTTCCAAGCAGGTGACAGTAGCTGATTCTACTTGTGAATCAGAGTACATAGCAGCAAGTGAAGTGGAAAAGGTGGTGATATGGCTGAAGAACTTCATTGGAGACCTTGGAGTTGTACCGCCTATGGAGATTTTCTGTGACAACAATAGTTCGGATGCCTTATCAAAGGAACCAAGAGATCACGGTAGATCCAGACACATTGACTGAAAATATCACTTCATAAGACACAAGATAGAAGAAGGACTCCTCGTGGCATAGAGGGTATCGTCAGAAGAGAGTCCTGCAGATCCCCTCACGAAGGGACTGACTAGGGTTAGGCATTTGCAGCATGCAAGAAGCATCGGGCTGAGGGACGATATTAGTTTTAATAATTAGATTTCTAAAACTTGTAAAGTGCAATTAACATTTTATGATTAAATAAAAGTTGTTATTTATTTATGAGTAAGGTGTTACTATCCTATGTTGATCGTTTACTATTGTTTCTCTTTTGCATGTTTTGAATTCCAGAATAATTATTTTATTCAAACTCTCCACATTCAGTCATATGTTGGAAGTACATATTGAATTAAGACTATCATGAATTTTGCTTGTAAGATTTGTCTAAGGTGCATTAGACATAGCAATGGTTGTTGCAACATTCATGAGTGTTCATAAGATCTGAGTATTGGATTGAACCCACGCTCGCTTGTATGACTACATGGAATTTATCTCGAGTGACCGCGAGACAGTTTTATCATATATATCTTCGAACCTAGAGATATGCGTTGTTGACTATGAGTTGATTATCCATTGATTGTAAAAAAACGCATGAGTAACTTAATGTCATAAAACGTGCTTCTGTGCATAATTCAACAAGTAGTTAGTACAAGCATATGAGTCAAAGTTCATCGGTTTCTTCTAGCAATAGAAGCGATATCTGGGCCCCTCAAAGATTTGATTTTGACTTATGTATCGAGCCCGGTCAGAACCTAATTGATGTGTTCAATTTAGTTCTATGTCAAACAAATCAGAGATCGATAAACAACTATTGGACAATAAGTACGACATTGTTCCATGTATTTGTCTGGCTGATATCTTGAGAACAGAGGATTATATGATCACTTATCTAAAATGGCGCTTCATGGTTCAATAGAGTTTTAAAGAGCTATGATTGCTGGTTGGTTCCTGAAGTTATACTTGCAACTATAGTTATTAGACTTATCCAAGTGGGAGACTGTTGGATAAGGTGTCTAAGTCCGTAACCATATTTGGTATCAACTTGACCCGACCCGGCATGTTCCATTTGGGTTGCACTTCACCTAACAATTTGTATGGATATACTTTTGAGAATAAGATATTTATGGTCTATTAATATATTATAAGTTATAATATATTAATATGAAATCATATTATTTATTTAGTGTTGATCAAGAATTGATTTTTAGGAATTAATTTAATGGTCAAAGGAAACTAATTAAATAAGTACTCTTACATATATATGGAATGGGCTAAGATTTATTTAGGATGGGCTAAGAGTATATGGAAGTCCATGGATAATCCATGGAGCTTTTAATCCATGGATCCTAGGTAAATGAAGAGTCATGGGTATTAGGGTGTAACCCTAATCCTCCATAGTATATAAAGAGATCCCTTGTTCTAAAATTGGCACGAGTGTGTGTGAGAACAAGAGTGGGTCGATTTTTGTGAGCATCATATTCTCTCAAGTATTTCCAAGTTGTTTTGGGTAATTTGTGACACCATTTGAGGCATCCACACCATTGGTGCTAGGCTCATAAACTCCAAGCTACTCATTACAAAGAAAAGGTATGTAATTCTATTTATAATTATTGTTATTCATGTACCTAGGATTGCATGCTAGATATGTTAAGGCTTTGGAAATAATTTTGCAAGTATAGTAGAAAACATAGTTCCAAAGCTTCCAGGGTTATATGTGCACCTAAGGTTATAAGGGTGCTCAAAACCCAACAAGTATTTCCCAAAAGGCGAAGTGAAAAAACTATAAGAGGAGTTGTGGAACCTCAAAATGACAGGCTCTGACATTGCTGCCAATACTGCCAGATTCGATGATCTAGCAGTATTGTGTCTTTGGATGGTCACCCCGGAAAGTAAAAAGGTGGAGAGATGCATATGGGGACTATCTCCCCAGATTCAAGGGAACGTAATAGCTTCAAACCCGGTTACTTTCGAAATTGCCAAACGCTTGACCCAGAAACTCATCAATCACGGAATCCGTTAGGGCATAATGACCCCAGTCCCCAAGCAAACAAAAGGAAGAAACAATAAAAGAAAATTATGGAACAAAAAGAAGGATCGGTCAGCACAGGACCCCGCCAAGAAACAACAAATTGTTGTTGTTCACGCCGCCACTACCCCTGCCGCTCCAACATCATTGAGACAACATGTTGGGAACTTACCAAAATGCAACAAGTGCAAATTCCACCACAACGGTGCTAGTCAGGAAATACACTACAATAATTGCAACAAAAGGGGCATACAAACCGTTTCTACTAGGCGCCTGCACAACAAATTAACCATGATGCCAATGTCGGGGTAAGCTGAACTTGCTACGGTTGTGGAGAGACTGGGCATTTCAAACGATAGTGTCCAAAGACAAGAAACACTAATACCGGCAGTGTGGGAAGAGTTTTAGCCATAAGGCACGAAGAAGCAGTTGAAGACCCCATAGTGGTTAATCCAATAATCCTAATTCATTCCTTGGGCCTTTAATCCAATAATCCATGTGATAAGCCTTATGGACTAACACTTCATGGACTCTCACATAAACTTAGTCCATCACTAATCAATCATGGATCATTGACCCAAACTAGATGTATTACTTACTTACTTAATTAGTCCCCTTAATTTAATTAACCTCTTTTGATCACTAAATTAATTCCAAATTAATTCTTGACCAATATTAAATAAATAATATGATATCTAAATAAATATATTATACTAATAATGTATTAATAAATCACAAATAACCTCTTTCTCAAATATCCATCCTATCAGATTGTTCTGGTGAAGGCAACCCGAAATGAACCATGCTAGTCTCGGGTCAAGTACATACCAATTATAGTTATGGGATTAGACACCTAATCAATTAGTCTCCCACTTGGATAAGTCTAATAACTATAACTGCAAGTATGACTTCAAAACTCGACTAGCAATCGTAGCTCTCGAAAGCCATTGTCAAACTTTGACATAGTCAATGACGCTTCCATTAGATAAGGGATCATATATGCCTCCATTCTACAATATATATCGTATGAACTGAGACATGGATTATAATCATTCTCTCTGTTCATGTGTTGTTTCGTGATTTCCGATTTATGACGACCGACTAGTTGAACAAATCAAATCAGTCTTGGCTTGGCCAAGTGCTTAGGGTTGTCATCACTAAATCATCGAGGGGCCCACATATATCACTTTTATCCCTCTTAGGGTAAAAGGAACAGATAAACTTCGACTCATATGATTTCTCTATTAACTTATCAAATTACACACAACAATACGTTTTATAACACCAAGTTACTGGTGCGTTTTCATATTATCAATGTGCAACCGACTTGGAAACTGCAACTCATATCTCTTCGTTTCAAGAATATAAGATATTATCGTCTCACAATCACTTGTAAACTACAAATCATATCTCTCTGTTTCAAGAATATAAGATATTATCATCTGACAATCACTCGTGATAAAATCCATGAAGTGATTCGGATGAGCATTGGTTTAATCTAATACTCAAATCTTATTACAGGAGTACTTATTAATACTGCAGCAAACTTGTGTTATGTCTAACACTTTGGACAATCTACAGATGGATTCATGACAGTCTTACCTCAATACCTACTTCCAAAGTATGATTGACTATGGATGTTTGAATAATCATATCTCTCTGTTTCAAGAATATAAGATATTATCGTCTCACAATCACTTGTGATAAAATCCATGAAGTGATTCAGATGAGCATTGGTTTAATATAATACTCAAATCTTATTACAGGAGTACTTATGAATACTGTAGCAAACTGTGTTATGTCTAACACTTTGGACAATCTACAAATGGATTCATGACAGTCTTACCTCAATACCTACTTCCAAAGTATGATTGACTGTGGATGTTTGAATAATATTATTATTCGCATAGTCAAAACATGCGAAATTAAACACAAGAATAATCGAATCCAATATGGGCTCAAAACTTTTGAATATAAATAAAACACATTTTATTTAATCACCATATAAATTACACATTATTTATTGTATAATGTTTCGACTGATCAACTTAATGTTCATAGAAGAAATGGTAAATGGTAAAACTGAAAGCACTAATGATATGTATGTAGGATGCACTCTAACACTAAACAAACATTTCTTCAAAATCAATCTACTACCGATCACTATAAGAAGCTTCGATGTCATTATTGGCATGGATTGATTAAGTCTTTACCGCGCCGATATAATGTGTTACGAAAAGGTTGTTCGCCTTAATCAGCCAAGTAACGAAACCCCAGTCATTTATGGCGACAAACCCGGCGCAAAGCTACAAATCATCTCTTGCGTCAAAGCCCAAAAGTATCTACGCAAGGAATATCACGCCTTTCTAGCTCACTTGGTGGATAAGAAACAAAAAGTAAAAGACATCAAAGACATTCCAGAGGTTTGTAATTTCCCTGACATATTCCCAGAAGAACATCCAGGAGTACCACATGCACGACTGGAGCCACCCCCGTAGCCAAATCCCCATACTGTCTAGCACCGACATAAATGTAGGAGTTATCCAGCCAGCTGAACGAACTTTTAACCAAAGGATTCATTAGACGAAGCTTCTCGCCTTGGGGAGCACCGGTCCTGTTTGTGAAGAAGAAGGATGGATCATTCCTGTTGGATTAATGTGTAAGTCCATAACTATAATTGGTAAGACTTGACCCGACCCGGCATGGTCCATTTGGGTTGCATGGCATCATGCATTTGGATAGACTATAATGAGAGAAATAACACTTAAGGTTTATTAATATATTATAAGTTCTAATATATTAATAAGATTATTTAATTAGTATTGATCAAGAATTAATCTAGGATTAATTAAGTGATCAAAAGAGTACTAATTAAATATATGGGTTGATTTTGTAAATCATCCATACTTGTATAGTGGTCTAAGACTCCATGGATTATCAAGTTGGGCTAAAACCCATAAGATGCTCCATGGTGTATTTGAACCCATGGATCCAAGGAAATGGAAAGCCATGACAATTAGGGTTTACCCTAATTGTCACTAACTATATAAGCATCTTATTGTTGACAAAATCGGCCACTATGTGAGAGAGAAAGGGCTAGCCGTTTTTCATGAAGTGTGATTTTTCCATGTGTATTTGGTGTTGTGTGAACCATTTGAGGTGTCACACTTGCGGCACTAGGAACTCAAGCTTCATGAAGACATTCTACATCAAAGAGGTATGTAATTCTAACTTGGTATATTCATATGAATCAATGTTATTATGCTAGTTTGGATGAATACCTCGGAAAGTTCATTTTTGCATGTATAATAAAGAAAAAATATATCCAAGGTATTTAGGGTTGCATGTACACTTAGGAGTGTTAGAATGCTCAAAACCCAACATTGGTATCAGAGCCTAGGCTTGTTTTCTTGTTATACTTGCAAAATTGGCTTAAAATCGAATTTTGATGTTGTCTGCTCAGCAGACTCGCCGAGTACACTGATGGACTCGCCGAGTCCAAGGCAAAAAACATCCAACTCAACGAGTTAGTTCGTTCACTCGACGAGTTGGACCCCCAGACAACATATATTTGATTGTTTTGGCTGGAATTGGACTAGGAACATTACCCTAAGATGTTTTTGGACTTATTAACTTGTTTTAGATGTGGTAATGTTCATGCTAATCCAATTTCAAAGATAATTGTCAATAGATTCATGTTTTGTATTAGTTTAAGGTTTAGACTAATTACATGAAAAAGTTTGATTTGAATTATTTCGTTCTTATGAGTTGCTTAGATTAATAGAAAAGTTAATTGATTATTTGTTTTCAATCCATTTTAATCTAAGAGTTGATTCTAAAATGTGCTTTTGTAACCTGTCTTCAAGCTATATGAAAAGTCACATTTAAGTTTCATAAAACTCATAAAAGTTGGCAATGGTTACAAAAATTGAAGAGTCTTGTCCTCAAGTTATGGAGGTTCAAGAGTCACTTCATTAAGTAATAAAATGTGTAACCTTCATTATTCCATAAGTTACAAAATAAAGAAAAGTTACATTGTTTTATTAGTTTAAAGTCTTCCATAACTTGTCCTCAAGTTATGGAACTTGAAGAGTTTTTTTAATTAAAACTACTTTAAACACATAAGTTATGGAATTAATTAATTTTGAATAGTTTCAAAACTTGCCCTCAAGTTTGGGAATTTGAAAAGTTTTCACTTATGAATACTTTAATTCCAAGTTAGCCCTTAGAATTTTAAAAGTTAAAATTCAACCCTTATACTTTATAATATTATAAGTTAATAATATTTATATATATATGTATAAGAGTAAAGTCAGTCTTACCGTTAGTAGGCCTCATTCACGAAGCCGGTCTATAAGGGGGTATAAGGTTACTGCCTATAAAATGGCAGTTTAATGGGTGTCCACTCTCACCCACCGCTTCCTTGACCGGTGGAGGGTCGTTAGCCGAACGGGTAGCACAAGGACTAGAATTTTCCCTTCATTAAAAGTATTAATGATAAATACTAAGTAAGTAAACCTTTTATAAATACCCAGTCTTAGTTACTTAGGAAAATGTGAATAAGGTGCTAATCCATGAAATTACACTTTTCACTTTGTTTAAGCCGTTAGTGGAGCGTGTGTCGTTAACCAGCACACTAACCTGGACTTAACAAGGTAGGCAAAGGGTAACTTTATGCTTATCATAGTATCGATGGAGCGTGTGTGCTTAACCGGCACATCGATTGAGGGGTAAACACTTAAGGGTACCAAGTATATTTGCATGGTTATTCACACCTTGTTTTCTGATCCTCGGCATCCCAGTCACAAAACCTGAAGGGCACACTCGAGATTGAAACATGCCGTTGAACAGTTCAATGAATCTCAAAAAGAATCTAGGAGTTTTAAAACCAATTAAAACCTAATAATACATTTCGTTTATCTTGGTAGAAATTGGTGAATCGTCATTCACCTACCTTCAAATATTTTATAGCCTAGATTACGACATCCCTCTTCCAAGTTATAAAAGTATTGTTTTGGGTCCTAGCCTTAATATTTCATATTGGGTGTTATATTAAGGACTTTAAATCAACTATCTTGAATATCTCCCAAAAGATGATCTTCCCAAATCTCTTGAAACAAGTTTTCCTAAGATGAAGATGATGTCCCATGGATATCATACTTCTTTCACCTCCTCCAATTATTCTCCCTAACCCACAAGTTCTTGAAAAGCTTAAGGTCACTCAAGCCCTATTGGCAAACAAAGGTCTATGTGTGATCACATCTTGGAGATGTAGTCACGTATTGACAAGCCGAGAGAGTTGGGTGTCAAATTCTTGAGAAAGTTGGTGGCTCAACTACTTTCTAAGTCACATAGTGAGTTCCTTTGGGACTCCTATGAAACAAACTATGACAAGACCCTTAATGATCTTATCTATTTGATAAGATCAACTTCCTAAAACTTTTTGGGAATTGACAATGATGACATTGGATATCCAGTAAAGCTCTCTCTTCCCAATGGAAAGGGATCGGCCATAGTCAACTTGGTTGACCAAATGGTAAAGAGAGAGGCTAAGTCTGAGATAGTCCCATTATCAAGGGTCCATTGCCAAGAAAGGGGCATTAGTTGCGAAGCTGCCAAATTTACCTAAGGATGTTAAAGTCAATAAGTTTGACTCTACTTCAGGTAAAGTTCACTATCTAACTCTGCTAAGTTTCTATTCTAAGATTCTTGATATATGATGTGACTGGGTCACATGTTGATGTTTTAAGAATCAAAGAAAAAGTGAAGAAACTTAAAGAAAGAATACGTTGAATCCGATCGCGTAGATGGATTTCTATCGCAGAGTTTGAAGATTGGATTCTTGAGCTACTTCTTAGGAGTTATCATATATTGCTTAGGAATAGATAACAACAAAGTTTTCATGTGCTGTTGCACTGTAAGGATCGTTTTTCCGCAAAGCTTTTAAATAAAAGGAAAAAAAAATTGATTTTATTTATTTAAAAAAATATCCTTACAATGGCATTTGTGAAAAATTTTGTTGCTTATAAGATTCCATTAAGAGCAAGAGTGGAAATATGAATTTGATTCTTTCATTTGTGGTAGTGTCTAAATTTACCAAATAAGGAAATATTCTCATCACCCAAGTTTCAGTTGGATAAAAACTTGAAATCATGCAAGTTGTACAACATGATGAATGAGAACTTTCAAGCATTGGAAAAATTAAGATTAATTACTTGTTCACATGGATGTGTGAGTCAAGTAAAGTAGTAAGGGATCGAGTACACATTCTTATGCACTGATTAAGTCCACCACAAAATATTGATAACACTATTCGTCATGATTTACTAAAGTTTAGTAAATATGGTTATACTTACAAGCTTAAGTATAAGTTCTGAAATATTGGAAAAAATCCAATGTATGGCAGAGCGAATAAGAAGAATCAAATTAGGCAGAAGGATAAAAGTTTCTCAAATCTGAAAATATGGGAGAGTACTTTAGTATTAGTGTTGTGATCATCTTAATGATTAAGAAACCATATCACAATTAGTTCTCTAAGGAAATCTTAGTGCATTATTTTGACTAAGAAGAGGAATCTTGAATTGTTGAAATGGTTAAATCAAGAAGATGAGTCATACTTCGTTCCAATACAAGTCTTAGAGTCATACTCCAGGATTGTAACTTGAGTGACATATCTTAAAGAAGGTTTAAAACACTTGTCAAATGTAAGAGTAAAAGTTTTCTACTCTTGTACATTTGAAATTGGTAAGTTGTGATGTTTTGGATAAAACAAAGACCAACTAAGGCCAATTGTGTGGAGTGTTTATCTTGATAAAGAATCCGCACTATCTCTTGAATATCTGACAAGAAAGTCTTATATGTCAAGAGGACAGTGGAAGTCTTAAAGGTCTTGAAAGTCTCAAGGACTAATCAAAAATAAAACCTGAAGTTATTCACTAGCACGCAACTTGAGGTTTATAACCTATCGTGTTGACATATTCTGTGCCCATTCCGATTAAAGTTGGCTTTGCATATGAGTTCTTAGAGTTCTCAATTGGTTGCACAACAACTTGGAAACAATGGCAGGCCCTTGAGCTGCCAGATGGAAAGAAACTAAGATTGAGTTCAGTCCATATGAGTTTGGAAGTGTCACTAACCTAATCTTGTGATTATGGTTTTGACAAAATTCACATGGAAAAAGAACACAAACACCATTAAATCTAAGTGTCATAAGGTTTCTCTTCGATTCATGAAAATGATGGTGAGGAAATACTTTCACTAAGTAGATTTTAGCTAGATAGCAATTGTGATATTTGCATTCTCAAAGTCGTTAGTGGAGCATGTGTGGTTAACCGGCACACTAACATGGACTTGTGAGAAGTGGAAAAGGTCTAAACAATCGAGACTATGATTACGACATCCCTTTTCATAGTTCTTAAAGTTGGTTTGACACACCTGTGAGCTATCTAAGATAAGGTGTATGATATTGATAAAGTTTTATCAAAGCAATCTTGTATCAGAAGTCTGAACTTTGGTAAGAAAGTCAATAAAGTATTGTTTTTCTAGAAGTTCAACTGATTTCTGAGTACATGTCAAAGCTAGTGGGAGCATAAGTGTTACGCTAATAATCATCATGTTAGTGGGAGCATGATAATTATGATAAAGGTTGCAAGTTAGCAATGTTAATTAAAGAAAACAAAAGGATTCAATTGGGAAATAGTTGTTTTGCTATAATTAAGAGAGAGGACATTATACTTCATTTCAATTCTAAAAGCTTAGATTGAGATTTTAATCAAATTTAGTCAAGAATATATATGAATTTCATGTTGGAATGGCTTAAGATAAGGAAATTCTATATATGGGTTCATTATTTGCGTTCTTAAATTCGATTATCATTATGGCATCCCTTTTCATAATCCGAATTATGAGAACTTGGCAAATAGAAATTGAAATGCTATAGCAAAAGACTGGTTTAGTCTTTATGTGAGACATCATGAATCGTGTCCCATATGCTTCGGATATAGGATCGATTACATGTGCTATATTCATCCTTTCTAAAATTTTCCAAATGCCTAGGGCAGTAAGAAGGGAAAAGGTCTAGAATTGGATATGACTAAAAGGATTAAGAAATTGTAGAGGACAATCTAAGGTTTACCAACGATTGGTTGCTCAAGGACAGTTGGAAGTATAGTGTTAATTCTGGAAGGACCATATTGACATAATCTGTAAGGAGGCAACTCTTGTTCAGAAGTGATAGTCAAAATAGAATATGGAAATGTTTCAAAGATAGAAATTATTCAATCTATGTAAGATTAGGAAACTTAATGCAAGAAGGATGTTTCCAAGTAGTTAATCTCATTTGGAATGCTCTGTAATGTTTGTTGTCAAGTCTTTGTGACTTTGTGCATAATCATTACAAGAGGATCAATGCATATAAGTTTAGAATCTAACAGATTTCAGTAAATGGCATGAATTTGGAATTCTTGCATTTGCAGTAAGGAATTGGGAGTGTGAAATAAGAATCATTAGAATTATGTTCAATTGATCTCTTTCACAAGGTAAAGATCAAAGACAAACTTAGTTTGCATACTTGGTGTATGGCATGACTAGTGTTTAAGAAAGAAAAACATAGTGTACATGCTTGGAGCATGGGACAACTAGTGTTTTAATTCAAGTGTAAAGTTGATAAATGAAACAGTATATAATGAATAATATGTAATCATATGGTGATAAATAAAAGGTGTTTTATTTGTATTCATAAGTTATGAGACCATATTGGATTCAATTATTCTTTTGTTTCATTTTGCATGTTTTGAATTCCAGAATAACTAGGTCATTCTTCCTGAATGACTAAGTTATTCAAACCATCCACAGTCGGTCATATGTTGGAAGTAGATATGAATCAAGACTGTCATGGGTTGGGCTTGTAGAGGTCTAAGATGTTGGACAAGGTGGTGCTACAACACTCATGAGCGCTCATAAGTTCTGAGTATTGGATTCAACCTGTGCTCGTTAGAATCACTTCATGGATTTTATCACGAGTGATCATGAGACCAAAATAGCTTATATTCTTCAAACCTGGAGATATGAGTTGGTTATACATTGATTGCACGAAAACGCATCGGTAACTCGATGTTATAAAACGTGCCTTTGTGTATGATTCAACAAGTAGTAGAACAAGCCATATGAGTCGAAGTTTATCCATTCCTTTTACCTTCGGGTTAAAAGCGATATCTGGGGGCCCCTCGATGATTTGGTGATGACAAATGTAAGTGCTCGACCCGTCCTGGACTGATTTGATTTGTTTAATTAGTTAGTCGTCATAAATCGGAAATCGGGAAACAACAAATGGACAGAGAGAATGATTATAATCCATGTCTCAGTTCATATGATATCTAGAATGGAGGAATATATGATCCATTATCTAATGGACAGGTCATCAAAGGTCAAAGATCATCGGCAAGGTCAGAGTTCGACAGAAGCTTTTGAGAGCTACGATTTCCATTCGGTTCATAAAGTCATACTTGCACTAATAGTTTTAGACTTATCCAAGTGGGAGACTGTTGGATTAATGTCTAAGTCCATAACTATAATTGGTAAGACTTGACCCAACCCGGCATGGTCCATTTGGGTTGCATGGCATCATGCATTTGGATAGACTATAATGAGAGAAATAACACTTAAGGTTTATTAATATATTATAAGTTCTAATATATTAATAAGATTATTTAATTAGTATTGATCAAGAATTAATCTAGGATTAATTAAGTGATCAAAAGAAGACTAATTAAATATATGGGTTGATTGTGTAAATCATCCATACTTGTATAGTGGGCTAAGACTCCATGGATTATCAAGTTGTGCTATAACCCATAAGATGCTCCATGGATGCTCCATGGTGTATTTGAACCCATGGATCCAAGGAAATGGAAAGCCATGACAATTAGGGTTTACCCTAATTGTCACTAACTATATAAGCATCTTATTGTTGACAAAATCGGCCACTATGTGAGAGAGAAAGGGCTAGCCGTTTTTCATGAAGTGTGATTTTTTCTCAAGTCATTCCATGTGTATTTGGTGTTGTGTGAACCATTTGAGGTGTCACACTTGGGGCACTAGGCACTCAAGTTTCATGAAGACATTCTACATCAAAGAGGTATGTAATTCTAACTTTATATATTCATATGAATCAATGTTATTATGCTTGTTAGGATGAATACCTTGGAAAGTTCATTTTTGCATGTATAATAGAGAAAACATAGATCCAAGGTATTTAGGGTTGCATGTACACTTAGGAGTGTTAGAATGCTCATAACCCAACAATTCCGAATGTGCATCGACTATCGAGAACTGAATAAACTTACCATCAAGAACTGATACCCTTTACCTCGAATTGACGACCTGAGGTCAGGATACCACCAACTACGAGTCCAGGAGGAAGATGTTCCAAGAACTGCATTCAAAGCTTGTTATGGTCACTACGAATTTGTAGTGATGCCCTTCGGATTTACAAATGCACCTGCGGTGTTCATGGACCTAATGGACCGCGTATGCCGGCCTTACTTAGACAAGTTCGTTATTGTATTCATCAACGACATTCTGGTCTATTCGCGAAGTGAAGAAGAACGTTGTCAATACCTACGGCAATTTTTGGAGACATTAAGGACGGAAAAGTTATATATGAAGTTCTCGAAATGTGAGTTTTGGATAAGGAAAGTGGACTTCCTCGGTCATGTGGTCTGTAAGGAAGGAATACATGTGGATCCCTCCAAGATCAAGGAAATTAAAAGTTGGGCAGCACCAAGAACACCTACAAAAATCTGTCAATTCTTAGGCCTTAATGGCTACTACCGATGATTCATACAAAACTTCTCCAAGATCGCTAAACACTCAGTACCTTGACTAAAAAAGGAGTGACCTTCATCTGGGGGGATAAACAAGAGGCTGTTTTCCAAACACTGAGAAAAGCTCTATGCAGTGTCCGATCTTGTCCCTTCCAGAAGGAACAGAAGACTTTGTGGCTTATTGTGATGCATCGAACCAGAGCCTTGGGTGTCTGCTCATGAAATGAGGAAATGTCATTGCCTACGCCTCAAGGCAACTAAAGACTCACAAGGTCAACTAAACAACATATGACCTCAAACTTGTTGGGATTTATGTACTATAACACTCTTATGGTACACATACTGATGGGTTTTGGTATAATACAACATCCTATGGTGTACATACAACCCTAAATACCTTAGATCTATGATTTCACTAATTATACATGCAAAGGAGTTTCCAAGGTATTAAACCTATAATCAGCATGCAATTTTTTATAAACAATACAAGATACTAGTTAGAGTAACATACCTTTTTTGTGGCTTGAAGTCTTGATGTATTTTGGTGTTTCTTGAAACACTTTGGCCTTTAAGAACTTAGTGCCCCAAGTGTTTCACCTCGAATGGAATCACAACTCACCTAGGACAAAGGTGACTCTTAAGAGAGAAACTCCATGCACCAAAAACACCATCATTCTCTAAGAACATCATGTAGAATTACAAGTGGCAATTTTGGGCAATGCACTACATATTTATATGTGGGATTTCAAGGGTAATGAGTATAACCAAAATCCGTATCCATGGGTTTTATGATCCATGGTTCATGTGGCCCAACTCTTTATGTATCCATACATAAACTTGGTCCAACATGGACCATAAGCCCAACACATATAAATATAACTAATTACCATAATTAGTCCCCATAAATTTAATTAGTCTCCTTTTGATCACTAAATTAATTCTTGATCAATACTAATTAATACATATGATTTCATATTAATATATTAGAACATATAATGTATTAATAAATCATATATAACCTTCTCTCACGAGTCCATCCTATCAAATTGTATTGGTGTTATGCAACACAAATGGACCATGCTACTCTCGGGTCGAGTACATACAAATAATAGTTATGGGCTTACACATCTAATCCAACACATACACCCCTAATGCTTTGGATCTAATTTTTCTCTAGTTATACATGTAACAAAATTACCCAAAGCATGAAGCCTATTTAGCATACAAATTTGATACATGAATCATAACAATGGTCTAAAGAATACCTCTTATTTGTAGTTTGTAGTTGGTTGCCTTTCAAGAGCTTAGCACCTCAAGTGTGATGCCTCAAACAAGTCACAAACACCATGAATAAATGGAGGACTTTGAGAGAGAGAGGATAGAACCACCAAAATTGGCTAGGGTTCTCTTAGAATCCTTGGGGTGGTCATTTTGGAGCTAAGGGGTTACTTTTGTAGTGTGGAATTCCTAGGGTTTCAACTTGTAAACCCTAATTAATTCCTTGGGCCTTTAATCCAATAATCTATATGATAAGCGTTATGGACTAACACTTCATGGACTCTCACATAAACTTAGTCCATCACTAATCAATCATGGATCATTGGCCCAGACTATATGTATTACTGATTTACTTAATTAGTCCCCTTAATTTAAATAATCTCTTTTGATCACTAAATGAATTCCAAATTAATTCTTGACCAATATTAATTAAATAATATGATTTCTCAATAAATATATTATAGTAATAATGTATTAATAAATCACAAGTAACCTTTTTCTCAAATATCCATCCTATCAGATTGTTCTGTGAAGGCAACCCAAAATGAACCATGCTACTCTCGGGTCAAGTACATACCAACTATAGTTATGGGATTAGACACCTAATCAATTAGTCTCCCACTTGGATAAGTCTAATAACTATAACTGCAAGTATGACTTCAAAACTTGACTAGCAATCGTAGCTCTCGAAAGCCATTGTCGAACTTTGACCTAGTCAATGACGCATCCATTAGATAAGGGATCATATATTCCTCCATTCTACAATATATCGTATGAACTGACTCATGGATTATAATCATTCCCTCTGTTCATGTGTTGTTTCCCGACTTGTAAACTGCAACTCATTTCTCTCCATTTCAAGAATATAAGATATTATCGTCTCACAATCACTCGTAAACTGCAACTCATATCTCTCCGTTTCAAGAATATAAGATATTATCGTCTCACAATCACTCGTGATAAAATCCGTGAAGTGATTCAGATCAGCATTGGGTTAATCTAATACTCAAATCTTATTACTGGAGTACTTATGAATATTGCAGCAAACTTGTGTCTTGTCTAACACTTTAGACAATCTACAGATGGATTCATGACAGTCTTTCCTCAATTCCTACTTCCAAAGTATGATTGACTGTGGATGTTTGAATAATCTTATTATTCGCATAGTCAAAACATGCAAAATGAAACACAAGAATAATCGAATCCAATATGGTCTCAAAACATTTTGTATATAAATAAAACACCTTTTATTTAATCACCATATCAATTACACATTATTTATTGTATAATGTTTCGACTGATCAACTTAATACTCGAATTAAAACAGTAGTCATCCCATGCTCCAAGCATGCACACTATGTTTACCTATGGTCCTTACTTTGCGAAATAGATCAATTGTAAACATTTCCAATGACACTCATTTCACAATTCCAAATCCTTATTGTAAGTGTAAGAATACCAAGTCCTTGCCACTTACTGTAATCTGTTAGATTGTAAGCTTATATGCAGTGATCCTTTTGTAACGACTATGTACACAAGTCACAGAGACTTTGCCTATTACAAAACTTTCCATTGGAAATTGTTACAAGACAATTGCATAGATATGAAGTCTCATATTCAAAGCACATTCCTTTGAACATCCTTCTTGCATAAAAGTTTTTAACATACTCATAAATTCTTGATATCCAACTCCCATTACGGAAACTTTTCCATAATTTCCATATGACTATCCATTCTTAATAGAATCCTATCTATTCGGAATTATATCAATATGGTCCATTCATTACTATACTTCCAACTATCCACAAGCAACCAATCATTAGTAAACCTCAGATTGTCCTTGACGGTTGTTTAATGACTTTCATTTATACCCAGTTCTGGTCCCTTTTCCCTCTCAATGTCCTAGGCATTTGTAAAATTAGAACAGGTGAATATTACAGCATATGCATTCAAACCTATACCCGAAGCATATGGAATACGATTCATAATGTCTCACATAGAGACATGATATTGGACCAGTCTCTTGCTATAATATTTTCATATATAGAATTTCCTTATTTTGAATCAAATAAACATAGCATTCACATATGTTTATGACTAAATTAAAATTTCAATCTAAACTTTTAGATTCGAAACGAAGTATACGTATCCTCTCCCTTACTATAGCGAAACAACTTTTCAAATTTTGCAACTTTGCAAATTTGTAACCTTTGTTTCCTATAACTAGTATTGCTAACTTGCAACACTTCATATAATAATCATGCTCCCACCAACATAACAATTGTTTTGTTACTAGCAGAACTTTTATGCTCCCACTAGCTTTGACATATACTCAGAAATCAGTTGGACTTCTAGAAATCAATAATTATTAACTTTCTTACCAAAGTTTAGATTTCTGATACAAGATGCTTCGATATGACTTTATCTAGGCTTCTCAAAATCATACACCTTACCTTAGATAGCTCATATGTGAGTCTAAACTATTTTAGAACTTACATCAGTAAGACCCAAATGTTTAGATTATTTTCCATTTCTCACAATTCGAACTATGAAGAGAGATGTCATAATCATAATCGAATTTGAGAACGCATATAACACAACTGCTATCTCCTTAAAATCTACTTAGTGAAAGCGGTTCCTCACAATCATTTTCATGAATTGGAGAGAAACCTTATGACGCTTAGATTTTATGGTGTATGTGTTCCTATCCATGTGAATCTATCATTCCCAACCATTATCATAAGACAAGGTCTATGACAAATTCAAACTCATATGGACTAAACTTGTTCAATCTTAACTTCTTGCCACTTGACAACATAAGGGCCTACCATGTCTTCCAAGTTGTTAAGCAATTCACCCTTACTGATTAATGATCTTTCACTGATCAAAAACAAGAATATGTCAACACGATAGGTTACAAACCTTAAGTCGTGTGCTAGTGATTAAGAATATGTTTACTCTTGATTAGTTCTTGAAACCTTTCAAGATCTTTAAGACTCCCATTGACCTCTTGACATATAAGATTTCCTATCAAGAAAACATTCCTTGACTAACAAATATTCAAGAATTAGTGTAGTTTCTTATCAAGATTAACACTTCACTCAATTGGTCTTAGTTGGTCTTTGTCTTATCCAAAACATCACTACTACCAATTCCAAATGTGCAATAGAAAGAAAACTTTTCTACTCCACATTTCATGATGTGTTACAAACCTTCTTAGGACATGTCACTCAAGACACAATCTTGGAGTATGACTCTAAGACTTGATTTTGGAACGTAGTACGATTTATCTTCTTGATTTAACCATTCCAACAATCCACGATTCCTCTCTTAGCCATAAAAGTGCACTAAGGTGTTCTTAGAGGATCAATTGTGATATGGTTCTACAATCATTAAGATGATCATATGTCATACCCCGAAACCAGAACGGCGGAAACGTTTTGGGGTGGCGGACGTCATGTTTAGTATCACAAGACATGCATCATAGTAATCAAAGTAATGAGCAATCATTTCATTAGAAAGAAAGTGTTTACAAAGTATGTCTTCACAAAACATAGAATACATAAGCAAATAACAAAACAATACTTGAAGCTATTATGCTCCATCTTCTGAATTCCCATCACGAGTACCTGTCTACTAGTCTCCTGAGAATACAAGTTATTTTGAAAGAGTTGATCAGTAATTAAGCTGGTGATTTCATAAGATTTTAGTGATGTAAGTATGTTGTAGAAAGTTGTAGTAAAATGTAGTTGAAAAATGTAGTAAGTTGTAAGTTCTGTTTAGAAAAGTTTGCATGTTCCTCTACAAAATTATATATTTCCTACTTTGATGAAAGATACGTAAAAATGATTCAACAATCCTTTCTATGAGTACTAAATGGATACAAGTTATATAAAACTCAGAGTAAACAAACAATTGATTGTGCGCATCTGCCCTAAGCCCACAACTAAACAAGGAACAGGAAGTAAGGCAGAAAGCACACATCCCATTGTTTGTTAGATCATTGTTGTATATAACCCTAGCGTATTCACTTGTTACTCATGGAGTTAATTGTAATAGTTCCCTTATATTTAATGAAAAATTCTTTAAGAAAACCCTTATTTCTTATAATAAAATGGTGACCACAATGATTACTTCTATAATCACTTAGTTTATACTGGCTATATATAATATCTAATCTCGAATAGATAGTTAATTGTATGAATCTGCCCTAAGCCCACAACCAAACAAGGAGCGGGAAGCAAAGCGGAAAGCACACATCCAACTACCTATTGGGTATTAATGATATATAACCATGATGTATAAACTAAAGTATTATAGAGTTAATCACCTAAGGTCCTTTAAGTTTATACTTGTTTAATAAAATAGATTAAACCCTTTACTGGTAAGTTTCTAGTTTTGTACACCAAATGTTCTATTTGAAAAGTATGTTTTGTAATAGAAAATTGTGCATTGACTTTGTGACCTATGACTTGACCCATACCTAGTACCCCTTATGATGACTTAATGTATACAGAACATATATATAACTAAGATCGAATGGGTAATAGGCTGGGTGAATCCGCTCTAAACCCACAACCAAACAAGGAACAGGAAATGAAGCGGAAAGCACACATCTTATTACCTGTCAGATCCTATTAATATATATATATATATATATATATATATATATATATATGTATATATATATACATACATATATATATATATATATATATATATATATATATATATATATATATATATATCCCTTGATGTATACATTAAAGAATCATAAGGTTAGCATTATGGTCCCTTTCTACTAACTGTACTAGGCCCGACTGCTCTATTTGTCGTTTGTAAAATGTAAGTTTTCCCTAGTTTATAACTATCTTAGCTTGAAAATAGTTTGCATTTGACTTTCAAGTGGTACTGTCACTTTATGAAAGTTATGAGAAAATGTAAGTACTATAGTATTGTATATAGTAACTATTGTTGTACTAATTGCCTTAAATTGATTATTAAGGTATAATGTGATGGCTAGATCCCATACTAAACGCTCTTCCTGTTGAAAGATTCTGGGACCCAAACGCGACCTCTGCAATCAATTGCAAGCCGTGAACATCCACATTAAAATTATGTGATCATGTATACCCAATATAACTATCACCTTTTGTTTAGAACAATGCGTTAGTGATTCATTGGTATAATTAGATCCTATAATAGTCCCATGCTATAACATCTTAGTATGTTCGTTATGTTATAGTATCTTAGGTGTTGTTTGTTTTTTTTAAAAAACCACTTCAGACCACTTATTGTTGCGCCGC
Organism: Lactuca sativa; assembly: GCF_002870075.4. NCBI lineage: Eukaryota > Viridiplantae > Streptophyta > Magnoliopsida > Asterales > Asteraceae > Lactuca > Lactuca sativa. The sequence continues at coordinate 139,151,561 of NC_056628.2, read as the reverse complement.
GCAGCACACGCGCATCACTTGACCTTTCACACCTGTTTGTTTTCCTGAAGACTTCTGACTTAAAAACCGTTGCATGTGTGCTGCATGGCGTAACACTAAACCAACTGCTTCAAACCTCTTCGCGCTTTATTTTAACTTACTGCAGTAGCTTGCAGACGTTAAAAAACAAACAGACCTTTTATTAAATGCAACAGCCTTTTGTTCTACCTCTTCTGCTACAGAGGATTGTAGAGGTGGTCCACATACTTATGACATTTTCGCTTCTAAAAAACAAACAGCACCGTAGTATCTTCTCTTGTTATAGTATCTTAGTATGTTCTTTCTGTTATCGGGTATTGTATCTAGTATGAACTGAACCCCTAAACTATACCCATTATAGTTTACTAGTATTCTACTTGAACTGATATTGAAAAGGCTCATTTCACTATCAGGTTATGCTTGTACTTTAAAAATGAAGTTTTTTTAAACTAAAAAGCAACATAACTGTAAAATAGTTTTTGAAATATTTTGACCACTTATAGAAGACATAAGTAACATTTTGAAAGATGTTTATAACAAACAATTACAAAATTATCATTGTGTTCAACTTGTATCCCCCCCTTAAAGTCATTTAAAACAGTTAAAAGATTCATTACGGTGTATGAACTCACCTGACGTGGGTGATTCAAATGGGTATGCGTGTAAGGTTGAGAAGTTCCACGAATGAAGTCCCGAGACACAACAAGTCCTAAATGACATATAATGACACATATGGGCATGAATATAGTGTTTATAAGCAACGAAATGAAAGGAAACGCCTTCCGGGACTTGGAAACACTTTGACCATGTGTTGGAATCACATGTGATTCAACAAAGGAAGGTAGAATGGAACTCACATGAGTTTACGACCATGGGTTTATGGCCCAAGGGAGTTTACGGCCGTAAACTCATGGTCAATCATGTATAAGTATAAGTTTGAAAGCTTGGGAAGCTTTAGGGACTTTTGCTCTACACTAGGATGAGAATGACCACCTTTATTGAGTCTTTTGATGAGTTTACGGCCCAAAGGTGTTTACAGCTGTAAAATCATGACCATTTATGTTTATGAGAGTATTTTAAGGTCCTACAATCATCAAGGAAGGGTTCTAGGTCACAAGCCTTGCATCTAGGAGGGTTGATGGCCAAACTGGCACCCTTTAACTGGTTTACGGCCATGGGAGATGGATTGGCCGTAAACTCCTTTTTTCCTTGTGTTCTTGATGTTTTCAAGTGTCTAAGCATGATTCCTAACTAGATATGAAGTATAGGGAAGAGTACTTACGATCTAGAAGCTTGAAATGGTCAGTTTTTGCCAAGAACACTAGTGTGAGTTCTTGGTATTCTTGGTGAAACTTGAAGATCTAGAAAAGAATGATATCTATGGATGAAATCATGGAAGGATACTAGATTAAGAGATGCATCAACAAATGTAGGAAGAATACTTACTTATATGAATATCTTAGAAGGAAATCTTGATGATAGTTGAGAGGATTTGAAGAAAATCGGCCGAGGAAAGGAAAGAATGAGATAAATGGCCAAGGACCATATGTATACTCTTGAGTTTATGGCCACATGAGTTTACGGTCGTAAAATCATTGCCCTGTGGCCGTGAACTCATTTTGATGAGGTTAAGGTTTGATTTGCTTCACTATGTTTCTTGCAAGTACTTTCTAACACTTATTCCTTAAGTGTATTAGGCTTTAAACCCCTTAGAATGACTTTTAACCAGGCTAAAACTCATTACTAGTGAGTTTGACACTCATTTGAGTTGATTGACTGAGCTCTTAAAGCAAAAAAAAAAAATCAGGTTGTCACATCATCCCCCGATAGATGGAATTTCGTCCCTAAATTAGCTTTCTTTGTCGTACTACTGGGGTTGCGCTCCTCTGATTGGCATAATACCTACTCGTAGACCTGGAAACTTTTCCCTCCTATTCATGATAGGATCCGTACTTGGTCCATCTATCATTACCTCGTCTATACAAGTCGTATATATTTAGGATTAGTAAGACAGTCGGATGTGCGATTCTGCCCCAAGTCCACAACCAAACAAGGAACAGGAGATAGGGCGGAAATACACATACTAGATCTGCGTAATCATAATCATATACCACCCTCGCGTATACACTAAATAGTGATAGGTGAGATGTGTTCGTCCGTAGCCTCTTTGCTCGAACTTGGTCTGCTGGACGAGTGGTATTTCATGACGGTCTATGGACATCTAACGATAGGGCATCGGAGGACAAAGTACTCTTAGCACAAGTACTTCGAGGTTTAGAATACGAGAGATAAGACTGGGGTTTAGGTCGGAATGTTGATACAAATGACAAAGGTTTTGAGAACTTGCCGATCGAGGTGATAGAAACATATGAAGTCAGTATGGTGAGGACCACGCCAACTCATGGAAAATGATAGTAACGGACTCTTTACTGAACAAAGTTTTGGCTAATTGAAAGAAACGTCTGATATATGACAATGTATCCCTTGTATGCTCGATACTGTACTCCTAGTATGTTCGAAAATGTACTCTTTGTAAATGTTCCCGTGTTTCCTGTTTTCTCTTTGATATTAACACTCCTATGTATCATACCGCTATGTGCGCATACATACAAATGAAAGTTCTCTAATAACTGGTGGAGATACTTTATATCATGATCCTCCTTGGTACCACTACAATCGCCTGCCATATACAAGTTATGAATATTTAAGATGAATCAAGTAGTCGACTGAGCAACTCTGCCTTAAATCCACAACCAACTAAGGAATGGAGACCTAAGCGGAGTCACTCACTCTAAGTCTGCAACATCTTAGTTATGCACAACCCTGATGTATATGGTAAGCCATAATAGCTTCTCTAAACGGATCTTTTAGTTCTCTTGAATATTGTGACCTATTTCAATATGTGAGTTATTATAATTACTTTTAGGTGTTATCCCCAAATTTTAATCTTATACTAATATAAATTATTTTTAAAAGTAATTAATATTTCGAAAACGTACTGCTACTCGTTGACGATTCCGGTGTAGATTCTCCTGCGGTGATCATCAGAATGTGTCCATCCGCGCCTGAGTTCCTTATTATCGGGCAGTCCCTCTGATAGTGTCCAGTCTCACCACAGCCATAGCAGGCTTGGTTTTCTTCAGCTCCATGACTTGGGAGATCGGTTGAGCCGGTGCCCTACAGAAACGGACTGTGTGTCCCCTTCTGTGGCAGTTCAAACACTGTATTTCCTGGCATACTCCGATGTGGAGAAAGTTACACTTTCCACACTTCGAGAGGGTTCCAGCATATCGACTGGCAGGTGGTGGAGCAGTAGGCATTGTAGCGGCGTACATAGTACTCGCTTGTTGCTCTTGCGGGGTGTCATGTGTTGTTTTCTTCTTCTTCCTCTTGTTCCCCGACTTCTTATTATAGTCCTCTTTCCCTCGATGGCTCGGGAATAGGGACTTCTACACCATGGCGGACTCCGTGGTTGATGATTCGCTGAGCCAGGCGTTTAGCACTATTGAATGTGGCTGGGTTAGAAAACAACACATTTCTTTGGGTCGGAGCAGTCAGACCCCAAATGAATCTTTCTATCTTCTTGATCTCCGGGGTAACCATCCCGGGGCATAGAGCTGCTAGCTCGCTGAACCGGTCAGTGTAGGTCACTATGTCTGAGCCGACCATAGTGAGATCTCACAGCTCTCGTTCTAGCATTTGAATTTCGCCTAACGAGCAGTATTCCTCCCGCATTAACTCTTTTAGGTTTTCCCAAGCTAATTAGTTAGCCACTGATAGAGTCAGTGACTTAACATGGTTGTTCCACCATGTTAGGGCCTTGCCAAAGGAGGTGCAGGCAGCAAATTTTACTTTGCTCTCTTCTTGGCACAAATAGATTTTGAAGATCGACTCTGTTTTCTCGAACCATTGCAAGAGGGCAATGAGTCCTTTAGTCCCATTAAAGGACAATGGTTGGCATTTGGTGAAGTCCTTGTAGGAGAACTCTCTTGAGTAAGAGGGGACCTCACCATGAGTAGAATCTGTAGGCATTCCACCTCCGCTGGTACTGATGGAGTGATATTGAGCCATGGCTGTTGCCACAGCCGCAGCCACTACAGCGTTTATAGCTGCCATATCGATTTGCGAAGGACGCGGCGTTGGAGTTATTGGAGTAGTGCGTCTGTTAGATCTACGAGGAGGAATCTATGCTAAAAGAATACAAAGAGGAGACAGAATAAGTCTAAAGCAATGGACACAAGCCGAAAGCTGAAAAGACAAGGTTATCCTAGTCCTGGATGTATTGGGTCTTGACTTCCACAGGGTTCTAGGAACAATTCATAAAAGAGTCTATACCTAATAAACTCTATGAATTTGAAATAACTATCCTCGAATGAATATTTGTTTCCTGAATAACTGTTACCAGCTGCATGTAAGAAAATAATCTTAACATATAATGTAAGCAGTGTTTCCACTCGCTCATTTAACAAGATTATTATTTAATAGTGTGACGTGTAAGACGTTTTGGTTACTTTGGCTGATCTCTCCTTGAAAACTTCTCATGAACTTGTTCTTGTTCCTCCTGGACTCTTCTGTTGTCTACTATGAGGAAGTGGTTACATCTATCTGGGCTTGTCGTGCGAGAATGAAAGTGACTAAAGACTCTATGAGCTTTAAGGTAACTTTATGGGGTGATCCTTACGGAGTCCTCCTATAAGTGTACAATGTATACAAGTTTGTATATAATTGAATATTAAATAGACCTTCGAATATCTGATCCTACTCCAAAACTACACCCTTAAGAGGAATGGATAGCGAAGCGTAGGCCACAGATTCTAAGTTGATAAGATCTTGATTATATATAAAACTTTAGGAATATACATTGCAAGATTATAAAGCTATCCGTAAGGGTCTTTTAAGTTATCACATAAGTTATTTATATGGACTAAAATACGCCTATAGTATTTCAACGTAATGTACTTAATATGTTCTAAACTCGTTATCGCGCTACCGTATCATAGAATACTCCTATAGTATTCTAACTCTAAATGTACTTGTTCTGGTGTTCTCTTGACTGGTGTTCTGGTAAGTTTTAACACTTTTGCAACACCACATCATTCCCAAACACATGTCGGTCACATCTCGAATGAATATAGTTGATCAGCCTATATTGATCCTAGCTATGATTACATAACTGTTCAGGTTGACGACAGTGTCCAACCTTTAAATACTTTCAGTTCTGGTCTCCTCGTGACACTAGTTCTATTATGTACATGTATAAGCAAGTAGGTATATTTTATAACCTGTAGTTATACTCTAAAAAATATATTATTATCCAGAGCACTTAAGCCCCATTGTATTTATAGTTGTATATCTTTTATCGGTTGATATACTTAGTTCACTATAAACAATGTTCTGATACCAATCTGTCACACCCCAAAACCGGAACGACGGAAACGCTCTGGGGTGGAGGACGTCATGTTTAGTATCACAAGACATGCATAATAGTAATCAAAGTAATGAACAACCATTTCATTAGAAAGAAAGTGTTTACAAAGTATGTCTTCACAAAACATATAATATATAAGCAAATAACAAAACAAGACTTGAATTGACGCACGACATAGATAGTCTGCAATTTACCTCTGCAGCCACAAGTCATGAAGGCTAGCTCCATTTCGGAGATCCAATCCATAACCCCAATCGGATCCTCCTTTCCATTGAAGGTCGATGGTTTATAAGTTAGAAAGTCCTTGTACTTGCATCCTATTCCATCATTCCTTCCATCATGGTTATCTTGCCTAACTATCGGTGGGTTGACTGGACCAACAGACCCACTGAAGTTTCCACCTTCCGAGTGCCCTTCATTTAATTCAGGCTCTTCCACACGAATCGACAGTTCTTCACGATTTTGTTGAAGCAACCGTCTAGTTTCATCCATCTGACGATCCAACATCGTCTGAATCATCAATTGCACACCAGCCATGGTTATTGGCTCAGGTGCTGCTGCTACGACAGGTATTGGCTCAATCACTGGTGGTTGATTCCTGTTTTCGTCAGCATTTCCAACTCCACTTCTTGTTCTCACCATTTTGATCTACACACCGAATAAGGTGAAATTAGATCCTCAATCATGATAGATATTCAAATCATCCTTATCACTCCGAAACGTTTACATGCTAGTTCTAATATCGTAGACGTACGCTTAGAATCCTACACACATAAGGTTTCTAGATCCGGTCGGCAACAAACCATAGATCCGAACAAATAATATCATATATGGCAACATATAACATTTAGCACATAAAGCATTTTATGCAACTTTCCTAAAATAAACTAATGCTCGTGTCTAAAACATAACAGACACACATCTCAAAATTTCACTTAGCATTCTAAGTTTAAATCTAGAAATCCTACAAATTCCTAGTTCGCTGAAACTAATGCTCTGATACCAACTGTGACATCCCCAAAATCTCGGCCAGAAAAGACCGATTTTCATTTATGCTTTTAAATATTTTCAGAGTAAATCCTTTTGATTTGAAAGAGTTGCGGAATTTGTTCCCAAAAACAAAACTTGATAAAACAATGTTTACTGAAGCATTTCATAAAAGAAATGTATTTTCATTATAATCAAAACTCGGGGTGTCATGTTTCGATACAGACCAATAAGCATAAACGAATACATTACAAGTCATATAACAAATATAAACATATGCAGACTTGTAAACAAAACAACTTGATGGTTCATCCATCTCATGCCCTTCCGCCACTTCCTGTAATACAATTTAAAACTGAATGGGTCAGGCTTGGGAGCCTGGTGAGCATATAGGGTTTTCAACCCACAATAAATATCATATTTAATTTTCACCAACCAACAATAACCCAATTACCCATTCCCGTTATTCTCACTTTAATGTCCCTAAAACAACTAACATAAGGGACCTAGTCTAAGAATATTTCATCGGGGCGACAACACATGCTTCGGGGGTACCTCAGCAATATAAGTCAAATAAGGCAACCATGAGGGGGATGGAGTACAGCGAATGAACACCCAAGTTCATTAACACCTACAGGTGGCGAACCTGCTAATGTTTCCACAAGACTATCTAGAAAAGTATGTGGTCGTCATCTAAACTCCGCTAGATGACTAAATCAAACAACAACGAGGCCTCTCATCTGTTTATTACACACCAACTATCTACCCATGTTCTACCCAACATATTAGTAGATAAAAATATACATTTGTATACATAGTTTAAAAACCTGTATAGCATGCTTTAATCGACACATATATCACATAACAGATGAGGCACACACACACATAACACATATCTCATAGAGAAATAATCAGATCTATAAGATAGAAGAGAGTGAATACACATTCACACATAACACAACCAAATATATACACATAGCACGTATTTTATTTAAAATACTTCATATTATTTTATTTGGAAGAAAGTAACGACACACTCACTTGATCAGAAGATGATCGGACAGCACTATGACTTGCAAAAGTAGTAATCCTCAGCAGATCTGGAAGATCTCTTCAAAAATCGAACTTCTCGCGGGCAGAGCTTCGGCTCGGGAACCGCACTTCTCGGGATCTTCGGGATCTCGGGACTTGCTTCGGGACTTGGGAATATTACCGGGGCTTCGGGGTACTTCTGGCACGCAAATCGATGCAAAACGGGAGAGAGAAGAGAGAAAATAGCAACCCTAAACGGCTGGCCCTTCAAATCTATTTATAGGGCCAATTTGGCCCTTGCCACGTCGTGGCAACCTTGTTCCACGTCGTGGGCTTGGTCGTCACTGCATGCGTCATCCCAAGTTGCATCTGGGGGCCTTCCGGAGGTGACAGGAAACTTGCCACGTCGTGGCAACCTTGTTCCACGTCGTGGGCTTTGACAGTTTTGGGGTTTCGCGCCCGAACTTCAGAAATTCATAACTTTCGCATACGAACTCCGTTTTCGACGTTCTTTATATCGCCGCGAAGGTGAGATTATGCTCTACAACTCTCGTTTAGACTCCATTGTCTAATTTTGACTTTATTTTTAATATATTATAATTATATTACTTATATATTATCTTTAGTAGGCCGGGACAGGAAAACTCCGTTCGAAAATCATAACTCCTTCATCTGAACTCCGATTCCGTCTGTCTTTCCGTCGTTGCACTACTATCAATGAGATCTTCAATTCTCATTTAGATCACTAAGGATAGATATCTATCTACCTTAAATTCACTATTTATGTCGTGCTGGGTCGTGTCGGTTCTGTCGCGAAACTTCGACAGGTCATAACTTCTTCGTTAGAACTCGGATTTCAGCATTCCTTATATCTCCGGAATCCTTGTTTCGACCACTACAACTTTATGAAAAGATATCAGGCTTATCTCACACTTTAATTTTTACGCTTATTTTTATTCTTAACTAATCAAACCACATAATTAAGCAATTAAGCACAAAACACATAATATTCAAATAATACACTTTTATTATTTCAATACGGGTTACAAAGGTTAACCTAGACTATTACATTGCTACAAATGGCAAGCCCGGAAACACAGGCGTTACAATTATCTCCACCTTAGAATGATTCCGTCCCCGGAATCACACATCAACAAACAAATGCGGATAGCGACTCAACATGCCACTCTCCGTCTCCCAGGTGAGATTCGGCCCATTCGTGTGTTTCCATCGGACAAGCACTAACCCAACCATTTTGCGTCGCAAATTCTTAGTCTTTCGGTCAACAATTGCCTCTGGTTCTTCAATCAACCTTTTGTTCTCATTAATTCTCAATTCAGAAATTGGAATTATATTGGGAAGTTCTCCCGTGAACTTCCTCAAATAATACACATGAAAGGTGTTGTGAATTCCATTCAGTTCTTCGGGTAATTCGAGCTTGTAAGCTTGGTTCCCAATCCTCTAAAGGACTTTAAACGGTCCAATAAACCTTGGACTCAACTTTCCCCTTTTACCAAATCTTATAAGTCCCTTCCACGGTGAGACTTTAAGCAAAACCGAATCTCCAACCTCAAAAGTCATCGGTCTTCGCTTCTTGTCAGCATAGCTCTTTTGACGATCTTGAGCTGCTAACATTCTTTCCCTAATTATTTTCAACTTTTCAGCAGTTTGATGAACCATCTCCGGTCCCATAAACTGCTTTTCCCCAGCCTCAAGCCAACAAGACGGCGTACGACACTTCTGTCCATACAAAGCTTGATAAGGTGTCATCTTAATGCTCGAGTGAAAACTATTATTATAGGAAAATTCTACCAACGGTAAATGTTCATCCCAATTACCTAGGAATTCCAAGGTACATGCTCTCAGCATATCTTCAAGTGTTTGTATTGTTCTTTCACTCTGACCATCAGTCTGCGGATGGTAAGCTGTGCTTAAACATAACTTGGTACCCATTTCCTCTTGTAGACTTTTCCAAAACCTTGAGGTGAAACGGCTATCACGATCCGATACAATCATTAACGGAACACCGTGAAGCCTCACAATTTCCTTCATGTAAGAATTCGCAAGCTTTTCCATAGACCATTTCTCCCTGGCCGCTATGAAATGCGCACTCTTAGTGAATCGATCAACGACCACCTAAATCATGTCGTGACCATTCTTTGTTCTGGGCAGTTTAGTGACAAAATTCATAGCAATGTCTTCCCACTTACCCATAGGCACAGGCAATGGTTCTAAACTCCCGTAAGGTTTCTGATGTTGTGTCTTGACTCTCGCACAAGTCACACACTCGACCACATACTTTGCAACATCAAGCTTCATCGTCGGCCACCAGTAGTAGGGTTTCAGGTCCCTATACATTTTAGTGCTACCCGGATGAATTGAGTACATGGTTTTGTGAGCTTCTTCCATCAGAAGATCCCTAATTCCTCCTGACTTAGGTACCCAAATACGATCTTGGAATACCTTCAGTCCATGACCGTTAGTACCAAACACCAACGTTTTACCCAAACGTTCCTCCTTTCGGTCATTTTTCTCAGAAGCTTCCTCTTGAGCTTTCTTTATACTTTCCACAATGGTCGAGACAACTTCAATTCTCAACTCTCTTGGCCTCTTCCTTTCAAGATTGACCTTCCGACTGAGAGCATCAGCAACAACATTAGCTTTACCGGGGTGGTAAAGTATTTCGCAGTCGTAGTCTTTAAGTAATTCTAGCCAGCGTCGTTCCCTCATATTCAATTCTTTCTGATTAAAGAGGTATTGGAGACTCTTATGATCAGTGAAAAGTTTGCACTTCGTGCCATAGAGGTAATGCCTCCATATTTTCAGAGCGAAAACTACCGCTGCCAACTCCAAATCATGAGTCGGGTAATTCTTTTCATGCTCTTTCAGCTGTCGAGACGCATATGCTATCACCTTTTCTCTTTGGGTCAAAACACAACCCAATCCAACACCAGACGCATCGCTATAAACAGCGAAGTCTTCAACTCCATCGGGTAGAGAAAGTATCGGTGCCTCGCATAGCTTCTTCTTTAACTTCTCGAATGCTTCTTTATGCTTCTCACTCCAAGCATAAGTAGCTCCTTTGTGGGTCAAAGCTGTCAATGGAGTAGCAATCGAAGAAAAGCCTTGGATAAACCTGCGGTAATATCCGGCTAATCCCAAAAAGCTTCGAATCTCCGCGGGACTTTTCGGTTGTTCCCACTTCGTCACAGCTTCGATCTTCACTGGATCAACCATTATCCCTTCTTGGTTGACCACGTGACCCAAGAATTGGACCTCACGAATCCAAAAATCACATTTGGAGAACTTCGCATAAAGCTTCTCCTTCTTCAAAACTTCTAACACTTCTCGCAAGTGTCTGCCATGCTCCTCCTGGCTTTTCGAGTAAATCAGAATGTCGTCTATGAACACTATCACGGATTTATCAAGGAAAGGATTACAAACCCTATTCATTAAATCCATGAATGCTGCGGGAGCATTGGTTAGTCCAAACGACATAACCAAGAACTCGTAGTGTCCATATCTAGTTCTGAATGCAGTCTTCTCGATATCTTGCTCTCTTACTTTTAGCTGATGATATCCTGACCTAAGATCGATCTTCGAGAAATAGCTCGAACCTTGCAATTGATCAAACAGGTCATCAATCCTCGGCAACGGATATCTATTCTTTATTGTTGCTTTGTTCAGCTCTCTGTAATCGATGCACATTCTCATACTTCCATCTTTCTTCTTCACAAATAACACTGGAGCTCCCCAGGGCGATGAACTAAGTCTAATGAAACCTTTGTCCAATAACTCCTAAAGTTGCATCATCAGCTCCTTCATCTCTGTCGGTGCTAATCGATAAGGTGCTTTTGCTAATGGCGTGGTTCCTGGTAACAAGTCAATTCTGAACTCCACTTGTCTATCAGGTGGTAATCCAGGAAGATCCTCGGGAAATACTTTCGGATAATCACACACCACTGGAATGCTCTGCATCACCTTCTTTTCCTTCTTAGCATCAATCACAAATGCTAAATATGATGTACATCCCTTGGTCAAACACTTTCTGGCTTTCATTAGAGAAATGCTCCCAGAATTCACTCGCCGTTTGTCCCCATACACCATAAACGAATCTTTTCCAGGCGGGTTTACTTTAACTATCTTTTTCTTGCATAAAATTTCGGCATCATTGGCGCTAAGCCAATCCATTCCCAAGACGATGTCGAAACCATTAAGTTCGATAGGCAATAACGCCTCGTGAAACTTATTCCCATTAAGGTCGATCAAGACGTTTTTCATACGATGGCTAACAGGTACAAACTTGCCACTAACTACTTCGACTAATAAAGCATTATCTAGTCTATCAATAGGCAAAGCTAGCTTTCTACCAAACTCATGCGAAATAAAGGAGTAGTTGGCTCCAGAATCAAACAATATATGAGCAGGTAATTCGTTTACGAGAAAGGTACCTGAAGCGACATCAGCTTCATCTTTCGCAGCCTCAAGTGTCATCTGGAAGGCTCTCGCCTTCGGCTTTGGTGGAATGTTGGGCTTTGCTGCCTCCTTCTTCTTCGGACAATCTTTCAAAATTTGCCCCTCTTCATTACAACCAAAACACATCCTTTTGTTGTTCGGACATTCATTGGCAAAATATCCAACCTTTCCACACTTGCAGCAGGTCACATCCTCGCTACATTTCCCAAAGTGCTTTTTCTTACACTTATCACACCACTTTGCTTCGCCTCCTTTTCCTCCAAACTTTTTCGAATCAGATGTAGAAAATTTTCCTTTCTTACCGGAACCAGATGTTCCCTCAAACTTTCTTTTCTCACCAACATCAATCTTGTCGGTGGTTCTCCCCTTGATCATGTTCTCCACAGACTTGGCAGCCCAGATAGCTGCCTCTAGGGTAAGTGCCTGACGTACTGGCACCTCGTACTCCCATGGGAGACCCTTCGCATACCGATCCACCTTTTTCAGCACATCTGGAACGATACGCAAGGCAAACTCCATCTTATCGGTGAAGTTATTGGTGTATTCATCAACTGACATGCTGCCTTTCGTCAATGTCAGAAACTTGTTCTCCAACTCCAACAGATTTTGAGCCGAGCAGAACTTGCGCTTGAAATGCACCAAGAATTCTGCCCATGACAATTGCAGTGGCTCATTAGGGCTTAAGGTCTTCCCTAGAGTGTTCCACCAATGAACGGCTCCACCTCGGAATTGACGCACGACATAGATAGTCTGCAATTTACCTCTGCAGCCACAAGTCATGAAGGCTAGCTCCATTTCGGAGATCCAATCCATAACCCCAATCGGATCCTCCTTTCCATTGAAGGTCGATGGTTTGCAAGTTAGAAAGTCCTTGTACTTGCATCCCATTCCATCATTCCTTCCATCATGGTTATCTTGCCTAACTATCGGTGGGTTGGCTGGACCAACAGACCCACTGAAGTTTCCACCTTCCGAGTGCCCTTCATTTAATTCAGGCTCTTCCACACGAATCGACAGTTCTTCATGATTTTGTTGAAGCAACCGTCTAGTTTCATCCATCTGACGATCCAACATCGTCTGAATCATCAATTGCACACCAGCCATGGTTATTGGCTCAGGTGCTGCTGCTACGACAGGTATTGGCTCAATCACTGGTGGTTGATTCCTGTTTTCGTCAGCATTTCCAACTCCACTTCTTGTTCTCACCATTTTGATCTACACACCGAATAAGGTGAAATTAGATCCTCAATCATGATAGATATTCAAATCATCCTTATCACTCCGAAACGTTTACATGCTAGTTCTAATATCGTAGACGTACGCTTAGAATCCTACACACATAAGGTTTCTAGATCCGGTCGGCAACAGACCATAGATCCGAACAAATAATATCATATATGGCAACATATAACATTTAGCACATAACGCATTTTAGGCAACTTTCCTAAAATAAACTAGTGCTCGTGTCTAAAACATAACAGACACACATCTCAAAATTTCACTTAGCATTCTAAGTTTAAGTCTAGAAATCCTACAAATTCCTAGTTCGCTTAAACTAATACTCTGATACCAACTGTGACATCCCCAAAATCTCGGCCAGAAAAGACCGATTTTCATTTATGCTTTTAAATATTTTCAGAGTAAATCCTTTTGATTTGAAAGAGTTGCGGAATTTGTTCCCAAAAACAAAACATGATAAAACAATGTTTACTGAAGCATTTCATAAAAGAAATGTATTTTCATTATAATCAAAACTCGGCGTGTCATGTTTCGATACAGACCAATAAGCATAAACGAATACATTACAAGTCATATAACAAATATAAACATATGCAGACTTGTAAACAAAACAACTTGATGGTTCATCCATCTCATGCCCTTCCGCCACTTCCTGTAATACAATTTAAAACTGAGTGGGTCAGGCTTGGGAGCCTGGTGAGCATATAGGGTTTTCAACCCACAATAAATATCATATTTAATTTTCACCAACCAACAATAACCCAATTACCCATTCCCGTTATTCTCACTTTAATGTCCCTAAAACAACTAACATAAGGGACCTAGTCTAAGAATATTTCATCGGGGCGACAACACATGCTTCGGGGGTACCTCAGCAATATAAGTCAAATAAGGCAACCATGAGGGGGATGGAGTACAACGAATGAACACCCAAGTTCATTAACACCTACAGGTGGCGAACCTGCTAATGTTTCCACAAGACTATCTAGAAAAGTATGTGGTCGTCATCTAAACTCCGCTAGATGACTAAATCAAACAACAACGAGGCCTCTCATCTGTTTATTACACACCAACTATCTACACATGTTCTACCCAACATATTAGTAGATAAAAATATACATTTGTATACATAGTTTAAAAACCTGTATAGCATGATTTAATCGACACATATATCACATAACAGATGAGGCACACACACACATAACACATATCTCATAGAGAAATAATCAGATCTATAAGATAGAAGAGAGTGAATACACATTCACACATAACACAACCAAATATATACACATAGCACGTATTTTATTTAAAATACTTCATATTATTGTATTTGGAAGAAAGTAACTACACACTCACTTGATCAGAAGATGATCGGACAGCACTACGACTTGCAAAAGTAGTAATCCTCAGCAGATCTGGAAGATCTCTTCAAAAATCGAACTTCTCGCGGGCAGAGCTTCGGCTCGGGAACCGCACTTCTCGGGATCTTCGGGATCTCGGGACTTGTTTCGGGACTTGGGAATATTACCGGGGATTCAGGGTACTTCTGGCACGCAAATCGATGCAAAACGGGAGAGAGAAGAGAGAAAATAGCAACCCTAAACGGCTGGCCCTTCAAATCTATCTATAGGGCAAATTTGGCCCTTGCCACGTCGTGGCAACCTTGTTCCACGTCGTGGGCTTGGTCGTCACTGCATGCGTCATCCCAAGTTGCATCTGGGGGCCTTCCGGAGGTGACAGGACACTTGCCACGTCGTGGCAACCTTGTTCCACGTCGTGGGCTTTGACAGTTTTGGGGTTTCGCGCCCGAACTTCAGAAATTTATAACTTTCGCATACGAACTCCGTTTTCAACGTTCTTTATATCGCCGCGAAGGTGAGATTATGCTCTACAACTCTCGTTTAGACTCCATTGGCTAATTTTGAATTTATTTTTAATATATTATAAGTATATTACTTATATATTATCTTTAGTAGGCCGGGACAGGAAAACTCCGTTCGAAATTCATAACTCCTTCATCTGAACTCCGATTCCGTCTGTCTTTCCGTCGTTGCACTACTATCAATGAGATCTTCAATTTTCATTTAGATCACTAAGTATAGATATCTATCTACCTTAAATTCACTATTTACGTCGCGCTGGGTCGTGCCGGTTCTGTCGCGAAACTTCCACAGGTCATAACTTCTTCGTTATAACTCGGATTTCGGCATTCCTTATATCTCCAGAATCCTTGTTTCGACCACTACAACTTTATGAAAAGATATCGGGCTTATCTCACACTTTAATTTTTACGCTTATTTTTATTCTTAACTAATCGAACCACATAATTAAGCAATTAAGCACAAAACACATAATATTCAAATAATACACTTTTATTATTTCAATACGGGTTACAAAGGTTAACCTAGACTATTACATTGCTACAAATGGCAAGCCCGGAAACACATGCGTTACAGTTGTAGTAAAATGTAGTTGAAAAATGTAGTAAGTTGTAAGTTCTGTTTAGAAAAGTTCGTCTGTTCCTTTAGAAAATCCTATATTTTCTACTTTGATAGAAGATACGTAAAAATGATTCAACAATCCTTTCTATGAGTACTAAATGGATACAAGTTATATAAAACTCAGAGTAAACAAACAATCGATTGTGCGCATCTTCCCTAAGCCCACAACCAAACAAGGAAGAGGAAGTAAGGCGAAAGCACACATCCCATTGTTTGTTAGATCATTGTTGTATATAACCCTGGTGTATTCACTTGTTACTCATGGAGTTAATTGTAATAGTTCCATTATGGTTAATGAAAAGATTCTTTAAGAAAGCACTTATTTCTTATAATAAAATGGTGACCACAGTGATTACTTCTATAATCACTTAGTTTATACTGGCTGTATATAATATCTAATCTCGAATAGATAGTTAATTGTATGAATGTGACCTAAGCCAACAACCAAAAAAGGAGCGGGAAACAAAGCGGAAAGCACACATCCAACTACCTGTTGGGTATTAATGATATATAACCATGATGTATCAACTAAAGTATTATAGAGTTAATCACCTATGGTCCTTTAAGTTTATATTTGTTTAATAAAATGGATTAAACCCTTTACTGGTAAGTTTCTAGTTTTGTACACCAAATGTTCTATTTGAAAAGTATGTTTTGTAATAGAAAACTGTGCATTAACTTTATGTCCTACAACTTGACCCATACCCGGTACCCCTTATGATGACTTAATGTATACGGAACATATATATATAACTAAGATCGAATACGTAATAGGCTGGGTGCATCCGCTCTAAGCCCACAACCAAACAAAGAACGAGAAATGAAGCGGAAAGCACACATCTACTAACTGTACTAGACCCGACTGCTCTATTTGTCGTTTGTAAAATGTAAGTTTTCCCTAGTTTATAACTATCTCAGCTCGAAAATAGTTTGCATTTGACTTTCAACTGGTATTGTCACTTTATGAAAGTTATGAGAAAATGTAAGTACTGTAGTATTTTATATAGTAACTACTGTTGTACTAATTGCCTTAAATTGATTATTAAGGTATAATGTGATGGCTAGATCCCATACTAAACGCTCTTCCTGTCGAAAGATTTTGGGACCTAAAAGCGACCTCTGCAATCAATTGCAAGCCGTGAACATCCACATTAAAATTATGTGATCATGTATACCCAATATAACTATCACCTTTTGTTTAGAACAATGCGTTAGTGGTTCATTGGTATAATTAGATCCTGTAATAGTGCCATGCTATAGCATCTTAGTATGTTCATTATGTTATAGCATCTTAGGTGATGTTTGTTTTTTAAAAAAAAACCACTTTAGACCACTTATTGCTACGCCGCGCAGCACACGCGCAACACTTGACCTTTCGCAGCTGTTTGTTTTCCTGAAGACTTCTGACTTAAAAACCGTTGCGCGTGTGCTACGTGGCGCAACACTAAACCAACTGCTTCAAACCTCTTCGTGCTTTATTTTAACTCACTGCAGCAGTCTGCACACGTTAAAAAACAAACAGACATTTTGTTAAATGCAACAGCCTTTTGTTCCACCTCTTTTGCTACAGAGGATTGCAGAGGTGGTCCGCATACTTATGACATTTTCGCTTCTAAAAAACAAACAGCACCTTAGTATCTTCTCTTGTTATAGTATCTTAGTATGTTCTTACTGTTATCGAGTATTGTATCTAGTATGAACTAAACCCATAAACTATACCCATTATAGTTTACTAGTATTCTACTTGAATTGATATTGAAAAGACTCATTTTACTACCAGGTTATGCTTGTACTTTAAAAAGAGAGTTTTGTTAAACTAAAAAGCAACATAACTGTAAAATAGTTTTTGAAATGTTTTGACCACTTATAGAAGACATAAGTAACATTTTGAAAGATGTTTATAACAAAAAATTACACAATTATCATTGTGTTCAACTTGTATCCCCCACCCCTTAAAAGCATTTAAAACAGTTAAAAGATTCATTACGGGGTATGAACTCAACTGACTTGGGTGATTCAAACGGGTATGTGTGTAAGGACGAGAAGTTCCACGAATGAAGTCTCGAGACACAACAAGTCCTAAATGACATATAATGACACATATGGCATGAATATACTGTTTATAAGCAACTATATGAAAGGAAACACCTTCCGGGACTAGGAAACACTTTGAGTGTTGGAATCACATGTGATTCAACAAATGAAGGTAGAATGGCACTCACATGAGTTGACGGCCATGGGTTTACGGCCCAAGGGAGTTTACGGCCGTAAAATCATGGTCACTCATGTATAAGGGTAAGTTTGAAGGCTTGGGAAGCTTTAGAGACTTTTGCTCTACACTAGGATGAGAATGACCACCTTTATTGAGGCTTTTGATGAGTTTACGGCCCAAAGGAGTTTACAGCCATAAACTCATGACCATTTTTGTTTATGAGAGTAGTTTAAGGTCTTAGAATCATCAAGGAAGGGTCCTGGGTCACAAGCCATGCATCTAGGAGCGTTGATGGCCAAAATGGCACCCTTTAAGGGGTTTACAACTGTGGGAGATGGCTTAACCGTAAACTCCTTTTGTACTAGTGTTCTTGATGTTTTCAAGTCTCTGAGCATGATTCCTAACTAGATATGAAGTATAGGGAAGAGTACTTACGATCTAGAAGCTTGAAATGGTCGGTTTTGGCCAAGAACACTAGTGCGTGTTCTTGATGTTCTTGGTGAAACTTGAAGATCTAGAAAAGAATGATTTCTATGGATGAAATCATGGAAGGATACTAGATTAAGAGATGTATCAACAAATCTAGTAAGAATACTTACTTATATGAAGATCTTGGAAGGAAATCTTGATGATAGTTGAGAGGATTTGAAGAAAATCGGCCAAGGAAAGGAAAGAATGAGATAAATGGCCAAGGACCATATATATACTCTTGAGTTTACGGCCACATGAGTTTACAGCCGTAATCTCATTGCGTTGTGGCCGTGAACTCATTTTGATGAGGTTAAGGTTTGATTTACTATATTGTGTTTCTAGTAGGTACTTTCTAACACTTATTCCTTAAGTGTATTAGCCTTAAAACTCCTTAGAATGACCTTTAATGTAACATCCCAAAATATCAAGAGTAGAGTGAAGGGCTAAAAGAGTAAATTGGGAAAGAGCAACTCGGCGAGTCCATGTGTGGACTCGGCGAGTAGAGTCACGACTTGGTCGCATGTTAACTGGCCGACTCGACGAGTCAGTGTAATGGACTCGGTGAGTAGGCGCTGAGTGGAGAAAACCCTAATTCTCGGGGTTGAGCCCTATATAAAGAACATAACATCCATTCCCCCAGCCTCCTTACTCATCCTCAAGTCCAGAAACCCTAACCTTCGTGTGTGAGTGGATCAAGTGCATTTGGAAGCTTGGAGAAGCAATTGTTGAGGGAATCTTGAAGAGTCAGAGGCTTGCAGTAAGGGGCTTTGTTTGGATTCGAGCTTCATTACAGTTGGGGCGTTCTTTTGAGGTAATATCCCGTTTTTGAGCTGCTATTTCTTAGATGTATCATTTTGGGGGTGTTAGAGATCATATATTTGGATGTATTGGAGTTTAGAGGTTAGATCTGAGGTTGCTACCTCAGATCTGGAATGGAGAAGGGTTGGAATGCATGAAAGTCCCTGTTTGTGAGTGGTTGATGGAGCTATTTTGTCCCAAACCCAAACCCTAGAGTGAAAATGCATAGATCTCTTTGGATTCACGTAAAGGTTGCCACTTTACGTGATGGGTGAGTTGTAGGAGGCTAGATCTATGTTTTGGATCAATTGCATGGCCTGGAATGCTTCTGTATGGATTCAGCCAGTGGTACTCGGCGAGTCACATGGGTGGACTCGACGAGTTGCTTGAAGATAAGCTGGAACTCGACGAGTTGGAAGAACAACTCGGCGAGTTGGATGAAGATGGCCTGGAACTCGGCGAGTTGTATGAACAACTCGGCGAGTAGGTTGAAGATAGCCTTAGACTCGGCGAGTCTGTTGTTGGACTCGGTGAGTCTTGTCGAAGAGTCCCAATATTTTCTGGTTGAGTCGAGAATCGGCGAGTAAAGGGATGACTCGGTGAGTTGTGTGCGAGTGGACTCAGAGTTGTGGAACTCGGCGAGTCTCGGGGTGACTCGGCGAGTTGAGTCGCGGATTGGGGAAGATCTGAGCATGGGGACTCGACGAGTTGACGGGTTGACTCGGCGAGTAGGGTCAACCAGGAGGGTTGACTCTGACTGAGGACTTTGACTTTGACCAAGGGTTGACCGTGGACTTTTAGGGTTTGGTCAGCGATGTGGCCTTTGGGCCAAGAGAGGGGTAAAATAGTCCTTTACCCTTAAGAGGGTGCCATGAGAGGATTGATTCTAGTCCCGAGAGTTATATTCATGAGAGTATTTGCCTTACGTGTTAGGCGGTGGCGAGTTCGAGATTTAAGTGTGGGGATATCTACTTTCTGCTTGCCATGTGAGTCTTCTCTCTATACTTTAGCTTGAGTAGGTAACCAGAGTTATGTGACAGAGTATTTGTATGCTATGTATGATATGTGTTGTACTGCACTATTTCTATGTGATTTATGCTGTGCATGTTTCCAGATTTGGAACCGGAGGGTTCCTAGAGTTAGAACCGGAAGGTTCACAGAGTTAGAACCAGAGGGTTCACAGAGCAGGGTCCACGGACCCACAGAGTTATAGCCTCGAGTGGCTAATATGTGTTATGTGTGGTATTTTGGGGAACTCACTAAGCTTCGTGCTTACAGTGTTTTGTTTTATGTTGTGTTGCAGGTTTCTTTCAGGATCACGGGACGACACTGGCTTGATTGTACACACCAGAGAAACAGTCATGTTTTGAGGATCCTGGTTTTCTATAAAAGTGAAAATGGAGTCATGTTTTGTAATTCGATTATGAATGAGAATTTAAACCAGTGTTTCTAAGAATTAAACGATTATTTTAAAATCAAAATTTTGTTTGAAATTTTCGGTGTTACAAGTTGGTATCAGAGCCTTGGTTTGAGGGATTCGGATGCGCCTTCGGGTAAATCTGGACTCAAGCTGAGGAAGTAAGAAAAGTTTTCAAAAGAAAGGAATTTCTAAAAATGAATAAGAGTTCAAAGAGAAAGCGAGAAAGAGCAGTGTGTACACTCAGCCAGAGCCCGAACGGTGATTTCCCAAAATACCCTTACTTTTGTGTTATGAGATATTTATGATGCACTTTATGAGATATTATTGCATGCTAGAGACAGGCTAGGTATTTCATATCTTAGGATTAGAGTGGCCTGATTTGTGATGCCTTAGCCTAGGACTTGTTGTTATATGTGCTATGCTGTTGAGTATGTGATGAGTGAGAGTATCAAGTTAGAACCCATGAGGGGTAGAGTTACAGAGTTCGGTGGTACTTTTGAGGATGAGCCGAGAAAGTGGAGTTATCACCGAGAGTGAGTTCTATGTATTCTTCGATGCTCGAATGATGCTTGCTTTGTGCTTTGTGGAACTCTCGATGATGGGAGTCAGCTACCAAGCGAATATGACGATATTCAGGAGGTAGATGGCTGGCATCATTAGGGGCTCTTCAGCAGCTGATAGCAAAGAAGTAGGAGGACCAAGGAAGAGCCTAGAGAGTAACCTTATCCAGATGAGTGCGCTGGTTGGGTAGAGAATTTTGCTGGGGAGCCAGCACGCACGATGGGATTGGTGAAAGAGCAGGTTGAGCAGCTACTTAGAAGCTCTGAGATGGTCCATGTGGAAAGTATGGGTAGATGTGGTAGGTAGTATGGGCCCGTACTACTGAAAGCAGAGGACCCATACTTGATACAGGGAGTATTCTGTAGGTTCTAAGGAGCGGATTGAGGAGTGATGTTATGGTTCGGGTACCATACATCGGAGCGGATTGAGGAGTGATGTTATGGTTAGAGTACCATACATCGGAGTGGATTGAGGAGTGATGTTATGGTTCGAGTACCATACATCGGAGTGGATTGAGGAGTGATGTTATGGTTCGAGTACCATACATCGGAGTGGATTGAGGAGTGATGTTATGGTTCGAGTACCATACATCGGAGCAGATTGAGGAGTGATGTTATGGTTAGAGTACCATACATCGGAGTGGATTGAGGAGTGATGTTATGGTTTGGGTACCATACATCGGAGCGGATTGAGAAGTGATGTTATGGTTCGAGTACCATACATCAGAGCGGATTGAGGAGTGATGTTATGGTTCGGGTACCATGCATCGGAGCGGACTAAGGAGTGATGTTACGGTTCTAGTGTCGTACGCCGGAGCATTTTGAGAAGAGATGTCATGGAATGAGTACCATGGTTTGTAGGGAATGATGCTTGTGGTTCTCCGGATATCCGGTCATGTTTGAGTTCGAAGAGGCGTCCCTTGAGAGGGAGATCGAGAGCTTCTCGGAGTATTTTAGTAAGGAGTCAGTGAGAAGGGAGATTTTCGATCTGAGTTGAGCGATCAGTCGATAAAGGAGATGTCACCTTCTATGATCTGGTTGGTACTGAATATGCCCGTGTGCAAAATATGGGAAGCATGATGTTTAAGTTTTGGGTTTGGGGGTAAACCATGCATGTCGTCATTGATGATGATTTCCCACCAGAGTATCAGGTAGCATGTGTGCCGCGAGGCAGTGATTTTTCATGATCGGATAGTCAGTTGGGACTGAGATAGTCGAGGACCACATTACGCCTATTTGAGTATAGTAGGATGTATTGTAGTGGTATCAGTGGGGAGTTCAGTCGAGTTTAGCAGTGCAGAGATTTTTCTATCTATGTTGGGTATTGAATATGGGAGTGGGTCCCTGTTCTTGGGATGATCCCGGTGTTGGAGCGTTGGTTGATGAGTTGAGGTGAGGGGTGCGACGATTTTGTGGTTCAGTCTATGAGCCAGGGATGTTATTGAGCAGTTGAGTTGTTTGGTACGAGATTTGGAACGACTAGAGGCAGTCGTGACGGGAAGTTCTTGAGGAGTTCATCAGAGGTTCAGAGTATATGAGGTCGATTGATTTCCTTAAAGGGGATTATTGGGCATTGTGTAGCACTTTCCAGGGGCAGGTGCGATTTTGTCAGTGAAATAGTTGTGGGTTGGTTGTGTGCTAATTGGTGATGGTTCGAACCCTGAGTAGGGGAGAACCGGGTACCGAATGTAAGAAAGCAGAGTTTTGCCAAGAGCAGTTAGAGATTTGCGGTAAGAAATCATGAGACCAGGGATGTCGGTGATCGAGGGAAGGGGGTCAGAGTGAGTTAATGCGGGAAGTACTTGTTTGAGAAGGATGAGTGTCACCACGGCAGGTGTTTAATGGTAAGGAACCTGGTAGTGGTCAGTGTTGTTAGAGAATGATTGGGCAGCCAACTCCCGGGTCGGTATGCGTATCCTTGCTTGGATTTTGGAGTGGTGGGAAAAAGGGTTTCGGAGAATTATCAGCGTATTTCGTAGCGCTAGCGTTTTCTCGTATTCCAATTGAGAAATTGGATACACTGAAGTTGCATTTTGGGGAAAGATGTAGATCTAATTATGGGGTTCAGAGAAAATGTATTATTGTATCTATATGATGCTTGGGGGCAGGAGATCAGTGGTTGTGGCAGGATCTTGTGATGATCCTGTTGGGATATTCCGAGGTATCCAGGTATGATATCTTTATTTCGGGGTTACTCGTGAATCTAGAGTTGAGGCGACTTGTGGTATATCAGGTATTTATGGATCTAGTGGGAGCCCTTCGAGTATGGGCATCCAGGGAGATTATTTGAGGAAGTGGATCTTCGCAAGGGTGGGCATTTTGATATGTCGATTGCCTCCAGAGTCTGTGATGCATATTCGAGTCGATTATGGGTAGCTGCCTACGATAGTCTACGGAGCATGAGCTAGTAGAGTCAGAGGGTGTTGTGATACTGCGGGGAGTTGTAGTACTCACTAGTCAGAGGGTGTTGTGATACTGCGGGGAGCCGTAGTACTCACTAGTCAGAGGGTGTTGTGATACTACGGGGAGCCGTAGTACTCACTAGTCAGAGGGTGTTGTGATGCTGCGGGGAGCCGTAGTACTCACTAGTCAGAGGGTGTTGTGATACTGCGGGGAGCCGTAGTACTCACTAGTCAGAGGGTGTTGTGATACTGCAGGGAGCCGTAGTACTCACTAGTAAGAGGGTGTTGTGATGCTGCGGGGAGCAGTAGTACTCACTAGTCAGAGGGTGTTGTGATACTGCGAGGAGTCGTAGTACTCACTAGATGGCAAGAGAATGTGATGATGGAATGTTCTCCGATCAGTGTATGATTTGGAAGAGTTTTGGGCTTGAGTAGCCCTAGTATTGAGTTTTTGGAGCCTGGGTGTTGAACCGGGGGCAAGACTGGGGTCTCCTTCTCTGTCGGGAGATGCGGCGGGATGCGCAAGGGATATGCACAGCAGAAACCAGAGATCAGAGTTGAGACGATCCTCAGTTGGATTGTATTTTCTCGCATGAGGAAAAGAGAATTTTGTGACTTGCGTGTCCCTGGGCTGGGATAGTGGTCACGGGGAGGAAGTTAGTGGGATATTTGGATCATGATATGGGTGACCTTTGGAGGCTCAGCTGTGGAGTCAAAAGCTGACCTGGTGCTCAGTCTCGAAGAGGGATATGAGAAATGAGCTAGAGCTTATCATGATGATGTCTGAGGACACTTCTGAGCGAGCGAGCGATTCAGACGCTCGAAGACATGCTTCGGGCATGTGTATTAGATTTCGAAGGGAGTTGTGGCACGTATTTATCCTTGGTTGAGTTATCCTATATCAACAGCCAGCATTAGCGCATTTGTATGCCACCCTTTGAGTTGTTGTATGGGAGGAGGTGTCGGACCCTCATTTGCTGGGGAGAGGTAGCTCATGGACCCGAGAGTCCTTGCGAGCAGATCCAGAGCATGTGCGATACATGGAGTGGTGGCAAGGTTGACAAGTGGATTTCCTTGGATAAGGGAAGAGAAAGGTATGCAACCCCCGGGGGGGGGGGGGAAGTTTTGGTTCACGGAAGTGAAAGTAGTAGTGAGAATGGATGATTTGGAGTGTGGTGGTTGAACAATGCGTCTGTGGCAGTGGTATGGAAAGACATCATGATGAGATGTCTACTGAGGACGCGGAAGGGATTCCGCGAGTGTAGAGCCGAGAGTCTCAGGATGGATGCAGGGATGGAGTCTGGGACTCCGTGCTTGATTCTGATCAAGGGTTTTGTGCGTAGTGGTGGTTCCTCCTGGGGATGTTAGAGATGTCGTCTGTGTGACGGGTTTTCCTAACCCGAGGGTGCGAAGGTTGGTGCAGCATGTGTGTATGATTGCAAGAAGAGGACTCGTGGGAGTTGCTCTGTGATCGAAGTGTGGGTCTTTCTGTCAGCATGGATTGGATGGAGTGGGATTTGGATCGGGGATCTGGTGGTTCGTGATTATTTCTAGCTCGTAGGGGTCGAGCGATTGTTGAGATTTGGAGCAGTGATGCATCTCGGGTAATTCTCGATTGTTGAGTGTGATTATCAGAGGGAACAGCCGGTGCCCGGTTTGAGGCGGTGGTCAGGACACCGCAAGGAAAGAGGAAGTGAGTTCGAGTTCGATGGTTATGCTTGAGGAACCTGGTCCAGTTAGGGCCAGGTGGCGCGTCATGGGAGTATTTTGGAGTTGACTTGCTATAGGCTTTGAGGACGAAGCCTAATTTAAGTGGGGGAGAATTGTAACATCCCGAAATATCAAGAGTAGAGTGAAGGGCTAAAAGAGTAAATTGGGAAAGAGCAACTCGGTTAGTCCATGTGTGGACTCGGCGAGTAGAGTCGCGACTTGGTCGCGTGTTAAGTGGCCGACTCGACGAGTCAGTGTAATGGACTCGGCGAGTAGGCGCTGAGTGGAGAAAACCCTAATTCTCGGGGTTGAGCCCTATATAAAGAACATAACATCCATTCCCCCAGCCTCCTTACTCATCCTCAAGTCCAGAAACCCTAACCTTCGTGTGTGAGTGGATCAAGTGCATTTGGAAGCTTGGAGAAGCAATTGTTGAGGGAATCTTGAAGAGCAAGAGGCTTGGAGCAAGGGGCTTTGTTTGGATTCGAGCTTCATTGCAGTTGGGGCGTTCTTTTGAGGTAATATCCCGTTTTTGAGCTGCTATTTCTTAGATGTATCATTTTGGGGGTGTTAGAGATCATATATTTGGATGTATTGGAGTTTAGAGGTTAGATCTGAGGTTTCTACCTCAGATCTAGAATGGAGAAGGGTTGGAATGCATGAAAGTCCCTATTTGTGAGTGGTTGATGGAGCTATTTTGTCCCAAACCCAAACCCTAGAGTGAAAATGCATAGATCTCTTTGGATTCACGTAAAGGTTGCCACTTTACGTGATGGATGAGTTGTAGGAGGCTAGATCTATGTTTTGGTTCAATTGCATGGCCTGGAATGCTTCTGTATGGATTCAGCCGGTGGTACTCGGCGAGTCACATGGGTGGACTCGACGAGTTGCTTGAAGATAAGCTGGAACTCGACGAGTTAGAAGAACAACTCGGCGAGTTGGATGAAGATGGCCTGGAACTCGGCGAGTTGTATGAACAACTCGGCGAGTAGGTTGAAGATAGCCTTAGACTCGGCGAGTCTGTTGTTGGACTCGTCGAGTCTTGTCGAAGAGTCCCAATATTTTTTGGTTGAGTCGAGAATCGGCAAGTCAAGGGATGACTCGGTGAGTTGTGTGCGAGTGGACTCAAAGTTGTGGAACTCGGCGAGTCTCGGGGTGACTCGGCGAGTTGAGTCGCGGATTGGGGAAGATCTGAGCATGGGGACTCGACGAGTCGACGGGTTGACTCGGCGAGCAGGGTCAACCAGGAGGGTTGATTCTGACTGAGGACTTTGACTTTGACCAAGGGTTGACCGTGGACTTTTAGGGTTTGGTCAGCGATGTGGCCTTTGGGCCAAGAGAGGGGTAAAATAGTCTTTTACCCTTAAGAGGGTGCCATGATGTAACACTCGTGTTTCTAGCCTAGGCATTTATATTGATTTGATAGTCTAGGTTAACCTTAGTAACTCATTTTGAAGAAATGAAAACGAATTATGTGAATATTATGTGAATTATGTGTTTTTGGCTTAATTATTAGGGCTTAATTAACTAAGAATAAAAATAAGCATCAAAATTAAAGTGTGAGATAAGCCCGATATCTTTACATAAAGTTGTAGTGGTCGAAACAAGGATTTCGGGGATATAAAGAATACCAAAATCCGAGTTATAACGAAGAAGTTATGACCTGTCGAAGTTTCGCGACAAAACCAGCACGGTGCTGAATGTCGTAAAAAGTGAGTTTTTGATAAACTGCTTTTTAGCCTTAGTAATCTAAACGAAAGTCGTAGTATTCGTTAAACCGAGAAGTTCGATAAAAAGAACGCCCAAATCTGACTTCGTATGAGCAAGTTATGATTTTTCGAAGTTTCAGCGTAGTAGTAGACAGCTAAAAACTCGAATTTTAGATCGAGCGGTTTTTAGCCAACACAACCTAAACGAGAATTGAAGGTCTCGTCATTAGGAGCACAACGGTAAAAAGTCTGACGAAAACGGACGTCGGATGAAGAAGTTATGAATTTTTAAAGGATTTCCTGTCCCGGTCTGTTAAAAATAATAATATAAAATTTAAAGTCAAAATTAGCCGACGAAGTCTAAACGGAAGTTGTAGATCGTAATTTTAGCTACGCGTGCATATAAAGAACGTCAAAAACGGAGCTCGTATGCGAAAGTTATGGATTTTAGAAGTTTTGGCGCGAAAACCGAGAAATTTCGCATAGTCACAATTGCCACGTCACCCTCGCTTAGAAAGTGACACGTGTCCTCCTGAGTCACCTGGCTGCTGAGTCATTAGGCTGCTGAGTCACCGAGGCTGCAGAGTCATGCGAGCCACGTGTCCTCTTCTGATTCGACCGAGAAGGAGGCCCAATCCGAAGCAGCCAACTCCCCAGCCGAAGCTTCGCCCAGCTGCCGCGTGTGTCCGAGCCTCGCATAGCCTAGCTTAGAGCCTCGCAGGTGCGCCAGCAAGCTGCGGTCCACTTAGAAGCCGCCAGCGAGCCCTCGCA
This sequence comes from Lactuca sativa, assembly GCF_002870075.4. NCBI lineage: Eukaryota > Viridiplantae > Streptophyta > Magnoliopsida > Asterales > Asteraceae > Lactuca > Lactuca sativa. The sequence goes on along the minus strand of NC_056628.2, from coordinate 139,123,827 downwards.
TGTGCGAGCCAGGTGCGAGCCATGCGAGGCATGTGCGAAGCCACCCCCTGCGAGCCGTCGGATCTCCGAAGCGTGCCAACTTCTCAGCCGTTGGATCAAACTTCGGACCTTATATATAGAAGGGTACCTGCGAGGGTTTCCGGTTACTTTTGGAATTTTGCCACTTTTAGCCCCTTTCTCCATATTTTCTTCACCTTAACATCCCGCAAAGCCCCGGTATCAATTGTAAAGCCCGGAATACCCCACGAAGTGCCCGAGAAGCCCGGAAAATTTATCTTTTCGATTTCAAAGCCCGACCTTTCGCAGAGCCCGGTTTCTCAATAAAACTCCCGGTTTTATTAGAAACGATCGTTTTAGGAAACAAATTGCTGCCCGATTTTCACCAAAATAAGTGAGTGTGTAGTTACTTTCAATTTACACATAGATATAAAGTATTTACCTTGAAATACGTGTTATGTGTAAATATGCTAATTGTTTATTCGAGGTGACTATTGAATTAATGTTTTATACAAGTCTTAAACTGTATATGCTTTTTATCTACAAAATATGTTGGGTAGAACATGGGTAGATGAAATAGTTGATGTGTGTTAAAATGGTGAGAGGCCTCGATGTCGATCTTGTTGTTGTTGTTGTAGTCATCTAGCGAAGTATAGATGACGACCACGAACTTTCTAGATAGTCCAGTGGAACACTAGCAGGTTTGCAACTTGTAAGTGTTGATGAATTAAATGTTCATTGGCGTACTTCATCCCCCTCATGGTTGCCTTAAGGACATGTATGGCTGAGGAAACCCCTTAGCAGTGGTGTCCATCCCGATGATAATCCTTAGGCTACATCCCTTGTGATAGGTGTTTAGGGACGTAAAGTGAGGACAACGGGAATGGGTAATCAGGGTTATTGTTGATTGGTGAACTTAATAAGTATATTATTATTGTGGGTTGAAAACCCTATATGCTCACCAGGCTCCCAAGCCTGACCCACTCAGTTTTATGATTATAGGTAGTGGACCCCGAGCATAGTCGGAGGATGACGAGAGATTTTTGGATTATAGGCCAGTAGTTGTAAATAACTGTTGAAAGGCTTATAATGTCTTGTTTATGCTTTTGATCTGTATCGGAACATGACATCCCGAGGTTTTGATATATATATGGAAAATATTTACCTTCTTAATGAAGGATTTTGATAAACTTTTATCATATATTGTTTGGGGACCAATTCCACAATATCTTATAAAAAGATTTCTCTGATTTTATTTTAAAAAGCATAAATTAAATCGGTCTTTTCTGGCCGAGAAATATGGGGATCTCACACATGAGAGGATTGATTCTAGTCCCGAGAGTTATATTCATGAGAGTATTTGCCTTACGTGTTAGGCGGTAGCGAGTTCGAGATTTAAGTGTGGGGATATCTGCTTTCTGCTTACCAGGTGAGTCTTCTCACTATACTTTACCTTGAGTAGGTAACCAGAGTTATGTGACAGAGTATTTGTATGCTATGTATGATATGTGTTGTACTGCATTATTTCTATGTGATTTATGTTGTGCATGTTTCCAGAGTTGGAACCGGAGGGTTCCTAGAGTTAGAACCGGAAGGTTCACAGAGTTAGAACCAGAGGGTTCACAGAGCAGGGTCCACGGACCCACAAAGTTATAGCCTCGAGTGGCTAATATGTGTTATGTGTGGTATTTTGGGGAACTCACTAAGCTTCGTGCTTACAGTGTTTTGTTTTATGTTGTGTTGCAGGTTTCTTTCAGGATCAAGGGACGGCACCAGCTTGATTGTACACACCAGAGAAAGAGTCATGTTTTGAGGATCCTGGTTTTCTATAAAAGTGAAAATGGAGTCATGTTTTGTAATTCGATTATGAATGAGAATTTAAACCAGTGTTTCTCAGAATTAAACGATTATTTTAAAATGAAGATTTTGTTTGAAATTTTCGATGTTACAAGTTGGTATCAGAGCCTTGGTTTGAGGGATTCGGACGCGCCTTCGGGTAAATCTGGACTCAAGTTGAGGAAGTAAGAAAAGTTTTCAAAAGAAAGGAATTTCTAAAAATGAATAAGAGTTCAAAGAGAAAGCGAGAAAGAGCAGTGTGTACAATCAGCCAGAGCCCGAACGGTGATTTCTCAAAATACTCTTACTTTTGTGTTATGAGACATTTATGATGCACTTTATGAGATATTATTGCATGCTAGAGACAGGCTAGGTATTTCATATCTTAGGACTAGAGTGGCCTGATTTGTGATGCCTTAGCCTAGGACTTGTTGTTATATGTGCTATGTTGTTGAGTATGTGATGAGTGAGAGTATCCAGTTAGAACCCATGAGGGGTAGAGTTACAGAGTTCGGTGGTACTTTTGAGGATGAGCTGAGAAAGTGGAGTTATCACCGAGAGTGAGTTCTATGTATTCTTCGATGCTCGAATGCTGCTTGCTTTGTGCTTTGTGGAACTCTCGATGATGGGATTCAGCTACCAAGCGAATATGACGATATTCAGGAGGTAGATGGTTGGCATCATTAGGGGCTCTTCAGCAGCTGATAGCAAAGAAGTAGGAGGACCAAGGAAAAGCCTAGAGAGTAACCTTAGCCAGATGAGTGCGCTGGTAGGGTAGAGAATTTCGCTGGGGAGCCAGCACGCACGATGGGATTGGTGAAAGAGCAGGTTGAGCAGCTACTTAGAAGCTCTGAGATGGTCCATGTGGAAAGTATGGGTAGATGTGGCAGGTAGTATGGGCCCGTACTACTGAAAGCAGAGGACCCATACTTGATACAGGGAGTATTCTGTAGGTTCTAAGGAGCGGATTGAGGAGTGATGTTATGGTTCGGGTACCATACATCGGAGCGGATTGAGGAGTGATGTTATGGTTAGAGTACCATACATCGGAGTGGATTGAGGAGTGATGTTATGGTTCGAGTACCATACATCGGAGTGGATTGAGGAGTGATGTTATGGTTCGAGTACCATACATCGGAGTGGATTGAGGAGTGATGTTATGGTTCGAGTACCATACATCGGAGCAGATTGAGGAGTGATGTTATGGTTAGAGTACCATACATCGGAGTGGATTGAGGAGTGATGTTATGGTTTGGGTACCATACATCGGAGCGGATTGAGAAGTGATGTTATGGTTCGAGTACCATACATCAGAGCGGATTGAGGAGTGATGTTATGGTTCGGGTACCATGCATCGGAGCGGACTAAGGAGTGATGTTACGGTTCTAGTGTCGTACGCCGGAGCATTTTGAGAAGAGATGTCATGGAATGAGTACCATGGTTTGTAGGGAATGATGCTTGTGGTTCTCCGGATATCCGGTCATGTTTGAGTTCGAAGAGGCGTCCCTTGAGAGGGAGATCGAGAGCTTCTCAGAGTATTTTAGTAAGGAGTCAGTGAGAAGGGAGATTTTCGATCTGAGTTGAGCGATCAGTCGATAAAGGAGATGTCACCTTCTATGATCTGGTTGGTACTGAATATGTCCGTGTGCAAAATATGGGAAGCATGATGTTTAAGTTTTGGGTTTGGGGGTAAACCCTGCATGTCGTCATTGATGATGATTTCCCACCAGAGTATCAGGTAGCATGTGTGCCGCGAGTTAGTGATTTTTCATGATCGGATAGTCAGTTGGGACTGAGATAGTCGAGGACCACATTACGCCTATTTGAGTATAGTAGGATGTATTGTAGTGGTATCAGTGGGGAGTTCAGTCGAGTTTAGCAGTGCAGAGATTTTTCTATCTATGTTGGGTATTGAATATGGGAGTGGGTCCCTGTTCTTTGGATGATCTCGGTGTTGGAGCGTTGGTTGATGAGTTGAGGTGAGGGGTGCGGCGATTTTGTGGTTCAGTCTATGAGCCAGGGATGTTATTGAGCAGTTGAGTTGTTTGGTACGAGATTTGGAACGACTAGAGGCAGTCGTGACGGGAAGTTCTTGAGGAGTTCATCATAGGTTCAGAGTATATGAGGTTGATTGATTTCCTTAAAGGGGATTATTGGGCGTTGTGTAGCACTTTCCAGGGGCAAGTGCGATTTTGTCAGTGAAATAGTTGTGGGTTGGTTGTGTGCTAATTGGTGATGGTTCGAACCCTGAGTGGGGGAGAACCGGGTACCGTATGTAAGAAAGTAGAGTTTTGCCAAGAGCAGTTATAAGTGGAGTATAGAGATTTGCGGTAAGAAATCATGAGACCAGGGATGTCGGTGATCGAGGGAAGGGGGTCAGAGTGAGTTAATGCGGGAAGTACTTGTTTGAGAAGGATGAGTGTCACCACGGCAGGTGTTTAATGGTCAGGAACCTGGTAGTGGTCAGTGTTGTTAGAGAATGATTGGGCAGCCAACTCCCGGGTCGGTATGCATATCCTTGCTTGGATTTGGAGCGGTGGGAAAAAGGGTTTCGGAGAATTATCAGCGTATTTCGTAGCGCTAGCATTTTCTCGTATTCCAATTGAGAAATTGGATACACTGAAGTTGCATTTTGGGGAAAGATGTAGATCTAATTATGGGGTTCAGAGAAAATGTATTACTGTATCTATATGATGCTTGGGGGTAGGAGATCAGTGGTTGTGGCAGGATCTTGTGATGATCCTGTTGGGATATTCCGAGGTATCCGGGTATGATATCTTTATTTCGGGGTTACTCGTGAATATAGAGTTGAGGCGACTTGTGGTATATCAGGTATCTATGGATCTAGTGGGAGCCCTTCGAGTATGGGCATCCAAGGAGATTATTTGAGGAAGTGGATCTTCGCAAGGGTGGGCATTTTGATATGTCGATTGCCTCCAGAGTCTGTGATGCATATTCGAGTCGAGTATGGGTAGCTGCCTACGATAGTCTGCAGAGCATGAGCTAGTGGAGTCAGAGGGTGGACCTGATCAGTGCACAACAGTGTGTACTAGATCCCCCAGTCCTTTACTTGACTCACATCTATATGTGAACAAGGAGTTAGTATTAATTTCACAAAGATGAAGGTTCGCATTCATCATATAATACAAGTTGCATGATTCCAAGTTTCTGTCCAATTGAAACTTTGGTGTTGAGAATCTTTCCTTATTTGGTAAATTTAGACACTACCACAAATTAAAGAATCAAATCCATATTGCTAAAGATAGAAACATACAAACATCAATTTTCACAAATGTCATTGCGAGGAAATATAAAATAAGATAAAATCAAAATTTTCCTTTCTATATAAAATGTGGAAAATCTTTCCTTACAATGCAAGTACATATGAAAACTATGTTTCTAAATATTCCCAAGCAATCTATCATAACTCCTAAGGAGCAACTCAAAATTTTGATCATTAAATCATGTGATAGAAAATCATCTCTTCGCGATCAGACTCGGCCTGCTCTTTCTTTAAGCTTCCTTTCTCTTTTTCGATCCAACAAAACATCAAAATGTGATCTCATCACATCATGTATTAAGAATCTTCAAATAGGAACTTAATAGAATTAGATAATGGAGTAACCTAAAGCAGAGTCAAACACTTTGACTGTACCATCCTTGTGATCCTTCTGGTAGATACGGCAGCTTCGCCTCCAATGCCCCTTCTCTTGGCAATAGAAACAAACAGACTCTTTTAGAATGGCACACAGGACAAACTCAGACTTAGCCTTTCTCTTTTCCATTTGGTCAAACAGTTTGACCTTGGCCTTTCCATTGGGAAAAGAAAGCTTTTTTGGACTTCCAATGTTTCCTTTGTCAATGTCCATGGAAGTTTGGGAAGTAGATCTTCCAATCAAATTTCTTTTACCAGTGCGCCAAATCATTTTAGATTCAGAAACAATTAGCAAATAGGTAAGATCAATAAGGGTCACGTCGTGATCTATCATATAGTAGTCTTTAACAAACTTGCTATACGACTCGAGAATTGATGGAAGAACCAAGTCAACAGCCAACTTCCTCGGGAAAATGACACCTAACATTCTCAGCCTGTCAATATGCAACTTCATCTCCAAGACGTGAGCACATACAGACTTTCCATCTTCGTGTTTGCTTGCCAATAGGGCTTGAGTGACCTTGAACATTTCAAGTCGACGAACATGTGGGTCGGGGAGAATTATCGGAGGAGGTGGAGGAAGTGAAGTATGATATTGTGGAATATCATCTTCATGTGGAAAGCTTTTTCAAACAGGATAATGCAGACCATAGTTGTCTGACCAAGACATCTATAAGGGGAGAAATTCAATTTATTCGATTTAAATCCTTAATATAACACCCAAAATGAAATATTAAGGCTAGGACCCAACACAATATTCTACAATTCGGAAGAGGGATGCCGTAATCCAATTGTAAAATATTTGAAGGTAGGTAAATGATGATTTACCAATTTCCACAATGAAAACGAAAATGAACATTAGGTTTTAAATGAATTGAAACTCCTAGATTCTTTGAGATTCATTGAACTTTTTAAATGGCATGTTTAATCTCGATTATGCCCTTCAAATTTGTGATGGGGATGCCGAGGATCACAAACAAGGTGTGAATAACCATGCAAATTAGCTTGGTACTCTTGAAGTCATTTATCATCTAATCAATGTGTCGGTTAACCACACACGTGATGGGTTTTAGCTAAAAGAACATCCTATGTGCTCATGCAAACCCTAATGCTTGGATCTAGGTTTCTATATTGTACATGCAATTCATCCAAGACTTAAGAACCCTAATCTAGCATATGCATTTCTAAATTATCACATAAGTGCAGATCTAGATGAATACCTCTCTTCAATGGTTTGAATCTTCTTGTCTTTGGAGTTTAGAGTCACAAGTGTCACTCCTCTAATGGCTTACAAACACCACAAGCAAGAGAATGACTTATGAGAGGGAAGAGGAGCACCAAAAACGACCTACGGTTCTTCTAAAAAGAGTACACCACGTTTTTGGGGCCATAGGGGTCTTTGTATAGTGAGGCTATTAGGGTTTTCAACTAGGAAACCCTAATTTGACTACTTAGGCCCTAATCAGCCCATGGACTCCCTTTAGAACACCCCTTGGACGATTTCTGTAAGGGCTTCCCATAGAATTCATCCAACCTATGTTCCAGGGTGATCCATAGCCCAATTGCAATTATCTTGTAATTATAGTTACAGTCCCCTAAGTTTAATTAATGTCTTTTAGTCGCAAAACTAACTATCAATTAATTCTTGACTAATATTAATTAAACAATATGATTTCTCCTTTAATATATTATAAATATAGTATATTAATAAATCATAATTAATCCTCTTTCTCCATAAATCATCCTATCAAGTTGCTTTGGTGAAGGCAACCCAAAAGGACCATGCACAACCGGGTCAAGTACATACCAAATATAGTTACGGGCTTAAACACTAATCCAACAGTCTCCCACTTGGATAAGTCTAGTAACTATAATGTGAGTACGATCCAATTAGCAATCGTATCTCTCAAAGACGCTGTCGAACTCTGATCTTATCAGTAACCTGTCCTTTAGATAAGGGATCATATATTCCTCCATTCTAGATATCGCATGAACTGAGACATGGATTATAATCATACTCTCTGTTCACGTGTTGTTTCCCGATTTCTGATTTATGACGCTAACAACAGACTATAGTTGAACACATCAACTTAGTCCCGGCTTGGCCAAGCGCTTAGGGTGTCATCACTAAATCATCGAGGGGCCCACAGATATCACTTTTATCCCATTTTGGGTAAAAGGAACGGATAAACTTCGACCCAATGCCCGCTTGTACTCACTCACCGAATCACACACAACAATACGTTTTATAACACCAAGTTATTGGTGTGTTTACATATTATCAATGTGTAACGGACTCGCAAGACACAACTCACACATCTCGGTTTCAAGAATATAAGATATTACCGTCTCACCAATCACTCGTGACAAAATCCATGAAGCGATCCAAGTGAGCATGGGTTTAATCCAATACTCTAATCTTATAGCAGCACTCATGAACTCTGTAGCAAACTTGTGCTATGATTAAATGCTTTAGTCAATCTACAGATGGATTCATGATAGTCTTCATTCATTCCTACTTCCAAAGAATGAGCGATTGTGGAGGGTTTGAATAATCTTATTATTCGGGACATCAAAACATGCAAAGTAAAACATAAGAATAATACTAATCCTATATGGCCCCAAACTTTTGAGTACAATAAAACACCTTTTATTTAATCACCATATTGATTACTCATTATTTGTTGTTTCGGGTAATCAACCTCTTACTTAAAATATTACAACAATTGTCCCATGCTCATAGCATGCACACTATGTTTTCATATTGTCTTTACTTTGTGAAATAGATCAAATGAACACATTTCCAATGATGCTTGTTTCACAATTCCTAACCCATTAGTGAAAGAATACAAAAATTCTCGCCACTACTAGAATATTTTAGATTCTAACATTCTATAAAACGGTCCTTTCATAATATCACAGCGCCAAAGTCACCAAGACTTTGCCAATGAAATTACAAAGTACTCTATGGAGATTGTTACAAGACAATTCCATAGTCATGAAGTCTCACATTCAAAGTACATTCCTTTAAACATCCTTCTTGCATAGAAGTTTCTAATCTAGACATAGATTCTTAACGTCCAACTCCTAATAAGGAAACATTTCCATATTTTCCATATGACAACTTATTCTAAATAGAATCTTATCTATTCATAATAATGTCAATATGTTCCATACATGACTATACTTCCAACTGTCCATAAGCGACCAATCCTTGGCGAACATTAGATTGTCCTTGACAGTTGATTAATTATTTTAGTCAAATTCGGTTCTATTCCCTTTTTCCCTCTAAATTCCCTAGGCATTTGGAAAATTTTTAGAATGGTCGAATATTACAGCATATGCAATTGATCCTATACCCGAAGCGTATGGGATATGATTCATAATGAAAAACATGATACTTTACCAGTTTCCTTGCTATAATATTGTCATAATATTTCTAGTTGTCGTGTTCTCAAAATTCGAACTATGAAAAGGAATGTCGTAACCATAATCAAACTTTGAGAATGCAATTAATAAATATATCATTGACTGAATTCAACTAAAATTTCTCGATCTAAGCTTTTAGATTGAAAACAAAGTATAACATTCTCTCCCTTAATTATAGCAAAAACAACTTTTCAACCCCTGCAACTTTGCAAAGTAAAACTTTTGTTTTTCTATAATTAATATTGACAACTTGCAATACTTAAAATAATAATCATGCTCCCACTAACATGATGATTATATCCATTCCAGCATAACATCTATGCTCCCACTAGCTTTGACACGTATTCAGAAAACAGTTGGACTTCTAGAAGACAATACTTATTGACTTCCAAAGTTCATATTTCCAATACAATGTGCTCCGATAAGCCTTTATCTAAGCTTCTCAAACTCATACACCTTTCCTCAGAAAGTTCACATGTGTGTCTAAACTAATTTAGACCAATTGCCAAATCTCACAATTCGAACTACGAAGAGGGATGCCATAATCATAATCAAATTTGAGAATGCAATTTACATAATCGCTATCTTCTTAAAATCTCTCTTAGTGAAATCGTTTCCTCACAATCAATTTCATGAAGGATAGAAACCTTATAACACTTAGATTTTTATAGTGCATGTGTTCCTATCCATGTGAATTTGTCATAAGCATAATCATAAGATAATGTTTGTGACAAATTCGAACTCTTATGGACAGAACTTGTTCATTTGCCATCAATGGTCCCACCATTGCTTCCAAGTTATTTAGCAACTCACCTATGCCAGTCAATGTACTTTCATTGAACAAGGTGCTTGCCTTATGCAGTCTATTGAGAAATCGTAGAATCATATGCATAATCACTCAACTGGATTGGCACAAAAATAAAATTTTGTCAACACCATAGGTTACAAACCTCAAGTCGTGTGTTAGTATCTAATAGATTTACTTCTTGATTTGTTCTTGAAACTTTTCAAGACTCCCACTGACCTCTTGAAATATTAGATTCTCTTGTCAAGAAAACATTTCTTGATAAACAAATATCCAAGAGTTAGTGTGTCTATATCAAGACAAAACCTACACACAATTTGGTACTAGTTGGTCTTTGTCTTATTCAAGACATCACAACTTACCAAAATGTGCAAGTGTAAGAACATTCCTACTTAAGATTATGTCACTCAAGTCACAATCTTGGAGTATGACTCTAAGACTTGATTTTGGAACGATGTACGATACATCTTATTGACTTAACCATTTCAACAATTCTCCATTCCTTTTCTTAGCCAAACCAGTGCACTAAGGTATCCTTAGACGATGAATTGTAATATGGTTCTTACGATTACCAAGACGATCACAAAACACGATACAAAAGTACTCTCCTTTCTTCTTAGATTAGAGAAACTTTTTATCTTTCAGCCTTCATTGACTCTACTTATTCGTTCTGCCATTCATTGAAACTTTTCAATGAATCAGAATTACACTTAATATTGTAAGCATAACCACATTTACTAGACTTTTAGTAATTATGACAAATAGTCTTATTGTTATTTGTAGTGGACTTGACTAGTGCACAACATTGTGTTCTAGTCCTTTAGCCCTTCACTTGACTCACATACTTGTGTGATCAAGGAATTAGTCTTAATTTCCTAAGTACCAAGATTTTCATACATCGCATGATTCAAATCATATGATTCCAAGCTTCTGTCCAACTGAAACTTGGGTGATGAGAATCTTTCCTTACTTAGAAAATTTTGACACTCCCATAAATAACATAACTAAGAATCAAATCCATTTATTATAGAAATACACAAACATCAATATTTCACAACGATTTCATTGCAAGGATATATATTTATAAATAAGACAAAAACCAAAATTTTTTATATTCATAAAAACAGCAGAAAACATGTCCTTACAATGCAAAATCAACTGAAAAACTATGTAATCAAATATTCCTAACAAATCTATCATAACTTTCTAAGCTCCAAATTTGATCTTCGAATCCATGCGATCGTGATCCATTTCTTCGTGATCAGACTCATCTTGCTCTTCCATCAAGCTTCCTCTTTTTTCTATGATCCTGCAAAACATTCAAATGTAATCTTATCACATTATGTATTAAGAATCAATGAATAGGAACTTAACAGGGTTAGATAGTGGATTTTTTGTTGGGTCAATATTTTGGTTTATACTTTGCTTTTCTAGGAAATTGTATTTTTATGTAATATCTTATGTGTTTACGGTCAAGTTTACGGCCAGGGAGGTGTTTACGGCCGTAAACCCTGTTTACGGCCCATGTTTACCCGGCCCATATTCTCATGTATATATATAGGGGTGAGGGGTGTGAGGAGAAGAGTGTTGAACACCAAGGAGCTGAAGTGTGTGCATTTGAAGGTGTTTTAGAGAGAGAGAAAAGAGAGTGTGTGTGTTAGTGTGTGTGAATCTTGTATCCAAATCTTCATTCATATCAATACATACAGCATTCATCATATCTCTTCTTCTCCTTCTCCTCTATTTGATCTAACATCATCCGTTTGATTGGGATTCCGCACCATCAAATGGATCTGATTGATACGCAGACATTTTGGGGACTTACAATTGGTATCAGAGTTTGGTTGTATCAATCATTTTTTCAGATTTGGAGCATATTTGATCTTATTGTGAAGAGATTTTTGCGTTTTTGGATAGATCTCGCAAAAATAAGGGGGGTTTGTTCTTCACGTTTTTCCTAAAAACGATTTTTTTCAACGAGTTTTGGAGCAAAAATGGTGAAAAAAACGTTGTTTTTCGTCAAGAACAGCGATTTCTGGAGAGTTTACGGTCTTTGAAGGAGAGTTTACGGTCTTTGAAGGGTTTACGGGCCGGAGTTTACGACCGGAAACATGTTCACGGCCGGAGTTTACGGCCGGAAACAGGTCGTCGGAGTTTGCAGCCGGCGGTTTACGGCGGCCGTGTGCGACCTCGGCTCGGCGGCTTGTGGATCGATTGTGTGCGGCTCGGCTCAGCTCAGAAGGTATCTTGATCGTCAGCACGCTTCTACAAAAAAAAAAAAAAAAAAAAAAGGAATCGCGAATTGAGGGTACCCGGAATCGAACCCGGGACCTCAAAGTATTCAACCACCAAGCGCCTTACTAGTTGAACTAAGATATCAAATGCTACAAAGCTTCGCAATTTAATTCTTAAACAATCCCTTCGATTTCAGTTTTGCAAATTTTACATTTTATGCCCAAAAATCAATTTCTTTAATTTTTAAGCTCCATTTTCAACCAAAAATTATAATTTTTAAATTTTGATTTTTATTTTTGACTTTTTACTTAAAATTTTGACTTTGACTTTTAAAGTTTGACCCTTGACTTTAAACTTTGACTTTCTCGTTTGACTTTTAAATTTTCAAATTTAGATTTTCGGTTTGACTTTTTAAATTTGACTTTTAAAGTTGACTTTTGAAGTTTTTAGTCAAAGGGCATTTTTTAAATTTGACTTCTAGTTGTGCTTTTAATAGTTTTTGAAGTTTACGATGGAGTTGAAAACATGAAAGAGAGTCATCAGGAGATATTAAGACAAAACTTCAACATGTTCGATTATATCCCTGGAGAAACCCTCGAAACTCAGTTGCAGCGATTTACCACACTCTCTACTGAGATGAATATAGTTGGGATCGTCTTGACCAAATCTGAGATAAACAAAAAGCTGCTGAATGCACTTCCGAAATCATGGGATATGGACGTGGGTGACATCAAAAAGACAAAAGATCTCAATCGTCTTAGTCTGGCTGATATAATTGAAGAACTTAACGCTTTGAATTGTCGAAAAACAATGAGTTCCACAAACCTCCCGGTCAATGAAGTTTCATGTTCTCAATCATGTGAAGTTTCATGTACGCCATCTAATGAAGATACGATTAAATTTCTTCGGGAACAAATTGATTTGCTAAAAAGGGAAGTCGAGGACCTAAAATACGAAGGATATCAACTTAGGAAACGACAGAAACCCCTGAAGGCTGAATTAGAAGCAAAAACAAAAGACTTTAGGAAGCTTCAGGAAGAGTATAGCAACAAGTGTGAAAATTATGACTATATTAAGAGACAACTTGCTGCTATAACTGAAGAACTTGACGCATTGAAAATTAAGTGTGGAAAAACAGACGTTAGTTTCAAAAATTATACTGCGTCAAGTCAGACAGTCGAGTCCTTATATGAAACCCAATTAAAGTTCAAAGAAAATCAAAACAAGGGTCTAGGGTATGATAGTGTACCACCTCCTTATAATCATAACTACACATCCATCCCTATGACACAGGACGAAACTGACAGGGAGCCACATCTTCGATATGGCAAACGAGCTGGATTTGTGTCAGGACAATTTATTGAGGTTGAAAATACTAATGTTTCTAATTCATGTGCAGGTAAAGTAGCAGAAGATGAGAACAAGGAGAAAACCATTGAACAAACCAACATCTCCTTGAACTTTGAATCTGTTGCTTCGAACTCAACTGCTTCCGATCAACCTGCCGTTGAGAAATACAGGCCACCAATTCCAACGCAACATAGTTCTTGTGGCAAGTGTGCATGTGGGAACAACAAGAGACAAGGAAAAGACATGCCACCAGGGGCAGGAAGAAACAATTTCCCAGTGAAGAAAAATACTTGTTTTCACTGTGGAACACCTGGTCACATTGTCTGAAATTGTCCAAATCGCGCATACGTTCCTTACTACGCACAAGGGTGGCAGAACACACCAAGAGGGAGATACTCCAAAAGAAACCCCTCAAGGTCACGTTTGCCATATCTTCGATATGGCAAACGAGCTGGATTTGTGTTAGGACGATTTATTCAGGTTGAAAATACTAATGTTTCTGATTCATCTGCAGGTAAAGTAGCAGAAGATGAGAACAAGGAGAAAACCATTAAACAAACCAACATCTCCTTGAACTCTGAATCTGTTGCTTCGAACTCAACTGCTTCCGATCAACCTGCCATTGAGAAATACAGGCCACCAATTCCAACGCAACATAGTTCTTGTGGCAAGTGTGCATGTGGGAACAACAAGAGACAAGGCAAAGACATGCCACCAGGGGCAGGAAGAAACAATTTCCCAGTGAAGAAAAAGACTTTTTTTCACTGTGGAACACCTGGTCACATTGCCTGAAATTGTCCAAATCGCGCATACGTTCCTTACTACGCACAAGGATAGCAGAACACACCAAGAGGGAGATACTCCAAAAGAAACCCCTCAAGGTCACATTCAGACCATGATGATTGGAATGCACAGAAGGCCAAGAATCTGAATCCCAAGGGCAAGAAAGGAATGTCGGCCAAGAAGTCAAATCCAAGAGATGCTCCCGTGAAGCCAAAATCAAAGTCATCTCAATGGCCGACATCAAGTTCAAAAACAAGTACTGAGCCACCCATCACATCGAAAAAGAAATGGGTTAAACCCAACTACAAATGGGTTCCGAAGGCTCAATCTCCCAGATCTTCTAACGATTCTAATATTTCTGTATCTTCTATTTGTGATAAACAGGATATGTCATGGGAGAAAGTACCGTGCAAGGATGACACAGGTCGACCTAGTTTCAAAATGGACTGGGTTCCAAAGACCAACTGATCCCGCTCTGTGTCGGAGCAGCTATGGAGGAATATCATCAGACTTCGGTTTGTTGGTAGTAGCTGTTCCAGGCACATGATAGGAGGCATATCAGGAAATGGGAAACATGTTCCAATACAATTAAAATTGAACACTCAAAGATTGTCTATAGATCTCGCTGCTCAATTTAGGTGGACAACAATATCCCTGGTTGTCGTCAGCTAAATGGTCCTTAAGTTATAGTATCGAGGAACTTAGGATCAGATATAATATCTAGGAACTTAAGTTCACCTTGTCTTGTATCAAATAGTAAGTCCTAAATAAGTCACAATTTTTCGTGTTTAAGTGGACAACAATACCGGCGATCGACCAGACAAAGACATGAAGATAGAAGGTACCGACAAGTGGATAAAGGCAGTCTAAAAACTTTGATCCCAAATCACTCTTAAAGTTAGATATCATTTTTATTTTTGTTAAATTTGTCATAGTTTCTTCTAATTTAAATATTAGGGGAGAATTAAAAAAAAATTAAAAATAACGAAAACAAAAAAAAAAACAGAAAAATCAGAAAAATTAAAAATCCAAAAATAATGTTTTTTCTGTTTTATTTCTTGTTCAGAAAAATCAAAAATCCAAAAATATTTTTGTTTCTGTTTTAATTTGTGTGCTAAGTTTTCTTTTATTTTTGTTTTGTCTTGAAAAGTGATTTCAGGTATAGATAAGACTCATGGAGTTTGTGTTGAAGATTTCTGAGCCAAAGCCTCGTCCGTGAGCATCGAAGAATTTGCATTCGAAGGAGCAAGAAATGAAGATTATTCTTTCAACATTCAATCCTTCAACCCCAGAAGCAAGGTGAAGCTGCAATTGAAGATTATGTGACGGATTGCATTGAAGCCTCCTCAATCAGTCTGTTGCTATCTTTGTACCTGCTGAAGTGATCCAGAAAATTTGTTCTCTCTTAAGATTCTCAAGCTGAAAGCACTATCTTTCAAGAATCAGTACGTCAAGCCTCCTCACCCAACATGCGTTCAATGCCAAATTCTGAAGAAATGCCCAACCACTCAAGATGAAGTCATTCATTGAAGATTCATCAAGTTCATCTTGAAGTCGTGAAGAATTTGAAGATTAATGCTGAATCCAAGTTCCCAATGAAGATTATCAAGAAAGCCAGCTACTTTTTAGGGGGAGCTTGTTGGGTCATTTAAGAAAAGAAAAAAAAAGCTATAAACCAAGGGGGAGATTGTTGGGTAAATATTTTGGTTTATACTTTGCTTTTCTAGGAAATTGTATTTTTATGTAATATCTTATGTGTTTACGGTCAAGTTTACAGCCAGGGAGGTGTTTACGGCCGTAAACCCTGTTTACAGCCCATGTTTACCTGGCCCATATTCTCATGTATATATATAGGGGTGAGGGGTGTGATAAGAAGAGTGATGAACACCAAGGAGCTGAAGTGTGTGCATTTGAAGGTGTTTTAGAGAGAGAGAAAAGAGAGAGTGTGTGTGTGTGTGTGTGTTAGTGTGTGTGAATCTTGTATCCGGATCTTCATTCATATCAATACATACAAGATTCATCTTCTTCTTCTTCTTCTCCTTCTCTTCTAGTTGATCTAACATCATCCGTTTGATTGGGATTCCGCACCATCAAACGGATCTGATTGATACACAGGCATTTTTGGGGACTTACATTTTTACCTGAAGAAGAGCCATGCGTCTTGACTCTCCCATCTCTTAGATCTCTCAGGTAGACATGGCAGCTTCGTCTCCAATGCCCCTTCTCTTGGCAATAAAAGCAAATTGACTCTTTTGGAACAGCACACGGAACTA
Source organism: Lactuca sativa (assembly GCF_002870075.4). Taxonomy (NCBI): domain Eukaryota; kingdom Viridiplantae; phylum Streptophyta; class Magnoliopsida; order Asterales; family Asteraceae; genus Lactuca; species Lactuca sativa. Next base: position 139,107,464 of record NC_056628.2, on the reverse strand, counting down.
CTTCAGACTTTGCCTTTCTCTTATGATCAAACTTTTTGACCATGGCATGCCTTTCATTGCCATTGCCTATGTCCATAGAGGTTTGGAAGGAAGATCCACCAATCAACTTTGCTTCTCCAGTGCACCAAATCATTGTTGATTCAGTAGCAATAAGCAAATAGGTCAGATCGATGAGGGTCACGTCGTGGTCTATCATATAGTACTCTCTTACAAACTCACTATATGATTCAGGAAGCGACTGAAGAACCCAGTCAACAGCCAGCTCCTCACAGACAACGACTCCCAACATTCTTAACCTATCAATGTGTGACTTCATCTCTAAGACGTATGCACACACTAACTTTCCTTCTTCATGTTTACTTGCCAAAAGGGCTTGAGTGAGCTTGAACTTTTCAAGCCTTTGAACTTGTGGGTTAGGGAGAACAATAGGAGGAGGTGGAGGAAGTGAAGCATGATTTCTTGTTCCTCGATCGAATCATGGAATATCATCTTCATATGGAAGGCTTGTTCCATGGGATCTGGGAAGACCATAGTTGTCATACTTTGACATCTACAAAAAGGGAGAAAATTCAAGTTAGTTGATTGATTGAGTCCTTAATAAATCACCTAAATGAGATATTAAGGCTAGGATCCAACACAATACTCTACAACTTGGGAAAGGGATGTCGTAACCCAAATTGCAGAGCATTTGAAGGTAAGTGAATGAAGATTCACTAATTTTCCACTATGCAAAACAAAAAAGAGATTAAGTTTTAAATGTATTGAAAACTCCTAGATACTTTGAGATTCATTGAACTTTTCAATGGCTTGTTTAAATCTCAATATGCCCCTCGATTTGTGACTGGGATGCCGAGGATCAAAAAACAGGGTGTGAATAACCATGCAAACTTACATGGTGCCCCCACTGTTACAGTCACCTATTCAATGTGTCGGTTAACCACACATGCTCCACCGAACTATGACAAACATCAACTCACCCTTTGCTACCTTTGCTTAGAACCCATTTAGTGTGCCAGTTAACCACACACACTCTACTAACTTCTTAGCAAGGATACAAAGTGTAATTTCATGGAATTGCATCAAATTCACTTTTGCCTAAAGCAACTAAGATTGTGAATTATTTGCAAAACATTTAGTTACTTTAACATTCATTATACTTTTAATGAGGATAGGGTTTGCCCTATCCTGCCCGTCCGGCTAACGACCCTCCACCAATCAAGGAAGCGGTGGGTGAGAGTAAACACTCATTAAACAGCCATTTTATAGGCCATAACCTTATACCCCCTTATAGATCGGCTTCATAAATGAGGCCTACTAACGGTAAGATTAGCAGTTTAAGTTATACATATATAATATTAGACTTTTAATGTTATATATAGTATAAGGGTGTATTTTACACTTTTAAAATACTATGTGGTCTAATTTAACAAATTACACTTTTAATTTAATTAAATGCAAACCAAATCATTATGGATTTATTAACTCTCTCTTAATTATAAACTTAATTAATTTAATAAAACCATAAGGGTGCAATTAGAACTTTTTCAAAAATTAGGGTTTTAGAATTTAACATTTTAAAATTAAACTTTTAATTAAAATTTAAATTCCAAAACTTGAGGGCAAGTTTTGAAACATTTCAAATCATTAGGGTTTAGAATTTAATTATTTAAGAATTAAACTTTTTAATCAAAAATTTAAATTCCAAAACTTGAGGGCAAGTTTTGAAACTTTTCAAAACTATCAAGATCAAATTGAAAATAATTAAAATTAATCAAATAATTTGTAATTATCTAAATTTGACCTAATTCAATTTTTTACTAGGTAATTCAAAAAAAATTACAAATAATTAATATATATCTTATAAAACAAGTAATTATCTTAATTTTGACAATTATTTCCTATTTTGTTAAGGATAATCACCAAATATTGATAAAATTCAGATTTTATTAATAAAAAACATTTATGGTAATTATCCCACAACCAAAACAACAAGAATCCTGAAATATCCTCTGTCTGACCCTTGGACTCGCCGAGTCAGACAGACTCACCGAGTTCATCCACTGACTCACCGAGTCAGGTCGGGCAGAGTGCAGAAAAACGATTTTCAGGCAATGGATCAACATGTAAACATCAAATACATCAGAAACCAACCAATCTCTGATACCACTGACGACTTTAGCCAAAAGAACATCCTATGTGCTCATGCAAACCCTAATGGTTGGATCTAGGTTACTCAATTGTACATGCAATTCATCTAAGACTCAAGAACCCTAATCTAGCAAATGCATTTCGAAATTATCACATAAGAGCATATCTAGATGAATACCTTTCTTCAATGGTTTGAATCTTCTTGTCTTTGGAGCTTAGAGTCACAAATGTCACTCCTCTAATGGCTTACAAACACCACAAGCAAGAGAATGACTTATGAGAGGGAGGAGTTGCACCAAAAACGACCTAGGGTTCTTCCAAAAGAGTTCACCACGTTTTTGGGGCCATAGGGGTCTTTATATAGTGAGGCTATTAGGGTTTTCAACTAGGGAACCATAATTTGACTACTTAGGCCCTAATCAGCCCATGGACTCCCTTTAGAACACCCCTTGGACGATTTCTTTATGGGCTTCCCATAGAATTCGTCCAACCTATGTTCCAACGTGATCCATAGCCCAATTGCAATTATCTTATAATTACAATTACAGTCCCCTAAGTTTAATTAATGTCTTTTAGTCACAAAACTAACTATCAATTAATTCTTGACTAATATTAATTAAACAATATGATTTCTCCTTTAATATATTATTCATATAATATATTAATAAATCATAATTAATCCTCTTTCTCCATAAATCATCTTATCAAGTTGTTTTGGTGAAGGCAACCCAAAAGGACCATGCACAACCGGGTCAAGTATATACCAAATATAGTTATGGGCTTAGACACTAATCCAACAACACGGTCCATTAATCTATGAAGAACTACAAGCCACCCATTACCATTCTTCATTAGTCCCATATTAGTGTGTCGGTTAACCACACACGCTCCACAAACAACTAATAGGGTGCAACGTGCAATTTCATGGGTTAGCATCAAATTCACATTTTTCCTAAGTAACTAAGATTGGAAATTTATAAAAGGTTTAGTTACTTGATATTTCATTATACTTTTATTGAGGATTTAAATGTCCTATCAAACCCATTCGGCTAACGACCCTCCACTGGTCAAGGGTGCGGTGGGTAAGAGTGGATACCCAACGGTAGTCATTTTACAGGTCGCTTCCTTAAATACCCCTTATAGACCAGCTTCGTGAATGAGGCCTACTAACAGTTAGACTGACTTTTTACTTATACATATATAATATATTAAACTTCTAATTTTATATAGTATAAGGGTGTATTTTACACTTTTAAAATACTAGGTGGTTTAATCTATTAATAAATTATACTTTTAATTTAATTAACTTTAAACCATTTGATTATGGATTCATTAATTCTCATTTAATTAAACACTTTAATCAATTTAATAAACGAAAGTCCATAAGGTGTAATTGAACTATTCAAAGCATCAAGGTCATAAAAATTCAAAATTAAAAACTATTTAATTAATTTTTAAGTTATGAACCCAAGAGTTGCACCTTTTGAAACCTTTCAATTACTAGATGTTTTAGAATTCAATAGTTCAAATTAAAACTTTTTAATTAAACTTTTCAAATTCCAAAACTTGAGGGCAAGTTTTGAAACTCTACAAAACTTTTGGATTCCATAACTTATGGAGTTAATGTTTAATGAATGAGACTTTCCAAGTTCCATAACTTGAGGACAAGTTACGAAACTCTTCAAGACCTTTGCATTTCCATAACTTCAAGAGTTTAAAGTTTCATGAATGAGACTTTTCATATTTCATAACTTGAGGACAAGTTATGAATCTCTTCATGAAACACTTATATTAAAATATAAACCAATACAATTATCATATAACTTATCATATACCAATTTGACCTAATTGAACTCTTATTGCAAGACAACTCTAATCAAACAATAAAAATAATCAAATTATCGTATAATCAAAACATTATCTTAAAATTTGATAATTGTCTTTTTTAATTTTGGATGATGGAAATCATTACCTTATCACAAAAATAATTTTTTAATAGTCAAAGCAGTTTGTGGTAATGATTCTAATCCAAAACTTGGCCAAAAAACTGAAAAAAAAAAAATCGTCCACTGAATAGTCACCACGTCGTGGTGATCATGCAGATTCCAAAAAAATGATTTTTCTTGCTTTGAAAAATTAACCAATGCATCAATATAACAGAAAACACCCATGTCTTTGATACCATTATTGGGATTTATGTACTATAACACTCCTATGGTGCACATACAACCCTAATGATTTGGATCTAAGTTTTATCTAGTTATATATGCAACACAATTATCCAAAGCATGAAACCTATCTAGCATAAAAATTTGGTACATGAATCATCACAATGGTTATAAGAATACCTCTTATTTGTAGCTTGTAGTTGTTGGCCTTTTAAGAGCTTAGCACCTCAAGTGTGATGCCTCAAACAAGTCACAAACACCATGAATAAAGGGAGGACTCTGAGAGAGAGAGAGAGAGAGAGAGGCTAGAACCACCAAAATCGGCTAGGTTTCTCTTAGAATCCTTGGGGTGGTGATTTTGGAGGTAAGGGGTTACTTTTATAATGTGGAATTCCTAGGGTTTCAACTTGTAAACCCTAATTCATTCTTTGCGCCTTTAATCCAATAATCCATATGATAAGTCTTATGGACTAACACTTTATGGACTCTCAAATAAACTTAGTCCATCACTAATGAATCATGGATCATTGTCCCAAACTATGTGTATTATTGATTTACTTAATTTAATTAATCTCTTTTGATCACTAAATTAATTCCAAATTAATTCTTGACCAATATTAATTAAATAATATGATTTCTCAATTAATATATTATATTTATAATATATTAATAAACCACAAATAACCTCTTGCTCAAATATTCATCCTATCAGATTGTTCTGGTGAAGGCAACCCGAAATGGACGATGCTACTCTCGGGTCAAGTAGATACCAATTATAGTTATGGGCTTAGACACCTAATCCAACAGAACTAGGAGCAGTAGTATTCGCCCTGAAAATATGGAGGTACTACCTTTACGGAACCAAATGCACCATCTTCACAGACCATAAAAGTCTCCAGCACATCCTCAACCAAAACGAGCTCTACATGAGGCAAAGACGATGTGTAGAACTACTAAACGACTACAAACACAAAATTCGTTACAATCCCGGAAAAGCCAATGTGGTAGCAGACGCGCTCAACCGAAAAGAAGTACTCGGGCCGCCGAGTAAAATAATTAACCATGACTATCCGTTCACACCTGTCCACGCAGATCAAAGAGGCTCAACTGCAAGCCTTGAAACCCGAAAATATCGCAGGTGAATCCTTAAGAGGGAAGAATAAAAATCTAGAAGTCAAGAGTCACGGAATTCATTATTTCATGAATCAGATCTGGACACCGAAGTTCGGTGGATTCAGAGATGTTGTCATGAACGAGGCTCACAAGACTCAATACTCCGTTCACCCTGGTTCAGAAAAGATGTAACTGGATCTCAAGAAACTTTATTGGTGGCTGAACATGAAAACCGAAATCGCTACCTATGTAGGAAAGTGCCTGACTAGCGCCAAGGTCAAGGTAGAATACCAAAAGCCCTCGGGTTTGATGCAACAACTAGAGATACCCGAGTGGAAGTGGGAACGGATAACCATGGACTTCATAACCAAGTTACCCAAGACAACGGGTGGACTTGACACGATTTGTGTGATCGTCGATAGGTTAACCAAATCCGCACACCTCCTACCAATAAAAGAGATGGACAAGATAGAGAAACTGACCAGAACATACATTAAAGAAATCGTTCGACTGCATGGGGTACCAATATCCATTATCTCCGATAGGGATAGTAGATTCACCACAAGGTTCTGGCAGTCACTACAAAAATCTCTGGTAACTAGGTTGGATATGAGTACAACCTACCACCCACAGACCGACGGGCAGAGTGAAAGAACTATCCAAACATTGGAAGACATGCTGAGAGCTTGTGTGATAGACTGTGGTAAAGCTTGGGATACCCATTTAACTCTCTTCAAGTTCTCATACAACAATAATTATCACTCTAGCATTGGAGTTGCTCCATTTGAAGCCCTCTATGGCTGCAAATACAGATCACCTATGTGTTGGGCTGAAGTGGGTGACACGCAACTAGCAAGGGCAAGTTCCTGACAGCACTCTTACCAACCCTGAGATCATAAGAGAGATAACAGAGAAGATCGTCTAGATTCGAGAAAGACTGAAAGCATCCCGAGATCGAAAAAAGAGCTATGTAGATAAGTGACACAAACCCTTGGAATTCCAAGTTGGTGACCACGTACGATTAAAGGTATCACCCTGGAAGGGAATGATACACTTTGGAAAGCATGGGAAGCTAAATCCAAGGTATATATGACCATTTCAGATCCTCGCAAGGATTGGTCCGGTGGCTTATAAACTTCGACTACCACAAGAACTTAGTAACGTACACCCCCACCTTCCACGTGTCCAATCTAAAGAAATGTTTGTCCGATGAGACTCTTGTTATCCCACTCGACGAAATCGAGATAAATGAGAGCCTCAACTTCATCGAAGAGCCAGTGGAGAAATTAAGATGGAATAAATGGTTGTGGTTGTATATAGGTATGACCCCACCCCAGCCTTGCTACTTTCCCAGATTAAATATAGTTCAAGATAACAATCGCATCCTATCACATGTTGAGGGCCTCTCTCTCTCTCTCTCTCTCTCTCTCTCTCTCTCTCTCTCTCTGGAAGTGTATCATCCCTTAATTCGTTGTTATGTTTTGTATTTCGTTTAGTAGGTAGCGACTAGTGACTAGTGAGTATACTTTCTTTCTCTCTTAAGGACCTTTTTGTCATCTCAAATTACCACATTATCTATCCCTAGGACATTGTCAATTCCAGAGAGGTAACTTATATTTTATATTGGAAACTTGAATCATATTCTTCTTTCTTATATAAATTCTGTTGAAAACAGGTATGCAGGTTTATGGGGGCTTCAAAGTTATCCTTTTCTCTAGAGTATGGCTCTAAGCTAAATTTTAATATTTTATACAGGTACGAGTTGTATTGAATTGTTGCAATGAAAATTGGCAAAAGGTATTTTACTATTTCACTCTTTCATATTAACTTTTATAATCTACAAGTCTCTTAAATTTTAATATTTTATACAGGTATGGGCTGTATTGAAACCTGGATTCTTGGCAAAAGGTATCTTACTACATGTGTATTAAATTTTGATATTTATTACATAGATTGATGATTCTTGAAGCCTTTCTAAATACTAATGTGTTGATGTTGAAAGCACGTATCATGCGGAAAAAAAAGCATAACAATAAGAAGTAGAAACAAGGTGTTCCTTAATAGCAATGTAGTATTAGGTTATATAGTTAGGGAAAACCTCTTAATAATAATGTACAAGCAGATCCCCTTTATGTTGGATTAATGTCTAAGTCCATAACTATATTTGGTATGTACTTGACCCGACCCGGCATGGTCCATTTGGGTTGCACTTCACCGACACAATTTATATGGATAATCTTTTGAGAATAGTATGTTTATGATTAATATTAATATATTATAAGTTCTAATATATTATTATGGAATCATATTATTTAATTAGTATTGATCAAGAATTAATTTATAATTAATTAAGTGATCAAAAGGAACTAATTAAATATGGACTCTTATATATATGGAATGGGCCAAGTTCATTTAGGTTGGGCTAAGCTTTCATGGATAGTCCATGGAGTGTTTAACCCATGGATCCTAGGAAATGATAGGTCATGGGTATTAGGGTTTAACCCTAATCTTCCATACTATATAAAGATGTCCTTGGTTGGGGAAATGGGCACTAGTGTGGATACACTAAGAAGGGCTAGCCAATTTCACAAGAGAAAACCAAGTATCCATATTCTCTAAAGTATTCCAAGGTGTCTTGGTGATTTGTGATTCCACTTGAGGCTTCCACACTATTGGGGCTAAGCTCTTAAAGCTTGAAGACATCAAGCTACATCAAGAGGTATGTATTCTATCTTGTTACATTCATAGTTTTTTGTATGCTAGATTAGGATAATACCTTGGATGTTCTTATTTGCATGTATAATAGAGAAAACATAGATCCAAGGTATTTAGGGTTGCATGTACACTTAGGAGTGTTAGAATGCTCAAAACCCAACAGTGGTATCAGAGCCTAGGCTTGTTTTCTTGTTATACTTGCAAAACTGCTTAAAAAATCGAATTTCTTGCTGTCTGGTCATCAGACTCGGCGAGTCCATCAGGAGACTCGGCGAGTCCATGCCTAAAAAGTGATGAATTCGATCCAACTCGCTGAGTTGGTTCATGCACTCGACGAGTTGGAACCCCAGATAGCATAAACTCGACTTTTTTGGCTAGAAATGGACTAGGAACATTACCCTAAGTTGTTTTTGAACTTATAAACTTGTTTTTTGATGTGGTAATGTTCATGCTAATCCATTTTCAAAGATAATTGTCAATAGATTCATGTTTTGTATTAGTTTAAGGTTTAGACTAATTACATGAAAAAGTTTGATTTGAATTATCTTGTTCTTATGAGTTGCTTAGATTAATAGAAAAGTTAATTGAAATAGTTGTTTTCAATCCATTTTAATCTAAGAGTTGAGTATAAAATGTGTTTGTGTAACTTGTCCTCAAGTTACATGAAAAGTCACATTTAAGACTCATAAAACTCATAAAAGTTGGCAATGGTTACAAAATGAAGAGTCTTGTGTCATTGAATAATTTTTTATGACTCCATAACTTGTCCTCAAGTTATGGAAGTTCAAGAGTCGCTTCATTAAAGAAAAATATGTAACCATAATTAAATCCATAAGTTATAAAATAAAGAAAAAGTTAGTTCTTTTATTAGTTTAAAGTCTTCCATAACTTGTCCTCAAGTTATGGAACTTGAAGAGTTTTTGGATTAAAACTACTTTAAACACATAAGTTATGGAATTAATTAGTTTTGAATAGTTTCAAAACTTGCCCTCAAGTTTTGGAATTTGAAAAGTTTTCCTTATGAATACTTTAATTCCAAGTTAGCCCTTAGAATTTTAAAAGTTAAAATTCAACCCTTATACTTTATAATATTATAAGTTAATAATATATATATATATATATATATATATATATATATATATATATGTATAAGAGTAAAGTCAGTCTTACCGCTAGTACGCCTCATTCACGAAGCCGGTCTATAAGGTGGGTATAAGGTTGTTGCCTATAAAATGGCAACTTAATGGGTGTCCACTCTCACCCACCGCTTGCTTGACCGGTGGAGGGTCGTTAGCAGAACGGGTTTGACAAGACTATAATTCTCCTTCATTAAAAGTATTAATGATAATACTAAGTAACTAAACTCTTAATAATACCCAATCTTAGTTACTTAGGAAAAATGTGAATAAGGTGCTAACCCATGAAATTACACTTTACACTTTGTCTAAGTCGTTAGTGGAGCGTGTGTGGTTAACCGGCACACTAACTTGGACTTAACAAGGTAGGTAAAGGGTGACTTAATATTTATCATAGTATCGATGGAGCGTGTGTGGTTAACCGGCACATCGATTGAGGGGTAATTTATTAAGGGTACCAAGTTATTTGCATGGTTACTTCACACCTTGTTGTGTGATCCTCGGCATCCCAGTCACAAAACCTGAAGGGCACACTCGAGATTGAAACATGCCTTTGAACGGTTCAATGAATCTCAAAGATCTAGGAGTTTCAAAACCAATTAAAACCTAATAATACATTTCGTTTATCTTGGTGGAAGTTGGTGAATCGTCATTCACCTACCTTCAAATATTTTATAGCTTGGATTACGGCATACCTCTTCTAAGTTATAAAATAGTTTGTTGGGTCCTAGCCTTAATATTTCATATTGGGTGTCATATTAAGGACTTTAAAATCAACTATCTTGAATATCTCCCAAAAGATGTCTGGTTTAGACACCTATGATCTTCCCAAATCTCTTGAAACAAGGTTTCCTAAATGAAGATGATGTTCCTTGGAAATCATACTTCTTTCACCTCCTCCAACTATTCTCCCTAACCCACATGTTCTTAAAAAGGTTTAAGGTCACTCAAGCCCTATTGGCAAGGCAAGGTCTAGGTGTGGTCACATCTTGGAGATGTAGTCACATATTGACAAGTCGGGAGAGTTGGGTGTCAAAGTCTTGAGAAAGTTGGTGGTTCAACTACTTTCTAAGTCACATAGTGAGTTCTTTTGGAACACCTATGAAACAGACTATGACAAGACCCTTAATGATCTTATCTATTTGCTAAGATCAACTTCCTAAAACCTTATGGACATTGACAATGATGACATTGGATATCCAGTAAAGCTCTCTCTTCCCAGTGGAAAGGGATCGGCCATAGTCAACTCGGTTGACCAAATGGTAAAGAGAAAAGCTAAGTCTGTGATAGTCTCGTGTACCATTATCAAAGGGTCCATATGTTTGTATTGCCAAAGAAAGGGGCATTGGTTGCGAAGCTGCCAAAATTTACCTAAGGATGTTAAAGTCAATAAGTTTGACTCTACTTTAGGTAAAGTCCACTATCTAACTCTGTTAAGTTTCTATTCTGAGATTCTTGATACATGATGTGACTGGGTCACATGGTGATGTTTTAAGAATCAAAGAAAAGTGAAGAAACTTAAAGAAAGAATATGCTGAATCTGATGGCGTAGATGGATTTCTATCGCATAGTTTGAAGATCGGATTCTTGAGCTACTTCTTAGGAGTTATGAGATATTGCTTAGGAATAGATAACAACAAGTTTTCATATGGATTGTAAGGATATGTTTTTCCGCAAAGTTTTAAAATAAAAGGAAATTTTTTGATTTTATTTATTTTAAAATATCCTTACAATGGCATTTTTGAGGGAAAATTGTTATATGATTCCATTAAGAGCAAGAGTGGAAATATGAAATTGATTCTTTCATTTGTGGTAATGTCTAAATTTACCAAATAAGGAAAGATTCTCATCACCCAAGTTTCAGTTGGATAGAAACTTGGAATCATGCAAGTTGTATAGCATGATGAATGAGAACTTTCAAGTATTGGAAAATTAAGACTAATTACTTGTTCACATGGATGTGTGAGTCAAGTGAAGGACTAAGGGATCAAGTACACATTCTTGTGCACTGGTCAAGTCCACCACAAAAGATTGATAAGACTATTCGTCATAGTTTACTAAAGCTCAGTAAATATGATTATACTTACAAGCTTAAGTGTAACTCTGAGACATTGGATAAGGTTCCAATGTAAGGCAGAGCGAATAAGAAGAATCAAATTAGGCAGAAGGATAAAAGTTTCTCAAATATGAAAAGATGGGAGAGTACTTTAGTATCAGTTTTGTGATCATCTTAATGATTAAGAAACCATATCACAATTATTTCTCTAAGGGAATCTTAGTGCATGCTTATGACTAAGAAGAGGGATCTTGAATTGTTGAAATGGTTAAATCAAGAAGATGAGTCATACTTCGTTCCAATACAAGTCTTAGAGTCATACTCCAAGATTGTAACGTGAGTGACATGTCTTAAAAAAAAGGGTTTAAAACACTTGTCAAATGTAAGAGTAAAAGTTTTCTACTCTTGTACATTTGAAATTGGTAAGTTGTGATGTTTTGGATAAAACAAAGACCAACTTAGGCCAATTGTGTGAAGTGTTTGTCTTGATTAGAATCCACACTATCTCTTGGATATTTGACAAGGGAGTCTTATAGGTCAAGAGGACAGTGGGAGTCTTAAAGGTCTTGAAAGTCTCAAGAACTAATCAAGAATAAAACCTAAAGTTCTTCACTAGCACACGACTTGAGGTTTATAACCTATCATGTTGACATATTTTGTGCCCATTCCAGTAAAGTTGGCTTTGCATATGAGTTCTTAGAGTTCTCATTTTGTTACACAACAACTTGGAAGCAATGGTAGGCCCTTGAGCTGCCAGGTGGCAAGAAATTAAGATTGAGTTCAGTCCATATGAGTTTGGGTTTGTCATTATCCTTGTCTTGTGACTATGATTTTGACCATTCACATGGATAAGAACACATACACCATTAAAAATCTAAGTGTCATAAGGTTTCTCTCCGATTCATGAAAATGATGGTGAGGAAGCACTTTCACTAAGTAGATTTTAGCTAGATACCAATTGTGATATTTGCATTCTCAAAGTCGTTAGTGGAGCGTGTGTGGTTTACCGGCACACTAACCTGGACTTGTGAGAAGTGGCAAAAAGGTCTAACCATTATGATTACGGCATACCTCTTCATAATTGTTTAGACTCACAAGTGTGCTATCTAAGGGAAGGTGTATGATTTTGATAAAGTCTTATCAAAACAATCTAGTATCAGAAATCTGAACTTTGGTAAGAAAGTCAATGAAGTATTGATTTCTAGAAGTCCAGCTGATTTCTGGGTACATGTCAAAGCTAGTGGGAGCATAAGTGTTATGCTAATAATCATCATGTTAGTGGGAGCATGATAATTATGATAAGTATTGCAAGTTAGCAATGTTAATTATAGAAAAACAAAAGTTTCAATTGGGAAAGAGTTGTTTTGCTATAATTATGGGAGAGGAAATTATACTTCATCTCAAATCTATAAGCTTAGATCGTGAGGTTTTAATCATTTAGTCAAGGATATATATGAATTTCATGTTGGAATGGCTCAACATAAGGAAATTCTGTATACGGGTCCATTATTTGCGTTCTAAAATTCGATTATGATTACGGCATCCCTTTTCATAATCTGAATTATGAGAACTTGGCAAATAGAAATGGAAATGTTATAGCAAAAGACTGGTATAGTCTTTATGTGAGACATCATGAATCGTGTCCCATATGCTTCGGATATAGGATCGATTACATGTGCTATATTCATCCTTTCTAAAATTTTCCAAATGCCTGGGGCATAAAGGAGGGAAAAGGTTTAGAACTGGATATGACTAAAAGGATTAAACAATTATCGAGGACAATCTAAGGTTTACCAAAGATTGTTTACTCAAGGACAATTGGAAGTATAGTGATAATTCTGGAAGGACCATATTGACATAATCTGTAAGGAGGCAACTCTTGTTCAGAAGTGATAGTCAAAATGGAATTTGGAAATGTTTCAAAGTTAGAATTTTCAATATGTGTAAGATTAAGGAAACTTAATGCAAGAAGGATATTTCCAAGGAGTTGATCTCCTTTGGAATACTCTGTAATGATTGTTGTCAAGTCTTTGTGAGTTTGTGCATAATCGTTACAAGAGTATCAATGCATATAAGTTTAAAATCTAACAGATTTCAGTAAATGGCATGAATTTGGAATTCTTGCATTTGCAGTAAGGATTTGGGAGTGTGAAAAGAGAATCATTGAAGTTATGTTCAATTGATCTAGTTCACAAAGTAAAGATCATAGACAAACATAGTATGCATACTTGGTGTATGGCATGACTAGTGTTTAAGAAAACATAGTGTACATGCTTGGAGCATGGGACAACTATTGTTTTAAATTCAAGAATAAAGTTGATAGCTGAAACAGTATACAATGAATAATGTGTAATCATATGGTGATAAATAAAAGGTGTTTTATTTATGTTCAAAGGGTTGATACCATATTGGATTCAATTATTATTGTGTTTCATTTTGCATGTTTTGACTTCCCGAATAAACTGGGTTATTCTTCCGGAATGACTAAGTTATTCAAACCATCCACAGTCGGTCATATGTTGGAAGTAGATATGAATTAAGACTGCCATGGGTTGGCTTGTAGAGGTCTAAGGTGTTGGACAAAGGGCTACAACACTCATGAGTGCTCATAAGTTCTGAGTATTGGATTCAACCCGCGCTCATTGGAATCACTTCATGGATTTTATCACGAGTGATCATGAGACGATAATATCTTATATTCTTCAAACCTAGAGATATGAGTTTTTACTATGAGTTGATAGTACATTGATTGCACAAAAACGCATACGGTAACTCGGTGTTATAAAACGTGCCTTTGTGTATGATTCAACAAGTAGTAGAACAAGCTATATGAGTCGAAGTTTATCTGTTCCTTTTACCTTCGGGATGAAAGCGATATCTGTGGGCCCCTCGATGATTTGATGATGACAAATGGAAGTGCTCGGCCGGGCCAGGACTGATTTGATTTGTTCAATTAGTCAGTCGTCATAAATCGCAAATCGGGAAACAACTAATGGACAGAGAGAATGATTATAATCCATGTCTCAGTCCATATGATATCTAGAATGGAGGAATATATGATCCCTTATCTAATGGACAAGTCATTGACAAAGGTCAGAGTTCACCGACAAGGTCAGAGTTCGACAGCGGCTTTAAGAGCTACGATTGCAGTTAGGTTTGAAGTCATACGCAATAATAGTTTTAGACTTATCCAAGTGGGAGACTGTTGGATTAATGTCTAAGTCCATAACTGTATTTGGTATGTACTTGACCCGACCCGGCATGGTCCATTTGGGTTGCACTTCACCGACACAATTTATATGGATAATCTTTTGAGAATAGTATGTTTATGATTAATATTAATATATTATAAGTTCTAATATATTATTATGGAATCATATTATTTAATTAGTATTGATCAAGAATTAATTTATAATTAATTAAGTGATCAAAAGGAACTAATTAAATATGGACTCTTATATATATGGAATGGGCCAAGTTCATTTAGGTTGGGCTAAGCTTTCATGGATAGTCCATGGAGTGTTTAACCCATGGATCCTAGGAAATGATAGGTCATGGGTATTAGGGTTTAACCCTAATCCTCCATACTATATAAAGATGTCCTTGGTTGGTGAAATGGGCACTAGTGTGGATACACTAAGAAGGGCTAGCCAATTTCACAAGAGAAAACCAAGTATCCATATTCTCTAAAGTATTCCAAGGTGTCTTGGTGATTTGTGATTCCACTTAAGGCTTCCACATTATTGGGGCTAAGCTCTTAAAGCTTGAAGACATCAAGCTACATCAAGAGGTATGTACTCTATCTTGTTACATTCATAGTTTTTTGTATGCTAGATTAGGATAATACCTTGGATGTTCTTATTTGCATGTATAATACAGAAAACATAGATCCAAGGTATTTAGGGTTGCATGTACACTTAGGAGTGTTAGAATGCTCAAAACCCAACACTTTATACCAATGTATTATAATTTTTTGACATGATGTTATTGGATATTATTGATAGTTTTGGTATATATTTGTTTCCATATTTTTGTATTATGCATAAATGAGTATCGTAAAGACACGTTGTAAATGCATATCGTAAATGGTTGCTGAAGTTTATGACACGCAAATGCGTGTCATCTTCATTTATGACAGGGGATTTAATGATATGCATGTATGTCCTAAACGTGCATCGTATGGTTACGACACGCAAATGCATGTCATCTTCCTTTATGACAGGGCCTTCCTTGACACGCAATGCATGTCGTAAATGCGCTTTGTAAATGTGTGTCGTAATTTTGCGTCATAAATGCATGTCATAAATAAACGACGCGCAAAAGCGTTTCATCTTTCGTTATGACAGGGCCTTCCTTGACACGCATTTGCGTGTCGTCTGAGCGTTTTACGACACGCATTGTGTGTCGTAAAAGACTGTTTTTGTAGTAGTGTATGATGGGGGTTATGTTCTTCCATCTTTCCCGTGTACGGAGGAAAGAGAGAGCATACATGTTATTTTCAAAGTTGGGATGTAGACCTAACATGGGGCTAGATTTTTGTGGTTTTTTTGGCAACAAGTATGGCAGTGTGGGAATGCATAAGATAATTCTTGTGGTATGGTTTCCTTGAGATAAGATCAAGGGTCTGCTTTCTTTGGATATACTCAAGTTAGGTACCAGTTGATTGTTTCAAGTGATAAGGGGAAGTGGAACGGGAATGACAACTTTGTTATCTCTAACGTATCATGACTATGAGAATGATTCCTCATGTAGTTATAAATGATTATCGTGATCATAGCCTGATAATGTGGTTGGCACAGGTGGCGCAATCCCTATTAATTCCCGGTCCAATGAAGTTGATCCTGAAGCCTTGTATCGAAATTCTTCCTAGTGGTCAAGGTCAGGTGACCGGTGTCTCGAGTGTATCAATGGTATGAAAAAGGATTGGATCTGATGAACAGTCGTTGAGGGGAGGCCAAGGGCGGAACTTGGATTTGAAGGGAGGATTGTTGGGATGAAACCCAATCCCACATCGGTAAAAGAAGAAACTGTATGCTAACATATAAGGCAATAAGTAATCCCTTATATCACAAATGGGCTTTAGAAAATTGAATCTCATTGTTTTTCTATGTTGGCATGGTTGGGCTAGTAGCGATCCTAACAAGTGGTACCCACTATTTTTGGTTTTGGCTCTTCCAAATCATTCCCGCAGGAGATCCGAACCCTTTTTTTCAGATCCTTCGATAAAAAGATTCATTCTCTTCATAAAAAAATTGGAAGTAGAACCAATAAAACCAATAAATAAGTCATTTTCCAGATCCTTGTTGTGTCTTACATTGTTTGTACATAAGACGAACTGAAGAAAATCGATTTTTGTGAAAAACTATTTCTCATGTCGTGAGCATCTGCCTCTCACGACGTGAGCACTGCTAGATCTTGTATTTCAGATTTTTCTGCCTACTTTGACTTATTTGGTTGTTATTTAATAATTATCTCTTTTAATATCTACCAAGTCTGAATTTGAATTGTATTAGATAATTAAATAAAACCCTAAATTTTAGGAGATATCCTTTGACTAGATAAGTATTGATTATAAGATTAATTAATATTATCCTTATGGATCTTATTATTAATTTAATTAAATGATTAATTAAAAGATAAATATTAAATCCATAAATTGGTTTAAATTTAATTAAATTAAAAGTTTAATTTATATAATTAAAAGATTAAACCTTGTATTTTTAAATGTTTGAAAATACACCTTATAATATATATATATATATATATATATATATATATATATATATATATATATATATATATAATTAAACGTTTAATATATTATATGTATAAGACAAGTCAGTCAAATTGCTTGTACACCTCATTCACGAAGTCATACTATAAGGGGAATTAAAGGAAGCGACCTATAAAATAATCGTCATTGGGTATTCATTCTTACCCACCGTTCTCTTGTATGGTGGAGGGTCGTTAGCCAAACGGATTTGATAGGACACAATCTCATTAATAAGTATAATGATATAAAGTAACTAAACATTTCTTTATAAAATCTCACTCGTAGTTACGTTAGGAAAAATGTGAAAAGTATGCTAATCCATGAAAAACTCACATCATGTTTTATATATCGTTAGTGGAGTGTGTGTGGTTAACCGACACACTAATGGGGACCACAAAGATATATGATGGGGGTCTTGAAAATTATCATTGTTGATGGAGCGTGTGTAGTTAACCGGCACATCAATGTGAGATGATAAATGACATAAAGGTTGCCAAGCGGGTTTGCATGGTTATTCATATCTCGTTTGTGATCCTTGCCATCCCAGTCACAAAAGTAAGATCATAATCTGAGATTAAACATGTCATTGATAAGATTTAAATCTCAAAAGATCTAGGAGTTTCATAAGATTTGAATTGGTAAAAGCCTTACCTACCTAAAATAGATTCGAATTTGATTACGACATCCCTCTTCAAAGTTCGAATCCAAAATATGGATCTAGCCTTAATTAAATTTTTGTGTTACTAATTAAGGATTAAAATCGACTACCTTAAATGCTCTCCATTCTCACTTTTAGATGACTTATGAAGATAAAATTGGTCTTTTTCCTTCTTATGGAAATGATTTTCTTCATCTTCAAGAGATGGTCTTCCAATTTCAAGTCAAGGTGAAATTATTTTCCCTACTTTAGGAAATGATGGAAGTGGATATCATCTCTATTCAACTCTTCCATCTCCTCCTCTAATGTCACATTTTCCTATGTTTAAAGATATGAAACTACTTGATCCCTATTGGCATATAAACATCAAGATGGAACTTTGTGTGTACACATGTTCTAAAAAGAAATCGTACATTAACAAGTTGGATAGATTGGGTGTTGTTTTCCCAAGGGAGCAATCCATTAACTTGGTTCTTCTATCGCTTCCAAAGACATATGATCAATTCATTATGAACTTTTCTATGAGGAATATCGACATGACCCTAATTGATCTAACCCAAATGTTGATTGTTGCTAAAGCAAAAATGCTTAAGAGCACATCTAAAGTAGGGATACTTATTGGGTCCAATTCTAAGATTTCCATGGACATTGATAATGGTGAGAATGGTGGTCTAGAAAAGATTTTTCTTCCCAATGGAAATGGGTTTATCAAGATCAAACTGTTTGATCATATTGTAAAGATAAATGGCTAGTTTTGGTATCGTTCCATGTGTTGACCCTAAAAAGTCCATTTGTTTTACTACCAATTGAAAGGAAACTATAAAAAAAAAAGTTGCCCAAAGTACCTCAAAGATCTCAGAGATGGTAAAGTAAATATGAGTGACTCTACTTCAGGTAAATCCATTATCTAACTCCATTGTTTTATAAGTTCCTATTCATAGACTCTTAATACATGATGTGATGATCACATGAATTCTGGTGGTATTAAAGAAGCTAAGAGAAAGAAGGAAGCTTGAACAAGGTGAGCTGAATCTGATACTGAGAAATAGACTTCGTTCATATGGTTCGATGATTAGAAGTTGGAGCTATTACTTAGAAGTTTGGATAATTTAATAGAATGCTATTACTCTTAGGATATGTCTTGAAACATAGTTTTTCATTTTATGCGTTGTAAGGACAAATTCCAACTTTTTGTTTATTTTCAATAAAAGTGAAATATTGATTCATCCGATTACCTTACTTTATATTTCCATGAAAATTCCATTTATGAAAGTGTTGGTTACATTTCTAATAATAGTAATATTAATTGTGAATTTGATTCTTAAAATATCGTGTGTGATATTGTCATAATTGACCAAGTGAAAAAAAAATTCATCACCAACTGGACAAATACTTGGTGTTCTACAATTCACATTGTATAGTGTAAGAGAATCTTGTTAATTGGAAATTTATAACTAATTCATCATTCACATGTTTATGTGAGTCAAGTGAAGGACTAATGGATCCAATACATGTTGATATGGACTATTCAAGCCCACCACAAAGGACAATAATTATATTCTTACTAACTAGGTTTATAACACCTCGTGAAATAAGGAGTAATAATGTTTTCTTACTTTAGCACATTTAGAATTGGACTTCTGATGTTTTCGTTAATCGAGAAACAAAGAATAAATTGAGACCAATTCTATGAAGTGTTTTCTTGTTAGGAATCCAAACAAACTTTTGAATATTTGTTTTTAGCTTGTCAAAGTAATTTTCTTTGAGAGAAAACTCATATGTCAAGAAGTTAGTGGGAGTCGTATTGATCTTGAGAGTTTCACGACTCAATCAAAAATAAAGCTTTTAGTTTTACTAGCAGGCAACCTAAGGTTGATAACCAGTTGTGTTTTGTTGACACAATCTTATTCCCATGCACTTCTAGTTGATTTGGCAATGCTTATAGGTTCTATTTTTCATTTAACTACAAAAGCAAAGCACGTTCATCTGTTGTAACATACACGTTCGATTATCGTGTTTTGTAACTTTCAAAAATGAATAATATTATGAAATATTATGTGATTTTGAGCGTTGAGTTCTAACAGATAGTTTTTACTAGAAATGAAGTAAAACTATGTTTAGAATCACTAGGAAAATATTGGAAGTCTTATGAGATTCCAATCAAAAGTCAAACATTGAAAATTAATGAAAATATAAAATTGAAAATAAGTAAAATTATATTATTGTAAGTTGTAAATAATCTCGTAGAAACATTTAGGCGAAAACCTCATCGAAATCCAAGTTATGACGACGAAGTTATGACTTATTGAATTTTCGCGATAGAACCGGCACGACGTTGTATGATGTAAAAAGTGAGTTTTCGATAAACTACTTTTTAGCTTTATTAACCTAGAAGAAAGTCGTAGTATTCCTTAAACAGATAATTTTCATAAAAAGAACGTCCAAATCTGACTTCGTATAAGGAAATTATGATTTTTCTAAGTTTCTGAATAGCAGTAGACAGCTAAAAATTCGAAATAAAGATCGAGTGATTTTTAGCCAACGCAACCTAAACGAGAATCGAAGGTCTCATCAATAGTAGTACAACGGTAAAAAGATAGACGAAAACGGACATTAGATGAAGAAGTTATGAATTTTTAACGGACTTTTCCTGTCCCGGCCCGTTAAAAATATAACATTAAAAATGAAATCAAAATTAGCCGACGGAGTCTTAACGAAAGTTGTAGAGTATAATCTCACCTACGCGTGAATATAAAGAACATCAAAAACGGAGCTCGTATGCAAAAGATATGAATTTTTGAAATTTTTAAATAAAAATAAATGAAAATCTGAAGCCTTATCCGAGGAGGTACGCCCCGCGTAGAGGCTTATGCCCAGCGTACTCGGACTAGGCCTCAGATTGACCATGTCACTCCTTATTCACATACAGCCACGTATCGGACACGTATGAAGCCCGAAATCCGAAGATAAGCCATGTAGCTCCGAATGCCCAACGTACAAGCCCGCAATGCGTACTCCCCGCGTCCTCGTAGGTACGCCCAGCGTACGAGGGGTCAGCAGCCACTATAAATAGAACGCGAAGGTCTCCGGTTTACGTTACAAAATTTGATACTCTTTCACTCTAAAAACCTTCTTTAGCCCACTCTTAACCCCCCGAAACCCCGGTATCATCATCGACGCCCGAAGCAAGTCCCGACGCTCTGAAGTTCCCAAGAAAATCATATTTTCAAGTCGATACTCTGCTCGAGTAAGGCCGGTTTTCAACTAAAATCCCCGGTTTCATCACAGAAAGTCATATTTAAAGTCGAAGTGCTGCCCAAATTAATACTTTAATCCCTGGTAATTTCATGGTGAGTTCAATATATAGAAATAACTGTATGTTATGTATTATATGTGCTATGTGTTTTTTTGTATTATAATCTCGTGTTATTACTGCTATTATGGTAGCAAAGTTGTACCCTTGACCATGTGATCAGTGAAAGGACTTAGATTCACGGTGGTACTGGTATGTAGCCTCTGGCCATGTAGAGCATGTCTCGTAAGAGAATGACTTCTATTCTATGGAATTGGCAGAAGGTTAGATAGGGTTAAAATCCTAAAATCTACCAAAATGTTTAATCAGAAATCGTATGTCTTCTGTGCCATTTGTGCCAAAGTGTTATTGATGTATATCAAGTATTGAAATTGTTATGTCTCATTGATTGTATATCATTGAATCAAATCATCGATTAATATGGAAAGCTCGTCGCATTTCACATATGCTTTTGTTGTTCCTTGTACCCCTTTACTTATGCCATATTAAGGTATATATATATGGCATAACGTTATATTGTATCTATTATTGAACTCACTAAGCGTCACCGTGTGACAACCGTCAATCTTCGGTCAAGTCAAAGTCAACTAAAGTCAACAAGTCAAACCGGTCAACTCAATTTGCCCGTGGGTACTAGAGTTTACGTTATGTAATTTCTAAACAACTCGCTATTCTAATGAGAGATCATAAATCAAAAAGTGCGTACATCTAGATCTCCTTAACCTAAAATTGTGGTATGTGGCGAGCCAAACCGATAAAACAATGTTGGATACTCATCGGGAGTATGCAAGATCCTTAAACAAGGCTTAACGGGGTTTACGGACCTTGAATTGCGAAGCCGGACACTCACATTCGTCACACACGAAACTGCTCTCAATCGTTTTCACTCTATCCCTTCATATCGAGAATCTCTCCTAAATCTCTCTTTGTATGACAAATCTCTCCAAGAATGTCAAATCTCTCCCAAATCTCTCTAAGTATGTGAAATCTCTCCCAAATATCTCTTTGTATGAGAAATCTCTCCAAGAATGTCAAATCTCTCTAAGTATGTGAAATCTCTCCCAAATATCTCTTTGTATGAGAAATCTCTCCAAGAATGTCAAATCTCTCCCAAATCTCTCTAAGTATGTGAAATTTCTCCCAAATATCTCTTTGTATGAGAAATCTCTCCAAGAATGTCAAATCTCTCCCAAATCTCTCTAAGTATGTGAAATCACTCCCAAATATCTCTTTGTATGAGAAATCTCTCCAAGAATGTCAAATCTCTCCCAAATCTCTCTAAGTGTGTGAAATCTCTCCCAAATATCTCTTTGTATGAGAAATCTCTCCAAGAATGTCAAATCTCTCCCAAATCTCTCTAAGTATGTGAAATCTCTCTCAAATCTCTCTCAAAATCT
Organism: Lactuca sativa; assembly: GCF_002870075.4. NCBI lineage: Eukaryota > Viridiplantae > Streptophyta > Magnoliopsida > Asterales > Asteraceae > Lactuca > Lactuca sativa. The sequence goes on along the minus strand of NC_056628.2, from coordinate 139,084,987 downwards.
CTCTCAACTTTCTATAATCACTCGGGGCGTCCCGACCCTCGAATTTGGCGAAAACAGCCCAAAAACGGAAGTCTATGCGAAAAACGGACTTTAGGACCCGAAACCCCTCTTAGGACCCGAAACCCCTCTTAGGACCCGAACCCTTCTGAGTCGAAGGCTGCTGAACCGAACCCGAAAGGTCCTCTCGGCCCAAACCTCGCCTACACACCCAAACCTTCGGCACATTTCGGGTCTGATCACTTTCTCTTCTGAAGACCGAGCCTTCACTTCTGAGAACACCGAGCCCTCGCCTCTCGCCTCCTCGCCCCCTTCACTTCGTGCCTAGCAGCATTAGGGACCGAACCCAGCCTCAGGAGGACCGAACCTCGGGCAGGACCGAGAGGTCTCGCTGGGAAGCCTCTTTTCTCCCGGTTTTCGACTAATGTTGCGTTTTAGGCCCGTTTTTAATTGTTTTAACACGGGATTTTCATCCAAAATTTTATTTTAACATATAAGACCCCTTAAGTAATGAATAATCACGTTTTAAGGATAAAACCTTATCCAAAAGAGAGTAGGTGAAGTACAAAGGTAGAGTGTTGACTTTACCTTATTTTATGACACTAGCAACCCCATACCCACTCCATGCCTAACCCACACTCCTCCCCACCATACCTTCTCACTTCCTTGTACTTTTACCCCTCTCACAAGCCATCCCCACGTTTTTAGGGCTGGTCACTCAACCTCTCTCCTCACTTTCTTTCAATTACTCTCATTTCACCAAAGATCCAACTCCAACTTTTCCCTCCAACTTTTCTCTCTAATTCAAGATCCCAAGGCTGATCATCAAGTGTTCTTCCACTCTTGGTAAGTATAATTCATCCTCCTTGTCATTATTGCACTTCATTCTACTCAAATCATTGATTGCTTACACAAACTCCATAACTATGATGCTAGATTCTCGAAAATCTTCAAGGCATCTCCAAGTGTTCTTGAGTGAAACACTTCCATTCTTCAACAATAATCTACTGAAATCACTTAAGGTGAATTCATACCCCTACATTTTCATGTTTTCTCAAGTTTTTAGGGGAAGAATACAAGTAAAACAACAAGAACAAAACTAAGCTTTTCTAACAGCCTTCATCAGAAAAGTTGGACCCCATTCACGGACTGTTTTGGACAACTTAAACATTTTTGTTTACAAAATTGTTTTAGGTGTAAGTAGTTCCAGTTCTTGGCTTTAAAATGACTACTTGAACATCTCTATAAGATTTTTCTACAATTTTTGGTGATTTTTACAAAACTGCTTATCATCTCAAACACCAATCCGGACCAGTCTATGATTATGGACTTGGTCACACAAGTTAAAGGTCCCTAAAAATTATGGAAAAATTTATGAACCAACTAGACTCATTTTCCAAACTCTCAGAACTTATAGAACTTGATTTGGACATTTTATGATTTTTCTACAAATTTTCCAATAACAGCTACAGAAAATGTTATAAATAGAAAAACACTATAAATTTCATTTCACCTTGTAACATGTTGAGCAAGGTATATATCATTATGTGATTATGTGTTATTGTAGTATGTGACATTTTTGTATTCATATCTAGATATACACCAGTTAACAAATGAATTTTCACTAGATAATACATAGAAATAACCAAGTGTTATAATTAAAGTACACCCATTACATACAAATGTATTATTAAACTATGTTAAGTATAGTTTATGTACTTTACTATTTCTACCCTTGTTTTGATAAACTATAATAGGTATAGTTTATGATACTTTACCAAATACAAATATATTTTCAGAAGGGTACATTTATACAAAAAGCGAACTTTCATTACGTTAAGTGTAAATTCATTACAAAAGCGTTTTCATAAAAGAGTTTTTATACATTACAAACGTTTTGGGATAAACTATAATAGGTATGGTTTATGTTTCCATTAACACAACAAACACATTTCGGAAGGTTTTATTTCCACAGGAAAAGGCATTACACTTATGCACACCACACATAAACTTGTTAACCTAAATTGTGAGACATTCTCTTCCGTACATCCGAGTGCGGAATCTAATTCCTGCTAGTTATAATCAGAGTCTCCTGGAGGGAGAACGTGATAGTTGTGTATAGATCTATATTGGGTTTGACACCCCACACCTCGCTGCTAGCTACAACCGGACCTGCAGGTCTGCGGGTGACAAGTGTCATTTCAGTTTCGCAACGCCTGAGAAACGTCGTGGCAAGTGTATTCAGTCATTAGTATGATTATAGCGGCTCACATAGGGATTCAACAACATAAGTTTACAGGGTTTTTCATAAATCAAAAGGGGTTTTATGTCAATTTAAAATCACTTTTTATATCAATAATTACAGATATCATGGTATATTTTCAGTCTTGGTATTTAAGACCACACATCATTCATTACGGGATTTTTCTCAAATCTAAAAGGGGTTTTATGCCAATTTAAAACCACAACTATAGCTTTAAGTATGACAAAATACTTGTTCATTTCGGTCCTGGTATTTAGGACTACATGACTTTTATAAGGAAAATATTGGATTTTTCTTGGTGACATACATCTTCTTATAAACATCGATATTCAAACTCTTACTGTCAAAAGCTTATGAACTCACCAACCTTTGTGTTGACACTTTTTCAAAACTACTTGTATTCTCAGGAATTCAGTGAAACAGGAAATCAACCACGTTTTGAGGATGGGACGATAAATCGTCAAACAGTTCATTTTGTATCATAATGTAATTGATTCGAATCATGTAAACATATACCTTGGTGTAACTTTTTCAATTATATTTATGATGGTTGTATTTACTTTGAGCACTATTATATTCGTTGTTGTGATACTCTACATGAAGTCCTCCACCCCCGGACGTTTCCGCCATCCTTGGTTTGGGGGTGTGACACACCGCTTACCCCTCTCAGTGTTTAACAATTGCAGGAAATGACAATCCAGTATAGCCATATACTATTGGAAGATTTAAAATAGTTTATACTATTACTTTTGTACTTGGGTTTACGCATGTATAAAACTATAATATCCTGGGTAGTTATGTAATAAATATAACACTTTGTAATATACTAAAAATTAGTCGGTTTGTATCCATTCTTTTGTAATCACACTATCAATGTAAAATATTATTTATAAATATGCATGTAGCATGTTTTGTAGTAACTACATTGTGAAGTATGAAAGTTTGGGTCTTTCATAAATACAAAAGTTAGGGTCTATTTCATCTGTAAAAGTACATTGATCAATATGGGTGAGTTGCTAACAACACGGAAGCACTGGTAGGCACTTATGCTACCAGAGGGAAAGAAATTTAGAATATCAAAGTTCAGTCCATGAAGGCAAGCTAAATTTGAATTTGTTTTTTTTTTTTTGTCCTAAACCTTGTCTTATGATTGTACGTTGGAAATGATAGATCCACATGGATGGGAACGTATGCACCATAAAATCTAGGTGGCAAAGGTTTCACTCTAATTCATTAGAATGATTATGAGGAAATGATTTGGTTAGTAAATTTTAAAAGATCTGATAAAGATCAGTATGGATATTGGTCGTGTTAATTACACTCTCAAATTCACAATATGGTTACGACATCCCTCTTCATATTTCGAATTGTGAGGAATGGAAAGGAATTGTTTGAACTTTCAAGACATATATCTATAAGTTTTGAAAGAGTTTAAACACACACATAAGTTATCCAATGAAGGTGTGTAAGCTTAAGAAATCTAATTGGAGACCTATTGAAGCATTGCATAACAGAAATTTGTATTTCGGTAAGAAAGTCAAGAGTATTGATTTCTAGAAGTGCATTTGACTTCTGGACACATGCCAGAGCTAGTGGGAGCATAACTGTTATGCTAGTATTGCATGTTGACAATACTGTTTGTAGGGAACAAAGTTCTCAAATTTGCAAACTTCAAAGTTTAGGAATTGTTTCACTATGATAGACTTAAGGGAGAGGGCACTCATACTTTGTTTAGAATCTAAAGGATTACATTGTATGGTTTAATGGAACTTAGTCATAGACATATGTGAATATCATCTTGAAATTGTTCAACATAGGAAATTCCATATGTGGAAATATTATAGCAAGGGATTGAACATATATCGGATATAATGATTTGAGTCCCATATGTGTCACACCCCAAAACCAAGAACGGCGGAAACGTTCTGGGGTGGAGGACGTCATGTACAGTATCACAACAATGTAAAGTAGTAAACAAGCAACAACATCATCCATTGCATTAATAATATAATTATTATACAAATGTGTTCTGTCAAATTTTGATAAACACTAAAGCATAAATCAAAATGAAAGATGAGTCTTCAACGAGCTCCATCTTTCCTATTCCTTGCATCGGTACCTGTCTATGATGACTTGAGGATACAAGTAATTTTGAAAGCGAGTATCAGCTTTGAAGCTGGTGAGATCATAAGTATTTTAGTGTCTTAATTCGTAAGTAAGTATTTGTAAGTATAAATTTGTATGTACATGAATTGTAAGTATTGAAAATGTATGTAAAACAACTGTAAACATTTGAAAAACCCTAGGAATCCCTATGATTCCTACTATTATAAAAAAAAGGGAGTCTTCTACCAAGACTCTACTGTTCTGTTTGTAGTCTTCTACCATGACCCGACTGTGTTACTACGATTTTTATTATAAGAAATTGTATCCTTTGGTACTAGGATACTCAAATATAATTCACCTCATCGGTTATGTGAATGAGTCACAAAATAAAGGTAATAATATAACTAACCTAAGTATTACCCTTTGGTACTAGGGTAACTACAATGTTAACTTTAGACATCCGTAGATGTGCATTTACCTCTGTTGCTAACAGTTGGGTGTAGGAACAGTAATCCCTTAAAGTATACCTGTAATGGTATCAACCGTTAACATTCGTGGATGTGCTTTTACCTTTGTAGCTAATAGAGATACTAGGAATGGTCAGTCCCGCAATGTATCCTTGGGTACTAGGATATTAAATCCAATCTATCTCGTCGATTATGTGATTGAATCACAAGGTAAAGATAAGAATGGGGGTTATATAACGTAATCTATATATAAAATGTACTAGAAATTTGTGTGAGTGTACTCATGTAAACGTAATCATGTAAATGTAGTCATATAAATGTACTCATGTAAATGTACTCATGTAAATGTAATCATGTAAATGTACTCATGTAAATGTACTCATGTAGATGTACTCATGTAAATGTTCTGTGTGTGCTAGTTGTAACGTGTGTTCTCTCTCTATCTAGCAAGTATTGACTCATGAATGAACTGACTCTTTGTATGATATCGTGTTCAAATAATAGTTCTAGTATCTTCCTAAACTACCCCTATGGTAGTTTACTAGTAATCTAACTAGTACGTATGAACATGGATGTATACCCTTGCTACCCAAGGGCATGGGATGAACTGGAAGGGCCTTTTATGACTATATATGTACACATGATATATAACTAATATTTAAACGACCTTCGGATGGGTACCCGATATCCCACCAGACCACATCCAAATCGAGAAAAAGGAAATAGGGTGGATAGCCTTCTGTTGGGTCAAAAATATGGTTTATACTTTGATTTTCTAGAAATATATTTTTATGTAATATTGTATGTGTGTGCGGTTGTACACATGTGTATAGCTGGAGGTCCATATAAATAGGGGAGTGCATGTGGTAGTGTACGATTGAAAAGGTTGGGAAAGAAGAGAAGAGAGAGAAAAAGTTATAGAGAAGAGTGTGTGTGTGTGTGAGAGAATCTATGTATATGGAGCATGACTCAATTTAATTCAATATATATTAGATTCATCATCTTCTTCTTCTCATTCTCTTCTATATTGATCTGACATCATCCAATTGATTGGGATTCCGCACCATCAATTGGATCTGATTGACACACAAGCAATTTTGGGGACTTACAATTGGTATTAGAGTTTGGTTGTATCAATCAATTTTTTCAGATCCGGAGCTAATTTGATCTTATTTTGAAAAGAGAATAGCGTTTTTGGATAGATCTCGCAAAAATAAGGGGGGTTACTTCTTTGCATTTTTCATAAAAACGAGTTTTTAATCGAGTTTTAGAGCGAAAAAGGGTGAAAAACGTCGCTTTTTTCGCGAATCTGTTGAAGGAGTGCTGCTGGTTGAAGGTGTGCGGCTCAGCAGCCTCGGTGTGCGGCTCAGAGTATACGGCTCGTTGAGTGCAGCTCAGCAGTGTGCGGTTAGGGTTTCGGTGTGCGGCTCCGTGTGCGGCCTCGGTATACGGCTCGGAGTGTGCGGCTCGGTTCGGTGTGCGGCCTAATCTCGTGTACAGTCCAGCTCCTTCACCTCGGTCTCGCATCTGGTTCACGGCTCAGCAGCATCGGTCTCGGCTTCGCGGCTTCGTCCTCGCTTCGCAGCTCTAATCCTCGCACAGCAGCCTTCTATTAAAAAATAGAAACGAAATTTGAAGCTGCCAGGATTCGAACATGAGTTTTCCCCCTACACAACCGCCGCCTTACCAACCCGTCTAGGAGGATTTTTGTTTCTTAAATCCGAAATTTAGAATATAACTCATCCTTTTCGCATATAATTTCCCCAATTTGACACTTTTAACCCCAAAACTCAATTTCTTTTCATTTTAAATTCCAAATTCAACCAAAAATTTTAGTTTTTAAATTTTAACTTTTAATTTTGACTTTTTAGTTAAAATTTTAACTTTGACTTTTAAAAGTTGACCTTTGACTTTAAATTTTGACTTTCTCATTTGACTTTTAATTTTTCAAATTTGGCTTTTCGGTTTGACTTTTAAGTTTGACTTTTCAAGTTTGACTTTTGAGTTTGACTTTTTAAATTTGACTTTTAAGGTTGACTTTCTCGGTTTTTAAGTCAAAGGGCAATTAAAAATATAAAAATAAATAAATAAATAAATAATTAAATAAAAATGAGTTCCACATCAATTCAGGTAAATGAATCCGGTTGCTCTCCATCTTGTGCTAAAACTATGAAATTTTTGCGAGAATCAATAGATTTAATCAAGAGAGAGAGAATGAGGACCTAAAATATGAAAGGTACACCATTAGGAAAGAGCAAAAACCGTTAAAAGCTCAATTAGAAACCATAATCAAGGATTTCCGAAAACTCCAAGAAGATTACAGCAACAAGTGTGAAAATTATGATCACATTAAGAAAAAACATGCTGCTGTAACTGAAAAACTTGACGCTTTGAAAATTAAGTGTGGAAAAACAAATGTTAGTTTCAAAAATTACACTGCGTCAAGTAAGACAGTCGAGTCCTTATTTGAAAACCAATTAAAATTCAAAGATAATCAAAACAAGGGTCTAGGGTATAATAATGTTCCTCCCCCTTTCAATCATAACTACACATCCATCCCTATGACACAAGAAGAAATTGACAATGAGGTACATCTCCAATATGGGAAACCTATTGCGATTGTGCCAGAAAAGGATGAAGTGAGCGTTTCTAATGATTCTGTTACATGTGCAGGTAAAGTAGCAGAAGATGAGAACAAGGAGAACACCATTGAACAAACCAACATCTCCTTGAACTCTGAATATGTTGCTTCGAGCTCAGTTGCTTCTGATCAACCTGCTGTTGAGAAGTACAGGCCACCATGTCAAGTGAAACAGCCGACCTGTTGCAGCTGTGCGTGTGGGAAAAACAAGAGACAAGGCAAAGATACGCCACCAGGAGCAGGAAGAAACAACTCCACAATGAAGAAAAAGACATGTTTTCACTGTGGAACACCTGGACACATTGCCAGAAATTGTCCTAATCGAGCATACATTTCCTACTACGCACATGGATGGCAGAATGTGCCAAGAGGGGGACCTTCCAAAAGAAACCCCTTAAGGTCACGTTCAGACCATGATGATCGGAATGCACAAAAGGCCAAGAATCAAACCCACAAGGCCAAGAATCAAACCCACAAGGCCAAGAATCTGAATCCTAAGCGCAAGAAGGGAATGTCGGCCAAGAAGCCAAATCCAAGAGATGCTCCCATGAAGTCAAAATCAAAGTCATCTCAACGGCCGACATCAAGATCAAAATCAAGTACTGAGCCACCCATCAGATCGAAAAAAAAATGGGTTAAACCCAACTACAAATGGGTTCCAAAGGCTCACTCTCCCAAATCTTCTAACGCTTCTAATATTTTTACATCGTGCAAAGATGACAAAGGTCGACCCAGTTTCAAAATGGATTGGGTTCCAAAGACCAACTGATCCCGCTCTGTTCTAGAGAAGCTATGGAGGCATATCATCAAACTTCGGTTTGTTGATAGTGGTTGCACCAGGCACATGATAGGAGGCATCTCTCAACTGTACAACACTCAGAACATTATTTGAGAGTATGTGTCTTTGCGAGAAGGGAAGAAAGGAAGTGATCACTCACGGGGTTTGTGCTTAATGACATGAATAATTTTTGGATCTATTCTGAGTTTACACGTGCTATTCTCAGACCTTCTGGATGCAAATTCAATCGGTGACTTACGGTTTAAGTTTTCTTCTTTATACTCATGAGTTTTTCTTAAGCTGATTCGCTTTAAAGACAAATTTTTGTTTTAGGATAGTTTAAATTTGCACATTTTATTTTATTTCATTTTTATGCACAAATTTAGGGGGAGAAAAATAGAAAATCCAAAAACATTAAAAAATAGAAAATCCAAAAACATTAAAAAATAGAAAATCCAAAAACATTAAAAATAGAAAATCCAAAAACATTAAAAATTAGAAATTATGTTTGAGGGAGATGTTCTAGGAAGTGATATGATCATGTGATAACAGGCAACCTGAGTCTGTGTAACGTACCCAAAGTTGAAGGGTCTATGCTCTGGTTTGATGTGTCAGTAGGCACGAAAGATTCTAAATGGACATGACTAGGCAGAATTGAATTTAGGAAATCAAATGACTTGACAAATCTTGACCTAGATAGTTCCGTTTAGCCTGACAATACGACGCTTGGATAGGTTGAGCAGGGAGATATATATGGGAATCTACTTGTCACATTAAATGAACCCGTACTTGGAACCGTGGTTTAACTTTTCCTCGATGTGCGGATTCTGTCCTTAATTCCGGTTGGATGGGGCGACTGGTAAATTCCGATAAACTAGGTCTGTAGAATATCATTTTCTTTCTTTCCTTCTGTTAGTCATATGTTGTCTCCTTTGCGCGATCTCTAATCTGACCTGGTACACAACATATGCGATTCTATTTCTCTGCAAGCTATATATATATATATATATATATATATATATATATATATATATATATATATATATATATATATATATGTGTGTGTGTGTGTGTGTGTGTGTGTGTGTGTGAAATGTGTGAAAAACTTCTTATCTGTTAGCCATATGCTGTCTCCTTCGCGCGACTTCTAATCCGACCTGGTACACAGCATATGCAACCTTCTTATTCTCAACCCCTCTGAAGAATTATGTATCTCTTCTCTCTCTGAATGGTTGTCTGCTCACCCGATGTAAAGAGTACTCTGGAAGTTCTTGATGGCTGGGGCATATCTGGAAGCGGGAAACATGTTCCAGTACAATTAAAACTGAACACTCAAAGATTGTTTATAGATCTCGCTGCTCAATTTAGGTGGACAACAATATCCCTGGTCGTCGTCAGCTGAATGGTCCTTAAGATATAGTATCTAGAAACTTAGGATCAGATATAATATCTAGGAACTTAGGATCACATTGTCTTGTCACTTATAGTATGTCCTAATTTTGTCACAATTTTTCGTGTTTAAGTGGACAACAATACCGGCGATCGACCAGACAAAGACGTGAAGATGGAAGGTACCGACAAGCGGATAAAGGTTGTCTAAAAACTTTGATCCCAAATCATTCTCAAAGTTAGATATCATTTTATTTTTGTTAAATTTGTTCATAGTTTTCCTCTATGCACAAATTTTAGGGGGAGAATTAAAAATAATTCAAAAATCAAACAAAAATCAGAAAATTAAAAATCCAAAAATAGTGTTATTTCTTGTTCAGAAAATCCAAAAATATTTTTGTTTCTATTTTCATTTTTCCAGAAAATATAAAAAAAATCCAAAAATATTTTTTTGTGTGCTAATTTTTCTTTTAGTTTTGTTTTGTTTTGAAAAGTGATTTCAGGCGTAGATGAGACTCATGGAGACTGTATTGAAGATCTTCTCATCCAAGGCTTCATCCGTGAGCATCGAAGAATTCTCTTTCAAAGGAAAAGGAAATGAAGATTATTCTTTCAACATTTAATTTGTCAACCCCAGAAGCAAGGTGAAGCTGAAATTGAAGATTATGTGACAGATTGCATTGAAGCCTCATCAATCAGTCTACTGCTATCTTAAACCTGCTTAAGTGATCTAGAAGATTATTTCTCTCTGATATTCTCCCTGAAGATTCTCAAGCTGAAAGAGCTATCTTTCAAGAATCTTTTCAAGAAGCCTCCTCAACCAACGTGCGTTCAATGTCAAATTTTGAAGAAAAACCCAACCGCTCAAGATGAATTCATTTATTGAAGATTCATATGTTCATCTTGATGCTGCGAAGAACTTTGAAGATTAATGCTAAAGCCAAGCTCCTAATGAAGATTAACAAGAAAAAGCCAGCTACTTTTTAGGGGGAGTTTGTTGGGCCAATTAGAAAAGAAAGCTATAAACCAAGGGGGAGATTGTTGGGTCAAAAATATGGTTTATACTTCGCTTTTCTAGAAATATATTTTTATGTAATATTGTATGTGTGTGCGGCTGTACACATGTGTATAGCTGGAGGTCCATATAAATAGGGGAGTGCATGTGGTAGTGTACGGTTGAAAAGGTTGGGAAAGAAGAGAAGAGAGAGAAAAAGTTATAGAGAAGAGTGTGTGTGTGTGAGAGAGAATCTATGTATATGGAGCATCACTCAATTTAATTCAATATATATTAGATTCATCATCTTCTTCTTCTCAGTCTCTTCTATATTGATCCGACATCATCCAATTGATTGGGATTCCGCACCATCAATTGGATCTGATTGATACACAAGCAATTTTGGGGACTTACACCTTCCTAAGTCTTTTAAACATTTCTTATATAACCATACATATAGAGGCATGCAATTTATAATATAAAATCATAAATAAGTTTTGTAAAACATTTGAACATAATTATTATCTTCAGAAAAGATCGACTTGATGTCAATCTATAAAACAGTTTGAAGGCATAGGTTTGATAAAACAGTTTAAGTATAAGGAAACATTTGTTTGAAACACAATTGTAAATAAGTTTGAAATGTGATATACATAGTAAAATGTACAGTGTAATAAGGAGTTTTAAACACATATAGTGTTTATGAAAGACATTTGAAGGAAACTGTTTAGTAAAACGGCTAATGAGTAGTCAATCATTTGAATGCTGCTTATTAATCATATGTGATTGATATAATAACTAGCATATTTCTACTTGTATCCCCCCCCCCCCATAAAACATTTAAAAATAGTTTAAAACATTATTTAAGGGGTATGAACTCACCTGTAGTGAGTGGTTCTGATGAAAATGTTGGATCAGTTGCTAAGTATCAACTGGTGGCTTGAGTACACACGCAAATCCTATTTAGCATATATTGACACATATATGAATATAATTAGTGTTATGAACAACTAATTAATGCATTAAGACCACCTTAGGGACTAGAAAACACTTATATTGAAGTGTTACAACCATATATGATTGTATGAAGGGGTATAAGGCTTTACAAAGGAGTGTATGGCCAAAATACACACTATATGTGTGTGTGCGGCCAGGTGTGCGGCCTAGCGTGCTGCCAGCACATGTGTGCGGCTCTGTGTGCGGCCATGTGTGCTGCCAGATGGTGTGTGATGCCATGTGTGCGGCCAGATGGTGTTCTTGGTGTTCTTGGTACCTTTTATGAAGATCTTCAAGGAGAATGGATGATACTTGAGAGGATTTCGAGTTCTATGCTTGAAGAAGTGAAAGAAGTGTTCAAAAATGACTAAGTGTGGTATATATAGGTGGAGTGTGCGGTTGGGAAGGGTGTGAGGCCGCAAACACATGTGTGTGTGGCCGCACACTCAAGTATGTAGCCGCACACTCCATGTGTTGGAGTGTTTGGCCCGGTTTTGATTCCTACACTTCGAGTTAACCCTTTTTAACACTCCTACCTTGATTATAACATGATTAGAATGCTCCAATAGACCCTAAATGGTACTACAAGATAGTAAAACGAGTCTATTGTTGATAGGAAATGAAGAATGCAAGCTAGAAATTTTTGGGTTGTCACATCATCCCCCCGTTAAAGGGAATTCCGTCCCGAAATTAGAATTTAGATAAGGAAGTAAGTACGAATGATCGAGTCATGAGAAGGAAACTTTCGAATCGATTGGTTCTAGCGCTCCTAAGTGAAATCGGGTTCTCGGTTGGTATCCCAACGAACCTTCACTAACGGGCGGTGGTGATGCTTCGTCCGCTTGACCTCTCGGTCGAGGGTCACTACGGTTCTAGTACGAAGGCGACGATCTTGACGAGTGGACTTACTAGAGTCCTAACGGAAAGGTAGGGTTTCACGATCGAGGCACGAAGAGTAGAATGTACATTACTGAGTTCGCGGAGTAGGTCTAGTTTGTGCAAGGCACAGGACCGATTATGATAAGAATCTCGGAGGTCCTAACTATACTGGATTTAGCTTGCCAAGCGATACGAAGCGTATTAAGCCATTCCCATAGTGAGTTCTCCTAAAGAACTTGGTCACTCACTTGGAATCTCCAAGGTTTCTTTTTCTTGTTTGACTTCCCAGTCAAGGGCCACCCCTTGATGGGTCAGAGTCGAAAGGGTTTCTGTGATTTACGAGGAGTTCTGGACGAACTATGACAGTAGGTCTGTAAGACCTAGAATTTGGCAAATTTTTGTCGGTGTCTCCGGTGTCGACAAACTCTCTACGATTTCGGATAATTGCCAGAGTACTCAAGAATTTCCACATCACTAATAGTGTGTCTTTAGGAAATTTTGACTCTTCAATTCCAAAACTCGAGTTCATAGAACTTTGCGAAAATTATCTCCGAAGGTAATGTTTCCGCGGGTTCCTTCTTACTACGAGGGCAGATAAGTAAGTCGTTACATGGAGAATGACAAACTGATCCAAGTGAGAAAGACGGACTCTACTCATTTAGCTCATGAAAGCTATGGGTGTATTGGTCCTATCCGAAGGGTATCACTACGGACTCGAAGTGTGACAACCCGATATTTCGAGACAATGTAATGTAAAACCAATCAAATTTAGGTCAAAATATAACTTTCCTAAAATCTTATTTGGGTTAATTAAAGTAGCAGGAACCGTATCAAGGTTTTCGTACATATAAAGAACCCTAAAATCCGAGTTATAATGAAGAAGTTATGACCAACCGAAGATTCTCGGAAAAACCGGCATCAGCGATTAATCGTAAAACGCGAAATTTCGATGCAATAGTTTTTTAGCCTTAAGTATCTAAATGGAAGTTATAGACAACCTCAATCTATGATCGTGCATAAAAAGAACGTCCAAATCTGACTTCGGATGTGAAAGTTATGAATTTTAGAAGAAATTCCTTAATCACGTCATTTTAATAAATAAATAATAAAAATAATTTCGGAATTTGCCAACGGAATCTAAACGAAAGTTGTAGATCATGGTCTCACCTTCGCGTGGATATAAAGAACGTCAAAAACGGAGTTCGTATGAGGGAGATATGAATTTTAGAAGTTTAATTAAAATAAATATAAATTTAATTGTAAATTCCTGGTATTATCCGAAGGGGAGTCATCGGATAGGTCCGAAGTACGCCCTGCGTACCTTCGTACGCCCCGCGTACTGAGATCAAGGGCTTCGGATCGTCCACGTCGCCAATATCCGAGGAATCCGACCCGTCCGACCCGTCCGAAGCTCCGACCCGTCCGACCCGCTGTCCCGTCCGACCCGCCGTCCCATCCGACCCGCGTACCCAGCAACCCGTCCCATCCGAACCGAGGCAGTCGAGGCTTCGGTCACGCATGACGTACGCGTACGCGCTGCGTACGAGCGTACGCCCCGCGTACGGAGGCGGTTCAGCCTTCCTATAAATAGGATGCGAGGCTTTCCGAAAAAGTTGCTCAATTCTCTCATTTCTCTCTCGATCTTGCCTCGTTTTCCATGCCCGTTATAACCCGAAGCTCTGGTCTTTTTACTCAAGTCCCGAGGGTCGATTTTACTCCCGAGATTCCCGAGAATCCCGAGGAAAATCCGTTTCCCGAGACGAAACTCTGCTCGGTTTTCCATCTCGCTATCTTCAAGCTTTCATGTGAGTTCATACCCCTTAAATAATGTTTTAAACTACTTTTAAATGCTTTATGGGGGGGATACAAGTATAATCATGCTACTTATTATGTCAATTGCATGTGATTAGTAAGTAGGAGTATATTACTTATTACATCAATCACATGTGATTAATATACAACATTCAAAAGATTTGGCTACTCATTAGCCGTTTTACCAAACAGTTTCCTTCAAATGATTTTTATAAACATTTTATATGTTTTAAACTCCTTATTACACTGTACCTCTTACTCTGTTTATCATATTTCAAACTTATTTGCAACTGTGTTTCAAACAAATGTTCCATATACTTATATTGTTTTATCAAACTTATGCCTTCAAAATTGTTTTATAGATTGACATCAAGTCGATCTTTCCTTAAACAAATATTTATGTTTCAAATGTTTTACCAAACTTATTTATGCTTTTATATTATAAATTGCATGCCTCTATATGTATAGTTATATAATAAATGTTTAAAAGACTTAGGAAGGCTATCCACCCTATTTCCTTTTCGCGCCTTGAGATGTGGTCTGGTGGGATATTGGATACTCGTCCGAAGGTCGTTTAAATATTAATTATATATCATGTGTACATATAAAGTCATAAAAGGTTCTTCTAGTTCATCCTATGCCCTTGGGTAGCAAGGGTATACATCCACGTCCATACGTACCACTTAGATTACTAGTAAGCTACCATTTGGGTAGTTCAAGAAGATACTAGAACTATTACTAGAACACGATATCATACAACGAGTCAGTTCATTCATGAGTCAATACTTTCTAGAACGTTGCTGTGCAATACATATACATCTATATTAGGACGAGAACATATACAATTATACTAGAACACTTACATGACAATACTTGCTAGACAAAGAGATCACACTTTACAGCTAGCACACGTAGAACATTTCAGTACACCATAAGTACAATTACGTGATCACACTTACATGAGTACGCTTTCATATACATAGGATAGACGTCATTAGGGGCTATAGCTCAGAACCGGTTTAGGATCTAACTATACTGATAAATCACACTACGATTGTGATTGTTATATCGAGTATACATGATCGCAGGTAATGTGGTGCTCACGGCTTGCATTCATGCAGGGGTCGTGTGTGGGTCCTAAAATCCCTCTGATAGGGGAGCGAAACAGTCTGGGATCTAGACATCACATTATACCTTATCCATCAAATAAGGCAAGTTGATTATCGGTGTATTGATATATATACCTATATATATATCCAAATACTGTGGTACTTGGTAGGTTTACCCTAGATTTAAGGTAATTGGTACGGTTGTAGTTCTACACTACACCATAGTACCATTCCTTTCCCATTACATTCACTTCGCAAATTTTTCATAAGAAGCGCGGTAATGTAGATGCTATCTGTTGATAAATAGTAGCCCTTTTAGAGCTACGATTTAGTACTACGTTAATTTTTCCAGTACATATTTCAGTGATAACCTCACTTAAACATAAATATACAATCTATATTTTGAGTAATGATAGCTATACTTTGGAAAAATACATACTCTTACAAGAGTCACACACACAGAACAGTTAAGTCTCGGTAGAAGACTCTTTTTGTTACTAATAGGAATCATAGGGATTTCTAGGGATTTTCAAACATATACAGTTGAGCTACAAATATTTTCATACTTATACTCGTTTTCTTTCAAAGCAATGTCAAGTCTTAGAAATTATAAGTTTTTCACAAATTAAGACACATTAATACTTATGATCTCACCAGCTTTATAGCTGATACTCGCTTTCAAAATTACTTGTATCCTCAGGTCATCATAGACAGGTACCGATGCAAGGAAAACGGAAGATGGAGCTTATTCAAGACTTATCTTTCATTTTGATTTATGCTTTAGTGTTTATCAAAATTTATCAGAATACAATTGTATAATAATTATTTTATTAATGCAATGGATGATGTTGTTGCTTGTTTACTACTTTACATTGTTGTTGATATTATACATGACGTCCTCCGCCCCAGAACGTTTCCGCCGTTCTCGGTTTTGGGGTGTGACACGAAGTGTCCGTATCGAGTTCAGAAGATAGTCTTCCGGACATCCTTCCCTAACACTCGAACTGGTGATATTTGGATCTCCGATCCATTTCTGAAAGTAATTATTTCCTTGCGTTTGCTCAACCATTTCATCTATGTGAGGCATAGATAACGATTTCTAATGAAAAATCTTGACGGAGTCTTCGATATCCGAGGCACATACGATGCAACCCGTCGATCTCTGGTAGAATAAGACTAGGGGCTCTCCAGGGTTAGAAGCCTAGTCTTCTTATTCTATCGCTGTGTAGTTCATTGAGTTGTCTGTACTGTTCTGGTATTTCCGTAGGTGTTTAGACTATAGTGCGATCTATTTACATGAGTCGTACTGGGTTCTAAGTTTGTTCACATGACGATGCGATTACTCGTAGGCTTAGGCAGTTCTCCGTCCTGAAGTTCATATTAGAATTCATACATGTTTTCACAATCACAATCTCGTGTATACGAGTCGTATATAATTAAGATTGAAAAGGTAGTCGAATAACTGATTTTTCTTTAAGCTCACAACCCATCGGGGAAAAAGAAGTTAAAGTGGAATCATCAATTCTAAACCTGTAGAACCTTGATTATATATCACTTTTATGTATACATTCCTCAGTGATAGATCAATCGTATAAATCCCTGGATTGAACTTGACGTACTACACGAGTGGTACTTCGGGGATTTCTTCGGAAAGAAAATAACTAAGAGGTACTCCTGGCATGAGTACTTCGGTGTCCTGATATGACGGCTTCGTTGGAAAAGTGATCTAGAAGATAGAGATGTATGTATGAAGCTATTTTTGTGAGGATCAAATTGCATTGAGTCGTATGATAATGTCGGAATCATACAGAAACTTAAAGACATTAGATTTGAACATAAAACATTTACAGGCAAAAACAACCGTGCAACCATGAACAGAGTTACAGTACTTTAGATTTACTACCAGACTATTGCTGCGAATAAGATATACTACAAAAGACAAGTATACGTAGCACGAGCATCCCTATAAAGACAGGATCTCGCAAAAGGTAACACTCTAGTTGCACCAGTTTTAAACATGTTTTTGATCATACAAAAATTGACGATTTGGAGGGAACCTATACTATATTAGGGTCCTTAACCGTCTCTTTCCATTCTGCGATCAAACTCCTCCGGATTCATCGTTGTCCTTCTCTGCTGGACAGTTCCTCTTGAAGTGTCCCATGACGCCACATAGATGGCATATCTAAGAGGTTTGGACATTAGTGGTTGATGTAATGTGTTGAATCTGGATCCTGCAGCAGCTGGTAGTGTGTCCATTCCTGTTGCACTTAAAACAGTGTAACGGACGGCAACTACCCAGATGATGAAAGCTACACTCATAGCATTTTGGTAGGTTTCCGGCATATTGCCTGGCTGGTATAGGGACAATTGGGACACCAGAAGGAATGGTAGTAGGAGGAGCAGATGTAGTAGCTATGAAGGTCGTTACCGGTGGTTGTTTCTTATTCGCCCCTCGAAGCGATTTGTCCTTCTTTTTGGCCCAAAACTTCCGTTTGTTACTCTTGGTCCTAGCACTCGGGGTATCGTGGTAGTTTGTTGCTCTTCGAGGTACTGGATTGTCACCTGGATTGGCATTGTTGTTAACAGCTCCGCTAACATTCGCATCGTTAGTGTGAAGGTGGGTCAGAATAGCTGACACGGCAGCCGAGACTGCAGCTTGAAAGGTAGCCGCATCAATCTGAAGGGTTGGTGCTTGGTTGATGGGTTGATCGTTTTTCTTTGGCGACATGATTCTGTTTCACGGAAAGAAAATGAATTTGTGAGCGAGCATGGTTGAACCTAGACTTAGTTTGACTGTTTATGAAAAGAATAGAAGTATGTTCTCGTGAGTTTGACCTACATCCCTATGATGCAGTCCTAGTACAGATTGAAGGTATGATTACGAAGGTTTGACCTACATCCCTATGATGCAGTCCTAGTACAGCATGGAAATGAGTTTGTAGAATGGTCTCAAGACGTTTGACGTTCAAGCTGAGGTATCGTGGGTTGGTGAATAACAAGATCCAACCCTTGAAAGAGACATGGAAATGTCTCCGGAGATAAATCACTATAGTCCAATGACTTGACTAAAGCATGTTTCAGATAGACTCCTATGAAAGTATGATAAGAGTACTTGAATGAAGAATGACACAAAAGTTAGCCGGCTGTCAATATCTTTGATATTCACGATGTAAAGATTCAGGAAAATGACCTTGTAAAGGTCTTACATCATATCCAGAGAAGATAGTTCTTGACAGCATAAAGACCTAACTAAAGTACTTACGGTCCAAGATAATTTCATAGAAAATGCCACATCGGGCATAGACAGAAAAACACGATTCCTTTTTATAAGGAAAAATAAAATAACGCGTCTATTACCGGCAACGGTCATCCTTCTGGTGAACTCTCAGTTCATCCAGTTGACGTTCCACGTCAAGTAGGTGTCTTTCGTACACCCTCTGGCGTACTCGGAGCTCTATGACTTCGGCTCGTGATTCAGTCAGTGCTTGCAGCAGGGTTTCATGTTTTCTCTCTGATCTCTCGTGAGCATCCTCTAGACGAATGGTGCGGAGGGCATGCATTCTTGCCTTGGCGACAACTTCGGTAATCTGATGTAGGGTTGTCCTGCCTTGAATCTCATTTCGGCCCATTCTACGGACCAAGATTGGCAAGACTCTATCTGCTGAGCCCCCATTGTTCAAGTCGTAAAAGCTTCGGTCGCCATTAAATGGCATGGGCTGATCTTGTCCTTGGCTCCTCGTTTCCAAGCATTCCACTCACTCAGGGGTCGGGCCATGAAAAGCCAGACGAGGGTTAGGAATTGGAACGGGAGTTGTTCGGGGTAGGTTCTTAATCTCTGGTTCGAAGTTAGCATCATACGAAAAGTCTTTATCATGGTGATCATTCAAGGGGAAAAGGATGATCATTCTCTGGTTCTTCTCCAAACCAACCAGCTATGACTTCATTCGGAAGATACTGGTTGCCGAGGGGATGGAGTCCAGCTATGTTTTCTATGCAAGAATTGAGGGTAAGGGAAAAATTATTAGACGAATTATCTAGATAATTATTTCGAAAACCTTCATTAGTTACATCGCTATTTGTGAAGTGCATACCAGCTACGTGTAATCTAAACAGGATAGACCTTTGAATAAGTGACCTTAATTCCAAATTCACACAGAATAGGGGTAAGGCAAAATTTCCACAGATTCTAAGTCTATAACATCCTAATTACATATAGCCTTAGTGTATCCACTTAGCAACTATCAACTTAGTAATGAAGGTCCCGTTTTTAGTTCTCAAGTATAAAGTACTTATAGTGACACCAAATACTCCTATAGTTTTTTAAATTTTTAATGTTATGTTCTATTGTTCTCATTGTGGTAGGCTTGGTAAGATTTTAGCATTGTTGCAACCACACAATTAAACTTAGGCACATGCTAGTCAACCCTCGGATAATATAGGTGATCAGGCTATATCTTCCCAGTTTTGACCATATGTCTCTAAGCCCACTTGTGTTGCCCAACAATCGTAATTCTTTTGTACTGTCCTAGTGACACTGATTTTAGTATGAATGCAGGCACGTATACTTACTTAAATATTTTATTATTTAAAGTATAAATTCTTGGTCAGAGTGCTTTAATCCCTAATGGGTTTATAGTTTAGTATATCTTTTATGGGTTGATATACTTAATTCACTATAAATAATGCTCTGATACCAATCTGTCACACCCCAAAACCAAGAACGGCGGAAACGTTCTGGGGCGGAGGACGTCATGTACAGTATCACAACAATGTAAAGTAGTAAACAAGCAACAACATCATCCATTGCATTAATAATATAATTATTATACAAATGTGTTCTGTCAAATTTTGATAAACACTAAAGCATAAATCAAAATGAAAGATGAGTCTTCAACGAGCTCCATCTTCCTATTCCTTGCATCGGTACCTGTCTATGATGACCTGAGGATACAAGTAATTTTGAAAGTGAGTATCAGCTTTGAAGCTGGTGAGATCATAAGTATTTTAGTGTCTTAATTCGTAAGTAAGTATTTGTAAGTATAAATTTGTATGTACATGAATTGTAAGTATTGAAAATGTATGTAAAACAACTATAAACATTTGAAAAACCCTAGGAATCCCTATGATTCCTACTATTATAAAAAAAAAAAGGGAGTCTTCTACCAAGACTCTACTGTTCTGTTTGTAGTCTTCTACCAAGACCCGACTGTGTTACTACGATTTTTATTATAAGAAATTGTATCCTTTGGTACTAGGATACTCAAATATAATTCACCTCATCGGTTATGTGAATGAGTCACAAAATAAAGGTAATAATATAACTAACCTAAGTATTACCCTTTGGTACTAGGGTAACTACAATGTTAACTTTAGACATCCGTAGATGTGCATTTACCTCTGTTGCTAACAGTTGGGTGTAGGAACAGTAATCCCTTAAAGTATACCTGTAATGGTATCAACCGTTAACATTCGTGGATGTGCTTTTACCTTTGTAGCTAATAGAGATACTAGGAATGGTCAGTCCCGCAATGTATCCTTGGGTACTAGGATATTAAATCCAATCTATCTCGTCGATTATGTGATTGAATCACAAGGTAAAGATAAGAATGGGGGTTATATAACGTAATCTATATATAAAATGTACTAGAAATTTGTGTGAGTGTACTCATGTAAACGTAATCATGTAAATGTAGTCATATAAATGTACTCAAACTCACTAGCTGAATCACAAGCCGAAGTCATAGGACTCCGAGTACGCCAAATGGTGTGCGAAAGACACCTACTTGACAATGGAACGTCAATTGGTTGAACTAAGAGTGCACCAGAGGGATGACCGTCGCCCGTAGTAGACGCTTTACCTTATTTCCTTATAACAAGAAACCGTGTTTTTTCTGTCTATGCCCGATGTGGTATTTTCCATGAAATTATCTTGTTCAGTACGAGCTTTAGTTAGGTCTTTATAATGTCAGGAACTATCTTCTGGGGATATGATGTGAGACCTTTAAAAGGCCGTTTTCCAAAACCCTTACATCGTGAATATCAAAGATATTGACAGCCGGCTAACTTCTGTGTCATTCTTCATTCAAGTACTTTTATCTTACCTTCATTCGAGTCTATCTGAAACATGCTTTAGTCAAGTCATTGGACTATGGTGATTTATTCAGGAGACACTTCCAAGTCTCCTTCAGTGGTTGGATCTTGTTATTCACCAACCCACGATACCTCAGCTCGAACGACAAACGTCTTGTGACCATTCTACGATCATACTTCCATTCCGTACTAGGACTGCATCATAGGGATGTAGGTCAAACTTTAGAGATCATACTCTTACTCTTTTCATGAACAATCTAAGTACATCAGGGTCAACCATAATCGCTTACAAATCTTTACTCTTTCATGTTACAGAATCATGGCGTCGTCCGGAAACAACCAGCCAAGCAACGAGACCTCTACTTTTCCGATGGACGCCGCCACCTTTCAAACGACAGTTACAGCTGCCGTAGTGGCGGCCGTAACCGCGGTCATGGCGCACCGTAGCGCTAACAGCACAGTCAATGCTGCTAATGGGAATAAAGTTTCCAATCGCAATATCCATCCAGGAAGTCATCCAACAGTAACATCCACAGGCTCGCAAAGCCAGAAAGCAGAGAACAAGAAAAGAAAATGTCAAGCCAAAGTGGAACGCAAACGGTTTCAGAAAATTGCCAGACAGCAGCCACAAACCTTTGCCATCCCAGTACCGGGCAGACCATATAAGGGAACACTCCCGAAGTGCGACCGGTGCAATTTCCACCACGAGGGAATGTGCCGCGTCTTGCAGTGCGTGAACTGCAACAAGAAAGGACACATCGCCCGTTTCTGTAAAGCTACCTTCACCACTAGGCCCAGCCTAAATTGCTATAACTGTGGTGAGTTTGGGCACTATAAAAGAGATTGCCCAAAGAAGGAAAACAAGGAAAGCACCCGTGTTCCCATAACTCCTACCCTACACTTCACTTCCTCCACTGATGTGAGTACTAGCCAGTCATGCCACCAATGCGGTGAGTTAGGGCACTTCAAGAAGGATTGCCCGATAACGCAGAACCCTGGCGCAGACGGGAAGATTCCCAGAATCACAGCTGCAGGAGAGCCTGCTCAGGAACCACGTTAATGTATTTAAGGCGTCTCGTTGTAACATACTTATAAACTATCTAGAACTAGTGCAACTAGAGTCTTACCTTTTGCGAGATCCTGTCTGTATAGGAATGCTCGTGCTGCGTATACTTGTCTTTTGTAGTATATCTTATTCGCAGCAATAGTCTAGTGGTAAATCTAAAGTACTGTAACTCTGTTCATGGTTGCACAGTTGTGTTTTGTCTGTAATCGTCTATGTTTAATTCTAATGTCTTTAAAGTTTCTGTATGGTTCCGACATTATCATACAATCAGATTCAATTTGATCGACGCGAAAACAGCTTCATGCGTACATCTCTTTCTTCTAGATCACTTTTTCAGCGAAGCCGTCTTATCAGAACGCCGAAGTGCTTATTCCAGGATTACCTCTTAGATAGTTTCTTTCCAAGGAAATCCTCGATGTACCACTCGTGCAGTACGTCAAGTGCAATCTAGGAAAATTCATACGGATGATCTATCACTGAGGAAGGTATACATAAGAGTGTTATATAATCAAGGTTCTACAGGTTTAGAATTAATGATTTCGCCTTAACTCTTTTCCTCCTTGGGATGTGAGGGTAAGGAAGAATCAGTTATTCGACTACCTTTTCAATCTTAATTATATACGCCTCGTATACACGAATTGGTGATCGTGAAGCCCTGTATGAATTCTCAAATGGACTTCAGGACGGAGAAACTGCCTAAGTATACGAGTAATCACATCGTCATAGACTTAGAACCCAGTACAACTCCCGAAAACAGATCACCCTATAGTTTAAACACCCACAGAGATACAAGAACAGCACGAGCAACTTGGCGAACGACACAGTAATAGAATTAGAAGACTAGGTTTCTCACCCTAGAGAACCCCGGTCAGATTCTTCCAGAGATCGATGTATCGCATCGTATGTGCCTCGGTTATCGAGGAATCCGTCAAGATTTTCATAGAAATCGTTATCTCTACCTCACATAGAAAAAAAAAATGGTTGAGCAAACGTAAGGAAAGAATCTACTTCCAGGAATGGATCTGGAATCCGAATATCACCAGTTCGAGTGTTAGGGGAGGATGTCCGGAAGACTATCTCCTGAACCCGATACGGACACTTCGAGTTCGTAGTGATACCTTTCGGATAGGACCAATACGCCCATGGTTTTCATGAGTTCAATGAAGGGTTACGTCTTTCTTACTTGGATAAATTCGTCATTTTCCCCATGAGATGATTTACTTATCTACCCTCGTAGTAAGAAGAAAGCCCATGGTAACAATCCTACAGTGGAACTTTTAGCAAAGTTCTCTAGGCACGAGTTTTGAAATTGAAGAGTAAAATTTCTAGGACACACTGATAGTAATGTGTGAAATTTTGGGTACTCTTTCAATTTGACAAAACCGTTGAGCATTATCGACACCAGAGACGCCGACAGTTTTTCACCAGATTCTAGGTCTTACCGACCCACCGCATTAGTTCATTCGGAATTCCTCGCAAGCTACAGAAACTCGTACGAATTTGACCCAGCAAGGGGTGGCCTTTAACTGGGAAGTTACGTAAGAAAAGGAACCTTTGAGATTCCAAGTGAGTGACCAAGTTCTTTAGGATAACTCACTCTGGGAATGGCTTAATACGCTTCGTAAAGCGTGGAAATCTAAATCCAAGTTAGACAGGACCTCCGAGATTCTTATCAGAATCGGTCCTGTGCCTCTCACAAACAAGACCTACTCCGCGAACTCAGTAACATACTTTCTACTCTTCGCATCTCGATCGTGAAACCATACCTTTCCGTTAGGACTCTTGCAAGTCCACTCTTCGAGATCCTCAACTTCGTATTAGAACCGTAGTGACCCTCGACCGAGAGGTCAAGCGGACGAAGAAACGCCATCGCCAGTTAGTGAAGGTTCGTTGGAATGCCAACCGAGAACCCGTTATCACTTAGGTACGTTAGAACCAATCGATTAGGAAGTTTCCTCCTCACGACTCGATTATTCGTGCATACTTCCTTGCTTAAATTCTAATTTCGGGACGAAATTCCCTTTAACGGGGGGATGATGTGACAACCCGATATTTCGAGACAATGTAATGTAAAACCAATCAAATTTAGGTCAAAATATAACTTTCCTAAAATCTTATTTGGGTTAATTAAAGTAGCAGGAACCGTATCAAGGTTTTCGTACATATAAAGAACCCTAAAATCCGAGTTATAATGAAGAAGTTATGACCAACCGAAGATTCTCGGAAAAACCGGCATCAGCGATTAATCGTAAAACGCGAAATTTCGATGCAATAGTTTTTTAGCCTTAAGTATCTAAATGGAAGTTATAGACAACCTCAATCTATGATCGTGCATAAAAAGAACGTCCAAATCTGACTTCGGATGTGAAAGTTATGAATTTTAGAAGAAATTCCTTAATCACGTCATTTTAATAAATAAATAATAAAAATAATTTCGGAATTTGCCAACGGAATCTAAACGAAAGTTGTAGATCATGGTCTCACCTTCGCGTGGATATAAAGAACGTCAAAAACGGAGTTCGTATGAGGGAGATATGAATTTTAGAAGTTTAATTAAAATAAATATAAATTTAATTGTAAATTCCTGGTATTATCCGAAGGGGAGTCATCGGATAGGTCCGAAGTACGCCCTGCGTACCTTCGTACGCCCCGCGTACTGAGATCAAGGGCTTCGGATCGTCCACGTCGCCAATATCCGAGGAATCCGACCCGTCCGACCCGTCCGAAGCTCCGACCCGTCCGACCCGCTGTCCCGTCCGACCCGCCGTCCCATCCGACCCGCGTACCCAGCAACCCGTCCCATCCGAACCGAGGCAGTCGAGGCTTCGGTCACGCATGACATACGCGTACGCGCTGCGTACGAGCGTACGCCCCGCGTACGGAGGCGGTTCAGCCTTCCTATAAATAGGATGCGAGGCTTTCCGAAAAAGTTGCTCAATTCTCTCATTTCTCTCTCGATCTTGCCTCGTTTTCCATGCCCGTTATAACCCGAAGCTCTGGTCTTTTTACTCAAGTCCCGAGGGTCGATTTTACTCCCGAGATTCCCAAGAATCCCGAGGAAAATCCGTTTCCCGAGACGAAACTCTGCTCGGTTTTCCATCTCGCTATCTTCAAGCTTTCATGTGAGTTCATACCCCTTAAATAATGTTTTAAACTACTTTTAAATGCTTTATGGGGGGGATACAAGTATAATCATGCTACTTATTATGTCAATTGCATGTGATTAGTAAGTAGGAGTATATTACTTATTACATCAATCACATGTGATTAATATACAACATTCAAAAGATTTGGCTACTCATTAGCCGTTTTACCAAACAGTTTCCTTCAAATGATTTTTATAAACATTTTATATGTTTTAAACTCCTTATTACACTGTACCTCTTACTCTGTTTATCATATTTCAAACTTATTTGCAACTGTGTTTCAAACAAATGTTCCATATACTTATATTGTTTTATCAAACTTATGCCTTCAAAATTGTTTTATAGATTGACATCAAGTCGATCTTTCCTTAAACAAATATTTATGTTTCAAATGTTTTACCAAACTTATTTATGCTTTTATATTATAAATTGCATGCCTCTATATGTATAGTTATATAATAAATGTTTAAAAGACTTAGGAAGGCTATCCACCCTATTTCCTTTTCGCGCCTTGAGATGTGGTCTGGTGGGATATTGGATACTCGTCCGAAGGTCGTTTAAATATTAATTATATATCATGTGTACATATAAAGTCATAAAAGGTTCTTCTAGTTCATCCTATGCCCTTGGGTAGCAAGGGTATACATCCACGTCCATACGTACCACTTAGATTACTAGTAAGCTACCATTTGGGTAGTTCAAGAAGATACTAGAACTATTACTAGAACACGATATCATACAACGAGTCAGTTCATTCATGAGTCAATACTTTCTAGAACGTTGCTGTGCAATACATATACATCTATATTAGGACGAGAACATATACAATTATACTAGAACACTTACATGACAATACTTGCTAGACAAAGAGATCACACTTTACAGCTAGCACACGTAGAACATTTCAGTACACCATAAGTACAATTACGTGATCACACTTACATGAGTACGCTTTCATATACATAGGATAGACGTCATTAGGGGCTATAGCTCAGAACCAGTTTAGGATCTAACTATACTGATAAATCACACTACGATTGTGATTGTTATATCGAGTATACATGATCGCAGGTAATGTGGTGCTCACGGCTTGCATTCATGCAGGGGTCGTGTGTGGGTCCTAAAATCCCTCTGATAGGGGAGCGAAACAGTCTGGGATCTAGACATCACATTATACCTTATCCATCAAATAAGGCAAGTTGAGTATCGGTGTATTGATATATATACCTATATATATATCCAAATACTGTGGTACTTGGTAGGTTTACCCTAGATTTAAGGTAATTGGTACGGTTGTAGTTCTACACTACACCATAGTACCATTCCTTTCCCATTACATTCACTTCGCAAATTTTTCATAAGAAGCGCGGTAATGTAGATGCTATCTGTTGATAAATAGTAGCCCTTTTAGAGCTACGATTTAGTACTACGTTAATTTTTCCAGTACATATTTCAGTGATAACCTCACTTAAACATAAATATACAATCTATATTTTGAGTAATGATAGCTATACTTTGGAAAAATACATACTCTTACAAGAGTCACACACACACAGAACAGTTAAGTCTCGGTAGAAGACTCCTTTTGTTACTAATAGGAATCATAGGGATTTCTAGGGATTTTCAAACATATACAGTTGAGCTACAAATATTTTCATACTTATACTCGTTTTCTTTCAAAGCAATGTCAAGTCTTAGAAATTATAAGTTTTTCACAAATTAAGACACATTAATACTTATGATCTCACCAGCTTTATAGCTGATACTCGCTTTCAAAATTACTTGTATCCTCAGGTCATCATAGACAGGTACCGATGCAAGGAAAACGGAAGATGGAGCTTATTCAAGACTTATCTTTCATTTTGATTTATGCTTTAGTGTTTATCAAAATTTATCAGAATACAATTGTATAATAATTATTTTATTAATGCAATGGATGATGTTGTTGCTTGTTTACTACTTTACATTGTTGTTGATATTATACATGACGTCCTCCGCCCCAGAACGTTTCCGCCGTTCTCGGTTTTGGGGTGTGACACGAAGTGTCCGTATCGAGTTCAGAAGATAGTCTTCCGGACATCCTTCCCTAACACTCGAACTGGTGATATTTGGATCTCCGATCCATTTCTGAAAGTAATTCTTTCCTTGCGTTTGCTCAACCATTTCATCTATGTGAGGCATAGATAACGATTTCTAATGAAAAATCTTGACGGAGTCTTCGATATCCGAGGCACATACGATGCAACCCGTCGATCTCTGGTAGAATAAGACTAGGGGCTCTCCAGGGTTAGAAGCCTAGTCTTCTTATTCTATCGCTGTGTAGTTCATTGAGTTGTCTGTACTGTTCTGGTATTTCCGTAGGTGTTTAGACTATAGTGCGATCTATTTACATGAGTCGTACTGGGTTCTAAGTTTGTTCACATGACGATGCGATTACTCGTAGGCTTAGGCAGTTCTCCGTCCTGAAGTTCATATTAGAATTCATACATGTTTTCACAATCACAATCTCGTGTATACGAGTCGTATATAATTAAGATTGAAAAGGTAGTCGAATAACTGATTTTTCTTTAAGCTCACAACCCATCGGGGAAAAAGAAGTTAAAGTGGAATCATCAATTCTAAACCTGTAGAACCTTGATTATATATCACTTTTATGTATACATTCCTCAGTGATAGATCAATCGTATAAATCCCTGGATTGAACTTGACGTACTACACGAGTGGTACTTCGGGGATTTCTTCGGAAAGAAAATAACTAAGAGGTACTCCTGGCATGAGTACTTCGGTGTCCTGATATGACGGCTTCGTTGGAAAAGTGATCTAGAAGATAGAGATGTATGTATGAAGCTATTTTTGTGAGGATCAAATTGCATTGAGTCGTATGATAATGTCGGAATCATACAGAAACTTAAAGACATTAGATTTGAACATAAAACATTTACAGGCAAAAACAACCGTGCAACCATGAACAGAGTTACAGTACTTTAGATTTACTACCAGACTATTGCTGCGAATAAGATATACTACAAAAGACAAGTATACGTAGCACGAGCATCCCTATAAAGACAGGATCTCGCAAAAGGTAACACTCTAGTTGCACCAGTTTTAAACATGTTTTTGATCATACAAAAATTGACGATTTGGAGGGAACCTATACTATATTAGGGTCCTTAACCGTCTCTTTCCATTCTGCGATCAAACTCCTCCGGATTCATCGTTGTCCTTCTCTGCTGGACAGTTCCTCTTGAAGTGTCCCATGACGCCACATAGATGGCATATCTAAGAGGTTTGGACATTAGTGGTTGATGTAATGTGTTGAATCTGGATCCTGCAGCAGCTGGTAGTGTGTCCATTCCTGTTGCACTTAAAACAGTGTAACGGACGGCAACTACCCAGATGATGAAAGCTACACTCATAGCATTTTGGTAGGTTTCCGGCATATTGCCTGGCTGGTATAGGGACAATTGGGACACCAGAAGGAATGGTAGTAGGAGGAGCAGATGTAGTAGCTATGAAGGTCGTTACCGGTGGTTGTTTCTTATTCGCCCCTCGAAGCGATTTGTCCTTCTTTTTGGCCCAAAACTTCCGTTTGTTACTCTTGGTCCTGGCACTCGGGGTATCGTGGTAGTTTGTTGCTCTTCGAGGTACTGGATTGTCACCTGGATTGGCATTGTTGTTAACAGCTCCGCTAACATTCGCATCGTTAGTGTGAAGGTGGGTCAGAATAGCTGACACGGCAGCCGAGACTGCAGCTTGAAAGGTAGCCGCATCAATCTGAAGGGTTGGTGCTTGGTTGATGGGTTGATCGTTTTTCTTTGGCGACATGATTCTGTTTCACGGAAAGAAAATGAATTTGTGAGCGAGCATGGTTGAACCTAGACTTAGTTTGACTGTTTATGAAAAGAATAGAAGTATGTTCTCATGAGTTTGACCTACATCCCTATGATGCAGTCCTAGTACAGATTGAAGGTATGATTACGAAGGTTTGACCTACATCCCTATGATGCAGTCCTAGTACAACATGGAAATGAGTTTGTAGAATGGTCTCAAGACGTTTGACGTTCAAGCTGAGGTATCGTGGGTTGGTGAATAACAAGATCCAACCCTTGAAAGAGACATGGAAATGTCTCCGGAGATAAATCACTATAGTCCAATGACTTGACTAAAGCATGTTTCAGATAGACTCCTATGAAAGTATGATAAGAGTACTTGAATGAAGAATGACACAAAAGTTAGCCGGCTGTCAATATCTTTGATATTCACGATGTAAAGATTCGGGAAAATGACCTTGTAAAGGTCTTACATCATATCCAGAGAAGATAGTTCTTGACAGCATAAAGACCTAACTAAAGTACTTACGGTACAAGATAATTTCATAGAAAATGCCACATCGGGCATAGACAGAAAAACACGATTCCTTTTTATAAGGAAAAATAAAATAACGCGTCTATTACCGGCAACGGTCATCCTTCTGGTGAACTCTCAGTTCATCCAGTTGACGTTCCACGTCAAGTAGGTGTCTTTCGTACACCCTCTGGCGTACTCGGAGCTCTATGACTTCGGCTCGTGATTCAGTCAGTGCTTGCAGCAGGGTTTCATGTTTTCTCTCTGATCTCTCGTGAGCATCCTCTAGACGAATGGTGCGGAGGGCATGCATTCTCGCCTTGGCGACAACTTCGGTAATCTGATGTAGGGTTGTCCTGCCTTGAATCTCATTTCGGCCCATTCTACGGACCAAGATTGGCAAGACTCTATCTGCTGAGCCCCCATTGTTCAAGTCGTAAAAGCTTCGGTCGCCATTAAATGGCATGGGCTGATCTTGTCCTTGGCTCCTCGTTTCCAAGCATTCCACTCACTCAGGGGTCGGGCCATGAAAAGCCAGACGAGGGTTAGGAATTGGAACGGGAGTTGTTCGGGGTAGGTTCTTAATCTCTGGTTCGAAGTTAGCATCATACGAAAAGTCTTTATCATGGTGATCATTCAAGGGGAAAAGGATGATCATTCTCTGGTTCTTCTCCAAACCAACCAGCTATGACTTCATTCGGAAGATACTGGTTGCCGAGGGGATGGAGTCCAGCTATGTTTTCTATGCAAGAATTGAGGGTAAGGGAAAAATTATTAGACGAATTATCTAGATAATTATTTCGAAAACCTTCATTAGTTACATCGCTATTTGTGAAGTGCATACCAGCTACGTGTAATCTAAACAGGATAGACCTTTGAATAAGTGACCTTAATTCCAAATTCACACAGAATAGGGGTAAGGCAAAATTTCCACAGATTCTAAGTCTATAACATCCTAATTACATATAGCCTTAGTGTATCCACTTAGCAACTATCAACTTAGTAATGAAGGTCCCGTTTTTAGTTCTCAAGTATAAAGTACTTATAGTGACACCAAATACTCCTATAGTTTTTTAAATTTTTAATGTTATGTTCTATTGTTCTCATTGTGGTAGGCTTGGTAAGATTTTAGCATTGTTGCAACCACACAATTAAACTTAGGCACATGCTAGTCAACCCTCGGATAATATAGGTGATCAGGCTATATCTTCCCAGTTTTGACCATATGTCTCTAAGCCCACTTGTGTTGCCCAACAATCGTAATTCTTTTGTACTGTCCTAGTGACACTGATTTTAGTATGAATGCAGGCACGTATACTTACTTAAATATTTTATTATTTAAAGTATAAATTCTTGGTCAGAGTGCTTTAATCCCTAATGGGTTTATAGTTTAGTATATCTTTTATGGGTTGATATACTTAATTCACTATAAATAATGCTCTGATACCAATCTGTCACACCCCAAAACCAAGAACGGCGGAAACGTTCTGGGGCGGAGGACGTCATGTACAGTATCACAACAATGTAAAGTAGTAAACAAGCAACAACATCATCCATTGCATTAATAATATAATTATTATACAAATGTGTTCTGTCAAATTTTGATAAACACTAAAGCATAAATCAAAATGAAAGATGAGTCTTCAACGAGCTCCATCTTCCTATTCCTTGCATCGGTACCTGTCTATGATGACCTGAGGATACAAGTAATTTTGAAAGTGAGTATCAGCTTTGAAGCTGGTGAGATCATAAGTATTTTAGTGTCTTAATTCGTAAGTAAGTATTTGTAAGTATAAATTTGTATGTACATGAATTGTAAGTATTGAAAATGTATGTAAAACAACTATAAACATTTGAAAAACCCTAGGAATCCCTATGATTCCTACTATTATAAAAAAAAGGGAGTCTTCTACCAAGACTCTACTGTTCTGTTTGTAGTCTTCTACCAAGACCCGACTGTGTTACTACGATTTTTATTATAAGAAATTGTATCCTTTGGTACTAGGATACTCAAATATAATTCACCTCATCGGTTATGTGAATGAGTCACAAAATAAAGGTAATAATATAACTAACCTAAGTATTACCCTTTGGTACTAGGGTAACTACAATGTTAACTTTAGACATCCGTAGATGTGCATTTACCTCTGTTGCTAACAGTTGGGTGTAGGAACAGTAATCCCTTAAAGTATACCTGTAATGGTATCAACCGTTAACATTCGTGGATGTGCTTTTACCTTTGTAGCTAATAGAGATACTAGGAATGGTCAGTCCCGCAATGTATCCTTGGGTACTAGGATATTAAATCCAATCTATCTCGTCGATTATGTGATTGAATCACAAGGTAAAGATAAGAATGGGGGTTATATAACGTAATCTATATATAAAATGTACTAGAAATTTGTGTGAGTGTACTCATGTAAACGTAATCATGTAAATGTAGTCATATAAATGTACTCAAACTCACTAGCTGAATCACAAGCCGAAGTCATAGGACTCCGAGTACGCCAAATGGTGTGCGAAAGACACCTACTTGACAATGGAACGTCAATTGGTTGAACTAAGAGTGCACCAGAGGGATGACCGTCGCCCGTAGTAGACGCTTTACCTTATTTCCTTATAACAAGAAACCGTGTTTTTTCTGTCTATGCCCGATGTGGTATTTTCCATGAAATTATCTTGTTCAGTACGAGCTTTAGTTAGGTCTTTATAATGTCAGGAACTATCTTCTGGGGATATGATGTGAGACCTTTAAAAGGCCGTTTTCCAAAACCCTTACATCGTGAATATCAAAGATATTGACAGCCGGCTAACTTCTGTGTCATTCTTCATTCAAGTACTTTTATCTTACCTTCATTCGAGTCTATCTGAAACATGCTTTAGTCAAGTCATTGGACTATGGTGATTTATTCAGGAGACACTTCCAAGTCTCCTTCAGTGGTTGGATCTTGTTATTCACCAACCCACGATACCTCAGCTCGAACGACAAACGTCTTGTGACCATTCTACGATCATACTTCCATTCCGTACTAGGACTGCATCATAGGGATGTAGGTCAAACTTTAGAGATCATACTCTTACTCTTTTCATGAACAATCTAAGTACATCAGGGTCAACCATAATCGCTTACAAATCTTTACTCTTTCATGTTACAGAATCATGGCGTCGTCCGGAAACAACCAGCCAAGCAACGAGACCTCTACTTTTCCGATGGACGCCGCCACCTTTCAAACGACAGTTACAGCTGCCGTAGTGGCGGCCGTAACCGCGGTCATGGCGCACCGTAGCGCTAACAGCACAGTCAATGCTGCTAATGGGAATAAAGTTTCCAATCGCAATATCCATCCAGGAAGTCATCCAACAGTAACATCCACAGGCTCGCAAAGCCAGAAAGCAGAGAACAAGAAAAGAAAATGTCAAGCCAAAGTGGAACGCAAACGGTTTCAGAAAATTGCCAGACAGCAGCCACAAACCTTTGCCATCCCAGTACCGGGCAGACCATATAAGGGAACACTCCCGAAGTGCGACCGGTGCAATTTCCACCACGAGGGAATGTGCCGCGTCTTGCAGTGCGTGAACTGCAACAAGAAAGGACACATCGCCCGTTTCTGTAAAGCTACCTTCACCACTAGGCCCAGCCTAAATTGCTATAACTGTGGTGAGTTTGGGCACTATAAAAGAGATTGCCCAAAGAAGGAAAACAAGGAAAGCACCCGTGTTCCCATAACTCCTACCCTACACTTCACTTCCTCCACTGATGTGAGTACTAGCCAGTCATGCCACCAATGCGGTGAGTTAGGGCACTTCAAGAAGGATTGCCCGATAACGCAGAACCCTGGCGCAGACGGGAAGATTCCCAGAATCACAGCTGCAGGAGAGCCTGCTCAGGAACCACGTTAATGTATTTAAGGCGTCTCGTTGTAACAGACTTATAAACTATCTAGAACTAGTGCAACTAGAGTCTTACCTTTTGCGAGATCCTGTCTGTATAGGAATGCTCGTGCTGCGTATACTTGTCTTTTGTAGTATATCTTATTCGCAGCAATAGTCTAGTGGTAAATCTAAAGTACTGTAACTCTGTTCATGGTTGCACAGTTGTGTTTTGTCTGTAATCGTCTATGTTTAATTCTAATGTCTTTAAAGTTTCTGTATGATTCCGACATTATCATACAATCAGATTCAATTTGATCGACGCGAAAACAGCTTCATGCGTACATCTCTTTCTTCTAGATCACTTTTTCAGCGAAGCCGTCTTATCAGAACGCCGAAGTGCTTATTCCAGGATTACCTCTTAGATAGTTTCTTTCCAAGGAAATCCTCGATGTACCACTCGTGCAGTACGTCAAGTGCAATCTAGGAAAATTCATACGGATGATCTATCACTAAGGAAGGTATACATAAGAGTGTTATATAATCAAGGTTCTACAGGTTTAGAATTAATGATTTCGCCTTAACTCTTTTCCTCCTTGGGATGTGAGGGTAAGGAAGAATCAGTTATTCGACTACCTTTTCAATCTTAATTATATACGCCTCGTATACACGAATTGGTGATCGTGAAGCCCTGTATGAATTCTCAAATGGACTTCAGGACGGAGAAACTGCCTAAGTATACGAGTAATCACATCGTCATAGACTTAGAACCCAGTACAACTCCCGAAAACAGATCACCCTATAGTTTAAACACCCACAGAGATACAAGAACAGCACGAGCAACTTGGCGAACCACACAGTAATAGAATTAGAAGACTAGGTTTCTCACCCTAGAGAACCCCGGTCAGATTCTTCCAGAGATCGATGTATCGCATCGTATGTGCCTCGGTTATCGAGGAATCCGTCAAGATTTTCATAGAAATCGTTATCTCTACCTCACATAGAAAAAAAAATGGTTGAGCAAACGTAAGGAAAGAATCTACTTCCAGGAATGGATCTGGAATCCGAATATCACCAGTTCGAGTGTTAGGGGAGGATGTCCGGAAGACTATCTCCTGAACCCGATACGGACACTTCGAGTTCGTAGTGATACCTTTCGGATAGGACCAATACGCCCATGGTTTTCATGAGTTCAATGAAGGGTTACGTCTTTCTTACTTGGATAAATTCGTCATTTTCCCCATGAGATGATTTACTTATCTACCCTCGTAGTAAGAAGAAAGCCCATGGTAACAATCCTACAGTGGAACTTTTAGCAAAGTTCTCTAGGCACGAGTTTTGAAATTGAAGAGTAAAATTTCTAGGACACACTGATAGTAATGTGTGAAATTTTGGGTACTCTTTCAATTTGACAAAACCGTTGAGCATTATCGACACCAGAGACGCCGACAGTTTTTCACCAGATTCTAGGTCTTACCGACCCACCGCATTAGTTCATTCGGAATTCCTCGCAAGCTACAGAAACTCGTACGAATTTGACCCAGCAAGGGGTGGCCTTTAACTGGGAAGTTACGTAAGAAAAGGAACCTTTGAGATTCCAAGTGAGTGACCAAGTTCTTTAGGATAACTCACTCTGGGAATGGCTTAATACGCTTCGTAAAGCGTGGAAATCTAAATCCAAGTTAGACAGGACCTCCGAGATTCTTATCAGAATCGGTCCTGTGCCTCTCACAAACAAGACCTACTCCGCGAACTCAGTAACATACTTTCTACTCTTCGCATCTCGATCGTGAAACCATACCTTTCCGTTAGGACTCTTGCAAGTCCACTCTTCGAGATCCTCAACTTCGTATTAGAACCGTAGTGACCCTCGACCGAGAGGTCAAGCGGACGAAGAAACGCCATCGCCAGTTAGTGAAGGTTCGTTGGAATGCCAACCGAGAACCCGTTATCACTTAGGTGCGTTAGAACCAATCGATTAGGAAGTTTCCTCCTCACGACTCGATTATTCGTGCATACTTCCTTGCTTAAATTCTAATTTCGGGACGAAATTCCCTTTAACGGGGGGATGATGTGACAACCCGATATTTCGAGACAATGTAATGTAAAACCAATCAAATTTAGGTCAAAATATAACTTTCCTAAAATCTTATTTGGGTTAATTAAAGTAGCAGGAACCGTATCAAGGTTTTCGTACATATAAAGAACCCTAAAATCCGAGTTATAATGAAGAAGTTATGACCAACCGAAGATTCTCGGAAAAACCGGCATCAGCGATTAATCGTAAAACGCGAAATTTCGATGCAATAGTTTTTTAGCCTTAAGTATCTAAATGGAAGTTATAGACAACCTCAATCTATGATCGTGCATAAAAAGAACGTCCAAATCTGACTTCGGATGTGAAAGTTATGAATTTTAGAAGAAATTCCTTAATCACGTCATTTTAATAAATAAATAATAAAAATAATTTCGGAATTTGCCAACGGAATCTAAACGAAAGTTGTAGATCATGGTCTCACCTTCGCGTGGATATAAAGAACGTCAAAAACGGAGTTCGTATGAGGGAGATATGAATTTTAGAAGTTTAATTAAAATAAATATAAATTTAATTGTAAATTCCTGGTATTATCCGAAGGGGAGTCATCGGATAGGTCCGAAGTACGCCCTGCGTACCTTCGTACGCCCCGCGTACTGAGATCAAGGGCTTCGGATCGTCCACGTCGCCAATATCCGAGGAATCCGACCCGTCCGACCCGTCCGAAGCTCCGACCCGTCCGACCCGCTGTCCCGTCCGACCCGCCGTCCCATCCGACCCGCGTACCCAGCAACCCGTCCCATCCGAACCGAGGCAGTCGAGGCTTCGGTCACGCATGACGTACGCGTACGCGCTGCGTACGAGCGTACGCCCCGCGTACGGAGGCGGTTCAGCCTTCCTATAAATAGGATGCGAGGCTTTCCGAAAAAGTTGCTCAATTCTCTCATTTCTCTCTCGATCTTGCCTCGTTTTCCATGCCCGTTATAACCCGAAGCTCTGGTCTTTTTACTCAAGTCCCGAGGGTCGATTTTACTCCCGAGATTCCCGAGAATCCCGAGGAAAATCCGTTTCCCGAGACGAAACTCTGCTCGGTTTTCCATCTCGCTATCTTCAAGCTTTCATGTGAGTTCATACCCCTTAAATAATGTTTTAAACTACTTTTAAATGCTTTATGGGGGGGATACAAGTATAATCATGCTACTTATTATGTCAATTGCATGTGATTAGTAAGTAGGAGTATATTACTTATTACATCAATCACATGTGATTAATATACAACATTCAAAAGATTTGGCTACTCATTAGCCGTTTTACCAAACAGTTTCCTTCAAATGATTTTTATAAACATTTTATATGTTTTAAACTCCTTATTACACTGTACCTCTTACTCTGTTTATCATATTTCAAACTTATTTGCAACTGTGTTTCAAACAAATGTTCCATATACTTATATTGTTTTATCAAACTTATGCCTTCAAAATTGTTTTATAGATTGACATCAAGTCGATCTTTCCTTAAACAAATATTTATGTTTCAAATGTTTTACCAAACTTATTTATGCTTTTATATTATAAATTGCATGCCTCTATATGTATAGTTATATAATAAATGTTTAAAAGACTTAGGAAGGCTATCCACCCTATTTCCTTTTCGCGCCTTGAGATGTGGTCTGGTGGGATATTGGATACTCGTCCGAAGGTCGTTTAAATATTAATTATATATCATGTGTACATATAAAGTCATAAAAGGTTCTTCTAGTTCATCCTATGCCCTTGGGTAGCAAGGGTATACATCCACGTCCATACGTACCACTTAGATTACTAGTAAGCTACCATTTGGGTAGTTCAAGAAGATACTAGAACTATTACTAGAACACGATATCATACAACGAGTCAGTTCATTCATGAGTCAATACTTTCTAGAACGTTGCTGTGCAATACATATACATCTATATTAGGACGAGAACATATACAATTATACTAGAACACTTACATGACAATACTTGCTAGACAAAGAGATCACACTTTACAGCTAGCACACGTAGAACATTTCAGTACACCATAAGTACAATTACGTGATCACACTTACATGAGTACGCTTTCATATACATAGGATAGACGTCATTAGGGGCTATAGCTCAGAACCGGTTTAGGATCTAACTATACTGATAAATCACACTACGATTGTGATTGTTATATCGAGTATACATGATCGCAGGTAATGTGGTGCTCACGGCTTGCATTCATGCAGGGGTCGTGTGTGGGTCCTAAAATCCCTCTGATAGGGGAGCGAAACAGTCTGGGATCTAGACATCACATTATACCTTATCCATCAAATAAGGCAAGTTGAGTATCGGTGTATTGATATATATACCTATATATATATCCAAATACTGTGGTACTTGGTAGGTTTACCCTAGATTTAAGGTAATTGGTACGGTTGTAGTTCTACACTACACCATAGTACCATTCCTTTCCCATTACATTCACTTCGCAAATTTTTCATAAGAAGCGCGGTAATGTAGATGCTATCTGTTGATAAATAGTAGCCCTTTTAGAGCTACGATTTAGTACTACGTTAATTTTTCCAGTACATATTTCAGTGATAACCTCACTTAAACATAAATATACAATCTATATTTTGAGTAATGATAGCTATACTTTGGAAAAATACATACTCTTACAAGAGTCACACACACAGAACAGTTAAGTCTCGGTAGAAGACTCTTTTTGTTACTAATAGGAATCATAGGGATTTCTAGGGATTTTCAAACATATACAGTTGAGCTACAAATATTTTCATACTTATACTCGTTTTCTTTCAAAGCAATGTCAAGTCTTAGAAATTATAAGTTTTTCACAAATTAAGACACATTAATACTTATGATCTCACCAGCTTTATAGCTGATACTCGCTTTCAAAATTACTTGTATCCTCAGGTCATCATAGACAGGTACCGATGCAAGGAAAACGGAAGATGGAGCTTATTCAAGACTTATCTTTCATTTTGATTTATGCTTTAGTGTTTATCAAAATTTATCAGAATACAATTGTATAATAATTATTTTATTAATGCAATGGATGATGTTGTTGCTTGTTTACTACTTTACATTGTTGTTGATATTATACATGACGTCCTCCGCCCCAGAACGTTTCCGCCGTTCTCGGTTTTGGGGTGTGACACGAAGTGTCCGTATCGAGTTCAGAAGATAGTCTTCCGGACATCCTTCCCTAACACTCGAACTGGTGATATTTGGATCTCCGATCCATTTCTGAAAGTAATTCTTTCCTTGCGTTTGCTCAACCATTTCATCTATGTGAGGCATAGATAACGATTTCTAATGAAAAATCTTGACGGAGTCTTCGATATCCGAGGCACATACGATGCAACCCGTCGATCTCTGGTAGAATAAGACTAGGGGCTCTCCAGGGTTAGAAGCCTAGTCTTCTTATTCTATCGCTGTGTAGTTCATTGAGTTGTCTGTACTGTTCTGGTATTTCCGTAGGTGTTTAGACTATAGTGCGATCTATTTACATGAGTCGTACTGGGTTCTAAGTTTGTTCACATGACGATGCGATTACTCGTAGGCTTAGGCAGTTCTCCGTCCTGAAGTTCATATTAGAATTCATACATGTTTTCACAATCACAATCTCGTGTATACGAGTCGTATATAATTAAGATTGAAAAGGTAGTCGAATAACTGATTTTTCTTTAAGCTCACAACCCATCGGGGAAAAAGAAGTTAAAGTGGAATCATCAATTCTAAACCTGTAGAACCTTGATTATATATCACTTTTATGTATACATTCCTCAGTGATAGATCAATCGTATAAATCCCTGGATTGAACTTGACGTACTACACGAGTGGTACTTCGGGGATTTCTTCGGAAAGAAAATAACTAAGAGGTACTCCTGGCATGAGTACTTCGGTGTCCTGATATGACGGCTTCGTTGGAAAAGTGATCTAGAAGATAGAGATGTATGTATGAAGCTATTTTTGTGAGGATCAAATTGCATTGAGTCGTATGATAATGTCGGAATCATACAGAAACTTAAAGACATTAGATTTGAACATAAAACATTTACAGGCAAAAACAACCGTGCAACCATGAACAGAGTTACAGTACTTTAGATTTACTACCAGACTATTGCTGCGAATAAGATATACTACAAAAGACAAGTATACGTAGCACGAGCATCCCTATAAAGACAGGATCTCGCAAAAGGTAACACTCTAGTTGCACCAGTTTTAAACATGTTTTTGATCATACAAAAATTGACGATTTGGAGGGAACCTATACTATATTAGGGTCCTTAACCGTCTCTTTCCATTCTGCGATCAAACTCCTCCGGATTCATCGTTGTCCTTCTCTGCTGGACAGTTCCTCTTGAAGTGTCCCATGACGCCACATAGATGGCATATCTAAGAGGTTTGGACATTAGTGGTTGATGTAATGTGTTGAATCTGGATCCTGCAGCAGCTGGTAGTGTGTCCATTCCTGTTGCACTTAAAACAGTGTAACGGACGGCAACTACCCAGATGATGAAAGCTACACTCATAGCATTTTGGTAGGTTTCCGGCATATTGCCTGGCTGGTATAGGGACAATTGGGACACCAGAAGGAATGGTAGTAGGAGGAGCAGATGTAGTAGCTATGAAGGTCGTTACCGGTGGTTGTTTCTTATTCGCCCCTCGAAGCGATTTGTCCTTCTTTTTGGCCCAAAACTTCCGTTTGTTACTCTTGGTCCTGGCACTCGGGGTATCGTGGTAGTTTGTTGCTCTTCGAGGTACTGGATTGTCACCTGGATTGGCATTGTTGTTAACAGCTCCGCTAACATTCGCATCGTTAGTGTGAAGGTGGGTCAGAATAGCTGACACGGCAGCCGAGACTGCAGCTTGAAAGGTAGCCGCATCAATCTGAAGGGTTGGTGCTTGGTTGATGGGTTGATCGTTTTTCTTTGGCGACATGATTCTGTTTCACGGAAAGAAAATGAATTTGTGAGCGAGCATGGTTGAACCTAGACTTAGTTTGACTGTTTATGAAAAGAATAGAAGTATGTTCTCGTGAGTTTGACCTACATCCCTATGATGCAGTCCTAGTACAGATTGAAGGTATGATTACGAAGGTTTGACCTACATCCCTATGATGCAGTCCTAGTACAGCATGGAAATGAGTTTGTAGAATGGTCTCAAGACGTTTGACGTTCAAGCTGAGGTATCGTGGGTTGGTGAATAACAAGATCCAACCCTTGAAAGAGACATGGAAATGTCTCCGGAGATAAATCACTATAGTCCAATGACTTGACTAAAGCATGTTTCAGATAGACTCCTATGAAAGTATGATAAGAGTACTTGAATGAAGAATGACACAAAAGTTAGCCGGCTGTCAATATCTTTGATATTCACGATGTAAAGATTCGGGAAAATGACCTTGTAAAGGTCTTACATCATATCCAGAGAAGATAGTTCTTGACAGCATAAAGACCTAACTAAAGTACTTACGGTACAAGATAATTTCATAGAAAATGCCACATCGGGCATAGACAGAAAAACACGATTCCTTTTTATAAGGAAAAATAAAATAACGCGTCTATTACCGGCAACGGTCATCCTTCTGGTGAACTCTCAGTTCATCCAGTTGACGTTCCACGTCAAGTAGGTGTCTTTCGTACACCCTCTGGCGTACTCGGAGCTCTATGACTTCGGCTCGTGATTCAGTCAGTGCTTGCAGCAGGGTTTCATGTTTTCTCTCTGATCTCTCGTGAGCATCCTCTAGACGAATGGTGCGGAGGGCATGCATTCTCGCCTTGGCGACAACTTCGGTAATCTGATGTAGGGTTGTCCTGCCTTGAATCTCATTTCGGCCCATTCTACGGACCAAGATTGGCAAGACTCTATCTGCTGAGCCCCCATTGTTCAAGTCGTAAAAGCTTCGGTCGCCATTAAATGGCATGGGCTGATCTTGTCCTTGGCTCCTCGTTTCCAAGCATTCCACTCACTCAGGGGTCGGGCCATGAAAAGCCAGACGAGGGTTAGGAATTGGAACGGGAGTTGTTCGGGGTAGGTTCTTAATCTCTGGTTCGAAGTTAGCATCATACGAAAAGTCTTTATCATGGTGATCATTCAAGGGGAAAAGGATGATCATTCTCTGGTTCTTCTCCAAACCAACCAGCTATGACTTCATTCGGAAGATACTGGTTGCCGAGGGGATGGAGTCCAGCTATGTTTTCTATGCAAGAATTGAGGGTAAGGGAAAAATTATTAGACGAATTATCTAGATAATTATTTCGAAAACCTTCATTAGTTACATCGCTATTTGTGAAGTGCATACCAGCTACGTGTAATCTAAACAGGATAGACCTTTGAATAAGTGACCTTAATTCCAAATTCACACAGAATAGGGGTAAGGCAAAATTTCCACAGATTCTAAGTCTATAACATCCTAATTACATATAGCCTTAGTGTATCCACTTAGCAACTATCAACTTAGTAATGAAGGTCCCGTTTTTAGTTCTCAAGTATAAAGTACTTATAGTGACACCAAATACTCCTATAGTTTTTTAAATTTTTAATGTTATGTTCTATTGTTCTCATTGTGGTAGGCTTGGTAAGATTTTAGCATTGTTGCAACCACACAATTAAACTTAGGCACATGCTAGTCAACCCTCGGATAATATAGGTGATCAGGCTATATCTTCCCAGTTTTGACCATATGTCTCTAAGCCCACTTGTGTTGCCCAACAATC
This sequence comes from Lactuca sativa, assembly GCF_002870075.4. Lineage (NCBI taxonomy): Eukaryota > Viridiplantae > Streptophyta > Magnoliopsida > Asterales > Asteraceae > Lactuca > Lactuca sativa. The sequence continues at coordinate 139,042,255 of NC_056628.2, read as the reverse complement.
GTAATTCTTTTGTACTGTCCTAGTGACACTGATTTTAGTATGAATGCAGGCACGTATACTTACTTAAATATTTTATTATTTAAAGTATAAATTCTTGGTCAGAGTGCTTTAATCCCTAATGGGTTTATAGTTTAGTATATCTTTTATGGGTTGATATACTTAATTCACTATAAATAATGCTCTGATACCAATCTGTCACACCCCAAAACCAAGAACGGCGGAAACGTTCTGGGGCGGAGGACGTCATGTACAGTATCACAACAATGTAAAGTAGTAAACAAGCAACAACATCATCCATTGCATTAATAATATAATTATTATACAAATGTGTTCTGTCAAATTTTGATAAACACTAAAGCATAAATCAAAATGAAAGATGAGTCTTCAACGAGCTCCATCTTCCTATTCCTTGCATCGGTACCTGTCTATGATGACCTGAGGATACAAGTAATTTTGAAAGTGAGTATCAGCTTTGAAGCTGGTGAGATCATAAGTATTTTAGTGTCTTAATTCGTAAGTAAGTATTTGTAAGTATAAATTTGTATGTACATGAATTGTAAGTATTGAAAATGTATGTAAAACAACTATAAACATTTGAAAAACCCTAGTAATCCCTATGATTCCTACTATTATAAAAAAAAAAGGGAGTCTTCTACCAAGACTCTACTGTTCTGTTTGTAGTCTTCTACCAAGACCCGACTGTGTTACTACGATTTTTATTATAAGAAATTGTATCCTTTGGTACTAGGATACTCAAATATAATTCACCTCATCGGTTATGTGAATGAGTCACAAAATAAAGGTAATAATATAACTAACCTAAGTATTACCCTTTGGTACTAGGGTAACTACAATGTTAACTTTAGACATCCGTAGATGTGCATTTACCTCTGTTGCTAACAGCTGGGTGTAGGAACAGTAATCCCTTAAAGTATACCTGTAATGGTATCAACCGTTAACATTCGTGGATGTGCTTTTACCTCTGTAGCTAATAGAGATTCTAGGAATGGTCAGTCCCGCAATGTATCCTTGGGTACTAGGATATTAAATCCAATCTATCTCGTCGATTATGTGATTGAATCACAAGGTAAAGATAAGAATGGGGGTTATATAACGTAATCTATATATAAAATGTACTAGAAATTTGTGTGAGTGTACTCATGTAAACGTAATCATGTAAATGTAGTCATATAAATGTACTCATGTAAATGTACTCATGTAAATGTACTCATGTAAATGTAATCATGTAAATGTACTCATGTAAATGTACTCATGTAGATGTACTCATGTAAATGTTCTGTGTGTGCTAGTTGTAACATGTGTTCTCTCTCTATCTAGCAAGTATTGACTCATGAATGAACTGACTCTTTGTATGATATCGTGTTCAAATAATAGTTCTAGTATCTTCCTAAACTACCCCTATGGTAGTTTACTAGTAATCTAACTAGTACGTATGAACATGGATGTATACCCTTGTTACCCAAGGGCATGGGATGAACTGGAAGGGCCTTTTATGACTATATATGTACACATGATATATAACTAATATTTAAACGACCTTCGGATGGGTACCCGATATCCCACCAGACCACATCCAAATCGAGAAAAAGGAAATAGGGTGGATAGCCTTCCTAAGTCTTTTAAACATTTCTTATATAACCATACATATAGAGGCATGCAATTTATAATATAAAATCATAAATAAGTTTTGTAAAACATTTGAACATAATTATTATCTTCAGAAAAGATCGACTTGATGTCAATCTATAAAACAGTTTGAAGGCATAGGTTTGATAAAACAGTTTAAGTATAAGGAAACATTTGTTTGAAACACAATTGTAAATAAGTTTGAAATGTGATATACAGAGTAAAATGTACAGTGTAATAAGGAGTTTTAAACACATATAGTGTTTATGAAAGACATTTGAAGGAAACTGTTTAGTAAAACGGCTAATGAGTAGCCAATCATTTGAATGTTGCTTATTAATCACATGTGATAGATATAATAACTAGCATATTTCTACTTGTATCCCCCCCCCCCCCATAAAACATTTAAAAATAGCTTAAAACATTATTTAAGGGGTATGAACTCACCTGTAGTGAGTGGTTCTGATGAAAATGTTGGATCAGTTGCTAAGTATCAACTGGTGGCTTGAGTACACACGCAAATCCTATTTAGCATATATTGACACATATATGAATATAATTAGTGTTATGAACAACTAATTAATGCATTGGGACCACATTAGGGACTAGAAAACACTTATATTGAAGTGTTACAACCATATATGATTGTATGAAGGGGTATAAGGCTTTACAAAGGAGTGTATGGCCAAAATACACACTATATGTGTGTGTGCGGCCAGGTGTGCGGCCAAGCGTGCTGCCAGCACATGTGTGCGGCCATGTGTGCTGCCAGATGGTGTGTGCTGCCATGTGTGTGGCCAGATGGTGTTCTTGGTGTTCTTGGTACCTTTTATGAAGATCTTCAAGGAGAATGGATGATACTTGAGAGGATTTCGAGTTCTATGCTTGAAGATGTGAAAGAAGTGCTCAAAAATGACTAAGTGTGGTATATATATAGGTGGAGTGTGCGGTTGGGAAGGGTGTGAGGCCGCAAACACATGTGTGTGTGGCCGCACACTCCATGTGTTGGAGTGTTTGGCCCGATTTTGATTCCTACACTTCGAGTTAACCCTTTTTAACACTCCTACCTTGATTATAACATGATTAGAACGCTCCAATAGACCCTAAATGGTACTACAAGATAGTAAAACGAGTCTATTGTTGATAGGAAAGGAAGAATGCAAGCTAGAAATTTTCGGGTTGTCACAATATGCTTCAGATATAGGATCGATTACATATGCCATAATATTTACTTACTCTAATTTTTCAAATGTACTGACCATTGAGAGGAAAAAAAGATTAGAATTTTTGTGTGACTAGAGTTGTTAACCAACTGTCAAGAACAATTTGAGGTTTACTGAAGATTGGTTGTTTGTGGACAGCTAGAAGTATGGTATTCTTTGGGAGGACCATAGTGACATGTTTTAGATTGAGATGATTCTTAGTCAAAATTGATGGTCATATTGGAATATGAAAATGTTTCCATAATGAGAGTTGATTATTAAGTCTACATGTGAATTGGAAACTTTAATGCAAGAGAAGTGTTCAAGGAGTGTACCTTGAATTTGAAACTTCATTATCATGGAATTATTTCTAGTAACAAATTTCTAATGGAACATTCTGTAATATCGTTGGCTCAGTCTCTATGACTTTGAAGCAATGCATGTTAAGTTGGAATTCCAATACATTTTAGATAGTGACAAGAATTTGGAATTGTCAAATGAGCATCATTGGAATAATGTCTAGTTGATCTGTTCAACAAGGAAGGACCATAGAGATGCATAGTATGCATGTTCATAACATGGCATCACTGATGTTATTAAATTCAAGTGGTTAGTTGATTGCTCGAAACATTATACAATAAATAAAGTCGTAATTATTATGGTAATTAATTAATAGAGATTATTTATATTCAATAGGTTTGAGACCACACTCACTAAAACTTTAGGAAGTAAGTAGTGAATTAAGACTGTCATGAGTTGGATTGTAGACTGTCTAAGGAGTTTAGACATAATAATTGTTTTGATATAATATGCATGAGTACTTAGAAAATTGAGATAGCTAATTGATATGTTAATTTATTACGTATTTAATAAATTAACATGAGATCAATTGTTATATAATTGATTTGTTAATTTATATGATTAATAAATTAATAAGAAATCAATTTAAATTAATTAATGATTAATCATAATTAATCTAGAATTAATTTAGGATTAATTGGAATTAATTAAAGGTGCAATGGGTGAATTTTAATTGTTTAATAGTTAAACAAAAGAAGAAATTCTAGAATCATCCAAGGGGTGGACGGTTTTGGGAGCCTCTTTAGGGTTTCGAGAAGTCTCCTAGATGCAGATAAGGAAAGGATTTCAATAGGGATTAAATATATTATTTAATTATTCAAATCTTGCTTTGTCCGTAAGTTACCTAAACTATAAATAGGACCCCTTGTAGCCTCAATTTCGTTCATGCTCTTCCCATAAGGCTTAGGAACGAAAATTATACCTCTTTTCTCTCTTTCTCCTCTTCATTCTTTGGTTTCTAGGTTTTTGGGTGTGATCCATTAAAGACACGAGATTTCTGGTGCTTGCTTTCCAAGGTTTTTTATAAGGAGGTTATAGTGATTTGTTTACTACAACAAATCAAAGTTATGTAACTGTAATTCATGTATTTGATTATACTATGTGTTCATTAGGGTTCGAATTATTTTGTTGTTCATAGCTTATTACATTCAAAGTGTTAAAGACATAGATCCTTTAGGTTGTGTGTGCCCTTAATTGTTAGATTAGGTGTCTAAGTCAATAACTAAATTAGTATAATCTTGAATTACTAGCAAAGTTCCTTTTGGGTTACCCTCATAACCAGAAATAGCTAGAAATGATATTAGGAGAAAGTGAGATAAATAATCAATTAATATATTTTATGATTAATATATTAATTTGAAATAGATAATTGATATGTTAATTTATTGTATAATTAAGAAATTAACATGAGATCAATTATTATACATATGATTTGTTAATTTATATGATTAATAAATTAATAAGAAATCAATTAGAATTAATTAATTGTTAATCAAAATTAATCTGGAATTAATTTGGGATTAAGTGGCATTAATTAAAGACAAAATAAGTGAATTGTAATTGCTCAATAGTTGAACAAAAGAATAAATTCTAGAATCATCCAAGGGGTGGACGGTTTTGGGAGCCTCCTTAGGGTTTCCAAAAGCCTCCTAGATACAAATAAAGAAAGGATTTGAACAGGGATTAAATCTATTATTTAATTATTGAAGTCTTGTTTTATCCCTAAGTTACGTAAACTATGAATAGGACCCCTTATAGCCTCAATTTTGTTCACGTTCTTCACATAAGGCATAGGAACGAAAAGTATACATCTCTTATCTCTCTCATCTTTATTCTAGGGTTTCTAGGTTTTGGATGTGAGCCATTAGAGGCACAAGATTTCTGGTGCTTGCTTTCCAAGGTTTTAAAGAAGGAGATTGAAGTGATTTGTTTACTACAACAAATCAAAGGTATGTAACCCTAATTATTCTATTTGATTATAATAGGATTCATTAGGGTTCAAGTTATTTTGTTGTTCATATCATGTTACATTTAAAGTGTTAAGACATAGATCTTTTAGATTACATGTGCCCTTAAATGTTTAGTGAAATTCCACAAGCACATTGTGATTCTAGTCTATAAAACCCATCAGTAGTATCAAAGCCTTGGTATGTCTAAGATTGTTTTTACATAGGATGAATTTGAACAAAACATTTTTTTCTATCAAAATGTTCTCACGACGTGAGATTTAATGCTCACAATGTGAGCACAGTAAATTCATAATTTTCAGATTTTCTTGCCTAATTTGATATATATGGTTGTTATTTAGTAATTATCCCTTATAATATCTGCCAAAACTGAATTTTTCTTATATTAGATAATTAAATAAAACCTAAAATGTTAGAAGATAATCTTAGACTAGATAATGATTGATTAATATTATCCTTAAGGATCTTATTATTAACTTAATTAAATGATTAATTAAAAGATAATTAATAAATCCATAAATTGGTTTAAATTTAATTAAATTAAGAAGTTTAATTTATAAAAGATTAACCCTTGTATTTTTAAACGTTTTAAAATACACATTATTATTATTATTATTATTATTATTATTATTATTATTATTATATAGGTTTAATATATTATATGTATAAGAAAAGTTGGTCAAATCGCTAGCACGCCTCATTCACGAAGTCATGCTATAAGGGGAGTATAAGGAAGCGGTCTATAAAATGACCGCCACTGGGTATCCGTTCTTACCCACCGATCTCTTGTATGGTGGAGGGTCGTTAGCCGAATGTATTTGATAGGACACAATCTTATTAATAAGAATAATGATATAAAGTAACTAAACATTCCTTTATAAAATCCCACTCATAGTTACTTTAGGAAAAATGTGAAAAGTATGATAATCCATGAAAAACACACATCATGTTTTATATTTCGTTAATGGAGCGTGTGTGGTTAACCGGCACATTAATAGGAGCTATAAAGATATATGATGGGCATCTTGAAAATTATCATTGTTGATGGAGCATGTGTGGTAACCGACACATCAATGTGAGATGATAAATGACATAAAGGTTGTCAAGTGAGTTTACATGGTTATTCACATATCGTTTGTGATCCTTGGCATCCTAGTTACAAAAGCGAGAGCATAAACTGAGATTAAACATGCCACTAATAAGATTCAATGAATCTCGAAAGATCTAGGAGTTTCATAAGATTGAAATTGGTAAAAGCCTTACCTACCTAAAATAGATTTGAATTTGATTACATCGAAAATATGGATCCTAGCCTTAATTTAAATTTGGGTTAATAATTAAGGATTGAAATCAACTAACTTGAATTCTCTCCATTCTCACTTTTAGATGTTTTATGAAGATAAAAATGGTCTTTCTCATTCTTATGGAGATGCTTCTCCTCGTCTTCAATAGATGGTCTTCCAATTTCAAGTCAATGTGAAATTGTTTTCTCTTCCTTAGGAAATGATGGAAGTGAATATCATCTATCTTCAAATCTTCCACCTCTTCCTCTAGTGACTTTCCCAACATCATGTTTTCCTTAAGATAAAAGATACGAAACTACTTGAAGATTATTGGCTTATAAACATCAAGATGGAAATTTTATATGTGCACGTATTTTGAAAAAGGAAATCGTACATTAAAAAGTTGGATAAGAATGGGTGTCATTTTTGCCAAGGAGGCAATCCATTGAATTGATTATTCTTTTGATTCTAAAGTCATATGACCAATTTATTTAGAACTTTTATATGAGAATATCGACATGACCTTAGTTGATTTGACCCAAATGTTGATTGTTGTTGAAGCAGAAATGCTTAAGAGCACATTTAAAGCAGAGATGCGTATTGGGTCTAATTCCAAGGTTTCCATGGACATTAACAATGGTGATAATGGTGGTCCAGAAAGATTTATCTTCCCAATGGAAAGGGGTCATCCAAGATCAAACTCTTTGATCATATGGTAAAGAGAAAAGCTAGTTATGGGATCATTCTATATGTTAACCCCAAAGAGTCCATTTGTTTCTATTGCCAATTGAAGGGACATTGGTTGCAAAGCTGCCCAAAGTACCTAAATTATCTCAGAGATGGTAAAGTCAATTTGAATAACTCTACTTCAGGTATATCCATTATCTAACTCCACTGTTTATAAGTTCCTATTCATAAAGTCTTAATGCATGATGTGATGATCATATTCTAATGGTATTAAAGAGGCTAAGAGAAAGAAGGAAGCTTGAACAAGGTGAGCTAAATCTAATAATGAGAAATGGTCTTCGGTCACATGGCTCGATTATTAGAATTCAGAGCTACTACTTAGGAGTTAGGATAATTTAAATGATTTCTATTAGTCTTAGAAGATGTCTTGAAACATAGTTTTTCATTTTATGCGTTGTTAGGACAACTTCCAACTTTTCGTTTGTTTTCAATAAAAGTGAAATATTGGTTCATTTGGTTGCCTTAGTTTATATTTCCTTACAAATGAAATTTATGAAAATGCTGGTTACATTTCTAATAATAGTAATATTAATTGTGAATTTTATTCTTATGATATCGCGTATGGTATTGTCATAATTGACCAAGTGAAAAGAAATATCATCACCAATTGGAAAGATACTTGGTGTTGTACAATTCACATTGCATAGTGTATGAGAATCTTGTTCATTGGAAAATTATAACTAATTCATTGTTCACATGTTTATGTGAGTCAAGTGAAGGACTAATGGATCTAGTACATGTTGATATGGACTACTCGGATCCACCACAAACGCCGATAATTCTATTCACCATGATTTACTGATGTTTCAGTAAATATGGTTGTGGTTATAAGATTAAGCATAATTCTAATAATTTGAAAAGATTCAAAGGGTAGCAGAACGAATAGAAAATTTGATCACTTATCTTAGGACCAATGTATGATCGGATTAGAGTTCGGCAGTTGCTGTGGAAATGATTTGATAATATCATTATCATATTTTTGGGAACAAATTCTGCAATATTATTCATCAAAGAGGATACTATGACTTTAAATAAGCATAAACAAATCGTTCTTTTTTGGACGTGAAATTGGGGATGTCATAGTTGGTATCAAAGCATTAGTTTAAGCGAACTAGGAGTAAGGATTTATTTCTAGACTTAAACTTAGAATGTTAAGCGATGATTGTGAGGAGTGTGTCTATTATATTTTATGCAATACACCTGAATTGACACAAGCACTAGCTTAATTTAGGATTAGATGCCTAATTTGCTTATTGTGCTAAATTAAGATGCCTTGAGATGCATTAGGTAGCCTATATAAATTCATTTAAGGTCTGTTGCTGACCTAGAGTTAGGAAATTTTATGTGTTCAAGTTTCTAAACGTTTGATTACGGTATTAAAACTGACATATAACTTTTCGGAGTAATAAGGAGGAATATGCGTCTAAACCTTATCTATCTTAAATATCTTGTCTCGAACAACTCTTGTGGTATACAGAACGTCATGATAAGGACTCGTACCGTACTGAGCAAATGGAGGAAATAAGAAGCTGATGATAGTGAACGATACCTATCATAAGATATCGTAAGAGAAGTATCTTGTCTTTAGAATGTGTCTAATAAATAATACGTCTAATGCGGGAGAATTTCACTTTCGATTAGCAGAAATAAAGAACTTTTGGTATAATGTCTGAAGTTATCCCATCATCTGACATTTCCACCACTAACCAAGTTGAAGCAGAATTACTGTTGAAGATACGTATGGAAGAAGTCTTAGTAGAATCTAGAGAAATTTTTATGATTGTTTGGACACATTCATATGTGTTAAATTGTTTTTGTGATAATAACTTACTGGACTACGAGACAATACTTGAGATGAATATAAGTAGGTGTGAAAGGTAGTATATGCCTATACTACCGGAAGCATATGACTCATACTTGGATCAAGGAAAGTCACAAGATTACTAAGTCTCTAAGTAATCTAGCTATTTTGTTCATTTCCATCATTACCTTTGTTTCGGTAATGACTACGAAAATAAATATTTTGACCTTAGTATTCATATTAAATCGAGTCCGACTAATCTACGAAGTAAGTTCGACGTAACGTTCGATTTTATTTAAAAGAACGAAGGAAAGATAAATCGAAGCGGTCAGTAGAGGTATCGTTTTTGCCGTTAAGATCAAGCAGCATGTAGCTAGAAGTGCTAAATGGTAGAATGTGATTAAATTGCATTAGAACATGAAGAGATATATCTTTCATGCAAACTTTATGAGTCTCGGTAATTTAGGAATCTTGTGATATGAAGCATTTGGTTTATGGTTTGCGATTTCCAAACTTTATGTATTTTGCTTTGTTCTTTAGGTTGGCTTATAAGTATATCTATACTAAATAGCAAAGTCAAAGGATTTTGCTATTTAGTAACTTTGGTATATGACTTTTATGGTTTGACAAGTTTAATCATCCCAAGTCGTCCTTAACTTTTGTGGTTTTGCAACTTAAATCTTTTTAAGTATCTATTGCTATCAAAAGCCTTGTTGTTTTTTTTTTTTTGCTTGATTTGGTTCCTCCGTATAAATTTATAACTTTAAGGTGTTACAACATAAATTTAAAATTTCAATTTGTTAACTCTTTTTAAAAAAAAAAAAATTGTTTTCTGTGTACATATGTCAATATAAATTTTAGTTTATCTATATTTGGATGTAATTTTTTTATACGTTTCCTACTAATTTTTACATTGATACTAAAACTAAAACTTACCTTATAAAAATCCTTAGTCATCGAGTCAATCGTATTTTGTTTTATAGCAAAAAGTCGGTGCATTTTGCTTTACATGGTTTTGATCCCCAATTTTTGTAGGATGACAATTAAAGTCCTCCTAAGTTTCTATACATAACTTTAGTTCACGATTTTTATGATTTGACAACTTACACCCCACTCCCGAGTTGTAGCAAAGAAAAGAAGAGAAGAGAAAAAAAAAAAAGTAAGGAGAGAAAAGAAGAGAAAAGAAAGGAAAAAAAAATTGTCATTTGTGCTCCCGAGTTGGAGAGAAATGAAAGTAAAGTTAAACATTTTGTTCTTTCTTTTCAAATCCTCCCAAATCGGGAGGAAAGGTATGAGGGAAAGTTTTCCTTCCATTTCCTTTCGCTTCCTTCCTTAAATGAAACACGGGAGCAGTATTCTCTCTTGCTTTCCTCTCGTTTCCTTCCATTTTCTTTCTTTTCTCTCTTCAAGTGGAACTCGGGAGCGGGGTGTTAAACTCTCCTAGGTTTTTATAGCTACCAAAAAATTTCATAAATCAAAATTCTAGTACCTTGTACGCGTCCGTTATAAATACTCCTATGATTCCCCAACTCATAATCTAATGATTTTATATTTCCGATTTTCCTTCCTTCTGTGCTATTCTTCTCTCTCTAGCAAACAGCAAAAATGTGCGGCGGAGCTGTCATCTCCGACATCGATCCGTTCGTAAAACGAAGCCGGAAAGTAAACGCCAATGATCTCTGGAACGAGCTCGACACCTACAATCGCTTCGCCTGGAATATAAAGCCACCGTCTCCAGTTCGTAATCGTACCACCATGAACGACTACACTCCAAACTCCAACCAAGGTGATGTTAAGTACAACGATCCGCAGCCTTCTCCCAATCTATTTTCTTCTTTGATTGTTGAAGATTTGATGGTTCTATTTATTGCTAATGAAAATATGATGTAATCATAGATAAACATGTTAGATCCTGTGCTTTTTTTGCTTAATATTGTGGAAAAATCGGGTAGATTTAGAGGTTTTTAGTCTGATTTTGAGGTTTATTTTTCAGGCACTACGAAACAAACTGAGAAACCGATGGAGAAAAAGAGTAAACCTCGGAAGAATCTCTACAGAGGTATTCGCCGGCGACAATGGGGAAAATGGGCTGCTGAAATCCGGGACCCTCAACAAGGCGTTCGAGTATGGCTCGGGACATACAACACACCTGAAGAAGCTGCTAAAGCTTACGACGAAGCTGCCAGGCGAATCCGAGGCAATAAGGCCAAGCTGAACTTCCCTCCGCCATATACGCCGCCACCCGCCAAGAAGCTCTGTGTCGAAACCACCGACTCCAATCTTTCAATCAATTATGAACCACCTTCGCCGTACGAGTTCAAGGCCACCACTGAGTCAACTCAGCCAATGGCGCATGGTCAAATGCTCCCGCCGCCGTTGGATTACGGTGGTCTCCACCGCCATCCGGCTGTAGATGAACACGAATTCAAAGAACAAATCTTGAACTTGGAGACTTTCTTGGGTCTCGAGCACGAGTCGACTCAGTTTGATGAGTCAGGTGATCTTTGGGCATTGGATGACTTCCCGGCTGTTTGAGCTCAAATATTGCAATGAAATTAATCGTTAATCATGGGGCAAATAATGTATAAAAAACCCTTTATATTTTTGACGTTTTTTATGGAAGTTATATAATATTAAAACTCTATAACATCTTTATTAATTACAAAAACTGAAGGAAGATAAATTATACCTGTTGACCTCTTACAGGTTCATTCAATGATAAAATACATTCAATCATATAATGTTATACTTATTTATAATCAATGATTTACATATGGAATGTATTTTTAATAATTAGATTATAGTTTTTGTTTATTTGGTATTTAAAATACGAGAGAACTTAAATATCCTTTTATCTTTCTTTTTTAATGTTTCTTCCATTTAAAATATTGATATATAATTAATAATATTTTAAGATATTTATATATATTTTTTTATATGGTTAGAAAGATAAACAGAAAAAAAAAATTAAAAGAATATTTATTGATAATTTCTCTAAAAGAGAACAAATTTAAACTAATATGGCTAACGATTCCTCCCAAAATAAGCTAAAATATTCCCTTTTTATGTAATAGATATTCGGTTGGGGAAATTTTAGAAGTTGGAAATATGATAACAATGGCCGTTTATGTCATCTGGTTTTTTTTATAGAAAGTGAAGTTTTGGTCCGTGCCATAAGCTTTTTAGCTGTTGGGTTAAATAAAAAAGGTTAAATAAAAAGTTTTAAATTTAAAAGCTACTTCAAATATCCTTTAACAAAAAAAAATTATTTAGAGTTTAACAAATTGATTTAAATATATTTAAAAATAAAAAAACAATATTCATACTTTTGGTAATTATTTTATACTATTAAATAAATATATTTTAACAATTATATTGTCTTCTATTTAAGCAAAATATATCTTATAGACTTATACAATTAAATATAAATATAGTTTAATAAATATGATATCTTTATTTGAAGTAATATTTTTGATGGATTTTATAATTTATTAGTCTTTACCTAATAAAATAATAAATATTTAATATATAAATTTATAAACCAAAATTAATATCATACAATAATATTATTTCTTTAAGTGTAATTGAGTAATTACTAAATAATAGAAAATATGATCAATAATGTTATAAAACAATAACATAAAAGAAAATATTTTTTTAATATAAATAATGCATTAATGAATGACAAATTACCACTTTCTAATTATACGGATTACAAATAAAATTCTCTCTAATAAATAAAGAACTTTTTGCCACATGTCATTTTTTCTTTTATTTAGACACATGACATTTTATAGAATTTTTGAATTTTATATTTTTCACTTGTCATTTTATTGTATTTTTTTATTTTATTAAATTAAAATTCTACATTTAATATGTATGCTAATATATATAAGGTATTTATTAGAAACGGTTTATATATTTAATGTATTCAATACATTAAAACCTCATTAATTTTAATAATCCAAACTTTTTCTCATTTTTCTTATAAATTCAAACTTTTTAAATTGTTAAAATTTCATATTTATTTTTTTTTTTAAATAAACTCATGTAATACATAAGGTCTCACACCTAATTAATTATAAAAGTATTGAGTTTGTTATAATTTAGTCATGAAACTCTTCTAAGCCAGGCTAAATGTTTACTAATTTTTTTAATATATTTTTAAACAACAGATTTAATTTATTCTAAAGTTACTCCTAATTCTACGTATATCACAAACTGAGCTCTCAATCACACACGCATAAAAAAAAAATAATAGTAAAAAATAAAAAACCTAATAACGATTGGACAAAAGTCTTTTCCTTAGACTTATCTCTCATACATCAAAACAAACATCGCCCTCAAGTAACAGCACCATCACCAAACATAAATACCTTATCATCTCTTATTGTTAGTAAAATCAAATACGCAAATTAAGTAACTCATGCATATAAAACAAAACACAAATAAGTTACCTATAAAAATATTATTACGCAAAAAAAATACCCATTGCAAGTGATGTCCAGCCTAGCTGGATTGATGCATCGGATTTGATATCCATGTGAGTTTGAGATCAGAAGTTCAAATTCATTGAACTTGTTAAAATTTATCCCTTGCAATTATGTCCATATGTGAGAAGTTTTCTCTAGAAATCCTCTTAAGGGCCGAGTTTGCCCTGTAAACAAGCTCGAACTTGAAATCACCACTGAAATATTGTGGTAAGGTTTTTGTTAAATCATTGGTTATTTCCAAAAAAAATACCCATACACAAACTATATGCAGAAAATTATTGCTCTACATCAATTTTCTAGCAATTGATAAGAATAATTATTCTGCCATCTAATACTTCATCATCATATCATATAAAAAAAAATCCAGGTTAAGTTTGAGTGTCGATTGAGAAAGAGACGGTGAGGTTAGAGGGTTTATAATAATAATAATAATAATAATAATAATAATAATAAAATTTAAAAAAAAAAATCCATGTGTACGCCATGCTAGCGCCACATGGATGAAGCTCAATCGGAATTGCCTATGTGGCATGTCATGCAAACTATTTACCTGTTTAACTTGATATAAAAGATGATAGTGGCTAACATGTGTATAAATTTAAGGTCTAATTTATCATCCTTTGATATTGAAATGGTTGAAATGGTGATGAAGCCAAAATTTCAATGTCATGCAGACTATTTATCTGTTTAACTTTAAGAAATGTTCGTTTGGTCCGTTTATATTTATATACCTAGTGGTAATTTAAAATTTGGAAAATATTAATTTATTATTAAATATTATTATAAAAAAAACTTTGGGATAAAAAATATGATAAATAAATATGGTATGTGGCAACACTAGCTTTGGAAGTGGAAAATTGTAACTTTTATTTATATAAAGTGTTTGATAAAAAGTTGTTAACTTTTAAAATGTAAAATTAGTTAAAATTAAAAACATTTGAAGTACCTTTTGAATTCAAAGTTTTTTTTTTTAAAATAAAAGTTAAAAGCTCATTCTACTAAACGAATATTCTATTGAGTTTTTTCTTAAAAGATAATACCTAAAAGTTTTCAACAATTTTGTGTCAAACACGTCTACTTTAGGCTATATTTGACATAATAATTACTTTAGGCTATATTTGATATAATAATTGAAAACCTAGTTGGTAACTGAAAAATTAGTTGATAATTAAATAAATAGCTTATTTACATGATAAAAAAATAACTTTTCTTAAAAATTAGCTAAAATTATAAAATACAATGTAAGACTATATACATAAAAAAAAAAAAAAAAAAAAAAAAAAAAAGTACGTATAATATTTTTTTGATACGCAATAAATATCATTCACAAACCAATTTTGTTGATGAGACATCAATTATGGGTGGCATAATATCTCCCTAACCACGTAGAGTCATATAAACCAATGAACAACATAAGAAGCCAACGATGATTGAACCTACCATTCGACCATTTTTTTTAAGTTGTATTATACAATATTTTCCATCTAACTAATGAAGAAATTTAAGAAATTGAATAAATAGAAATTCCCCACATTCCTAAAAGGGAATAACATAAAGCAATGTATTGTTTTTCTCGCGGGGTTTTTGTCTTTTACACAAGACAAGTAGACAACAAACCATTCCATAGAAATTTTGAATTGAAGATTAGTTAATTAAGTACCAAATTGATAGAATATGGATTGTGATCGTTGAAACTAACTCAAGTTGAATATTTTATAAGAAAATAACAAATTACTGTACAATAAAAAGATGATTGATTCATGAATCTACTAACAACGTGGTTCACAATTCATTGTTTTAATTATTGATCTCGTTATTAGATTATTGCGATACTCTTGATAAAGTGATTATTTAGTAATTTGTAATGTTTTCACAAATATACCAACTCTTTGGTCTGTATGTAATTCTAGTGATCTATTCTATTTGGATTGCAAAATTTTAGAAATGATGTGATTTTTGATTGGGTCGTTTTTTAATCGCATATTTGGTTGTTTAATAGAAAGTCTAAAATATCAATTGGATTGATTAGTTGTAAAATTTGATTCATTTGATTTTGCTTTTATAGTTTTAGATAGCATTTACAATTACTTTCCCATCCAAAAAATAAATTTTAATCATATTTTCTTGATATTTTTACATATTAAAGGACAAAGATAATCACAAAAGATAACGGGGCTTTTTAATAAAATGATTATTTTTTATATTATTAGAGATGAGAGAAGACTAACCCGAAACAAAATAAGGATTTTGTGTAAGAGTTTTCATCTCGTTTAACCAAACAGTTGATACGACACAAAAGATAAACAAGTAAAGTTAATGTTGAAAATTTCAACACCTAAATAACCCGTTTATTTATATTCAAGTATTTTTGTTTAGATAAACTGGACATGCCCAAATTCAAAACCGGACATAAAAAAATAGGTTTATGTCGAATCGATTCGTAATGCGAAAACGATTTAGCCTCATATATCAAAACTTCATTTTAAGTTTTCTGTTTATCTCATAGACTCTATAGTCTCACTTGTTAATTCTCACATCCTCATGACTGATCAGTGCAAAATTCTAAACTTCCAAAATATGATATTCACAATTCACTTTGCATTAAAAAAATGTTTTGTTGTAAAAATGATTTTTTAAGATCCTAACAAAAAATAATAAAAATAAAAAGATTAGATAAAAGTTGCAACAGAAAGAGAAAGAGATGAACACGACGGGGGAGGTGATTGATTTCCTACCATTTAGAGCTCCAGGTATTCAGATCCTATGGTGATGGTAGAGGCTGCAAATTTCTTTCATGGCGTCCAGGTTTCTTTCAAGTTTAAAGTAACAAGAAGATGTGGGAAAGAGATACAAACACGAGAGAGAGAGAGAGAGAGAGAGAGAGAGAGAGAGAGAGAGAGAGAGAGAGAGAGAGAGAGAGAGAGAGAGAGAGAGAGAGAGAGGTTGTATTTTTTTCTGTTATAAAAATTATAAAAGTAAAATAAAAAAGGATAATTTTCTTTTTTATTTTTCTTTTAATCAGAAAAAATCTTTAAATAATAAAAAAAGTGAAAAAGAAAAAAAGCAAGGGCAAATTCGTTATTATGGAAAAGTTCATAGCAAATTGGACCAAACTCACAACAAAATAAAATGTTTGGACCTCTGGTGCTAGTCCAAACTTTTTTTGGACCAAAATGACAATTTTTAGCAAACCATAAGAACCATTTGTGCAGTTTAGTCTAAGAATTCCAAAACTTGTGATGTTTAGGTTTCAAATTATCTACATAAAATCAGATAGAGAACACATAAATCAACTTTTTATTAAAAAACTAACATCAAATTAAGAAGTGAGGAACAATAGTGAAATCTTACAATTTACACAAATTAGAAATCAGATTAACAAGAATCGTAGGAAACCAAAATATTAGTGAGGCTGACTGAAATCAAATTAACACAAATGCAATAACACGAATACAAGATCGATTTTTTGAAGGAAGTATGAAATCAAATTATCATAATCATTGTATCAAGAAAGATTAAAATCATAAGGTTGCATGAAAATAATCAGAATTGATTTGTTTGTTACCATTGAAAAAATCGGTGAGAGACCCGATGCGATTATTATTCAAGAATAATCGCATGTCACTTCGTCTTGCATGTTGATTTTGTTTTGGCTTAATTTTCTTTTTTTTTTTCCTCTCAACCATTATACACAATATAACAATATTTTTTTTGTGTACTAACATAATAAAGTATATAAAAATGAAAACCTACAAAATTAGAGGCCACAAGCGATCGCTTAAGTTGCCCCACCTATTGGCAGGACCCTGAATATGAGCAATTTCTCTGTTTTTTGGTAGACACCGGATAAAAGCAATTTAATAACAAAACGATTTAAGGAGTAGGCTCATTATGAATATATGGTCATTTATGCAATGGTCTTCACTAATTTGATTTAAGTGCACGTATATCAAAAATTATTTAATAAAGATATTATTTAAGATTGACAAAATTGCAAAAAATAGTCCCTATGGTGTGCAAAATTTTGAGGTTTTAGTCCAAACCTTGAGTTTTTTTAGATTTATGGTCCTTTTAGAGTGGTTTGTATGTGAAATTGGTCCCCGGACTTAACTTTCGTCAACTTGATGTTGTTAACCCTCTCATGTGCCTCTCGCATGAGGGTATGTTTGTCTTTTTACTTCTAATGAACCATTTTTGCATTGAAAAAAATATATCCCTCTTTTTCTTAAAAAAAAATGAATACCTATTTATTTATTTTAATAATTAAAAAAATAAAAAATCTCTCTCTCTCCATTTTAGATCCAAACTCGATTTCATATTTGAAAAATGATTTCATGTTCTGGGGAATGGAGAAATGGGCACACAACATAATCACCATCATCTTTCCCGTATCATCACCCTCCTCTATTGTTTTCATGTATCATCACCCTCCTCTATTGTTAAATCCATCTTTAATTTTAGAAACCCCAACTCCAATTTACCCCACCCCCAACATAATCACCATCATTTGTACCTCCAGTCCGTCGGTGAGAAGCACTATGGTCCAGTGGTCGCTAAAGATCTTGATCTAAATCTGGAAGATGGTGGTTTCATCTGAAAGCAGAGCAACACCTGAGAAGCTAAAAGGTTTTATTAGTCGGGGTTCACATCAGACACAACAAGGCAAAAATGGGTTTGGAAGGAAACGACTGCGACAACGATGGTGGAAGGAAAGGGTGTTTGTTCGTCGGTGTTCACATTGGAAACAACAAGGCGACTGTGGTGTTGAAAGGGAAAGGTTGTGGCGACGACGACGCTGGAAGGAAATAGTATGATGTTCTGGTGGTTGATGGTACTTATCTAGGGCTTGATAGTGTATGAAAATAATTTGGTGAGAAATGTGATGGTCGATTGGTCGTTGGGTGTCCTATCATAGCTCTAATTTCCAGCTACCTAATGGCTTCCGACAGTGAATGTGGTATCTGATGGTGGTTCAAACGAATGAGAGAGAGAGAGAGAGAGGGGGAAATAAATATACGACTTTCAGTTTTAGTCTAATATGCAGCGACCTCAAAATCTATTTAATTTTTTGATTTACAGCTTGCATCTTGCAATGACACATTGTGAAGATCATCGCCTCCTTCCCAGATTTGTTTACCAAGGGGTTTTTAGATGGTAACTCAAGAATTGGAACCCTAAATTTGAATCTAAACTGAAATGTGTGTGTTCTCATTTCTGGAAATCAATTTGTTTGTGAGTGTTCAACCCTATAAATTGATTTGTATGTGGGTGTTCTTGAATGGCATGTGTGGTATGAATTGATTGATGATAGTTCGGTCTTGTGTACCAGAAGAACATTAGGGTTCTACTTTGGTGGATGCTATTAGATTTGGTGGATATCGTAGAGAGAGAGAGAGAGAGATTTTTATTTTTTAATTATTAAAATAAATAAATACGCATTAAATTTTTTTAAAGGAATATATTTTTTCAGTGCAAAAATGGTCCCTACCTTAGAAGTGAAAAGACAAATCTACCCTCATGTGAGAGGCACATGAGGGGGTTAACAGCAACAAGTTAACGGAAATTAAGTCCGGAAACCAATTCCACATACAAACCACTTCAAAAGAACCATAAATCCAAAAAACTCGGGGTTTGAACTAAAATCCCAAAAATTTGTATACCATGGGACCATTTTTGTAATTTTGTCTTTAAGATTTATACTTTATAGTTAATTAGTATCATAAACAATCACATATTTTCTTTACGGAACAAATCAAACATTCCACCTTTCTATAACAAAAAAAAAGTATAAATGTTACTAATAAAATACTTAATCAAATTATTTATTTGATAAAACATTATAAACTGTGTCAAATAGAAAATATATAAGTACGAATATTGTCTTGTTAAGTGATATTGAGTCGACGGTTGATTTGTTGCATTTTTATGTGTTACAAAGAAAACCCTTCATACTAGTGATTATTTCTTGTTGGGCGTTATGGAATTTTCATAATGCCTCGTTCCTGAGTTTAACAAAAGAAAAGAAGAGAAGGGAAAAGAAAGTCACGAGAGAAAAAAAGAGAAAGGAAAGGAAAACAATTTTTTTTTTTTTGTTCCCGAGTTTGAGAGAAGTGGAAGGAAAATGAATCATTTTGTTTTTTCTTTTCAAATCCTCCAAAATCGAAAGGAAAGTTAGAAGGGAAAGTGATCCTCTCATTTCCCTCCAATTCTCTCCTTTAATAAACTCGGGAACACCAATTTCTTTTATTTTCTTCTCATTTTCATCAATTTCCTTTCCTTTCTTTCCTTAAGTTGAACTCGAGAACATTTTTTTTTTTTTTTTGGATTTTCAATAGGCATACTAAGAATTCTTTGAACCGGATTGATTGGTTGAAAAATCTAACTCTTATTTATATGATTTTATAGGTTTTCTTTTGTTAGCTCCTTACTTGTATTTATAAATATATATATATATTTTTTGTTGTTTAAAAGAAATGGAGAATCCAAAGTTTGACTTAATTGAATTACAATAACGAAACTTAGATGCAATTAAAAGTAGATGCAATGAATCCTTAACCTCTTATTCCAATTTGTCCCCACCTTTCGCAACAATACCCCTTGAAAATCAGATGCATCGTCTTAATCAACCTTTGTGGGTAACAAATTGACAATCCTTTTGACACACACCTCCAAAATCGTTAATTGATTTGGAATGTATTAAAGTAGAATATTATTTTGGTTCTGATGGATTCGCTAAAATGATCATATTTAGAACCTATTTATATTTCAAAGACCACTTTTTTTCTTTTTCATTGCCCTTCTCTTGTTTTACCTACTTCGTACAATGTACACAACGTGAATAACAAATATGTATATGGTCTCGCGAATTACTCGAACATCATTATTTTACCAACAACCATAATTGTACACCCACGAATGATGTTTGCTAAGTTAATATGTTCCCATGAATTTAATATCTATAAGATGGTACGTATGCATAACAATTTGATTATCAATTTGCTATATATCTGTAAAAGAAGTTTTAAGTTCAAGTGTTGTTCATAAATTATCTCCTTCGATGGCCTCAAAAGGGAAAGGATTTGCAAGGTTCATTGGTATAAACTTATTTTATTGTGAACACAAAGAGTGATATTGTTCCGATCTTAACACATCCAATGACATTGTTCCGATAGTGTTCGGATCATCCGGATGAACCATGTTCACCTTGGAAGCCCGATTATATTTTCGCAAATATGAAGGACGTTGAAGAAGACCACAAAATGGACTCAGAAAGAGTAAGGTAAGTAATGCATATGTAGAAGCTCTATTAAGATTTAAGAGAGATGGAAATGATTAAATAGGTTATTATACACTACAAGAATAACCGGCAATAGCAGCGACGCCTTTAGCGGCGACAAAAAACAAACGCGTTTTTTGTCGCCGCTAAAAGTCCCCGTCACCGCTAAAGGGTTATTTTGGCAACCCGCGTCATTTCAGTCACATCCGTCGATTTAAGAGATGATCTTACGACTAAGATGACATAAGAAATCCCGCGTTGTTTTCCCTTCGGTGTGTCGCCGCTAAAGCGTGTGCGTCGCCGCTAAAGACTTATTTTGGCGATCCGTGTCATTTCAATGCCATCCGTCGATTTAAGAGATGATCCAACGACGTAGAAAACCCCACATTGTTTTCCCTCCCATGTGTCGCCGCCAATGAGTACGCGTCGCCGCTAAAGGCGTCGCCGTTAAAAGCCGCCGACAATAAAACTCCTCTCTGCTCCATTTTTCTATGTTCTCATTCTTCTATGTACTCACCATTGCCGTAGACCTCATCGGAATTTCATAAAAAACTTCGCAATTTCATCTATTTTTGCTCCATTTTTCTCCTTTTCCTTTTCACTTCTCCTTACTAAATTTCTAGCATTGATGTGTATTTATAAGTATATTTTGTGTTTGTAGATATGGATGTGTATTTCTATGTGCATTTGTATGCATATGTGTATTTTGAATGTATTTTATGTATGTATATGTGTTTTTGTATGTGCGATCCTATGTATATATGTATTTTTATGTATATGTATGTGTATTATGTATGTATATGTATTTTCAAATGTATATATGAATTGTGTATGTGTATTATGTATGTGTATGTGTATTTGTATGAATAGAAATACATACTAATAGCAGTGACGTTTTTAGTGGCGACGGAGAGCATTAGCGGCGACACAACTTTAGCGGCGACGAATGGAGCATCAGCGGCGACCAATGGAGCATCAACGATGAGCCAACAATGGTTACCATTTAGCAGCGACATGTTGGACCTTTAGTGGCAACGCCTGTCGCCGATAATACTCTTATTTCTTTTAGTGTTAATACTAATTACTAAGAAAGAAATCAAACTTGTGGAAAATGAATTGATTGTGTTCATAAGGAGGTTCATGAACTTATGGCATAATGGGGTTATCTTGAAAATGTTAATCAACTTAGATAATGTTTTATTGAATACCAAAAAACAACGTATTTGTTATAATTTCGAACATGGGACGAAAATATAGTTAGTTGTTAAATAATGTAATATTTAGTGTAATTTTTAAATGACTTTCTTTCCTATATAACCAAAAAAAAATGTATATACATCATTGATTCATTGTTCACGACGTGCTCAGATAATCATAGTCATTCAATTGATATAATCTCATCTGGCATTTACATAATATTTCTCATCTGATTCTATTGTCATTATTTTACCACCACTTAATGCATCTAACCACATACAAACAAAGACACCGTAATTGCAACTGTTACCTTGTGGTAGACAGTCGAGAAATCAAACATGCAACTGAATGTTGTTTGGCTCTCATCCACTCTTTACCCAATAATCTAGGGATTTTACATAATCATTGAAATAGATATGTAAGTTTTCATTCATTTTCTCCTTACGATCGACCTTCTAAAATCATGTTAATAAATATTCAAAGTCCATGACTTCATGTCTAATGCACCAGTCACTCAATGACTATTGTTATAGCTAAAGGGAAGCAATACACGTGCGTCGTACAATGATATGAACGTTGTTTAGTTGTGAAGCTTGATCTTCCATTTGACCATATTGACGACGCTACTCGTTCTTAACAATGACATTTTGCTCCCGAAACAACGAGAATGAGTTAAGGGGCATCATCCCTAAGGTTATTGCTTCTAGGACAACCACATCAAAATGGTTATTAGAATAGAAGCACTGAATATTGAGTTGAAATATTTGGATCCTATTTTGGATAATGTGAAATTATATATATATATATATATATATATATATATATATATATATATATATATAATATTAAACACGGTCTAATTTGGTTTTGTAAGGCTAAACGGTATCGAGTTTGGAAGGCTACGAGTGGGGCTGAGGTGACAAGGTCACCTACGCGTGAACACCGCCCTAGGTGCGCGTAGCTGCCTTGTGGCGTGGTGCGTATCACGGACGAAGACAGCCAATGAAAGGGAGAGAGAGTGTAATGTTTCTTTTTTTGACCGTTCGCATATTAAACAAAAAAAATTAAATTTAAATTTAAATTTAAATAACAACATCTTTTACCTATATATATAATAAACTTTCACCTACACTTTCACACTTACACTTCCAAATCAAAAAAATACTCTTACTTTCTTTCACTTTTCTTCAAAAAAATGGATCCCAACCAAAATACTCCACCCACTCCAAACACCCTAAACACCCCAAACACTCTTAGTGATTATCAAGCTTATATGCAATTGTTGAATTCTCCAATCCAACAACAACCTTTATTCACTAACCTTCCCTACAAACCAAAATTCTTCCAACAACAACGACCACAACAACAATTCACTCAACCTCAATTCACCCCCCAATTCCAAGGTTTCCAACAACAAGTTTATCCACAATTCCAAACTCAATCATCTCAAGTCCCATTATCTCAATCCCAAACTGTGAACCTCGACAACGACGATGTACTTGTCCAAGAAACACCACAATCATCTCGAAGAAGGCAACCAAAAGGAAAAAGGAAAAAGAAAGCAATAGCTTGGAACGAAGAAGAGGAAGAAGCTTTAGCAAAAGCTTGGATTTTCATATCCACTGATTCGAGAAGAGGCAATGCGCAATCTGGAGAAAGTTTTTTGGAATCGTGTTTTGGATCACTTTCACGCGCTACTTGGAAGGAAAACGGATCGGTCGTACGACGCGGTCAACGGAAAATGGCGTGATCTTTGCGCGATTTGTACAAAGTTTAATGGCATATTTGAAAATCTAAAAAATATGCATAAAAGTGGTTCGAACGATTTCAACATTTTATCAACCGCGTGCTACCAATTCAAAGTGACCAACAACGGTAAACCATTTGGTCACCAAAAAGCATGGGAAGTTTGCCGTCAAGGTCCAAAATGGGTCTTTAATCCGGAGAAATCGCATTCGGACTCGACCACCGGCTCCAACAAAAAAGCAAGAACTTCTAAACCAGACATGGGTTTTTGGTTAGACCTCAATGATGACGTTGATGTTGCCGAGGGAGAGGGTCTACCTAAAGTCCAACTCCGTCGACCACTGGGAAAGGACAAAGCAAAACGGGCGGCGTCTTCAAGCAGGAAAGCAACTGCAACTAGCGACGACGGGATTGTGGAATTTGTAGATAAAACTTTAAGTTTTTTAGAAAGAAAATACGAATCCATGGAGGAATCTCGTCGCCAAAAATTTGCTCTTACCGATCTTCAAATCATAAACTCAAAGCCCCTACCGGATCTCGACCCCGAAAATCTCGCGACATTTCTCAAAATCCAACAACGTGTCCATGCTAAGTATGAGTAGATTCTAATATTTATGTTTTAGTTGTTATGTTGTGTGTTTTTTTAAAGTAATTTAGGATAAATAAGTAATATAAGATTTTTTTTGTTGTTTTAAATATTTTAGGATTTGATCTTGTGTGTTTTAAAATTAATGAAATGTGTTTTAATTTAATGTTTTTAATTTGTGTTTTATTTGAATTATTTTATTTAATTTACTCTAATATTGAAAAATAAAAAATAAATAAAAAATGATGTAGAGTGGTAACCATTTCCAAGGGTTAGTGAGTTGGTAGTGAAGGTAATGTGGCGCTGATGTGACGTCACTTTTTGAGTAGGTTGGATGTGATCATACCCCTTAATCTAAGGGTATCATCATCCTTGTCCACAATATTATATTTTGGGATTTTGTTTCCCCATCCATATCCTCAATCAGCGTGGGGATTCTCTAGTCAACTCAAGTTCGAGCATCCATTCCCCCTATGACCTTTTGGACATTTTCGCTTATAATATCATATAATATTATTAATTTATGAAATGCATAAATAGAAAAAATATTTAATGATAAAAGATCTTTTAAACATTTGATATAGATATAAAATACTAAATATACAATATAAATAATCAACAATAAATATTGGATATTCACATTATTAAACATATTTATGTTGGGAATTTTAGAGTTATCAACATATTTTGATGTAATTATTGTTAATAATGAGATAAACCAAGGTTACAAAAAACGCCCGATGTTAGCTAGTCAGTGGACTGGGGTCAATGGATTAATCGGCAAGGCGGAGATTAATCGAGGGATTAATCGGGTACCATTAATTGCTAATTTGTTGAATTTAAAAAAAAAAATATGATTAATATCATATCAAAGTTCGTAAATACCACTAATATGATAACAAAATAGGTTAATATGATTAATACTATACTAATCATGCCTCAAATAATTTCCATTGAAATAAAACTTCTTCAAAATGTTAAAATTTCATCGTTTTATAATGTTTTACTCATTATGTATGCAAGGATTAATCGCTATGCGCCCTCTAATCGGTCGAGTAGCGCCTAGGGATTAATTGGAGATTAATCGGGACCTAGTCGGGATTTTTACCACAATGAGATAAACTAAGCTCCATTTACTAACCGAGATATGAGGTGCGAGATGCACACTCGGAGTGATAAATGTGAAGTCGAGAATACGGGGGTCCGACGGCAGCGCCCCTGGATGAGGGGTTCCAAAGGTTACGCCTTTGGCAGGGTCCAAGGGGTACAGCCCCTGATGGTGGTTCTAGAAAAAGGTTGAGTCTTAATAACCAACGTTTTTGGTGTCAAAAAGGATGCAACTTCCGTTTAACTACTTTCCCTCTAGTATAAGAAGATTTCCTGGTTTCAAAAAAATGGTTGAAACTTATATACACGAAAATCACACATTGATTTGTTCTATCTCTCAAGACCACAAAAACAACGGTATTTGTGTTTCTGATTTAGAAGTGGCATGACTTCTAAATTGAAATTCATTTAATTATCCCAAATCTAATTTCATGATCATAGTCACCAGGAACGTCAAATTGTCTTCTGTAACGACCCAAATTTGACCAAGATTTTTTTCATTTTAATTAATCAATCATTTTTGCATAGATCATAAAGCCCCAATCTTAATTGTTTTCAAATCCGCATTCATTACAATTTATTTAAAAAGAAAACATCAGAGAGTCCTCCAATTCATATCAGTGAAAGAGAGATAGAGTGCATGCCACGTCATCACGCCTTGCCCTTGCTCTTGGGCTCCGAAGTACCTGAAACAAATTCACAAACAATAAGCCGAAAAGCTTAGTGAGTTCCCCAGAGCATACCACACACAATCACATACTCATAACCCATTAACAATTAAGCTACAAACACATCATATAAGCTATGCATTCATAAAACCTGAGGGAATGCCATGGGCTACCCTACATGGTCTTACATCCAATGTCATGGGCTACCCCACATGGTCTTTACCTAGGGATGTCATGAGCTACCCCACATGGTCTTACACCCAATGCCTCGTGCTCCCCCGGGGTCTTCCATGCAGAATACACAATCACATAGCATATCAACACACATAATAACTAGCACATATACCATAATCACATAATGGGCCGGCCTTGGTGCCTTAGACCCATAGGTATGGTGAGAAGACTCACCGTTGTCCGCTGAAATACAAAAGCTGCTCTCCTAACAGTCTGAAACCTCCCGTGCTGAAATATAACAATAAATTAATGCCAGGACCTTACTTAGTCAAAAGAAACCCAAACTCCAACCCCTTCATGAGCCCCAATTATCCCTTCCTTACTAATGGGCCCAAAGTATAAGTTCAATATCATTAATGGGCCTCTTGGCCCATTAAAACCCAATCGATATATCCCCAAGGCCCAACAAATAAAATGGCCCACAATTTACATAATACAATCCAAGTCCAATAACCAAGTGAGGCCCAATAGTCCAAAAGCCCAAAACAGGTCCAAGCCCGTCTGCGAAACGTACGCTCAGCGTACCACCCTGGTACGCGCAGCGTACTGGGGCTCGGGGACTTATGCACGGCGTATGTAGATCTACACCCAGCGTACTAACGGATTAAGCACTTTTTCCATTAAGTGCTTAATGCTCGATTCTTTCACGTCCAGAAGTCAGATCTAGGCCTATTAAGATGACCCAAGGCATAAAGTTGGCAACTCTATGCCTTTGCATGTATCAAATGGTCCCAACACCCCCATAAAGACCATTTTGAAGCTCTTAACCCATGCATGAGGTCAAAACTCTCACCAAGACTCCATTTTTATGGGGGAAAAGGATTAAGGGACCTCAGATCTGTCATCTTCTTCCTCTGTAGTTGCTTAACTCACAAGAAAAGTGTCCAAGATCAACAAAATGACAAGATTAGAAACCCTAGCAAGATCTAGTGATTAAAATGAAAAGGTATAAGCTTTATACCTCCAGAAGCTCCTCAAGGTCGACAATAATCGGATTCTTGAAGCCAAGTGACACTCCAAGCTTCCTTGGCAACTTTTTCTTCTTGGATGAACACTAAAAGAACCACCAATGCACTCTTAAAGCTCAAGCTACACTCACAAATGATATTAGGGTTTTCAAAGACGTTTGAAGGTGAAGGAAGTTGTTAAACGTGAGGTTAAGGTCATACCTGTTTTTGGGTGTTACAACTCTCCCACACTTAAACTAGACTTCGTCCTCGAAGTCCGTAGCTGCGAACAAATCGGGGTAATGCTCCCGCATCTCCTCATCGGGCTCCCAAGTCCAATCAGAACCCTTTCGATGCTGCCATGTCACCTTTACCAATTTCACCTCCTTATTCCGAAGACCCTTCGTCTTCCAGTCTAAAATGGCGACCGGCCTCTCCACGTAGTTTAGGCTCCCATCCACCTGAATATCGTCCAAGGAAATGACTGCAAACTCGTCAGCAACACACTTCCAAAGTTGAGACACATGGAAGGTGTTGTCTGACTAAGCTCCTCTGGTAGCTCTAAATGATACGCCACCTTGCCCACTCGGGCAGAGATCCTGAACGGGCCTATAAACCGAGGCCCTAACTTGCCTCTCTTTCGAAACCTGATAATCCCTTTCCAGGGTGACACCTTCAGCAATACAAAGTCCCCCACCTAGAACTCAAGGGCTGATCACCGCCGATCAGCATAACTCTTCTAGCAGCTCTATGCGACTCGCAACCGGTCGCGCACCTGCTAAATCAATCCGGTAGTCTTGAGCACTACCTCAGTACTCCCCATGACCCGATGCCCAACCTCATCCCAACACACCGGGGTCCTGCACCTCCGCCCATATAACATCTCGAATGGAGCCCGTTCGATGCTAGCATGATAGCTGTTATTGTACGAAAACTCTGCCAGCGGGAGGTACGTATCCCAACTCCCTCCAAAATCCAGTACGCATGCCCGAAGCATTTCCTCTAGCGTCTGGATCGTCCTCTCACTCTGATCGTCTGCCTAAGGGTGGTACGCCGTGCTGAAATGTAGCTGAGTACCTAGTTCCTTGTGGAACTTCTTCCAAAATCTAGATGTAAACCGAACATCCCTATCAGAAACCACCGACACTGGCACCCCGTGCCTAGCCACCACCTCTCGAACATAAATATCCGCTAGCTTTTCTGCGGATATACTCTCGGAAATCGAAATGAAGTGGGCACTCTTCGTCAATCTATCCACGATAACCCATACGGCATCCACGCCCCTTGCCGTCCTCGGAAACTTTGTAATGAACTCCATAGTGATCTCTTCCTATTTCTACATGGGAATGGGTAACGGCTGAACCTTGCCATGAGGCCGCTGATGTTCAGCCTTGACCTTCCTGCAGGTTAAGCACCGCTCCACAAACCAGGCGATCTCCCGATTCATGCAGGGCCACCAGTAACTCAGCCTTAAGTCCGTATACATTTTCGTAGCCTCTAAGTGTATAGAGAACTTGGACTTTTACGCCTCCTCTAATATCCGCTGCCTCACTCCCCCAGTCATTGGTACCCATACTCGGCCACACTGCGTTAAAAGGCCGCGACTATCCTTAACAAACAAAGGATATTACCCCCGAATCCACTCTATCTTCCAATTCTCCTTCTTCACCCCCTCAACCTGAGCCTCCCTAATCATATCTAACAAAGGAGAAATCACAGTCAACCTCATACAAATGTCCCCAATCGGGGACCTCGTTGCCTTGCGGCTCAATGCATCGGCAACCCCATTGGCCTTCCCTGGATGGTATAGGATCTCGCAATCGTAATCCTTCAGCACATCCAACCATCTCATCTGTCGCATATTGAGGTTCTGCTGATCCATCAAATACTTTAAA
The DNA here is from genome assembly GCF_002870075.4 of Lactuca sativa. Classification (NCBI taxonomy): domain Eukaryota; kingdom Viridiplantae; phylum Streptophyta; class Magnoliopsida; order Asterales; family Asteraceae; genus Lactuca; species Lactuca sativa. The sequence continues at coordinate 139,013,099 of NC_056628.2, read as the reverse complement.
CTCTCGTGATCGGTATAAATAGTGAACCGAACTCCATATAAGTAGTGCCTCCAGATCTTGAGGGCAAACACCACCGCCCCCAGTTCCAGATCGTACGTGGGGTAATTCGCCTCGTGAGGCTTCAACTGTCTCGAAGCATAAGCAATCACATGCCCCTTCTGCATTAATACCGCACCTAATCTTGAAATCAATGTGTCACAATACACCACCAAGTCGTCCAACCCCTTCGGTAGCACTAGAATTGTAGCCTCGCATAACCTCCATCTCAGGGTCTCAAAAGCCATCTGCTGATCTTTACCCCACCGAAAAGTCACATTCTTCTTGGTCAGACGGGTTAAAGGCACATCAATCTTGGAGAAATCCTGGATAAATCTCCGGTAGTAGCTCGCTAAACCCAAGAAGCTATGAATCTCTGATGCATTCCTCGACACTTCCCACCGCATCACAGCCTCCACTTTGGTTGGATCAACCGAAATACCCTCCTGATTGATGACATGCCCCAAAAACTGCACTTCTCTCAGCCACAATTCACATTTGGAGAACTTTGCATAAAGTTTCTCCACCCTCAGGGTCTCCAGCACCTCCCTCAAGTGCTACTCATGCTGCTCCTTGGTCTTAGAATAGACCAGAATTCACATTTGGATTTTTGCGTATTTATGTATTTTTTTAGTTTTCTTATATAGATGTTTATGTATTATGTATTTATATGAAATTTCCTAATAAGAAATTTTGCGTAATTATCTATTTTTTTTGTGTGTTTTTATGTGTTTTTTTGTGTGTTTTTATGTATTATGTATTTATATAAGTACATAATACATAATACACAAAAAAAACACATAAAAACACACAAAAAATATGTAAAATACTTAAAAACAAATACATATAAATACGTAAAACAATATGTTTATACATTTAAAATACATAAATACACAAAAACAATTATATAAAAAACTTTAAAAAAATACATAAATAAGTAATACATAAAAAATATGTAAGATACTTAAAAATAGATATAAATATGTTTATACATTTAAAATACATAAACATCTATATATAGAAAGCTTTAAAAAAATACATAAATACATATAAATACATAATACATAAAAAATAACACATAAAAATATATAAACATATATGTAAAATGGTTTAAAATACATATAAATAATTTAAAAAAATACGTTTATATATTTAAAATACATAAAAATACGTGTATATATATATATATATATATATATATAATTTAAAAAATACACAAATAAATAAAAATAGATATAGATATGTAAAAAATATGTTTATACATTGTATAAAAATTTGATGAAATCTACAAAAAAGTCTCATTATTTTTGGAAAATTAACAATTGTGTCCCATGACCCGCTGAACAGGTCAAAAAAGGACTAAAGTGAATAAATTAGCCGGTTTTTTGAGTTTTTTTTATTCAAAAAGTGAAAAAGTCGGGATTTTTTTTGTTAAAAAAAATAAAATTTAGGACTTCATTAAAAAATTTCCCAAAATATTGGGACTTTTCTGGAGATATCTCATACTTTTTAAGTTATCAACTTATTGACTTTTGCAACTACAATTGTTAATCAAAACATTTTTTAAGAGATAATGACTTAAAAGGTTAATATATTTTTTGTTTTGTACACATTTGGTCACTAAGTTTTTTTCGTCTACATTTACCCATTTAACTTGTTAAACTGTACACATTAAGTCCTTGTGATCGGCTATTCCAGGTTAGCCGGTAAAATGACTTAATAAAGTAATATATTTCTCACTTTAGATACATTTAGTCCTTAATAATTTTTTTTTTGCAAAATAAGTTATTTTTGTTTTTGTACTCATTCAGTACTTATGAATGATTTCTTAAGGTTTTTCTCATGGCATCTTACGTGGGACAATCATTAATGATGTGTTTGGGGCTTTTGATGTTTTATGTCCATTGTTAATGATCTCGACTACTTGGTTGCTTAGGTCATGTGTTCTGAACGTCATAACTTCTTCATACAATCTCATATTTTAACGATCTTTATATCAATGCATTCATATTTTAGTTTACTACAACTTTCGTTTATATTACTCCCGTTAAAAAGTAATATATTTTTACTTACAATCTTTATATCCATACGTTTTTTATTACTGCATGTATGGATGTTTTTTTTATAAAATCGTAAGTAAAAATATATTACATTTTAACGAAAGTTGTAGTAGACTAAAAAAAACGAACACATGGATATAAAGATCGTTAAAATATGATATCGTATGAAAAAGTTACGACATTCAGAACACAAGACCTAAGACAAACCACAAGACCTACGCAACCAAACAGTCGATATCGCGATAGACATAAACATCAACAACTCGAAACACCTCATCAATGATTGTCCCACGTAAGATGTCGTAATAAAAAACTTAAATGAATCATTAATAAGTATTGAATGAGTACAAAAATAAAAAGGACTTATTTTGAAACAAAAAAAATATTAAGGACTAAATATGCACAAAAATAATAAGGACTAAACATGTACAAAATGATAAATATATTACCCTATTAAATCATTTTTCCTGACTAACCTAGAGTAATCGATCATAATGACTGAATGTGTATTGTTTAACAAGTTCAAGGGATAAATATGGACGAAAAAAACTCAGTGACTAAATATGTACAAATTAAAAAATATATTACCCTTTTAAGTCATTATCCCTTTTTTTTAAAAAAAAACTTTTTTACCATCTTCATAAATCAATAAGTATTTTTGAGTAAAAGTCTTTTTTTTAACTTCAAAAGGAAATCTCAAACTTGCTGAAATTGAGAAAAGGAAAAGATTCAAGCGCAAACAAAATCAAAACACTGAAGAGCAATCTTTGGTCTTTCAAGAATTAATCTCTACATCTTATAAAGAAAGGTTTAATTCAAATTATATCTCCATACTTAATAAAACACTCCTAAAAACTGCCACGTGTTGCGATTATACACTACTACCTTGCCACATGTCAATCTTCTGGCATTTTACTCACTGATTTTCCCGCCCAATTGTTAATTATTGTATTTGATCATCATACCCTATAAATCCGAAAAATCAGGCCATAAAATCAGACGATGATGTCTACCCACGTTACTTCCTCTCCTTAAATCAAAATCAAAATTTAAACCCTTCCCAAAATTATGTATTTAATTTGAATTCCATAATAATGAAATTTTTTTGAAAGTAGAAACTATCAAACTCAAATTTATGACCTTTAAAAGACTCCATTTTTTCCCATGAATATCTCCCCTTTTCTGATTACAGTTTCCATGAATATCCTCCAATTTACGAACTAGTTTATGTCTAATTGAATGATTGAATGATTTCAAACTTTAACTTCATATTTAAATTTTCAATTCGAGGAGAATGGCGACACATATGCATCTAGTTTGAGGAGAAGAGCAAGTCATTTGATTACAGGAAGTTGAAAACATCATCAATATATAGATGCAGGTAATAACACTTGATAATGTTGTCATTGATTTTTTCCAGCTAAATTAACTTTTTTTTATAGTTATTCAAGAAGTAGAACGTTTTAGTTCGACTGCTGCCTCTTTTATTTCTTTTTTCTTCTTTCTGATGTCACACATTTTTTATCCATTAGGCTTACTTGAATGTATTCCAACCTAAAAACTGCAACATTGATGAATTGTTGTGCGACTTCAGAGATTGAGAAGTGCCCGAATAAAGCCTTGTATCTTTTTCCTGCCAAGTGTTTGCTAGAATGCTTGAATGAAATATCAAATATGTATGGTGGGTAGTGGTTGTTTTTTTCTTTGGTTCTAGTATTATTTTAAAATATTTTATTGTCATATTCTTTGATTCACTTTCATTTTGACTATTTTCGATTACCATTGTTATAAAAGGTGATTTTTCAAAAGGTGAACTATTTTATTTTCGTTGTAAACTAATTTGATTTTGTCAATGCGAAATTGTAGGTCTCCTGGATCAAAAATATGTTAAGAAGAAATGAAAGACTTTGTGAGCATATTTTCTTGGAATCTAGAATTCATGAACTTATTTGCTTGGATTCTTGAAGCCTTGAAGGTACATTTATATCCTTCAAGTGATATTTTTTTTTTCGAATAAGGTATGTATTTAACCTTTTTATTTATCTAGGATTTTATAGGTGGGTGTTCTAGCTTGCTTAAACTATGACATGAAATTGGGATTAGGATTATTTGATGAAAAAGAATTATGCTAACTTGAATACTTAAGTAAGTAATGCTAGAAATGTTGGAAATTGGTCAGATGTAATTAAGTATTTCTATATAATTACAAAGAAAATACAACTTGAAAGTATGTTACCATTATGTGAAATGCAAAGAAGGTTGGAATGGAATCACTAATTCCATATTTGAACAAAATGAAAATAAATACAAAATTTTAGTTAAATAAATCCAACAACCCATGTTTGAGGCTGTATAACTCAATTTTAATTTAGTAAGGTAGGTGATTCTTTGCTTTAAATTGTCGCCAAAACAACAAATAAAGCATTGCAAAAAAAATCAAGACAAAATTGCAAGAATGGTCCCTATGGTATGTCAAAACTAGTAACTCTGGTCCAAAATGGGTTTGCCTTGCAAGGATGGTCCAATAATTTCGTTTTGTTGCGAGTTTAGTCCAATTTTCTATGAACTTTTTTATAATGATGAATTTGCCCCTTATTATTTTATTTTCCATTTTTCTTTTATTAAAACAATTAAAAATAAAACAAAAATAAAGTTTCTCTCTCTCTCTCTCTCTCTCTCTCTCTCTCTCTCTCTCCAGATGAACACACAAAAAATGATCAAAAATTTAGCATACAAGAACACATAAAAAAATATGAATTTCCTAAATCCTAAACTTGTAACCATGAAAGAGATTGAGTTCAGTGGTTTAGAATGGAACCCCAAATATACACAAATCCAAATACACACACAAAGATACAAAGATCTGCATATTTGGGATGCGAGGCAGAGTATAAATCGTCATCTAAACATGTGAATTCTCTTCTTCTCCGTCTTCAAGATCTGTTGAATCGTCCATCGTGTCTTGATAGCTTATTTTATTTCCTTATTTTTATTAGTTTATTTTAGATTTTTAGATTTTTTTTATCATTAATGCATTGTATTTTATTTATTTTTCTTTAGGGTGCTTTTTATGTTGCATGAGGAATTTTGCAGGGTTTTGGAGCTTGTTGCGGTTGCGGGTTGATTGGAGACGGGTTTAGTGGGCTCCCAAGGCATTATTGGGCTTGGCGGAATCAAAGAAGAAGAATTGGGCTTTTAAAGTTGATGGCTTGGATTATTTGGGCTTGTGAAGATGGATCATAAATTTCTAATTTTGGGCTTGGAGCATCCATTTGGTTGCTAAATGATGATTGGTGGATTCAAACTACATGGACAAGGGGGGGGGGACCAAATGAATCTTTGGTAGTGGAAGGGTGGAGTGGTGGAATGAAGGACCAATAGCATTACAACAACATTTGCGCAAGTGGAATTTTCGTCGCGTGGGTACCCGCGCAACTGCCTAGTTTGGGCATTTTGGTCATTTGGCTTGCTATAACCTTGGGGGATCAGATCTAGAGGCTCATTCACGATTTTCCACCATTGGAGACCTGCAAGAGGCGATTTTGGGAGCTAGAAACCATTTCCTTTCATCTTTCCAAATCTTAGGTAGTTTCTTTATGCAATTAGATTATTGTTCTTGTTACTTTGTTGCCATGAGTGGCTAATACCCTTATTTGGTTGACTTTGGCTGAAAACCAATGAATGATTGTGGGTTTTGAAGGATTTATGTTGATTATCAATTTATTCCATGTTTATGATTATAGTTTACAATTCTTATGCTTATTTGATGCTTTGATCATGAACTTAGTATTTGATTGAGCAATGGTTGATTTGTTTCATTGATTTTGCATTGGATCATTGAATTTATCTAGAACAAAGGCTTTATGATGGTAGAAATCATCTCTATCTTATGAATCATAGCTCCTTTATGGATGTGTAAGCATTTGACATCCTCTAAGAATTGGGGATTCCTTCATTCTTAAGCTAAGCTATCAATTGCGCGCTATAGCGGTGCTATAGCGGCGCTATAGCGTTTTGCGGAGGTCAGGAACCGCTATTTTCAACTTAGCGTTTTCATTTCGCGGTACCGCTATTAGCGGCGCTATTCACCGCTATTTACCGCTATTTCAATAACCGCTATAGCGGCGCTACGGGCGCTATTCCATTTTCGTTCACATTTTGGGTCATTTGGTTACTTTGTCAATGAAAAACTAGTTTTAATGATCTCACTACACTTTCATTTTAAAATGCCCAAACAACTAACATAACTAAAAGCATTCAAAGCAACTACGTCTACCGACAACTCTCTTTCTCATCTCTTTCTGTACTCACGACAACTTGAACTGCTATGGTTGGACTCCATTAATGCTTTTTGTAAATCAAACCACACCTATGAAGCTACGACTTGGGACTTAACTCTTTATATCAACCATGACCTACTAATACGATATTGAACACGAACAATACAATTAAGCTCTATTTAACACTTTGACACTACCTAGTTTCCATATTACCATAATAGAATATTATGTTATGTTTTTATATGATTTTTTTAGGTTTATGATATTAATTCTATATAGACTTATAGTATTAATACTCAAATATATATATAACTTTTATATAAATATAATATAAAATTATAAATTATACGTAATATTAAAAAACCGCTGTATCACCGCTATACCACCGCGATAACCGCGATTTCAAATAGCGGCATGTGACCGCTATTGAAATTTTGACCGCGATAACTGCATAGTTCTTAAGGCTAATTGATTTGTTGGGATTAATTGCTTCAATTGACCCTTGATCTTAATTAAGAAGGTGTGTTGTGGGCTTCCCCAACCTCCATACTACCTATGAGGAATCTTGGCATATCATGCTTCATGATTGCTATAACCAATTTGGGATGAAGGATAAACTTTGTATTAGATCCTAATGATAAACACACAAATGTTCATTGTGTTGAATTGCCTTAGTTAACCAATTATTCTCAACCTTTGAGCATCTCATCAACTTGCTTAATTTCAAGGTTTTTAGTTATTCAAGTATTTTAGTTTTCAAGTAATCAAACCCCCTCCCCTTTTAGTTTAATTGTAGTTAGTTAGTTTAATTTCACTAGTTCTATTGAATTGCATTGGTGATTGAATACAACCATTTCCCCGAGGATCGATAACCCTTTTTACCATTATATTACGTTTATTTAGCAATCAAATTGTGTAATTTGCTTGGTGTGCTTGACATCCCATCATGTCTCTCCTCTGGCGACACCGTCTTCAAGATCTGATGAGCATCAAGGGGTGACGACAAGAAAACTCTAAATGTTCAAATCTTGATGATGGTTAAGGATGATAAATCATCTTCTTCGGCATGAGGATTTTCATCTGAAACCCTATACGACAGCTGAAACCCTAAAAACTAGAAGGGTGGCGACTGAAACCCTAAATACAAGCACACACGAAACCCTAGCGATGCACCATCTCCGATATGTTTCGTCCTTCATCATTTCTTCTTCGAATATGACAATGATTTTTAGGGGCGATGAAATGATTCAAGTTTAGATTTAGGTTTCATAGTAGAAATCGATTCAGGTGTTGGTGAAGGGCCTTGAAACACCGACAAGGGTTTCAGATCGACAGTGAGAGGGATAATCGGAAAAGGACAATTGTGGCGGTGCTCTTTCAAATCTTAACGGAGCTGCTAGGCAGGTGATGAAGGCCATTGGATGGAGATACATTGACGATGGCCATGAGCAGCGGTGACATAGATTAGATATCCAAAAAAAACCCCACCTTAGAAACATCCATGGAGTCGATTTTCAGAAACTCACCCCTCGTTATTTTTCATAAATTTTCAGAAACATCCATGAAGTTGATTTCCTGGGTTTTCATCGTTGCTTTATGGGTTTTTGATAAGCGATGATGGAATCATGGAGATTAGATCCAGGAACATCGGAATCGGGTATGCACAAACCCATCTTGATTAAGAAGGATGATATGAAGAGGATGAATTGTTATTGGGTAAAAAGAAAAACAAAATGTGTGTGTGTGTGTGGGGGGGGGGGCATACGGTGGAGAGAGAGAGAGAGAGAGAGAGAGAGTATTTTATTTTTGTTTTATTTTTAATTGTTGTAATAAAAAAAAAGGAATATACAATAATAAGGGGCAAATCCGTCATTATTAAAAAGTTCATAGGAAATTGGACCAAACTCGCAACAAAACAAAACTATTGGACCATCCTTGCGAGCCAAACCCATTTTGGACCAAAGTTGCTAGTTTTGACATACCACAGAGACCATTCTTGCAATTTTGTCAAAAATCAAACCGATCCGACTTAATTTGAGAGAATTAGACTAAACTGCACAAATGGTCCCTGTGGTTTGCTTAAAATTGCCACTTTGGTCCAAAAAAGTTTGGACTAGCACCAGAGATCCAAAGTTTTCATTTTGTTGCTTGTTTGGTCCAATCTATTCTGATTTTTTTCAAAATGACTAATTTGCCCTTGTTAATATGATTTTCTCTTTTTTCTTAATTATTTTTTTTTATTTTCAGATTTAAAAAAAATAAAATTAAATCTCTCTCTCTCTCTCTCTCTCTCTCCCTCTCTCTCTCTCTCTCAATTTTGCACCTCCTCCTGTTTCCCCTTGTTCTCGCCAGCTCTCTTTATACTCCCTTCATATTCACGACCATCAATACTTTCCTCCAATGACGCCGCTTAATTACAACCCCTTTCCGCCTCCGACCACTCAGCTTCCCCCGCTTCAAGGTCCGAAATCGACATGGTCCAGACAAAGGAAGGAGTCTTCGCTGCCAAAGCTAAAAAAGTCATAATCTGGTGGGACCAAATCACACACACACACACACACACACACTCTCTCTCTCTCTCTCTCTCTCTCTCTCCTGATGAACAACCACCATTATTCAGCCTCCGTTCAATACTACAACCATCCGTACCCTCCCTAGCGATCATCATGCTAGTAGATCCGGTAGATCTGGAAACGCGTAGAACGGAAGCGACATGTTGGTTCTGGGTTTAAAAAGACATTTATACACAGGTTTTCAGATCAATAAAGGCGACAACACGATGGATAGGGTTTTCGCTACCGGAAAAGACAAATCGAGAATGGCAGAGTGTGATTCGACGTCCGCCAGCGAGAATGGCGGTGGCGGCTCTAGGGTTTTTTGCAGTTCTTGAAAAATTCAAACGGCTGTATGTGTATTTGTTTTCAGGTTCATGGGTGTGGTTTACAAATCCATATTCATGTCAATTTCTGGATTTTGTATATGAGAAAGATAGGGTTTAACAAATCCGGTAGTTAGTGCTTTTGATTTTACAAATCTTGTAATCAGGTGTTCTTACGGGTTTACAAATTTGATGGCTATTCTTGCTTTAGAAATCTGATTGTTCAGGTGTTCTGGAGTGTTTTTGTGTTTAAGAATAACCGAGATTGGTTGTTGTATGTGTGTGTGTTTATATTAGAAGTTGGTTCAAATCTTCATCTGGTCCAGATCTTCATCTTTGTATATATGTGTATAAATCAAGAAGAGAGATAGATGGTGAGAGTTTACAAATATGATAATTTTGAGATTGAGTTGCAGATCTGGAAAATATTGTTTGAGTTCATCATATGGTAGTGTCTGGTTGTGGTGGAAGCGGCGGTGAACGGTGGTTGAAGCGGCGGTGAACAGTGGTGGAAGTGGCGGTGACCGGAGGTGCAATGGGTTTTAGTTTTGTTTTATTTGTGGAGGTTTATCTTTTATTTTTAATTGGTTTTTAATAGTTGTAATAAAAAATAGAAAATTAAAGAATAAAGGGTAAAATCGTCATTATAGAAAAGTTCAAAGCAAATTGGATCAAAGTTGCGACAAAATGAAAAGTTTGGACCTGTAATGCTAGTCAAAACTTTTTTGGACAAAAGTGGCAATTTTCAGCTAACCACAGGGACCATTTGTGCAGTTTTGTCAGAGAATTATGTGTGTTTAAAGTTGAGTAAAATTCTGCACAAAGCTGGAATGCAGAAAATTTTTGATGTCTGGAAATTTAAAGTATGCAGGTGCCATCTTTAGGGTTGCATAACTTAAGTTATACATATCCAAATCATTTCATTATTGAGCCAAAAATTTATTCGGGAATGAGAGGACGGTGCAACAAGTTGATTCAACTCATATGGATATCGTATGAACAAGATATGAGAGTTTAAAGTTGGCTACATGCTAACTTTTGGTGCCGTTAAAAAGCGAACAACTCGACTTTTGTTGACTTTTTGATAAATTTGAAATTTTTTAATAAACTGGATAGAATTAACTTAAAGTAAGTTGATAAAATATGAGATATAAGCTTTTAACCAAAATATGAGAAGTTTTGGTTGAGAAAAATGAAATTTTACTTAATTTTGAAAAGACATAATATTGTCGAAAAAGGAACAGTTGTTACAATTATTGTTTTTCAACATTTACATTTTCACATTTGAGCAAACATTCTTTATTCTTCAGATCTATAACATTTTTTCTGCAAATAACTCAATATTATCATTGAATTTTAGGGATGCGATGGTTTTCTGATAACCCTTAGCATGTGCTTGAAACAATCATAGAATAAACATCTTTTCAACATGTGCTTGAAACAATCATAGAATAAACATTTTTTATTGAAGGAAACCATTTGAGTTTTTTTTCCACAAAATACTTCCAAATGTTTCCATTATTTGCAAAGAAACCAAAGATGGAGATGTGATATTCTTATGCTTGAAAAAATTGTTTGAAGTGGTGGTTAGTTTGTCAAATGAATATTCAACAGAAAAATTCAACAGTTGAAACAATTGAAAGTTTATAATGTAAAAAAAGTTTCATTCACTTGTACTTTAGTTTTTGTGGTCTACAAGTTACCAATGGATCCTTATTTTATTTTTATTTTTTTATGGATGCATAGTTTGGTCGATATGGATAAAAAGAATGATGATAAGTAAAGGTACAAAATCTATATGAAGTCAGGATGGGTGTAATTTTAAATAATCAATACAAATGTTTAAAAAACTTAAATCTTTGAAATTTCATAAAATTTTATAAATCTGTTCCCCTTGGTTCCTTGCTTTCCACGGGTTGTAACCCTGTTTATACTAATTCTCTGTCTAATCTTTCTTTCTTATATGTTCCTCTCAAATCCCAACTACCAAACATCAAAGATGAAAGACATGCATACATGTATTTGCAGAATCAAGCATATCCAACAAGAGTCTACTCTTTCATCATTATGAATATGAAGCAGCAAAGCATCTAGATTTTAATTTCGAATTAGACAAAACAAAAGGACATGAAGAAACCTTAATCATTCTTGTAAGTTATATACACTGCCATAAGAACAATCGGTACAAACAAAACATAGAAGCATAAACCATTTGAATTATATACAATATTTGCATCAGAATGATCTTAAACGACTATGATTCAGGGAAAGCGGGGTTTACCAGTTACGAATTCAGCATATAGTCGCAAACCTCAAATCCTCAACGCAACCTTCTCTCAGCAGGATCAGCAACTCCATCAGCTACCATCCTCACCACCCTCTTGAGTGCGAAGTGCAAGCAATTTGATAGAACAAACCAGGTAAGTGCCTCGTAGACGAAATCGAAAGCCGGATCCGACGACGAAGAAGACGATTCATCCCAATTAAACCCATGGAAATTGCCACCGCCACCGCTACCACCGCCGCCGCCAAACGGACCATCGCCACCACCAAAGAACCCTCCTCCGTCTCCTCCATCATCAGCACCAAAGCTGTCGACTTTAATTCTCTTTCTGATACGAGAACGTTTTCTAGCGCCTGTCTTAGGTATGGTGCTAGGTTTTACAGGTGGTGGAGCGACTGCGTCGATCGGCAACATTTGAGCGCAGATTTCGAGGCGTTGTTGTTGATCGGGTGAAGAAATTGCGAAGTTGTGTCGACGAATGAGGGAATTAGCAAACCCTAAGCGATGGCTGTGTTTTTTGTCGATTGTTGTTAAAGTATCATGAATTAGCGAAACTTCCATCGTTTTTCAAGTTAGAGTAAAATTCTTTAGGCTTGATATATCAGAATTGATCGATCGACCGATCAATTGTTGATTGGAGCAGCGAATCGAAATTGGGGAAATTTCATCATTCAAGTATATGAAGCACGACTCCAAGTTTGTTCTTACAGGGCAGTGGCTCAAGAATGAAGATTACAAGATATTTTGTTATTAAACTATGAACAAATTACTTAAATCGTCCTTGGGGTTTGGATAAAATGATACGTTTGATCCTAATTTTTAATTTGCATTCGGACCCTCTCTAGCATATTATTTTGATGTGTTTTTTTGTCCTTTTGTAGTGAATAAAAAGATTATATTACCCTTTGTATTTTTTTTTTTAGTTTTTTTTTATTATTTGTTTCTTATTTACTAATTAAAAAAAATAAAGGAAAAATAATTTATAGATAAATGGGTTCAACTACGCCTCAAACCTCATTCTATTTTCCCATCCAAAGTCCACCTCGATTCACCACCTCCCACCTTAGTCAACACACCAACTTTCACCATCAACTATTACCCCTTGCCATTATTTACAAAATCAAAATCAAAAGATGTATACAAAATCATAACCTGCAATCAACACTAAACCAAACCACGACTTAAAACCAAATCTTACAAAAGCATATTGATTCTCAATCAAATATATAATAAATAATGTCACGAAAAGGGTATGTATTGGAAGATTGAGCAAATTTGGAACAACACCACAAAAACATTATGGCGGTGGAAGGTTGAGTAGATCCGACAACGAGTTAGCACTATGTAAGGGATCCGCTGACATAAGTCAGGTCCAATGGTGGAGGACTGAGGTTTAGTGGTTTTCGGTGGAGGCGTGGACGGAGTAAAACCGAAAAAGATGAAGCCAAGGTGTCGGTACAAAGGTTTTTACTGGTAAGGGGTTAGAGAGATCTAGGTGGTTTTCCAACGACGATGAGTAAGCGATGAACAAGCGAATCTGAACAAAATGAGAGGAAGACAAAACAGCGAGAGGATTTCCAACGACGATGGCTTTATTTCGAAATGAGAGGAAGGTTGATGGCGGATGGATATTTGTGATTTCATCTGAGAGAAGAAAGAATACACATATGGATATGATCGACAGATGAGTAAAAGTTACCAGATTTCATGGAGGCGTGAGCTTGAGCTCTTCCAACGACCACTCAATCGACTTTTGAAACCAAAAACAAAAAAAATGGAGATAATAAAGAATGGAATAGACGGAGCAAAGGATATGAAACTAGATGCAGTTGGGGGTTAGGGGACAAGGGGTGGATCGGTTGTGGAGGACCTAAGGTTTGGATTCTAGGGTTTACCAAAATTATGGGTTTGTCGGAGAAAACAATAGTGACCAATGGTTTTGATGAAGGGCTTTCCATCGAAGAATGTGGTGGCTGTAAAGACATGATGAAGATGATCTACTTGAAGGTTAGGAGATAAAGTGAGGGGTGGAGCATAAACATATTACTTTTTATTTTATATATAGTAAAAACAATAAATTAATTATAGAAAATAATTAGTAAGGGCAATTTAGTCATGGACCAAATCCAAAACAGAAACACATTATAAAGATGATCCAAGTGTAAAATAAAAGTATTAGGAAAACACACAATTTTACTCACTAATCTATTATATTTCTAACAATTGTATTAATCCATCCATTGACCCACCCCGAAGATTCCATCAAAGGAGAAAATTGAGTTACAATTGTGAAAAAGGTCAATGGTTCGACAGCTAGAGCCTAGATGATGTCGTTAATGGTCAAACTATAGTAGGGGCACGTGATTGACATATCCCAGATGTTGGCTGCGGGTAGGAAATTAGGAATCGCAATGGCTGAAGTTCACAAAATCAATTAGGACTCTTGTTGGAATCGGCCCTACTATTTGATTTTATGTACATGGACCCTATTTTCATAAAATTGCTCCCAACACTTTTTACTTCCCTTCCCTACCTTATAATATATATTACTTCTTTTTTTAATGATTTCCATGTACATATCGAGAGACAAAAAGATTATTTATTTTGTTTTTGAATTTAGGTTTTTCCTGCGAGAATAATAACAATTATTGGATTCATAGCTATCAATTATCATGAAGTATCATTATCGATAAGATTTTTTTTTTTTTTTTAATTTTCTTTTTTTAGATTAAGATTTAAATGTGGATTAGATTTACTCAAAATTGTAAGGAGTCAAAAATAAATTCTGATTAAATGAGATTTAAAATGGGTTTTGTTGATTGTCAAAATCTTGATCGTTTTTTAACTTCTAGAAATAATTATTATACTGCAATAAATCTTTATCACTTTCTTAATCTTAATAAAAAAATATAATTCTCACATTGTTTTGCACATTATAAACGAATCAAACTTAAGTTTTTTTTTTTTTTAAATAAGAAAAGGGGAAAAAACCGTGGAGCACAAAACCAAGCACGACCCGATCCGACCCGACCCGACTATTCCGAATTCCGAAAATGGAGTTAGCAGATTTGGTACATCACCTACTAAATCTACCTTTCTCTCTCTTCCAAAAAAATTGAATACATCAATTTCGTCTGCTTTTTCGATCTAAGACGACAGTTGATACACGTAGGTATATATAGATATATATGCATAAATCTATACGGGTACAGAAATTTAATTGATTATTTTTCTATAGATTTTGATCGGAATTGAGTGAAAGAATGGAATCAGAGCAGTTGATGCCCGGCGGAGGGAGTGGATCCCATTACGTCCAAATGCAATCGGAGCCGTCGAGATTGTCATCGTTCTTCTCGTTTCATCAAAATCCGCCTGAGGGAACTCGAATTTTCGATGAGTTGCCCAAGGCCACAATTGTACATGTCTCTCGTCCAGACGCCGGTGATATTAGTCCCATGCTTCTTTCTTACACTATTGACTTCCAGTACAAACAGGTATTTTTCTTTAAATCGCAGACTGTTTCTGAATTATTATGTGTGTGGTTTAATTAAACTGGCGATTGATCAGAATTCATGGAGTATATATGTTCGCTAGGTAATTTTAAATTGCGAGACGAAATTGATATAAACTTGTTGAACAATTAATTACGAATATGTATAAACTGCTGTAATTGTTGTTAGGTTTGATGTAGTCATGTAGTTACGCATAATATTCAACAAGGAGCCCTCTATCAATTTCATGTATGATCAAACACTCTGTTGGACAAACAATACAAAGGAAGATCGGAGAAGATTGACTTGCATCACTTTGCTTAATAAACAAGTTAAATTAGAAACTATTATCAAGTCTTCTTGATCACGTTTCTAATATAATCTATTGCTTTTTGTATATCATTCTATTTAGTTTTTGTGATTGAAGTTTGAAAATTGCCATTGCAATCTGCATGTTTCAATCACATTTGCACAATTAAATGAAGAATCGCCTATAGTGAGATTTTAAAAACTAGTTGAACAATCGAACAAGAATTCATAGTTGAATGAAGAATTGCCTATTATGAGATTCATTACCCGATTTGCTTTTTACTGATTCACTCTGTTTTTGTATACCCTGGACTGCAGTTCAAGTGGCAGTTAGTAAAGAAAGCTTCACATGTATTTTATTTACACTTTGCATTAAAGAAGCGTGCCATTATCGAGGAAATTCAGGAGAAGCAAGAACAGGTTTACCTTTCTTTATTCATTCTTATTTACTTTTCCATCACTTAGATTACAACCGATTTATCAAGACTGACAATCTTTCTTTTGAAGGTTAAAGAATGGCTTCAAAACCTAGGAATAGGTGACCACCCTGCAGTTGTGCATGATGATGATGATGATGATCCTGATGACAATGTAATGACATCAAACAATGAGGGAAGTGTTAGAAAAAGGTGATTACTAAGTACCTAATACTGGAAGGATGAGTGGGGATATTTGTTCATGGCTATAATGATCATAGTTCTTACAGGTGATTTTTTGTTCAGAGATGTTCCTTCAAGTGCAGCCTTGCCAATGATACGCCCAGCTCTTGGAAGACAATATTCCATGTCAGATAGAGCAAAGACAGCAATGCAGGAATACTTGAATCATTTTCTTGGAAACTTGGACATTGTCAATTCCAGAGAAGTAACTTTAACTTATAATCTTATATTTTATATTGGAAACTTGAATCATATTCATCTTTCTTACATAAATTCTGTTGAAAACAGGTATGCAAGTTTATGGGAGCTTCAAAGTTATCCTTTTGTCCAGAGTATGGCTCCAAGCTAAAAGAAGAATACGTATTAGTGAAGCACTTACCTAAAATCTCAAACAGGGATGATGAAAGAAAATGCTCCGCTTGTTTTTGGTTTAATTGCTGCAATGACAATTGGCAAAAGGTACTATTTTACTATTTCAATCTTTCATATTAACTTTTATAATGTATTAAATTTTAATATTTTATACAGGTATGGGCTGTATTGAAGCCTGGATTCTTGGCACTGCTAAAAGACCCGTTTGACTCAGAGCCATTGGACATAATTGTGTTTGATGTTCTTCCCCCTTCAGATGGAAATGGAGAAGGTCGAGTTTCATTAGCTAAAGAAATCAATGAACATAATCCTTTAAGACATTCATTTATGGTAAGTATAAGTATAACATAGATTGAAGGCTTTGTGAATACTAATAATGTGTTGATGATGAAAACAGGTATCATGTGGAAACAGAAGCATAACAATAAGAAGTAGAAACAAAGGTAAAGTAAGGGATTGGGTTACTGCAGTTAATGATGCTGGACTAAGGCCACCTGAGGGTTGGTGTTACCCTCATAGATTCGGTTCATTTGCTCCACCACGTGGCCTGACTGATGATGGAAGTCAGGCTCAGTGGTTTGTTGATGGTTGTGCAGCTTTTGAAGCAATTGCTTTAGCAATCGAAGGCGCAAAATCGGAGGTTTTTATTTATTTATTTGTTTACATGACTTTATATTATTTTTTATTTTTTTAATTTGAAAGAATGGTAAGATTGTTATGAGTTTAATAATGCAGATATTTATGTGTGGTTGGTGGCTGTGTCCAGAACTGTATTTGCGGCGTCCTTTTCAAGCCCATGCCTCCTCTCGCCTTGATGCTTTGCTGGAGGCTAAAGCCAAGCAAGGTGTTCAGGTAGTTTATTATTATTATTTTTTAAATTTGTAATAAAGTTCATCAATATTGTGAGCTACCTATTACCTAACATGTTTTGTTGATATATCTTTGATTGCAGATTTACATTCTCATGTATAAAGAGCTTGCACTTGCCCTGAAAATTAATAGTGTCTATAGCAAGAAAAAACTGGTTGCTATCCATGAAAATGTCAGAGTTTTACGTTTTCCAGACCATTTCTCTAGCGGTGTATATCTATGGTAAATGACCATTTTACCCCTTCTTTTTCTGGAATTAATGTTGAACACATGCAACCTATCTAGGTGTACTTCTGGTTTCCTGTTTCTGGATTCTTATGATCTTTAAGACTAATTCCGTTAATTTTCTAATTAATCTTTCTTTTTTTGTGTACCAAATAAAATAGGTCCCACCATGAGAAACTGGTCATTGTTGATAATGATATTTGCTTCATTGGTGGACTTGATCTTTGCTTTGGTCGTTATGACTCACATGACCACAAAGTCGGTGATGACCCTGCTACACTTTGGCCTGGAAAAGACTATTATAACCCTCGGTAAATCATAGTAATTTGTCTCTGTAATTTAATGATTTTTTTCACCATATCATAGCAGCAGCCTCATTTTTTTTATCTGGAATTTACAGGGAATCTGAACCAAATTCATGGGAAGATACAATGAAGGATGAGCTTGATCGTAAAAATTATCCTCGTATGCCATGGCATGATGTCCATTGTGCCTTGTGGGGACCACCATGTCGTGATGTTGCTCGCCACTTTGTTCAGCGATGGAATTATGCAAAAGTATGTATGGATTTGTTTAATTTATATATATTATTATATCCTGAGTTTAATATTATATGTTGACAAGTAAGATGCTATAATTATTAACAATAAAAAGAACGATGAAACTACATTGCTATTTCTTTCTGACTGACATGAGTAATAATTGTTTCAGAGAAATAAAGCTCCGAATGAGCAAGGCATTCCACTACTTATGCCACAACAGCACATGGTGATCCCACATTACATGGGCAACAACATAGATTTAGAAGATGAAAGCTCCACAATTCTAGAAAATCATAAAGTAATCAACCAAGATGATTTGTCTTCTTCTGCATCTTCTGAAGATATCCCATTGCTAATCCCTCAAGAGGCCGATGGTCTAGAAGCTTCTAATGGGTCAACAAATTATCATGGTCAAGGTCAAGGTCAACGCGGTAGTAGTAGTAGTAGTAGTAGGCCTTCTAGGGCTTCTTTCTCTTTCATGAAATCAAAAGCTGAAACTTCAGTTCCAGATATGCCAATGAGAGATTTTGTGGATGAGGGAGCTAGTTTTAGTTTGAATGTTGAGAAAGATTTGTTTGCTGACGTGGCACCGCCATGTGGCATGATGATGAAACCTTCTGATAAAGAATGGTGGGAGACTCAGGAGCGTGGTAACTTGGTTGTTTCTGCTGATGAAACAGGTCAAGTCGGTCCTTGTGTTGCTTGTCGCTGTCAGGTAAATCTTTTTTTAATTAAAATATATTATTACATTTTTAAATTTGTACATTTTTCAATTTTAGGTTTTAAGGAGTGTGAGTCAATGGTCAGCTGGGACAAGTCAAGTTGAAGAGAGCATTCACAAAGCTTACTGCTCTCTTATTGAAAAAGCTGAACACTTCATCTACATCGAGGTATTATACATCATAACTTTTGGTTTTTCCAAATTTGGTAATTTTGGCTCTAATTTTATAAAATACAACTTTTGTTTCCAGAATCAATTCTTCATCTCAGGTCTTTCTGGAGACGAGATAATACGAAACCGTGTGTTGGAATCCTTATACAGGCGTATCTTGAAGGCATATAACGAAAAACAATTTTTTAGGGTTATTATCGTCATTCCACTGTTACCTGGGTTCCAGGGTGGGCTTGATGATGTGGGTGCAGCATCTGTAAGAGCCATTATGCATTGGCAGTATCGAACAATATCAAGAGGAAACAGTTCTATTTTACATAATCTGTCTGATGTTCTTGGCCCTAGAGTTCATGACTACATATCTTTCTATGGTCTTAGAGCTCATGGTAGACTTTCTCATGATGGTATCATTGCCTCCAGTCCTGTAAGTTACTTTACTTCTTATCACTAAATATCATAAAAGATTATATTATAATGAAAATCAAATTGTTTTTTAGGTATATGTGCATAGCAAGGTTATGATAGTTGATGACAACACAGTCTTAGTTGGATCCGCTAACATAAACGACAGAAGTTTGCTCGGATTACGTGATTCTGAGGTTTTTTTTTTTTTTATTTTTAATCTTCTTTCACAACGTTATAATTTATATTAA
The DNA here is from genome assembly GCF_002870075.4 of Lactuca sativa. NCBI lineage: Eukaryota > Viridiplantae > Streptophyta > Magnoliopsida > Asterales > Asteraceae > Lactuca > Lactuca sativa. The sequence goes on along the minus strand of NC_056628.2, from coordinate 138,993,548 downwards.
AAAAAAAAAAAAACTTTTTTCCTCAGATTGGAGTACTTATTGAAGATAAAGAAGTAGTTGAATCTTCCATGGGAGGCAAGCCTTGGAAGGCTGGAAAATTTGCCTTGAGTCTTCGCCTTTCACTATGGTCTGAACACCTCGGTCTTCATACTTCAGAGGTATAACTTATAAAATTTAAAATTTAAATCATATAAATGCTTAATTAAATTAAAATTTTCATTTCTCAGATTAATAAAATAGCTGACCCCGTGATTGATTCGACTTACAAAGACATATGGATGGCAACTGCAAAGGTATAACCTAATCTGATCTTTCTAGGGGTATTTACGTCTTTTGTATCAATCTAATCATCATGTTTGTTTTGGACAGACGAATACCACGATCTACCAAGATGTCTTCTCTTGCATTCCAAACGATCTTATTCATTCCAGGTAAATATTCGTTTCTTAATTTATATTACATGATTGCACTTGAATAATAGAAGGAAGTTAAAGTAGGTTGGTATTTTATGTTTGCAGAGCATCATTGAGGCAATGTGTGAGTGAGAGAAAGGCAAAATTGGGTCATACTACGATTGATTTAGGAATAGCCCCAAAGAGTATTGAATCATATGAAGATGGAAGTGTGAAGGGAATTGATCCAATGGATAGATTAGAAGGTGTGAAGGGACATTTGGTTTCTTTTCCAACGGATTTTATGTGCAAAGAAGATCTACGCCCCATGTTTAAAGAAAGCGAGTATTACGCTTCACCTCAAGTTTTTCACTAAATTTCATTTCTTGCCCCACAAGTACAGATGACTACTGGACAGTCATCTGATATCAGATGACCGGATAATACTAATACTCCGGTCATCTGATATATATACGTATTGGAATTGATGGTATAGTAAATAGCTGTTGTATATCATCTGAGCTGAGGACAATGTAAATGAGATTTTTCAGCTTTTTTTTTTTACTTGTTTGAAAATTACTTGTATACATGTTTTTGATATTTATTTTGGCGTTTAACAAAAGGACTTCAAACATGAAAAACTGTCCTTTTTTTTTTCTTCTAAAGAATCTGATAAATGTTCCTGGCTAATGGAAAGTGGAAAAAGAAATCATGCCTTTGTATAATTGTATTAGTTTTATTATTTTTTTAATTTTTTCTTCAAGGATTACTTATTAAATAGCAACAACTTCAACGGGTAAACATGCATTTTCGTTGAAAGTATAGGTAGAGGTGCATATGTGGTTCGTTCAATGATCCTTTTATAGCCATGCGTTTTAGGAGTCCATAACGATAATAATAAAACAAAAAATGAAAATAAAGTTTAAGAGTAATGATTTATGTTACTTTTAACATTAAGGAAAACAAGAAAGAAAAATGTTCAAGTTAGATATCTTAATAGGAATTTATTCATAAATGTAATGTAAAGTTTCAAAATCTTCTATTACAAGTTGTATTGATGAACAATTACGTAATCAGATATGTTATTTTTTTATTTTCTTTATTTTATCTTTTTTATTTTTAGAAAGAAAAATTGATGCCTTGTGATTTTCTCTTATCATTTGAACAAAAAAAAGAAATTGACCCCAAAATATGTGACTGGAAATGAGTGCGTTTTCTTTTGGAAAATGTAGCAATGAGTACTTGGGTCTCACAAAAAAATTGGTCTCATTTGAATCATTCACTAATATCTATCCATCTCTTTGGATGTTGAATGCAAACCGTATAATTTGTTTATATATGATTATCATACACTTTATTTTAGGACACACTACAGTAAAAATAATATTAATTGCCGTTCTAAAAAAATATATATTAATTCTAAATAGTTTTGTATTCAACAATCAACATAATTGTTGGATGTGGGATAATAAAGCTATTAAGATTCAAGAAAGCCAAACTGAACCTTAAAAACTGTTTTGTTTATATTAAACTTTTATTTTTAAACTTTTTTATAACATTTTGACATGTATTTTATATTTTCCCGGTTGAATATGTAAACTCTATGCAGGCCTTCACCAAGTACGAAAAAGTTCTTCACCCATACAATTTCAATAATTTTTATATATAACACAATCGTTTTAATTTTTTTTTGAAAGAACAATACTCATAAAAAATTAAAAAGGTGATTTTGGTGGTACTCATGATCATGGTTTGGGTTATTTTGAAATACAGTAACACCAGCTCGATGAAAAGAAGTGATAACGAATAAGATAAAAATTTTTGGCTTTCAACTGAATCAATCAAGATTAGAACTAAGAACGTTGTTCCGATCAATTGGATATGATCCAATTGATGGAATGACTCGTTTAAAAAACGTTTGGACTTGTAATCCTAACCAGTGGTAGTTGCTTATTTTCATTAAAGAAGCGGTATTAATAGTAATAGTTATAACCAATTTAACCATTTTATTATAAAAACATGTAGATAACTATGTTAATAACAATAGTTTTTTTTATAAGACCTAAGAGTATGATCACCTTTCACCTTTTACTTCTTAATTGACGTCGGTTTTCATATCACTTTCATTTCACTCACCAAAATGCAGGAAATAGTCACCTTTCACTATCTTTATTATTATTAATATTATTATTATTATTATTATTAAATTAAAAAATTGATTTTTAATATTTATAATTCAAAAAATAAATATAATTTTTTACAAATGATTAAGAAACACAAACTAATTAAAATAAAAATACTTCATTACTTAAAAAAAGATAAATAAAAAACAATTAAGATTAGAAAAACCTAGAAAACAAAAAATATTAAAAAAACACAACCTAGATTAAAAAAACGACCCAGAAAACATAATTAACAATTAATAATATCTGAATTTAAAAAAATAAAAACAAAATATGTCACTTGAAATCGTCCTACTCGTCATCGTCATTCGAATCATTGCCCGAGTCCTCGTCGAATATATCCAAATTTTCATCTAATTCGTTAAACAAATCATCGTGCTAATTGTAACACCCAATTTTATCATTTCTGTAGATTGTAATATTAAATGATTATTATAAAATACAAAGTAGAAATATTTCACTTTTGAGCCAAAATAATCATCATAGGTATGTAGATTTTAGAACTATAAACGTATCTTGTATTTTTTACATATAACCTTTAACATTTGATCCAGCTATATTGCATATTAATTTGGATTTAAAACTTTATCGTTGTTAACCAATCTGTTGGAAATTCTAATATAAATATTTATATATTTAGTAACTTTGGACAGATATAAATATATACATATGTTGTATATATAAATAACTCTAAGTAAGTTTGTGTTCTTCTTCGTGAGAGCTTCGAAATAATATATCATACGTCAAAAATACAATATGTGTGAATGAGATATCGATACTCAAAAATGAGTATTTGAGAATAGAAGTTAACAAGAGGGGTGAGTGTGAGAATGAGTTCCACATTGGAAGAAAGACCACACTCCAATGAGTTTATAAGCTTGAATGTATAATATATTTAGAAACTTATATGTATGGTTTTACTCCAACACCTATCCATGCGCATGATGGTGCAAATCTTGGATTTCGTAGCCCAAGTTCATTGAACTTGTGCATGGACACGAATGAAGCTTCAAAAACATAGGCTCGAGCAACCCTCCTTTTTGCTAAACTTGATAGTCAATCACTATCACTGTGTTTATTACTAATGATTTTCACATGTTATTATTTATTCCAATGCCTGATACAAACATCTAAATAAATTGGTGTTAGCATTTTTAACATTTCAAGGGATAATGTAAAAAAAAACATCTATATGTTTCAAAGCATAGGTTTCACGAATGAGAATTGAAGATAGGAGTGCCTCTATCCAACTGAACCACTTAATTTTTGTTCAAAAATGCGGATAACATGTTGCTTAGAAAATATGGTTAAAATTCAGGCTCTATTTTTTCCGGAGATCCTGCACTCCTTAAGGGCCAACCTTGATAGGGACCATAACCTTCCATGTCAAAAATCTAATACTAGGATCAAATGTGTGAATTTGGGCTATCCAGAATAAAGGTGAAATATTTGGACCAAACCGAACCGGTTTGATAGAAATTGATGGATCTTTGACCGAACCTGTGCGGTCTAGGTCCGATTCACAATTCTTTAGACATAGAGGTGATAATTTAGACCGAACCAGATCAATCCAGTTCGTTAGGCTAGACATGTTAGACGGATTTGAAAGAAATTGACGAACCTTAAAACGAAATTTTAGGGAGGACCAAATGCCAATTTCCGGTGAGGACCAAACGACCAAATGGTACACTAAATACAATACCTATACGGGTCGGATCTTGGTCGTAGAATGGGCTATGCGTCGATCTTCATGAATCATGCATCCCTTTTGTCACGGTCCACCGGAAACATGCCCTACTTCAATCGCCGGTGAAGGTTCTCTCTCTCTCTCTCTCTCTCTCTCTCTCTCTCTCTCTCTGTGCCACATACGCACACACAAATAAGTCGAGCCCTAATTCATCTTCTTCTCTTTAATTTTGCATCTGCTATTCCGTCTCATGATTATCTTCTCCTTCATATTTAATTTGTTGCTGTTGCGAGTTGTGACACTATTAATCTAAGCATTCGCATGATCTTAATCTTACGAAGTTCTATTTATTGTTCGCCTTGTATGTGTTCATATTAATTTGAAAACGATTCGAGTATCGAAGAACATTGTATGTGTTCATATCTCTTTCGAAAACTATCTATTGTTATTGTTACTGTTTTTCATTAAAACCCAAACCAGAAATTAGAAGCCACATTCACAAAACCTAACGATTGCTCAAATTACTGCAGAATACTTACATAACTGAATTTCCTGTGAATTGTTGGTGTTTCAATGGCATCTGCTCCCATACCCTCAGGTGCCCTGGTTCTTCTACAAGAACTCAACTCATCTTCTTCACATTTCAAGCAAGGAGCATCCCTTAGGGTTAATGGAAAGTGAGTGAAATCGTTTGATCTCAATGGATTCATCTACATTCTTATCCTACAATCTACATTCTTTTCTGATTTTAGGTTACAAGAACATAATGTTGAGTCAGCCATTGCCATTATTGCTGATGGAGGTGTTACCTTAGCAGTTGACACTCAACACTTAAGACTCAATCTTCGTGTGGGTTCCCTTTATCAGTTCATTGGAGAACTTTCCATTCAACCAAATAATGAGGTACATAAGCTTACAACTCCTTATCCATCATATGTAAAAGACATAAATGCCCTCATTATCCTCATCAAGATTAGAAACTGCATTTTAATTGTTTACTTTTTTTAGGGGATATTAAAAGCAAGAGTTGGTAGAAATGTAGATGGAATGGACCTTAATCTGTATCAACAATCTCTGAAGCTGTTAAGACAATTTCAATCTGATCAGATCAGTCATTTGGCACTTAACCATGGTTAAGATAACACCTTAATTTGATTATCAACTTAAAGTATAAAAATTTAACGTTGATACTAAAAAAATGTTTTCTAAATTTAAAAAAAATAGTTATAATTTGTTGGTAATTATCAATGTTTTGTTGCAAATGTTCTGTTAGAAAATCAGTTAAACCATGCCTTGTTAGTTGTTATCATGTTTCATTGTGTTGTTTTTATTTTTAAATGTCAAAAATTCATACATGTTTACTAATTTAGCAACAATCTTTTTCAGATTCATGACATTTATTGGGGTTTTAAAAAGAAATATGTCAATATTAAAAAGATGAATTATGAGAGGCATTCTAATTCATATATTCTTTATTCATTTGGTAATCATAAGAATTATTGGCGAGAGAGATTCTGAATTCCGATTTTTATTTTGTTATGAACATTTAAATGATAATCAACCTTTTTTTATTTGCATTTTAAAAGTCGGGTACTATTTTAATTATATATTTGGAAACGTTATTTAGGTGTTTGTTGACTTTTAATATTTCTTTTTTTTTTTCATTTTCATATATGTATTTGAAGTATATAAATTATTATGAAATTTTGGATGATTTTTTTATTACATGGACACAATGATTTTGCTTCAAACCATCTCATCCAGTTGATAACTAATATTCTTTCCAATATCTTATTTATTCTGTCAACCATGGGTATAATACTATAATTGTTTCTTTATCTTGGGCATCTTAGGGGGATAAAGTGGATAAATAGGTGTCTAGTTTTCTATATTCTTAACTAGGTTATAACCCATGGAAACCAGGAGATGCAAGTTAAAAAAAAAATTATAGACCAAAAAGTTAATAACCGTAAATAAACATTTAATTGTGGATGGTAAGTAAGTACAACTTTATTTGATAAGTAAAATAAACATAAGAGTTTAACATAGATTTTGAAATACTTCCTCAAACACAACATTGGAAGTTTTATTAGTCAAAATTATCATCCTTATCTAAAATCAATAACTTCAATCATTCTCTGCTTTTTATTCTGGATAAAGCAACATATAACTGACCGTGTGAGAAAACCGGTTCTCGCAAAAACAACCTAACCTTTTTCAACGATTGGCCTGACTTTTATTTATGGTCATAGCAAAACAAAACGTTAGGGGAAATTGTCTCCTTTTGAACTTGTATGAATTTTGTTGTCTGAAGGTGTTAAAGACAACCTTGAAATAAAAACTCGATGTCCAATGTTACTTCCAGTTAAGACCATTGTTTCTATGACGCGATTACCCAATGATACTACCTGAAGTCTAGTATCATTACATAACCCATTTTTCTGGTCGATATTTCTTAGTAACATAATCGGAACACCGATCTTTAAAATCAACTTATGGTTTGGCAAACCAGAGATTTTAAGTCCATTTAGAGCATCAGGTGAATATAAACTCTCATCAAACTGATTGTGAATAAACTCTGTTTGACAGATGCTATCTAAACTGAGGTATTCCTTTTCTTCTCCAAGAAACAATGAAAGCAGACGATCATTTATTTCTTGAACAACTTGATTTTTCGGTGCAAGTATTGATCTTTCTTCAAAATATTTTGGATCGTTCAAGTTGTCAAGAAATGATGGATATACAAACTTAATTAATGAACCTATAGGATCAGAAGATTGAGTAATAAGATCTTCAAGAATATGAATAACTGCATCACCATCATTAGAACCATTAGCATTTCCGTCTCCTATATCCAAGAGCCAATTTGCAAATAACCTTGTTTGTTGTATTTCAGATAGATCTTTTCCAACACTCAACCTCATGTTCTTCGTTAATTTTAAAACTTTACAATTTGTCCACATGAAGAACTTAACGACGCATTAACAATTTCTTGTCTGCTACCATTATAAACAACTGGTAGAATCTGTCTAAAATCACCTCCAAATACGATTACTTTACCTCCAAAAGGGATATGTGAGTTGCTAACATTACCAAAACTTAAAACATCCCTTAAAGTGCAATCCAATGCTTCAAATGCATGCTTATGAACCATCAGCGCTTCATCTCAAATAATCAACGATGTTTGTTTTAGTAATTTGGAGGCATCACTGTCTCGATTTATAGAACAAATAGAATTTTCAGTAAGATTTAAAGGAATACCAAAGCAAGAGTGTGTTGTTCTACATCTGGTTAGTAACAAAGAAGCAATACTACTTGAAGCAACAGTCAAAACAATCTGTCCTTTAGATCTGATAGATGTTGATAAAGTCTTCCAAAGAAAGGTTTTGCCTGTTCCACCATAACCATAAACAAAAAACACACCTCCTTTATTATCTTCAATTGTTGCCATGACATCCTCAAAAACACCTCGTTGTTCATTTGTTAATGAAACAGTAAGTGTCTGAAATTCGTTTTGAAGACTTGTGATGTCATAAGATAGCTCCTCATCCATCAAACGATTACTAGAAGAAGATAAACAATCAAAATCTGGGTAAGGCATGCCTGTGAAGTTCTTGAGGGTGGAATTGTTACGAAGTAGAAATGATTCAATCTCAAACAACGTCAAGTTCTTTAATTGATGATTTGATAAATCTGTACAATGGTAAATATAAACTTAGAGAAAAATACAAATATATAGTTTATATAAAAAAGGTTAAAGTAATAAAAGATAAATATTATACCAGAAGACTTTAACCGGCGTCGTTGATTGTAAGGAATTATGTCTGAAAGGTATTCCCATGTATTTTCCCAAACAAATTTTGGTCTTCCCAAACTATCAGAGATCAACATCATTGAAAATAATGACCGTAGGTAATAACCCGTAGCTGAATGACTTGCTTCCTTAATAGCTTCAATGTACTCCTTATCATCGTCTAGAATCCCTAAAGTGTAACATGCATATCTAAAAGTAGGACATATTTCTCCATTTATTGTTCGGATATCTTCAAAAGATTTTGGACCTCTGACCTTGTTTAAAAGAATTCTTAAGAAATATGGTTCACCAAGTTTAGGTGAAACAGCATGAATTCTCCCAATTGAAAATCCAATTTTCCTTGGTTTCCATTTTCATGATTTAGTTTTCCACACAAACTTTGTAGGGAATTCAACATAAGTAAGATCCCGGGATTGTCTATAGATTTCATTACACTCAAGCCAAGATGTGAATATTGAAGATGCAATAGACGGTTTGTCAAGGATATTGTCGATATCATCATCTGGATCATAAATAACTTGTTGTTGACCAGTAAGATGAAAAGGAAGCCTAACCACAACAAGATACCTATAATGAATATCATAACAAAAAATTCTCCATGATGCTTCACATGCAAATATATATATATATATATATATATATATATATATATATATATATATATATATATATATATATATCTACAATCATAATACTCTTTGATTTCATCCACTGAATTATCAGTAGCACTTTCATTGTTTGATTGTATGACAGCAAGTGTAGCTCTTGTCAGGACCTTTATTGATATATTTGAATAAATGTTTTATAGAACCAACTTGATTGAACCACTCGACATTAATTTGTCCTTGACATCTTTTCAAAAGGTCTTTTTATACACAACAACATGTCTGTTATCCAATTTGACACCATACTTTTCAACAAAAGATCCATCATTTCGTCTCCTATATATCGGAAAACCGTCTTCATTGGCTGAAGATTCATTGGAGAATTTTTTCAGAAAGTTTTTTGAACATTTATTATCAACCATACATCATGAACTCGCTCACAAGTGAATACAAATCAGGATCTTCATTAATGTTTGGAATCTCGGCCGAAATATACAGATCAATTTGTTCAACAGTACAGAGTTTGTCATCGGAGTGCATAAAGAGACATATATGACTATGAGGTGGACCGAAATATACAGATCAATTCGAATACTGTTCCACATCATACACTTCTTCAAACTTGCGTGTTAAATTCATCGGAGTAGTTTTCATATGATGAGAACTTGTAGGTGTCAAAATATCCTCGGTAGATGGTGTGACAGTTTCATCAGAATGTGAAACCAAATCCTTAAAACATAAAATTAAACCATATTAGGTAAAAAATGAAGAAGTAAAATACTTATAGTGGCACTATATTAGTGTGTTATATGATACCTTGGTAACTATTTTTCTTGGGAATTTGAGTCGGATGGTCAATAGTTCAAAGACTCTAAACTTGCAGGCTATACATGTGACAATATATGTTAATAATGTGATACATGTACCAATAACAGAAACAGATACATACACATGAACATAAACAAACATGGACTGCAAAAATTACTATTTTACCCTTTATGCATACATAAACACATATAAAACATTAATAAATTTGCTTACTTTCATTTTGTTTTTTCCATCATATGTACAATTTAAAGTTACCGTGATACACATTGCTAAAACAAATACATTTGGTTTTGTTTTTGTTATTCTAAAAGCATGCTATTTTCTAAAATTTTCACGAAAATGGAATTAGTGATTGACAAAGGAGACTCATATTTTGACCATTTATTTTGTTTGAACATGAAAAAAAGAACATATACTTATATTTTTTAATCAAAACATCTTTTATTTTGACATATTTTTAAAATTTAAGTATATGTGCAAATACAAATGTACTTGGAAAGTAAATTGATATATTATGGTAGATTAAAAAAATGAAAATAAAATATTGTATTTATAGAAATTTAATAATACGGTGCTTTAAATTTGCATAATAAATTAAAATAATAGTAAATGATAATCTGCAATTGAAGTAGCTTTCTCTCCAAAGTCTCGATTATTTGCTTATCCTCCGTCACCCTTGAGATTGTATAGACATTGTTTTGAAATCTCACATTATATTTCGTGACACTCACTTTTTTTTCAAAAAATTGAGTTCAGGCGGATATATGGCCTAACTGAATCCAAGCTGAAAAAGTGGTAAAATTAACTATTGCATAAGGATTAAACGGTAAAAATAATAAGATATATATATATATATATATATATATATATATATATATATATATATATATATATATATATATATATATATATATATATATATATACCCTTTTCTGCTAAATCTTTGGCTGAAATCCCCAAGAGCCCGTATGCTTCCCGATCAAACATAATTAAGATTGTAGAAGCAGAATCGTCTTGTACACAAACTGGAATCATGTATCTAAAAAAGAAAGTTATAACAAATTAAAAATGGTTAATTAAAAAGAAAAAACCTAATTTGTAATTTAAAATGATTTAAAAAAAAACCTTGGGACAACAACTTTAGTGGACTTGTTGCATTCAACATTTGTACACTTGTAAAGTTTCACATCTTCATTGCTACCTGGAATTTCGACTGCCCTTGTGTGACAGTCGGGACAACTTTGGTAACACCAAGGTTTGTCTTGGTGAATTCCTATTATACTGCCGACAATTATGAACTCTTCAATCTGCTTGAAAGAAAGTAAGATGTTAATAAACATTATTATATAAATATATGTTTCTAAAAATATTTATTTACCTAGACATGTTCTTTACTACTGAAAATTGTCTTAACCTCATGATTTCTTAAGAAATCATCATTAATTGAAACATGTTTGGTCCGAATTAAGCTGATAGTACCTGATGACTGTGAAGATTCATTATCCTTAGCCAACTTGATTAATATTTAAATATAAGTATATTTCAATGTGATATAATGCCATATAATAAAAAGAAGAATGTTTTTTTTAAAGAAAGTAACAAAGTAAACATAAATACAACAAATCAATCAGATAAAAAAATAAACATAAAAGAAAGTAACCAACTTTTCTATAAACTGATTGATTTCATCAATCTCATTGTTGATGAAGAAAGTTGTCAAACCATAGTAACTTGCAGCACCGATATTACCTATAGATAACCTAATAAATGTTGTAAAGATATTTATAAGAAAAAATAAATTGACAATTATTGAGTGGCAAACCTCTGTAATCATCTACTTTTGCAAACTGTAGAATTAAAATGACATAATAATCAGTTTTATGATTATGAAGATAATCAGAAACTTTGGTGGCAAAACCACCCCACAAAGTGACCTTAAGACATACATGTCACACCCCCAAACTGGAACGGCAGAAACGTTCGGGGGCGGAGGACGTCATGTACAGTATCACAACAATTAAAAATAGTAATCAAAGCAACAACAACTATTGTATTAATAACATAGTATTTACATTGTGTTCAAAACATTACTTGTATAACATTAAACTATAGCAAAAGATAATGCGTAATGCTACTATGCTCCGTCTTCATAACACCCTGCGTACTCCCTAGGTACGCCCCGCATACTAGGGTTTTCCTCTTAACCCTAAAATACACCGAAGGCCATAAGTTCCTCATTATAAATCCAATTTCGACGATCCTTATATCCATGAAAAGGTAACGAGGAGCTCTATGCTTTAATCAACTTATGCTTGCCTTACAAAATCCCTTAGCAAAATCCAATTTCCATAAAATCCTGAGCTGACATTTTACCAAAATACCACTTGGCTCCAAAACACACACCGAACACCCGAACCATTTAAATTACATCAATCACCTCCAAATGAGTCCATATCTCAATTCCTCAAAGGTCTTAAGTCCGCTAATACCCGATCTTGATCACCACCCTGGAATAAGAAACGATTCGGAACAGGGCGTTATAGACGGCGTTATGGGCGTTCCACGTAGGCAATAATAGCGTGGAGGGTACCCATACCGTATACTCTTACGCCATATATATGCTCTAAAATTCCTTTTTTCTCCATATTTCTCCCATAACAAACCTCAAAAGTTTCCCTAGATTCACAAAGTTTTTGGTGGCCACTAATGTCTCTAAATTGTTATATTGTTTGGGTATATTGCTTACCTTTCATCTGTATGCATAGTAACTTGCATCATAAGTGTCTAAAAAAAACTTATTTATGCTAAATCCTTAATTTTTTATAAGTGTCTAACAAAAACTTCGATATCCATAATATCAACGTTTATTAAAAAATATTCAAAAGGAGTCGTTTATTAAAAAAATATTCAAAATGTGTACAACTTTGTCATGATAATATAAATGTTTGAGTTTGAATGTTGTGTACATATGCTAATTTCATTTTGAAGTTTATGTTAGTTTCAAACTAGTAAATTTTTTTTTGATGATAAAATATTAAAGACATAATATTTTTATGACCAACTATTTATTTAAATTGAAAATGTCATAAAATGGAAATCAATAATACTTTATTCGTTCTTTAAGTCAATAAACTTATAACTGTATCAAACTGATCAACTAGTTTTTTGGTTATATTATACCAATGTTTATGTGAACATAGCCAGTAATATGGAGTCCACCTAGGTAGGGAAAATGTTATCCTTGGTTAAAGACGAACATGGTATAATAAAAAAACAGCTTGTTGGTCAATTAAATACAACTAAAAGTTTAATGACTTAAAAAATAAATAAAATGTTATTGATGGCCATTTTATGATATTTTCTCTAAAATAAGAGGTATAACTTTGTTATATCAAATAAAATAGGTGATTAGCCCTAGGTTTAGTGCATGATGTATTTATTAAATAGACAAATTGCAAAAATGGTCTCTGTGCTATGCATTTTTTCCGAGGTTTAGTCTAAACGTCGACTTTTTTGGCTTCATGGTCCTTTTGAGCTAGTTTCGTTGCATTTTTGGTCCCTCCGAATAGTGAAATGACTGTAATACCCTAGATTGGTGCAGAATCCCAATCAAGTGAACGCCACAAATCGTGAATATGAAAATAAGAACACAATGATGAATCTTCAATTCACACTATATTGATCAATAGTCTAGTACATAGACTCTCTATAACCCTCGGTTCTCTTTGTCTCTCTTTAAACTCGAAATCAGCTAATTAGAATGACCAACCTTTTACACGGCTGAAACAAAACTATATATACCTAGACCTAATTACAAAGGCCCAACCCAAAGCTTAACCGAAATCTCTTAATGATTTCGGTCCAAACAACACCGAATTCATGGTGTTTTCGGTCCTAGAACGAGAACTCTAAAAGCTATGTAAAGTAAAGTATAAACCATAATTCATGTCCCAACAATCTCCCCCTTGGTTTATAACTTTCTTTTCTTTTCAATCTTCTCTTTGATCTTGACTTTCAGCTTTTAACTTTGATTTTTTCACGACTTCAAAATAAACATATGAATTTCTACATGAATGACTTCATCTTGAATAGTTGGACTTCCTTTAAAATTTGACTTTGAACACGTAGTGGGTATAAAGGCTTCTTGTATAGGTTCTTGAAAATCAGCACTTTCAGCTTTGAAAAACTTCAGAGATAATTACAGAGAGACCGATCCTTCTGGATCACTTCAGCAAGTTCATAGATAACAACAAATTGATTGAGGAGGCTTCAATGCAATTCGTCACATAACTTCAAATACAACATCACCTTGCTTCTAGGGTTGAAAGGTTGTGTGTTGAAAAATAATCTTCACTTCTTGTTCCTTCGAATGAATATTCTTCGTCGATCATAGATGCGTCTTGAAAAGTAACCATGACTAAAAAGTCCATGTGGATCACAGAGTCATAAAGACCCTTCTCACCACAGTTGTTCAAGAACCCAACCTTGGCTCAGATGGAGACTACTCGCAGCATCTGTGTGAACACGGAGGAACGCAGTGTGATTGTTGAGTATCAGAGAACTACTTATAGCTATTTTTTTATGTTAGCCCCTGCATATCCTCGATCAAAGATCTCAATACAGTTTTTCAAGTTAACAAGTTAACTTGGCCCTTGGCGAGACGTTTAATGCTTTCTGAATCTCAGTTGAGTGTACCATTCTAGTGCCAGTGAGAGTTAATGAGGATTAACTCACAAAACCATTCCTGCGATAAAAATATCCTATCACATATTTCCACAGTTTAGCATGACACGAAGTCAAGGCCCTTTGGCGGGACATTCAACGATAATCGTGCCTTGAGAGGTGCATCGCCTTAGTGCCAATAACCGTGAATTCCTTACCTGCGTAGAACGTATCCGAGAATACATTTGAGTCTCCGTTGTTTTGCATGACAAAAAGAATGTCAAGACCCTCGACGGGATGTTCAGCGATATCTATTTCCTGGTTGGGTGAATCACCCTGATGCCATGACAGTTCTTATGTAAAGATAACTGACAAGACCAATTGACAATCTGTACAGTTTCAAACTTTCAATTCCTTAAATACGACAGTTCTTAGAAAGAAACTGCCTAACTGACAGTTTATACAGTTTCATGCCTTCAATTCCTTGAATATGATATTTCTTAGAGAGAAACTGTCTAACTGACAATTTGTACCGTTTCATGCCTTCAATTCCTTGTGAAAGTAGTGTGAAGTGTAATTCCATCAATTCCTTTCAAGATCTCTTCTTGCATAGAGAATTCTAACACAGTCTCCTTGAGTCTCTTCTTCTTTTGGATTTGCGTTTTAAGACTCTCTCTCAAATCACTAGGGGTGAGCATGGTGCGGTTTGGTGCGGTTTTCAGACCAAACCGAATCGCAAACCGCATGGTGCGGTTTTTGCATTCATAAAACCGTTGGGTGCGATTTTGCAATGGTTCGGTTTTTCGGTTTTTAAATGCGGTTTCGGTTTGTATCGGTGCGGTTTCGGTTTTTAAACCGTGTTAAGAATTTGGTGCAGTTTTTTTTTTTTTATGTTTTTTTGTTCGGTTTTTTAAAACTGTAAGAACTGAAAACCATGTGCATATAAGTTTGTATTGTGTTGTTTTTTTAATACATTCATTTTCAGCTCAAAACAAAATTACATAATAAAAAATTGTAAGTCGCTTAAAATACAACTTGTGACCACTCTTACAAACTAATTTATGATTGAAGATTGGTTGATTTTGACTTAATTTGTTACAAGCTTATTACATATAATCGATTAGTACGTTTGGCTAACAATAGAACATTTCTTTTGCACCCCATATAGTCTTATACAAACACAAAATAAACATATAATAAATATATTATCGTTTATAACTATTTTAAATAGCATGTATATAATATACATTGATTGATTTATTACTATACACGCTTGCGGTGCGGTTCGGTTTTGTTGGACCGATTTTTAGGATAGAAACCGCACCGCACCGTTGACCTTCGGTTTTTGCAAAAATTAAATCCGCACCATTGGTTTTTGCATCAGTTTCGGTTTTTCGGTTGCGGTTTTGTCGGTTTTTCTTTAGTCGGTTCGGTTTTTGCTCACCCCTACAAATCACCAGGTTTCTTGGTTTTCACAGAAGAATCGTTGATGTTTGAAGCATCTGATTCTATTTGAAAACTAACGGAGGCTTTAAGCAACTTTTGGAAGGACAATATTTGTAGAAGAACACTTTCTCATAGGTGTAATCATTTTGAAACCTTCATCCAAAACCCTAGCGGATCCCAAATCCAAAAACCTTGTTATTGCTCCTATTTCCAACTAATGGAGACCTTAGAAAAAGATGAGGAACATTGATCTACCTGCCAAATCCGACCACCCCAACCTCGAATTCGAAGTCATGAATCGTACTGTCAAGCAAACCGACCCAAACATCACATATGTTGTCAATCTTTCTGGAAAGAAAGATTTTGCGCCTGTTTCGGAAACAAAATTCCAGAGATCCAAATCGACTTCCTCGATCTATAATCTGATGTTGAACAAGTTGAGAAACGATCTGGAGAGGTATCTGGAGGATAAAAAGAACAGAACCTAATGTAAGTAAGGGAGAGAAATCAGGGGATGTATAATCTTTGTGGATTGAATTATGAATTCCTTAAAGTCCAAAACTATGGAATTAAAAAGGATGGGAGAAAAAAAGAACATAACCCTAAAGTTTAAAACCCAATTAATTTTGTTATCGGACTTCGAAATATGGTAACAATAAATTAAAAGATGAAGAGCAATCAACAACAACGAATTCCACTATCTTGATGTTCTTGAACACAGGGGCTTTAACCATCAGACGAAGATAAAGAGAAAAAAAACCATAAAGAGACGACTAAGAACTAATTTTAGTGGGAGTCCTGGAGCCTTACTCGGAGGGTGATGTTAACGGAAAATAGATGTGAAGGTATCGCTGTAAGCAAGGTTTGGTTGCACAAAACCATCTGGGAAAAGAAAAGGAAGAGTGTGAGAGAAAAGAGCGATAGAAGAGGAGAGGATTCCCTTTGGGAGAGAGAGAGAGAGAGAGAGAGAGAGATGTGGGCCCCATTTTATTATAATAATAATAATAAAACATTAAATTAAATAGAAAAACACATAAAAAATATATCAAGAGGGCAATTTAGTCATTTCAATATTTGGAGGGACCATTCCCACATAGAAACATGGTCAAAAGGACCATCAATCCAAAAAAGTCATGGTTTAGACTAAAACCCCAAAAAATTGCATACCACAGAGACCATTTTTGCAGTTTTGTTTCTTAAATACAATATATTCGTTGTTGCAAACTTACACGATATAAAATTTTGAAGTATTATCTAATTATCTTAATTTAAACCTAATGTAAGTTTAGGTATAAGGTTTGGACAAAATCAAATTGCTTCAAGTAAAGTCGTTCAATGACAACCATTGCTTTCAAACTCGTGGCATTTTTCCTTACAAGACCAAGCAACTTGTATGGTGCTTCATTGTTCTTGAACAAAAGGGCATTTTCGTAATCAAAAAGTTTATATATTTTGAATATCATGATCAACTATGATTTTGTGACTATTGAGTTATACACTCGAAACATTTAACCAATAATATGATTTTGTTATTTATAAATGGAAAGTCTCAATTTTTAAGTGATATATTTATTTATCAACTTCTATACATTTAAGTCAAATACCGTCATATAATAAATATAAAATAAATTACCATTTATTTTCATATACCTATATGTGTGTTATATAATGTTAGTTTCATTTTAATTATAATATAACATTTTACTTTTGATTTTTGATTTTTAATTTTTATTTTTATCAGGTGTTGCTCTGAATCAAATGAGTTTTGACTTACGGCTAAGTGTCTTATACCCGAAGGTTATGGTTCAAGACTTATTAGGGATGAAATGTACAAATTAGATGTAATGTCGTAGACGTATGTATAAATCATTCCAAAAAAAATTTGCTTTGAAATTTCTATTTTCCTGTTTTGTGCTATTAAATTTTATTACTTTGAAAAACAACCTACTTCTTTATAGTATTGAAAATGCTTTGTGGTTATAATTAATAGATTTTTTTAAAACATAATAATATAACCAAACGAAATAAAAGTCTAATGATATAATAACTATATTGATTATAATATGTTACTTTTTCTTATATTTTAATCCTAAAAATTATAAAAGCATCCTTTTGATAATATTTTCTTTTTCAAATTAAAATTGCTTAAACAGATATTATCGCCATCAATAACAATATTGATGATAACGATATCTGCTATATATTTCCTTTAACTTTCATGAAACTTATTTTAAACATTAAATATATAATTAAACATTGAAAATTTTAATTTAAACATTTATTTAATATATAATCAAACGTTGAAAAATTTTATTTTAAACATTTAATATATAAACAAACGTTTACTATAACTATATTTCATTTCACATATCAACAAGTTGGACAAGTGACGTGACCTATAACTATGTATTTAGACAAGTTTGCCATCTCTTTTAAATTATTGGCATCTTGTACGTATTGTTCGAATTAAGACATAGTTTTGCTAGAATTAATATATAAAACGGGATGATAACTTTTTGTGTAACACAACCACGATATAATGTCGTATTATTTTTAACTAAGACAGAAACGGTCAATTTAAAATACGACAAACACTTAAATATAACATAAAATAACCATTAGTTAATACTTACTTAATCATATAACACATAATAAACACATGATGATATCAAGTCAATTTCCTATCGAATTTTGACAATGAAATGATGTTTTTTACATTACATATGAATACGAATTCAAAAATTTTAATATTATGACTATTCTCCCTTTTTTTTAGCCTTATATTTTTTTAAAAAAATATATCATCCTTAATAAATGAAGATTTTTTTGCCATATGTCAGTCTCTCATTAATTTTGACATTTGTCATTTTGTGGTATTTTTGAAATAAATATTATAAACATGTCAATTTTTGTTTGTTTCAATTTTTAAAATTGAAGTTATATACTTATATATGTAAAATATTAAATATCATATATATGATATTAAATTGCAATAAATATATTTTTCCTTTCTTATTTTAAAGTTGTACATTAAAAAATATTTTCTATTTACACTTTAATGTTTATTCTTTTTTTAAATCAACCTGTGTAATACACGAGTCTCACACCTAGTAATATTATAAATAACAACTAGTTAGATGCTTAGCTAGGACACGACAATTACCATTGAGTAGCATTATCGAGTTTTGTACCTAGGAACCCAACTACTAATAAAGAGTTTATGATAAGGGTTGACTAAAAAAACATTTCATTTTACCATATAAACATAGGGTGTATTATTTGCAACACCCTTATGATATCTACAACCAAAACACATAGATGACAAAATTTTATTAGACTCAACAATTGTTTCACTTTCTTTTAATCTTATAAACTTAGTCCGTCATAAATAAAATGATATAATTATTAAAAATAAAATGTGCATGTATGCATACATTAAGAACGTTATCGTGGTTGATGATATAAACATATCACAAGTTCAATTCTATTAAGATTTAAGCCTGAAATTTCATAAAATCATCATAGTTTGTTTTATTTTAACTACCGAAAGATCTTTTTTTTTTTTTTTTTTTTTAATGTAATAAACAAAATCCATTGTAAAAGTTTCTCGGTAACCAGTTGCGAAAAACCATAGGAAGAAAATAAATATTTTTCTGGTTAAATCATACATAAACTTCTTTAGATAGCTAAACTGAACAAATATTATAGTACATTTAATCAGAAAATAGTTTTAAACCGGAAAACAATTCAAAATTCTAAATATTATGAAATTTGGCTTTTTATTAAAATGGAATCTAGCCTAATTTAATTATATATAATAATAGATTTATGCCCCATTGATTTTATCGATCACAAAAACATATACCATGATTTCATAAAACAAATTAAAATCTCGTCTTACTTTTACAATTTCAAAGCACCCCGTCATCGTATTTGATAGCCCCGTACCTAATTTATTTTCTAATCGACATATTAAATAATAATCGTACATCATACATGCATATATTTAATTATATCATGATAACCCTGTTTTGCTTTAATTATTTATATTCATATTAAATAATATCTTGATTCAATTATTATATTTACGATCAATGATGACCCAAATTTAGTAGTAGACCAACAAAATATCGACATTTTTTATTTATATTTAATTAATTACACTTGGCTTATTTAATTTTTTAACTGTCATGAGGATTCATTAATTAATCCTTCTTATGGCAGCATCGTTTTTAAGCCACTAAGTTATTTTAATCTAATTAATACGTTTATTATTTTTTATCACCGACTTACTTTGGATGTGTAAACTTATTAATATTATTTACAATAAAATTGCTTGGCTGATATTGCTTTGGAATCAAAAAGTGTCATTTCCTTCAAAAGTAACCTCAACGTAATCTTTAATATTAATTAAATTTTTATTTTTATATTTACCTTCATACAAGTTTGAGTAAGTTAAAAATGTAGTTTTTCTACATTTAATTTATTTAACACTTTATTTTATGTATTTGTTTGGACGAATTTAAATAACCCACACTTGATGGTTGAAGATACTATTCTACTATCTTCATAAAATATTGTATTTTTCTTCTTTGTTTTTTCGATAATATTAGTTTTTACGTACCTAAACCTTACTTTTATTTTTAAAAATGATGATATAAACAATTACACATTAACTATTTGGCAAATATGTTTATCAAACTATGAACCAAAACACAAGTTGCACTTTTTAATTATTGAAACACACAACAAAAAGCTATAAGATCTAGTGACTAAAGTTAAAAGAAAAAAAGAAAAAAAAACACTATATCCTTTTTAAAAGAAATAGCTCTAAAACCATTTATAAAACATGCCGAACCTTTTCTTTGGCCTAGTAAATATTTGCATAACCGACCTTTAGCTTTCTATGTAATGAAACTTAGCCCTTGTACTCTATAATAGTTGACTTCAAATCTAATATTTTGAGAAACCTTGGAAAAAAGGTATTAAAGATTTTAGATTATTAAACAAAACAATACACTTACAATCACATAAAAAACCCTAACAAACCATTAGCAACATACCCATGTGTTAAATCATAGAATTTTCATATCTAATATATTTTGTTTAATTTAATATACCATTACATTAAAAAAGAGAATAACCTTATTTTCAACTAAAAAAATATATTTTTGATTAATTAATTATCAATCCTTACTACAAGAGGACAAAACATTGTTACATGCAGTACAAATTGCTTATCATATTTACAAGTTTTCACATGCTACTTATATCCTCAATGTTTGGGTTATACTTGAAATTTTAGAAACCAAAGGGATTGTAATTGGACATACTCATAACCTAGAGGATCTCTATGTAAAAATGGCGACTCGAGAAAGGTAGTTATCCAATATTCTTGAGTCTACGATAATGATATAGGGGCCCGGAACACCACATCACCGTCATCTACAATTATGCATATATATGATCCACCCACCCACCATTTCATGATCAAATACAAAAGGAAGTTTGTGGAGCATTTGTATGCACACAACCTGTTTGTGTAAATGCGCAAGTGACTTTGGAAAACTTTTCTAAGAAACAGATGGAGTGGAAGCTACCTGTTTGTATAAATGCCCAAGTGAATTCTGTGTCCTTCAATTTAGCTTAATTCTGAGCTACCTCCATTGAAGATCGTTCGTACGTTCAAGCAAAACTGGCGAAGAAACAAGGTGAGATTCTTGGTTAATTAAGTTATTTGTTTGTTTACGAAGCTTTACATGAGTATGGGATTTGAATGATTGGTGTTCATAATCTTGTTTGTTTGTTTGATATATTTAAAGCATATATAGATGATTTCATCATTTCATGTTGATTTTCTCATTGATTTTGGAATCAAAAGAAACAAGGTTTTTAATTGATCGATCAAATGGAAGTCAATTAGATCATCATTTGAACGTAATTAATGGGATTCAGGCATTCAGCTATGGTTAGATTAGCTATTCATGGTTTCTAATGCTTCAAGTTATGTTTTGGATTTTATGGTCCGGTTCAGGTAGTTATGAAAAAACCGGTCCGGTTTTTTCAGCTCCATTTGGCTAAATGGGTAAAGATTTGATAAAAAAACGGGTCGAACATGTTGAAAAGTAAGGGCAAATGTATTCAAATGTTTACAACCCACTTGTCTCTTGAACAATTTTGTTAATATTAAATAGACAATTACTATATATAAAATTAAAATTTATGACAAAAATGATTTTACTCAACCCACGTGACCCGTCCATTTTATCGAAAGGTTTTTAAGGACATATGTTCGGATATAAAGTGGTTTTCTGTTTTGAAAGTTTTTATGGGTTGATATTATAAGATGACAATCCATAGTATTCAATTTACTCCTTTGATCACTAATTTTTACTCAATAAAATATACAATTTTTGGGATTTTATTACATCATTGTTTTGGATTTCAACCACATAAAAACTGATATTGATATTAAATTTTACGTGACATCCAATATGACATAATTTGTCTATTTATAGCTATCTGGTTTAATGACAAATCTAAAATAAAATAGTATATTGTTCCTAATTAAGTGAAGTCGAAAAAAACTAAAGAGTCAACAACACATGTGACATAATCGGGCCGAATCGAATCAGTAAAATTATAAAAACTACTTGACCTCTAAAAGCGAATTTTTGTTAAAAAAAAACAATAATTTTACATGACTAAATCTCTTTTTTATTAAAGAGTCTATTTACAATAATTATTTCTTACAACTAACAATATGGGATAAGTTGTGGATAAGTTGTGTTGCTTTTCAAGTTTCATTATAACTATCCACCATCAATTTTATAATAAATAATTACATATCTTTTCTTTTATCTCCTATGTTGGATAACTTTTAATAAAATATTAACCATTTGTTTTGTAAATTTAAATATAAACCCTCTCCCATTTCTTTTATTTATTTGTTTTTTTTATCTTGTCAAATAATATAAGGCATGTCATTTTTTTTCAAGATGGTTTCTAAAATTTCTTCAATGTAATTATTATATAAAACTATACAAATAGATGGGTCTAGGACCCACCTTTCTATCATCTTTATTTTTTGAACAACTGAAAGATTAAATACTAAAAAACTAGCAACGAGCTAACAAATTACAAAACGTTTAAGAGATTTTATAAATAGACAAATTATGCGGTTGAAATCCAGTGTAGCAACTAATATGTTGAAATCCCAGTATGTATTATGTTTTATTATCCTGTTGAAACCACTCTAATGATATAACTAGAGAATAGAAATCAAAAGAAATTTATCGGTCTATTAAGTATAATTAGACAATAAGTAACCCAAAAAGCAGATTGAATATTTAATTATTATGTGTCATATTTTATGATTGTAACACTTACTAATTGTTGGAGTCCCAGAATTTCGAATACCTCAAAATTTTGATGCCAAACCCATATCCAAAATTTTGAGAGTGAAATTTCAACAGATAAAATTTTGTCATTTTGTCTTTACATAACCTAATCCAATTATTGGTTTTTATATAACTGACATCATTTTATAAATCAACAAATTTGCACCATTATGATACCGGGTTTATTACCACATCTTTTATTACTTTTTATCTGTCACTTCAGCCACGCCTAATAGCCTTATTAGGGATTGCAATTTACAATCTAATCCAACAAATTTGAACCAATCATCATTCTAAACTCAAAACTGAGGGTGGCAAATCGGTTCATCGTGTCGTGTTTTTGTTTTACATGACACGACACGACAAAGTTTTTTATAACACGAACACGACACGACATGATGTCGTGTTTTTTTTAATTAACACGAAAACGAACCACTTAAAAAACGACAAACACGACATAACACGACAAAGATAACATAATATAACAATTAGTTTATTTAATTAATATTTAATCATACATAAAATGACAAACACGAAAAACACAACAAATAAATGTTAACTCGTGTCAATTTCGTGTCGAATTCTAAACACGAACACGACACGACATCGTGTTTTTCACACTTGACACGAACACGAATTCAAAATTCAATTTCGTCCCAATTTTGTTTCGTGTCGTGTCAACAATTGCCATCCCTACTCGAAACAGAAAGAAAAAAAAAATACAAATCTACAATTATTTAATATATTGTGTAAATAATTATGAAATATATAATTGGGATAATTTAGTTTTATGATATTTTTGAAGGACATAGTTATGGAGGTTGGGTCGTTTAGTGGACCATAGCATGCACGAGGACAGATTTGATTAGGTCGATAGATGTCGACAGACCACTATTTGCCTGCTATTTTTTCTTTTTAAATACGTGGTTTAAAACATCTCTTCCATGAAAGTGACTCTTTTGATGTCAACACAGCCTTTCAAATTGATCACGAGTCTCCTAATAATTCATCGCCATTGATTCACTGCACCTTTTTCCAATAATTTGTGGCATATATATAGTTATATACTATATAAGTTCATATATCATCATATCATTTCCTTACACAATTCTTGCTAAAAAATTCCAAAATGAAAAAATCCCATTTCGAGTTCAAAATATTTGGAACATGTCAAAAAATAACCGATGGTATACAGCCTGGTAAGTCAGATTACATCAATTCTGTTTGTTTTAACTTAACCTAAGCATACACTTGCTATTTTAATATTTGAGTAGTTGTTAAAAGTTTTTGTTTTCTTTTGATGGTTCATGTTCAATATAATAATGTTGTGGGGATCGATTGTTTTCTTTTGTAGAAAAAATGGTTCAGTTTTCTTCGTTTTTGAATGGAATAACGAGAAATATTACAACAAAAAACGTGAAGAAACGGAGGATTAATTTTGGAAGAGAAGCTACTAATGCTTTAGCCAAGGAAGCAAGAAAAAATGGTTTATTATTGACTTCTCCCGGTAGCGTTTGTGCAAATGGATCGAGTAATTATGTGTCCGCTTATTCGAAGGGCGGGAATAAAGGAATCAATCAAGATTCCTTCATCGTGTGGGAGGTATATCTCTCTCTCTCTCTCTCTCTCTCTCTCTCTCTCTCATTAATTAAAATTTTGGAGAGTGTGGGTGTAATTTGGGGTTGGTGTTTGAGAGAAAAATGTGTTCATTGTGATAATTTGTCATATACTGACTATTTCTTTTAGATCGTCTTATATTTTTAGAGTTTTCCATGTATATTCTTGTGTTCTTATTTTTCTATTAATTTGCAGTCGTTTGGAGGTAAGGAAGGCGTGATGTTTTGTGGTGTTTTTGACGGGCATGGTCCGTGGGGGCATCTTGTAGGAAAACGAGTGAAGAAAGTAATGCCGGCTTATTTGCTTCACTTTTGGCAAGAAGCTTGTGCTCAATATTCGGTGGATTCGTTAAAAAATTCAAATTTTGATCAATTTGGTATGTGGAAGAAATCTTTCATGAAAACTTGCTCGACTGTTGATTATGATCTTGAGCTTCATCCGGTGATCGATTCGTTTTTTAGTGGTGCTGCTGCCGTGACTATAATCCGAGAGGTAAACATTTTTAAAATTTAGTAATTCCCATTTTCCAAAATACCATTTATCGATTGGTTTAATCACTTCAAATATAGATAAGTGATCAAATGGATAAAATGGTGAAAGTGCAAGTGTTTTTCTTTATTTATCTGTAATCCATACGATTAAATCAGATAAGAATGACGTTAAAAGTCAAACTATATGTTTTTCTTTTGAAATGAAGAGAATAAACTCTTATTTTTCCATGATTATGATTCTCAGGGGGATCTTCTTGTGTTAGCAAATGTTGGTGATTGTCGAGCGGTTCTTGGAACAACTCAAGACGATGGTAGCTTGGTCGCCGTTCAACTAACTGTAGACTTTAAACCAAATTTACCTCGTAAGCATTTATCTCTCTTCATATTTTATGTGAAACAACAACATACTTTCATCGATTTTCTTATTGTAACTTCTTACTTTCTTTTCTTCCCATTACAACATTTTACTTTGAAAATCTTCCAACTCATAGCAATACCATCCAAACACAAAAGAAACTTTCACTGCTATAACTGGGTAGATTTTTCAAAGACCAACACCTTCATAAGAAGAAAAAAAATGTACAATGGTGATTTTTTAAGTACATTGACTTAATAAATAAAAAAAATACCATACTACATTGGGTTGATTTTTCATAGTACAATGTGTTGATAATTTTGGAAGTACTTATGCTCGATTCTTGTGTTGCTATTGTGTAGAGGAAAGTGAAAGGATATATAAGGCGGGAGGGAGTGTGTGTGAATCAGAGGATGAACCGGGAGTCTCAAGGATTCGTGCTTCAAATGACGAGACATCCGAAGGTCCGGGACTCGCGCTTTCAAGGGCTTTTGGTGATTATTTTGTTAAAGACTTTGGTCTTATTTCTGAGCCAGACGTGATACAAACAACTATAACCGCACGAGATCGCTTTGTCATTTTGGCAACCGATGGGGTACATTTTCGTAATTTTAACTTTTGCATTCATTTTCAAACACAAAACTTCATCTTGGATTTTAATTGGGCTAAATTGCACGAAATAACAACCTACTTTCATTTAATTGTTTATTATAGCATCTCAATTTCATTTCTTCTAATTACAACATTGTATTTTCTAATTAAGACATTGTACTTTTAAAGTATACCAAATTAAGGGATTATACTTTCAAAATATTCTTATTAGGGCATTGTACTTTAAAAAAAACTACGCATGCTTTGTATATCAATGACATTGCTATAACATTTTTGAAAGTAATAGGAAGAAATGAAAGTAGAATGCTATAACAAACAAATAAATGAAATTTAACCCATTTTAAGTAAAACCTTGAAACCAAACAAGGCCCTTTTCCTTTTTTTGACTTAATGGGTTAATGGAGACAAAACTTAATGCAAAAAGAACGTTTTAATACAAAAAAAGCCACAAAAAATGAGGCTTTCCCATTTAAGTTTAAGAACGACTTAATACAGAATGTCATAATTTTTATACACTTTTACCCTAGTTGATTTTTTTCGTCATTTTCTCAAATATCTTTTATTCATATTCAGGTATGGGACGTTGTCTCAAACGAAAAGGCAGTTGAGATCGTTTCATCAGCATCAGAAAAGGACGAATCATCAAGAAGACTCGTTGACTACGCGTCCAATCAATGGAAGAGGCAAAGACCAGGTTTTTGTACGGATGACATCTCAGCTGTGTGTCTGTTTTTCCACAATTCATCATCTTCTCAACAGAAAGAATCTGATTAGATAAAAACATTAATGTTGCATATATATGGTCGGCAAGTTCTTATTGCTGTTGTTTTTCAATTTAATAAAGTGTTTATTTAGCATTATGGCTCAGTAACTGGAGCAAAAGGTATATATATATTATGGTTTAATGACTTTCTTTTAAAATTTATAGTAGTAATAATATTGGAGATATGGTTTATTATTCTAATATCTATGTCGAACTTTTCTGATGTCTTAGAACTGTTCATAGTTTATACATGAGTTTCACATTTGTTTTAATTAATTGTTAGTATATATATATATAGAGAAAAAACTGTGTTTTTAAAAACAATTATTTTTGGATCATGTGTAGTCCGTTGATTATGCTATTATGTTATCCAAAGTTCCAAACAAATACAAAATATTGACAAAATCTGCTAAAAAAATACTATATACTATGTTGAAAATATACTAATGTACCCTTATTAATTGTTGATCCGAGACTTCTGAAGCAATCTTCTATTGAGAATATTTGCTGGTTGAAAGACCTTGATTAAAGGGGCACCATCATGAAACAAATTAAAAAAATTCTTTCAATATAATTAGCAAAAAGGAAATCCAAAACATAAGATTAGAAGCTTAAAATTAAGCCATGTAGAAGATGTTCTTCATGAAGGTGTTTTTGATCATTGGGGTGTGGGTGTGGGAAATGGATGTTAAAAAGTTGTGTTAAGATAGATTAAATGGGTTTAAAATAAAAAACAAAAGGTGTAAAAAATGATTGTATAATTTGTATATATCTTAAACCAGCTACATCTTTAAAATATTTAATAGCTTCATCATTAACATATATAATAGTTAGAAAATTAAATTCACATCAGGAATTGGAGAGTATGATTAGACATAAAGCTTGTTTGCAAAATAAATGAATATCATGAACGTTCAACGAGCCAACTTTATGCAAAAATTTTCCTCACGGAGGTCATTTTTTTATAAAAAAAAAATAAGAAAAACGTCACGGATCACTATATATAAGACCAAAATATGGCCATTTCACGAATAACTAGTTATATAATATAATGGTTTTGTGATCATTTTTCTTTTAATAGGTATCTTAACAATAACTTTTTCACATTTCCTCTTCTTGTAAGCTAGCTGTGAAACTAGGATTTCAATAGACATCGTAGCATGAAAAATCTTTTAAGTATTTTATACTTTGACTCTTATATTGTTAATCTCGGTTGTCTTATTCAATATTAGGTGTCATTAATACAGGGTGAACGATTTGTTGTCATTCTTCAAAAAATAATTTGTGTTAGTTTTTTGTTTTATACAATTATACTGTATTATATTCTTTTATATTATCAGAAAACATGCTTTTCATGATTTGAAGTTTTGAACCATGTATGGTAAATTGATACAAATAAATGTTCAAAAGAATATATATATTTTCCTGTTTTAATTAGATTTAATTCTGTAATAGAAAAGTTTTGTAATACATTAGCTAGACTAGACAAGGGCTCTGCATCTGACGTCATCAGTCCACTCGACTTCGACTGCACACTCACTCCTTTAAACAACGGCACCAACGACGCTAACGTCAACACCATGCTAGTGCCGACAAACACCGCCACTCCGCCATTGCCGATCTGGGCAAACACGTCTTGACCGCTGCTCACTTCTACCGCCATCGCCGACACAAACCCGATCATCGCCAACCTACCGTTTATCCTCTCCGGTGCCGGTCCGCTGAACGCCAATACATCAGAGAACTTCGAGCTGACCTTCGGTGCAGGCGGTGGAGGAGGAGGAGTGGTCATATTTGGTGTGGTTGCTTGTTTGGAACTCCCGGTTTCACCACTTTGTGGTGTCGGTGCCATGCACCTGATGGAGAATGCGGGATTTCTCTTGAAAACTGTGATGGGGGCTACCATGAATATTGAAGAAGCAGCCATGTCGGAAAAAGATATATGAAGTTTTGAGGGAGGAGAGAAGGTGGCAGTAGTACTGGTGGTGATGGTGGTTGAATGGAGGATGAGGGTTTGAGGTGGTGGGTTTTATAGGGTTGGGGAGAACTGGTGAAGACAAAGGAGAGTGGATGCTTAAAGGGCCACGTTAAGAGACTTCACGTGGCTTTCGAAATTGCCGATGAGGGGTGGTTGTGGTTAAAAAGCCTCTAAATCTACACTTATTTCACTAGTGGTGTGTGGTGGGGTATGTCGACAAATTAAGGATTTTGGGTTGAACTTTTTTCGGTCTTCCGTCACTAAGTTAGTTGGATTTTACATAAGCTCCTTTGTTGCTTATTGCTTAATTTTAGATGGGACACTATCCATACATCCCATGGACTACGAATCCAAAAATTAATGATAATACTATAATGTTATAGATGGTTTAGAAAACACTCTTATGTGTATCATAGACAACTTTCCAAATAATTATAAAAGATTCTTTTATTACATACCTAAAAAATCCGTTAGATTCAAGAAGTTTTATGTTCTTTTAAAAAACCGGTGTTTTAGTTGAACTGGTTTGATGATTGGTTTTGGTTTAATTCATTCTTTATAAATTTATGTATTTGTTATTTCTCCAGTTCAATCATCATTGTGATAGTGAACTATATTATAAAACCATAAATATAACAGTTGAGAAATATCGGTCTACAAGTTGTGAATATCGGCCTTATATTAGTGTCCAGTGTGCGTCGAAGACGTGCCCAATAGTGTGGTGCATCATCGACCATCGAGTTGTGTACATTCCGGATAATCTGATCAATCGAGATGTTTAACTTGCTTTGAAAATTGGTTGTTTTTAACGGGCTGAGAGAAATCAAATTATCCAAGTCCAATAAACAACTTCTGTCATACTTATTTGATTCAACCTGGTGCTTGAAGAATATGTTCAGTTTGATCTGGTCTAAGAATTAACATAAAACCGTTTGTTATTGAACCACTCTCATCTTCGGTCTCGGTCATATTGACATTTCTTTTTTGCATTTCGGTCTCGGTTCAATAACAAACGGTTTCTACAACATTGCATCGAAACGGTTTCTACAACATTGCATCGATGTTGCATTTTCGAGATTCTTTGCATTTCTTTTTTACAAATGAAACAATAATGAAAAAATGTAGTTTCTACAAATTATGAAAATGTACAATCGAACCGATGCATGATTTTTTTCCCTCGCTCACGTATCCTCCGGGCAAAGAAACTCGAAAACATGATAGGTTTTTATATCTCAATTCTCACATATCCCATAATTGATAGGTTTTCTATATACTTCCTAGATTAATAACATGGTAGCGGAAACAAACAATTTTAATCTAAGGCAAACAAACTCTAAAATCTATATGTATCTTAACTTAGTTGATATGTATAACTAATAGAGGGATAAAATTTACTAATCTTTAATAAAACTAATTTGCTTAAAGACCTCTGATGTAGATTTCGAATTCTTCAAGATGCAAATGAAGAGTAACCAAAGTATATTGCCTTTAATGGTTCATACCCAACAATAATAAACTATTTGATGCTAGAAAGTAACCCTTGGAACAATAGAGTTTGACCAAGGAGTTAAAGAGATAAGAGAAAGTTTAAGACAATTAGAATGGAATGACTTCTAGGAGTGCCTGATATGGAAAAGCCCTCAATAGGAAACTTTTTGTGAGAGATTTCCAAGGAAACTTCTGAGGCATTTCCTAGGAGATATATTTTGTCGAAAGTCCTGAGGCATTTCCAAGGCTATATTTTTCCGAGAAGTTTCCTAGGAAATGTATTTGCGAGGAATTTCTTAGGAAATATTTTTCCGAGGAGTTTCCTAGGAAATATATTTCCAAGGGATTTCTTAGGAAATATATTTCCTAGAAATTTCCTAGGACCATATATTTCTGAGGGACTTCCTAGGAAATATGTTTCCATATGCGATCTAGGGTTCTTACTTGGTGAAATCGTTGTGGCTGTGGCTTAAGGAAGGAGGTGAATGCGAAATTAAAATTATTTTTACAGAAGGTGAAATCGTTTTCTACATATGGTGAAGGTGAAATTGTTTTTACAGAAGGTGAAACAGAGCTCAAAGAGTGTGCAACAACCATGTCAAGAGATAGTGACTCCCTTACCATTGATGTCTACCACAAAGGTGTTTTTTCTTCCTAGTCAGTTCATCGAATTTCTTTCTAAAAAGCATAGCATCCTCAGGTGTCTTCAAATTGTAAAAATTCAAATCATTTCTAGTATTAAAGTTTTCACTTCCATTGAGCTTTCTTTTGGTTCTTCTTCATTTATCCTAGTCTTGTTTTTTGGTTCATCAGCATCAACCCATTTCTAGAAATTACAACTTTCGTATTTCGATCCTTCATGTTCAGAAAAAATTAACTCACATAACCAAGAAATTATTAGGAAATGGATATAAATAGCTTTTAGATAGACTTACCAAAGAACAGGGACAAGTCATAAGCTTTTTTCCAGGATTAGCTTTGATGGTTGATGTCCAAATTCTAGCACTGTACCCACAATCACAATGCTTCCCATCATCAAGTGTCCCCTTTGATTTTGAAATGTTGGTGCTTGACTTGGAGATCACAGATTTAGAGGAAGAAGAAGGAGTCATGGGAGAAGAAGGACAAAGTCGTTAAGGAGGAGATGTTTGCCCTAATTTGTTTTAGTAAAGATGGGTTATATCGATGAACATATCCTACATGTCATGTTTTAAGCCAACAAAGCAATCCACATGTCAAAAAAACTGCCAAGTCATCTATTCAATTATTCCTCCGGTTGCCCTCAGGTTAAGATAAGAACAAATAGTCAACTTAGATGAAACGACCCAAAATTTTTTGTTTAAATAATACTAAGGTTATCAACGATCTATAATATATCATAAAATCGTACGTCATAAATCCCAAAAAGTTATAATAGAGGTGTCATAACAAAAGAATTGTAACAACATATCATAGTATATGAAATAAACTCCCAGGACAAAAGCTGAAGCTGTGGTGTGTGCAATGCCATCATCCCGAGCCCTTCCTTTTGCTTGCGGAAGTACCTGAAACCAAAATTGAAACTGTAAGCACAAAGCTTAGTGAGCTCCCTCAGACTACCACATACCGTACAATCATATAAGCACATATTGGGCCTTGCCCACTGCATCGAACCGAAGTCCGGAAACTGCATCAGACCGAAGTCCGGAACTAACCAGGGCCTTGCCCTCTGCATCGGACCGAAGTCCAGAAACTACATCGGACCGAAGTCCGGAACCGACTGGGATCTTGTCCCCTGCATCGGACCGAAGTCCGGAACTAACTGCATCGGATCGAAATCCGGAATTGATTGGGACCTTGTCCCCTGCATCGGACCGAAGTCCGGAAACTGACTGAGCATAGCATAGCATAAACATATCAACTAGCATAAACACATATACTGCACACTGCATCGGAACGAAGTCCGGAACACATAACACAAAGACATGCTTGAATCACAAAGACATCAAGCACACTGAACTTCTGCATCGGACCAAAGTCAAGAACTGACTGCTAACTAGACGGGCCGGCATTGTGGCCGTAGACTCGTTCGTACTGGAAGGAAAACTCACCTCGTAGTGCTGACTGCTGTGATGCTAACTCTAAAGTGGCTGACCGCCGCTCCGGAACTGTCCGGCTACAATTTCCAAAAACACTAGATTAGTTACTAGTAAATGCTCTTGGGGTCAATGACTATATTACCCCTGGTCAAAGTCAACTTCCAGTTGACCGGACTTGCCGAGTCAGGACGCAGACTCGCCGAGTCCCTCCTTTACTAACTCTGCCTTTAACTCACCGAGCCCCTTTCCCACTCACTGATTCACTTTGAACTCACAACTCGAAGGGAAAACGGGGACTCACGACTCAACTCGTCGAGACCGAAGAACAACTTGCCGAGTCCTATCGCAGATTCCATGAAATCGAATTCTAATCCATTCCAGGGCCTCTAACTTGTAGATCTGAGCCCTTGGGACCATCTGAACACGTAAAGTTGCTGACTTTACGTGTAACTATGAAGGAATGAATCCATTTCACTCAAACACTACTTTTCTTGGGAAAAACTCATCCGACTTGCCGAGCTGTAGAACAACTCGTTGAGTCTAAGGCAATCTTCATCGGACTTGCCGAGTTGCTCATCCAACTCGTCGAGTCCAAGGCTATCTTCATATGACTCGCCAAGTCCATTCAGTCCCTTTTTCCATACAGGCCTGATTTGAGCCATGCATCGGCTCTAAGTCACAAATCTATGCTTCTAGGGCATGCTTATCACGTAAAGTTGCAAACTTTAAGTGCAGGCATGGCTTTAAAGGCTTCAAATGCCAACCCTAAGCTCTTAATGGGGTTCCAAGCTCAAGAGGGACTTCAATCACGACCATAACTGAAACTTTACACTTTTAGAATGCAATGAGAGTCCAGATCTGAAGTTTTCATCCAATGAGAGTCCATATTTCAAGTTTTGAATCATAAAAGGCTCCAAAGAGGGCATAACAAGCATAAAGGAGGTTATAATATAGGAATGCACAAGGTCATAACTTCATTACCTGAACGAAGAACAATTGTAAGCTAACTCCTGGATCTTCCTTTCTTTCTATGGACCTTCTTTCCTTCCCAAAGCTTCCAAGCTATCACAAGCACACTCAAACTCAACAATGGGGCTAGGGTTTACAGGGGAAATGTTTTGAGAGTGTAGAGGCGAGGTTGGGGGCGCATAAGTGTGTTTAAATAGGGTGCAAACCCTTAAAATTAGGGCTTCATCCAGACAGGCGGACTCGCCGAGTCCAGCGTATGGACTCGTCGAGTATCCAACTCAAAATGCGTGATCGTCCCGACTCTACTCGACGAGTCGGGCTACAGACTCGTCGAGTACCCCTTCAGAAATGAAATACTTTATTTTAATTACATACCATGAATGGGGCGTTACAACTCTCCCCTACTTATCTTAGACTTCGTCCTAGAAGTCTGCTGCTGTTGCTGTTGAAAATGACTCTGGGTAATGCTCCCTCATCTCCCCATTGGACTCCCACGTGCACTCTGAACCCTTTCGGTGCTGCCACTGCACCTTCACTAGCTGAACCACCATGTTCCTCAAGTTCTTTGTCTTCCGATCTAAGATCACAACTGGTCTCTCGATATAATTCAGGCTGCTATCAACCTGAATATCCTCCAAGGGTACAACTGCTGACTCGTCCAAAAAACACTTTTGCAACTGAGAAACATGAAAAGTGTTGTGGATCTGGCTAAGCTCTGCTGGAAGATCCAACCGATAAGCAACCCGACCCACCCGGGCCAAAACCCTAAAAGGGCCAATGAACCTGGGACCCAGCTTGCCCCTCTTCCGAAACCTGATAACACCCTTCCAGGGTGATACCTTCAGGAGGACCATATCGCCCACCTGAAACTCTAAGTCCGAACGCCTCCTGTCGGCGTAACTCTTCTGCCTACTTTGCGCAGTCTGCAGTCTGCTACGAACCTGCTAGATCAACTCTATGGTCTTGAGCACCACTTCAGTGCTCCCAATGACTCGCTGATCGACCTCACCCCAACAAATCGGGGTCCTGCACATCCTTTTGTATAGCATCTCGAAAGGAGGACGGTCAATGATAGCGTGGTAACTGTTGTTATATGAAAATTCTGCTAGTGGAAGATACGTATTCCAACTACCACCGAAGTCTAGAACACATGCCCGGAGCATGTCCTCGAGAGTCTGAATCATCCTCTCGCTCTGCCCGTCTGTCTGAGGGTGGAAACCAGTGCTAAAATGAAGACGAGTCCCCATCTTGTCATGAAACCGCTTCCAAAATCTGGAAGTAAAACGGACTTCTCGGTCTGACACTACCGAAACAGGCACTCCGTGCCGTGCTACTACCTCACGCACATAGATGTCGGCTAGCTTCTCAGCCGATATGCTCTCCTGGATCGGTATAAAGTGTGCGCTCTTGGTCAGCCGATCCACTATGACCCAAATTGAATCCACTCCCTGCGCGGTCCTGGGAAGCTTAGTGATAAAATCCATGGTAATGTCCTCCCATTTCCATACGGGAATGTCTAATGGTTGCATCCTGCCATAGGGTATCTGGTGCTCTGCCTTGACCTTCCTGCAGGTCAAGCATCTCTCCACATACCAGACGACATTCCGCTTCATGCAGGGCCACCAATAATCGGGTCGAAGATCCCTATACATCTTTGTCGCCCCTGGGTGGATGGAAAATCGAGACTTATGGGCCTTGTCCATCAACACCTGCCGTACTCCGCCCCAGTACGGTACCCAAACTCTCCCATGAAGGGTCAATAACCCCCGACTGTCATAATCAAAAGAAGCTACTCGAACCATGATCCTCTCACACTTCTACCTCTCCTCCTTGAGGCCCTCGACCTGTGCCTCCCTGATCCGTTCCAACAATGGAGTAATCACTGTCATCCTCAAGCATATATCCCTGATCGGGGCCACTTCCGTCTTGCGGCTCAAGGCATTGGCCACTATGTTGGCCTTCCCCGGGTGATAAAGGATTTCACAATCGTAATCCTTCACTACATCTAACCACCGACGCTGCCTCATGTTAAGATTCGACTGGTCCATGAGGTATCTCAGACTCTTGTGATCCATGTAGATGGTATAATGGACCCCATAGAGGTAGTGTCTCCAAATCTTGAGGGCGAACACTACTGCCCCTAACTCCAAATCGTGCGAAGGATAATTAGCCTCGTGAGGCTTCAATTGTCTGGAGGCATAAGCTATCACATGCCCCTGCTGCATCAACACTGCTCCCATGCCTGTGATCGAGGCATCACAATATACTACAAAATCATCCACTCCCTCTGGCAGGGTAAGAATCGGTGCCTCGCACAATCGCTGCCGGAGGGTCTCAAACGCCGTCTGTTGCTCAAGCTCCCAACGAAACACCACCGACTTCTTGGTCAGTCGGGTGAGTGGTACTACTATCTTGGAGAAATCCTGAATGAATCTCCTATAGTACCCTGCCAAACCTAGGAAGCTCCGAATCTCTGATGGAGACTTCGGGACCTCCCACTGCATCACGACCTCTATCTTGGCCGAATCTACCAGTATACCCTTCTGGTTGATGAGGTGCCCAAGGAACTGCACCTCGCGCAACCAGAACTCGCACTTGGAGAACTTCGCGAAAAGTTTCTCCCTCCTCAAGACCTCTAGCACCTCCCTCAGGTGCTCCTCGTGCTGCTCCTGAGTCTTGGAATAAACCAAGATGTCATTGATGAATACAATCATAGACCGATCTAACATCGGCCTGCACACGAGGTTCATGAGGTCCATGAACGTGGCTGGAGCATTGGTGAGCCCAAACGGCATCACCACAAACTCATAATGACCATAACAGGTCCTAAAAGCTGTCTTATGAACATCCTCACCCCTGACCCGCATCTGATGATAACCGGAGCGCAGATCAATCTTGGAAAACCAAGATGCTCCCTGAAGCTGATCGAACAAGTCATCTATCCTCGGGAGTTGATAACGGTTCTTCACCGTTACCTTGTTCAACTCTCGGTAGTTTATGCACATACGGTGCGACCCATCCTTCTTCTTTACAAACAAAATCGGGGCTCCCTATGGCGAACTACTCGGTCTAATGAAACCCTTGTCTAGCAGCTCCTGCAACTGCGTAGACAACTCCTGCATCTCTAGAGGAGCCAACCGATATAGTGCCTTGGCTATCGGAGCCGCACCAGGAACCAGGTCAATCTTGAATTCAACCTGTCTCTCCGGAGGTATCCCAGGCAATTCCTCTGGGAACATGTTCGGGTACTCTCGCACCACTGCTACATCATCTACTGTCAATGTACCCTTATCCCGGGTATCCATCACATATGCGACATAAGCTGCGCAACCCTGCTGGAAGTAGCGCCTCGCTCTCGCTGATGAACAAAGAATCGGTCCACGTTGTGGCCTCTCAACCCGAATCACTAACTCTCCCCCGCTGGGAGTGCGAACCCTCACTAGCTGCAACTCGCAATCAATCACCTCCCCATTGGGGCTCAGCCAATCCATGCCTACTATGACCTTGTTCCCTCGCAAAGGAATAGGGACTAGGTCCACCGAAAACTGCTCATCGAATAACTGCAGCGAGCATGCCTTATGCACCCTCACGACCCTGACGGTCCTATCATCGACTATCTTTACCTCGAGTGGACAATCCAGCTCCCTAGGATCTCTGCTAAACCTCTTGCTAAGCGCAAGGGAGACAAACGATTGGTTAGCCCCCGAATCAAACAACACTGTAACTGAAATGCCGTTCACTAAGAACGACCCTATACATAAACATATAACCTTAGAAACAATCAATAATAAATGCAAAGATAAAAGGAAAATACGTACCCGTCACCACGTCAGGAGTCGCTCTCGCCTCCTCTACTGTCATCTAAAAAGCTCTACTCTTTGCCATTGGTGCCTCGGACCGGCCCTGACGACTGTCCGTAATCCTTAATGTAGCAGGGGCAGGTACTGACACCTTCCCTGCTACTGCTAAGCTTGGGCACTGGGACTTTTTATGTCTCCTCTGATTGCAATGGATGCAAATAAGATCTGATGCTGCGGTGGCGGTGGTAGAAGCTGTACAATCTCTTCTCATATGTCCAGTACGACTGCACTTGTATGTCACACCCCCGAACCATACGGCGGAAACGTCCGAGGGCTATTGTGACTCAATTGAATACCATCACAATGAATATACATGAATCATAACATCATTCATCACCATGCATTGAAATATTACAACCGGTATTGTTTACATCTAGTACATTGTTTCAAAACATTACATTTCCAAAACGTAAACTGTTCGATACTAATTAAACAAACATCATGACATTACTGGATACATTTTTCCCTCGATTTACCTGTTACCTGAGAATACAAGTATTTTGGAAAAACGTCAACATATGAAATGTTGGTGAGTTCATAAGTAAGGGTTGAAAAGAAATGATCTGTATAATTTTGAAAACCACAGAAAATCCGATATTTTCTAAAAAAAATGTTGTATATGAGAAAAAGTGTGAAGATCCGTAAGTATGCTTGTTGATTATTATAAACGTGAATAATTGTTAGACTTTGTATATATCACATAGTTAAGAGTGTTGAATTCCCCAGGGAAAACCTGATGTTTTCCCAATACATCAAATTACGTGGCTTAGTTAGTATTATTCCGATACGACGTTGTTTTCTATAATTCCAGGTGACATTGGATTAATTATGGGTTGTGAGTCGTTATAATCACACATTAATGAAAATGACTAGTTTACAACTATACAAACGATCCCTTAGGCTTCGTCCGTACTACTGACTTAATCCAACCACCCTGACTTCTCATAGCCCTACAACCGAGGAGAAAGGAGGGTACGAAGCCCCCGTTATTTCCATAAGTCGTTCAAGGCTATCGTGAATGCAAAAGGCCCTTGGCCCGACTCGCATTTGACTTCTCGACTTTGCTAGCAGTACCAAAGGACCCTTGGGGCCCAACAGCACAAAATGCTATCAAAAGTCTTTTTACACGAAATTAGGTCATATAAGGCCCAATAACATGTAAGCGCGTTCCCTTCAGGCCTAAAGATCATGTCATTGGGCTAGCTAGGCCCAACAAGCACGATTTGAAACTTTCGAGCCCAAAGATGGTGTATTGACTTCTTGTAAATTTCCGCGTGTGTATTGAAGTACCATTGTTTATTGATTTTTGATTCGTTATTGATTCGAGACCGAATCAATTCGTTTGGTAACGA
Organism: Lactuca sativa; assembly: GCF_002870075.4. Classification (NCBI taxonomy): domain Eukaryota; kingdom Viridiplantae; phylum Streptophyta; class Magnoliopsida; order Asterales; family Asteraceae; genus Lactuca; species Lactuca sativa. Next base: position 138,954,968 of record NC_056628.2, on the reverse strand, counting down.
TTTTGGTGTTGAAGGTGTATTTATTATTACGTTTCGCCGGTAGACGTAGTACTTGTATTTTTATTTTAAGGGATTTGTTGTTTTAAGAATTAGAGTTTATCTTTTTGAGCCCTTTCTTGGATAAAATTTACACTTTTAACCCTTTGTGTATAAAAGAATTTCCATTTTAGTCCTTAAACTATTTTTCTTGACACTTTAGTATCAAAACTTATTAGAAAGACATTTTAGCACAAATTTACTTGATAAACAGCTTAAGTCCTTCAAAAATGACATTTTCTCGGTTGAAACCTCCATTTTTGCAACTTTTACACTTCTGGCCGAAGAATGAAATCTTTTTGCATCTTTGGTCCCTTTTTAATTTGAAAAGCATTTTGACCCTTGAACTATATTTGGTACACTAACAATCCCCTGTTTTACAGAAATGTACAGTTTCAGCCCCTATAATTCAAAAATCTCGCAATTTGGGGCTTTATTGGGCCGAAAAGCCCATTTTGGCCCATTATGTTTAAAATTCACATTTTTAACCCTTTAAAAGTGTTGATATTCAGAAAATACATATTAGAAACTGTTTAGACTCATCTCAACCTTCAGAATTTATATATTGTCGTTTTGGGCCCCTTAGTTTTGTATTTTTAGCATTTTGAGCCCAAAAATGGGTTTTAAGTCCAAAAATGTTCATATTAATCAACTTGGTTATTTTTGTAGAATTGATTAGTGTGAAATGATATAAGTTATACTTATTTCATACTTCATATTGTAGATCTCGATTTTTAAGTTCTTTTTGGCTAGTATAAACATCACAATCACATAAGATCACACATATAAGCATAAAAATCACACAAGGCATACATATACTCATAGATCTACACATTTGCTTGTATTCTCCCCCACAAAACTTATAAAATCCGAAAAAGAGGGGGTATGAAGCTCACCTTTGGGTGTGGTTTCGGTTTTTGGAAGAAAATGAGAAGAAATTTGGCCTTAGCAACCTTCCTTGGAAGATTTCGAACTTGAATGCTTCTTAGGTGCTAGATCATGAGTTTGAATGAATTAAGAGGTGATTTTTGGATGAAATGAAGTAGCTAGCTTAAGGATCTAAGAGATTTCTTACCTTAGATGATGATTTTTTTGTGTAAAAATCCCCTTGATTCCTTCTTAGATCTCGAAATATGGATGAGTTATGAGAGTGTTTCCTTGAGAGAAAAGTGAGTGAAATGTGTGTGTGTGTGTGTGCTTGAACTCGGCCGAGAGCAAGAGAGAGAGGGAGAAAAAAAGAATTGGCTAGTCATGGAAGTATGTGAGTGCATGGATGTTTGAGTCTTCATGCATGGATGTCCATTAAACAATTGTGAGGTGTCACTCACAAAGTCAACTCTCTTGTTCTTTTGGGCTTGGGCCGAGAATGGGGAGGGTGAGAGGAGGTTTTTGGACTTTTTGCCCTTAAGCCCATGTTATAGCTAGGTTGGATGATTTTTGGCCCTAAAAAAATATAAATATGATTTTTATGACCTATTGGGTTAGATTAGGTTAATTATAGTCCAAAATGGTTCATATAATTAATCTATCTCATTCTAGGCCCAATATGGCCCAAAATATTGAATTAAATGGAAGTGGGTCCAATTAGAGCCCATTTAAGAGTTCTAAGCCCAAGATAGCCAAATTGAAAGCTTATTGGTCCATTGGCCCAATAAGGAAGTCCTAGTCCAAAATGGACTTAAACAAGAACTTCTAGGGTTTCCAATTACTTAATGACTATTTGAATTGCTTGTATGGGGTGTTTGATTGAAATTTTGCTAACATAGAGTATGCATCATGCATGCTCTTATGTTTTTGATTCATAAATTGGTTTAAGTGTTGGTTACAAGGCATAAAAATTCCTAATTGTGACATTGTAGCAGCCGGAACTCCCTGCCTTGCACGCCCCATCGTGCAATCTCCCACATTTTCCACACCGACTGTGGCTTTGCTGACCTCTAGACCTATGATCTGAAACCTTGGGCTTCTTGCCCGAACTCCCTGTACCCGAAGCCGCCTCCGGCTTCCTCTTCTTCTCCATCTCAAGATCAATCTCTCTCTCTCTCTCTCTCTCTCTCTCTCTCTCTGTCTCTCGAGCCCTCGTAATCATGTCATCCAGCGTCTTGCAGCTGGATCAGCTCACAAACTGGCGGATATTACTCTGCAACATCTCATGATAACGGGCCTTATTCATTTCCTCGTCAGCTGCGTACTAAGGAACAAGAAGAGCCTTCTCCCTGAACTTGGCGGTAATCTCTGCCACCGTCTCTGTAGTCTGAGTAAGGTCCTGAAACTCTCTAGCTAACTGTTGCACCTCAATAACTGGTGTGAACTCGGCTCTGAACCTGGTGGTAAAATCAGCCCATGTCATAGTATCAAGTGCTGAGTCGTCCCCAATACCATGCCCAACCTCCTCCCACCAGTCACGTGCCCTGTCCTTCATGAGACAGGATGCTAAACTGACCTTGTCCCCCTCGGGACATTTGCTAGTGCGGAACGCGTTGACAACATCTTCCAACCACCTAGTACTCGCAATGGGGTCCCGCGCCCCATGGTAGTCTGGAGCTCCACAAGCCCGGAACTCCCTGAAGGTGAGTGTGCGCGACCCCATCATGGCCGCCATCTCAGCATGAAATGTGCTCAACTTCTCATCCATCAACTCCAAGATACCCTCCTTGATCGAACCGAAGATCACAGGAGTCTGCTCAAGTATGATACGGGTAACTTTTGAAGTGAAAAACTCCCTAGTCTACTCATCTAACTGCTCGGCCCCCGAGCCTGATCCTGATCCCTCCCCGGCACCTGAGCTGCTGACTGCTGGCCTAGGGCGTAAAACCACCATTCTAAAAACACATCATGATAAACGTCAGAAACACTGATATATATCGAGGGATCGCTACTACTACAGGTTTCCTGGTCTCGCCTCGGCCTTCCTTGATTCAAGTACAGATCCTCTGCTTCCAGTAGTATGGGCCCCTACTACCTTCCACATCTATCCGTACTTTCCTCAAGAACCGCCTCGACTCCGCCAAGTCACTACTACTGCTACTGATCTCTGCTACTCTCATCCTAGGCTTGCCCTAGGGGAAATCTCTGACTCAACAAAAACCAGTCTTCAGCTGCTGAAGGCCTCCTTGTAATGCCAATTAGTCATCACCTGAATACCATCACATGTGACGAGGCTCAGATAATCCTTCGAGTAAAAGACTCATTCCCACAACGGTTGGACTCAAACAAGAGTTGCGCAGTAGGGCCAAATCCAACACTCTGAGATTATTCAACCCTGATCTCATGTGATGTGTCGTATTCACCTAATAGCTAATACCCATCACTCGGAGTCCCACAAAGCACAAAGCAAGCAACATTCAGACACAGGAGACTAATCAGGCAACTCTATTCTCATAACAAGAAACTGTACTAGCATACAATGCTAAGCTCGTACTGTCAGGAATAACCTAAACAGGCTATCCTACTGCTGTCTACTCAATACTAGCATGCAATTCTCATAAAGATGAAACACATATAGCAGGCACATAAGGCATCCTCCTAGATCCTTAGTCCTATTCTAGCATGCTGTTCTACTGAAATTAAAATTGATAATCATAACATAAACTTGTATGGGTAATTTGGGAGTACTTAATTGAGTTCGGCTGATCGCATGCACCACACCCTTTTTCTCGTTTTCAAAACTCTTTTCTTTTTAAGTCTCTTTCTCAAAAATTCTTTTGAAAATATTTTTCTTTCGAAAATCTTTTTAATATTTCCTTAGTTTGAGTTCAGTCACACCCGTAAGAGTGCCTGAATCCCTCAAACCAAGGCTCTGATACCAACTTGAAACGACCCAAAATACGACCCAAATTTTTTTGTTTAAATAATAGTAAGGTTATCAACGGTCTATAATATATCATAAAATCGTACGTCATAAATCCCAAAAAGTTATAATAGAGGTGTCATAACAAAAGAATTGTAACAACATATCATAGTATATGAAATAAACTCCCAGGACAAAAGCTGAAGCTGTGGTGTGTGCAATGCCATCATCTCGAGCCCTTCCTTTTGCTTGCGGAAGTACCTGAAACCAAAACTAAAACTGTAAGCACAAAGCTTAGTGAGCTCCCCCAGACTACCACATACCATATAATCATATAAGCACATATTGGGCCTTGCCTACTGCATCGGACCGAAGTCCAGAACTAACCAGGGCCTTGCCCTCTACATCGGAACGAAGTCCGGAAACTGCATCGGACCGAAGTCCGGACTGACTGTGACTTTGTCCCCTGCATCGGACCGAAGTCCGGAACTAACTGCATCAGATCGAAATCCGGAACTGACTGGGACCTTGTCCCCTGCATCGGACCGAAGTCCGGAAACTGACTGAGCATAGCATAGCATAAACATATCAACTAGCATAAACACATATACTGCACACTGCATCGGAACGAAGTCCGGAACACATAACACAAAGACATGCTTGAATCACAAAGACATCAAGCACACTGAACTTCTGCATCAGACCAAAGTCAAGAACTGACTGCTAACTAGACGGGCCGGCATTGTGGCCGTAGACTCGTTCGTACTGGAAGGAAAACTCACCTCGTAGTGCTGACTGCTGTGATGCTAACTCTAAAGTGGCTGACCGCCGCTCCGGAACTGTCTGACTACAATTTCCAAAAACACTAGATCAGTTACTGGTAAATTCTCTTGGGGTCAATGACTATATTACCCTTGGTCAAAATCAACTTCCAGTTGACCGTACTCGTCGATTCAGGACACAGACTCGCCGAGTCCCTCCTTTACTAACTCTGCCTTTAACTCACCGAGCCCATTTCCCATTCACTGATTCACTCTGAACTCACAACTCGAAGGGAAAACGGGGACTCGCGACTCGACTCGGAGAGTCCGAAGAAAAACTCGGTGAGTCCTATCGCAGATTCCATGAAATCGAATTCTAATCCATTCCAGGGCCTCTAACTTGTAGATCTGATCCCTTGGGACCATCTGAACACGTAAAGTTGCTGACTTTATGTGTAACTATGAAGGAATGAATCCATTTCACTCAAACACTACTTTTATTGGGAAAAACTCATCCGACTCGCCGAGTTGTAGAACAACTCGTCGAGTCTAAGGCAATCTTCATCGGACTCGCCGAGTTACTCATCCAACTCATCGAGTCCAAGGCTATCTTCATATGACTCGCCGAGTCAAGCTTGTGACTCGCCGAGTCCATTCAGTCCCTTTTTCCATACAGACCTGATTTGAGCCATGCATCGGCTCTAATTCACAAATCCATGCTTCTAGGGCATGCTTATCACGTAAAGTTGCAAACTTTACATGCATGCATGGCTTTAAAGGCTTCAAATGCCAATCATAATCTCTTAATGGGGTTCCAAGCTCAAGAGGGACTTCAATCACGACCATAACTGAAACTTTACACTTTTAGAATGCAATGAGAGTCGAGATCTGAAGTTTTCATCCAAGGAGAGTCCATATTTCAAGTTTTGAATCATAAAAGGCTCCAAAGAGGGCATAACAAGCAGAAAGGAGGTTATAATAGAGGAATACACAAGGTCATAACTTCATTACTTGAATGAAGAACATATGTAAGCTAACTCCTGGATCTTCCTTTCCTTCTATGGACCTTCTTTCCTTCCCAAAGCTTCCAAGCTATCACAAGCACACTCAAACTCAACAATGGGGCTAGGGTTTACAGGGGAAATGTTTTGAGAGTGATAGAGGCGAGGTTGGGGGCGCATAAGTGTGTTTAAATAGGGTGCAAACCCTTAAAATTAGGGCTTCATCCAGATAGGCGGACTCGCCGAGTCCAACGTATGGACTCGTCGGGTAGCCAGCTCAAAACGCGTGATCGTCCTGAATCTACTCGACGAGTCGGGCTATAGACTCGTTGAGTACCCCTTTAGAAATGAAATACTTTATTTGAATTACATACCAAGAATGGGGTGTTACATTAGATGCTATTTTTTGAACAAAATCTTACTTTGTTGGGTTCTCTTAAACAACCAAAACAATATTGGGGCATTTTAAAAGATTTGAAAACTTCTTTGGGCTTTTAGGTCATTTTCCCTCCAAAGTTTCCATTCCTTGTTTGATCTTCGGTAGTATTAGGTAAAAGAAAAAGTTTTTGGATATCAGCTAAAGTTCCATGCGTGCTGTTTTAGTTCAAGGTTGAGACTACAATAAATAGGCTATGCTAAAGTTAATAACAGAAAGTAATATAATTAAAATATAATCCAAAGTTTAGGAACTTTTATCCATGATCTTCAAAAAAAAAAATAGTTAGTTCATAACAATTCAATTGGACATTTTACTTAGCATTTTATCAAACTATCAAGAAAGATTACAAAATCACCCAACAAGTAGATTAACAGATTAGTGTAGTCATTCAGTCATTTTATCAAACACATAGTGATATTTAACAAATGTAATAACATGATAGCTAATTGTAGAATTTATAAAGACACAACCTAGATAGCTAATTGTAGAAATTATAAAGACATATCCACGGATATATACACATGTGATATTGTTTACAGAGTGTAATAACAATATAGTAGAGTAGGTCTAATTTTTTTTTTTTTTTAAACTTACCTGTTTGCCATCTTCACTTCCAGCTGCTCCGAAAATCATCCACATAAGACGCTTCGAACACCATGAACCTGCTAAATACCAGCCACCATAACAAACCACCTAGCCAAACAACCATTATACCGCAAACATCACCACCCTAACACCAACTGCCATTTATCATCAACCATCGACAATCACCCACTGCACCTATACAGCCACTTGCCTCACCAAAAACCACCATCGAAACTTTTGCCATCACCACACCGAGCCACCTCCATCCTTAACCTCTACCGGAACGACAATCGAGCCTAACTTACACCACCGTCGTTGTCTTCACAGCTAAAAACACCGCCATCATCACCGTCGCATAACCACCATACACAACCTGCTTTAACCTTCACCCTCCACCGCCGGCTGAAACTTCGGACAAACACTTCAACTTTGACCATATCAATCATCTTCAGCCGTGAGCCAAAGAAAAAGAAATAGTATGGCGTCTACTTTTGGCTGCAAACGAAAGAGACGGACAGAAGCGAAGAAACACAAATAAGGCACCATAATTACTGGGATCAAATCTTTAGTGTGGGCTAAAGATTTAAATTTGGGCATATGGAAACGCTATCTTTAATTGACTTGCTCCGAACTTCCTCAGAAGTACGGACGCATTACTGAGGACCAACCCAAAAAAATGAATGTTTTGAGTAATCTCGATATTTTCATATACAAAAATATAAATATAGAATAAAAAATGAATGTTTTGAGTAATCTCGATATTTTCATATACAAAAATATAAATATAGAATAAAAAATGAATGTTTTGAGTAATCTCGATATTTCCTATTCATATTCAAGCTATTTCTTATGAAAATAATTTGTTTTTCATTTTTTGATGTTCAAACGATGTTTTTTTCATTCTATATTTTGTTTAACTTCCTTATACATGAATTACTTTTATTTCACTAAATTTTACACGATATATACATACATACATACATACATGCATGCGCACCATTAGAACCCATTACATATATATATATATATATATATATATATATATATATATATATATATATATATATATATATATATATATATATATATATATATAATACGTATAACTTGTAAAGACAAAAATATTTAATGTATAACATAGTTGTACAAAATATCAAACAAAAAAACAACTTTCACTACTAGAATATTAAACTAAGGCGACGACGGCTATCCCGACGACAAACGCCGTCGCTACAGGTACCCTATGCCGACGACACGTTGTCGCCATAGCTTTTGAAACTTTTGACCAATTTCCTTTGACCACTACATCTCTGCCGACGACAAGTCGTCACCATAGGTCTGGCGGGAACGATGAAAATGTTGGCGGTAATATGAAAATCTATACCGACGATGTGTCGTCGGTATAGGTAAAAAAAATTATTTTCCATTTATTTTTATTCCAAGTGCCAGAAAAAGTGAACGACGTAGTTTTGGGATACCCTATGCAGACGACAAGTCGTCGACACAGGGTTTTTAATTTATATATATATTTTTATTTCAGGAATAAATGATATGTCGTCGTTTATGTCGACCCTATACCGACGACATGTCGTAGGCATAGGGGTATACCCTAAAACAGATACACAACCTTCTTTCATTTGCACACAGCGACTTCTTTCTGCATTCTTTCCTCCTAAGCGACGAAATCGGCTACCCAACGACAATATCCGGCGATTAACCCAATCCAAGGTTGTTTCTACCCCTAATTTGTTTTTTTTTTATTGTTGTTTGGTATTGATTTTTACCCCTAATTTGGGGTTTTTTGGTGTGTAGGAACCGCTGGTGAAGCTCCACCGACCTAGTGACTGCCTCACCCTTCCACCGCCTAGTGTTGCCGCCTGTGGCCACCACCAGCCACCACCGGAGTATTACTTGCTTCTTTGACTAGCAAAAAAAAAATGGAACATCACAAGAACAAAAGGTTAGTTTTTTTTTCTAATTTTTATTGAAATTGAATTTGAAATGAGAGATGCATCAACCAACATTGTATTCAATATGCGTGCGATGTTGTTATGGACTATCAATGATTTCCCAGCACATAGTATTCTGTCTGGATGAAGTGGACAAGGTTATTTAGCATGCCCTAATTGTAATGAAGACACATCTTCCATTTATGTGGCTAACAAGATGTCTTATGTTGGTCACAGACGATTCTTGAATATAAACCAAGTTGGAAGGAGAGTCTGTTATTTGATGGTCAACCTGAGACAAGACCGCGTCCTAGAAGATTCAGAAATGCAACTATATTAAAGCAAATAAATTGTCTCTCTGATCGAATTCCAGGGAAACATCCTGATTATGGGGGCAAAAAAAGAAAGAACGACGATGAAAGAAAAAAGAGAGACTTAAATTGGACGAAACGAAATATCTTCTTTGAGCTTGAGTATTGGTCTGCCCTCGACCTAAAACACAATTTCGATGTTATGCATATTTCAAAGAATGTGAATGAGAGTGTGTTGAATACTGCACTGATGAATGATAAAAGCAAAGACAAAAAAGAAGCAAGAATTGACTTGAAAAATATGGGAATTAGACCAGATCAATGGCCAGAAGAGAAAGTCAAGAAGATGAAGAAACACAACAAGGAAGAAAACAAGAAGGAAATACTCCCACATGCTTCTTACTCTTTCAAACCAATTGATCGACAACGTTTCTGTCAATTCATTAAAGGAGTGAGACTACCTAATGGTTTTGGATCGAACTTTAAGAAGAAGGTTAATGATACTGAATCAAATTTGGTTGGGCTGAAGTCTCACGATCATCACGTCCTCATGCAATGATTGCTACCTATAGGGGTTCGAGCATGTCTCCCACCAAATGTTTCAAGAACAATCATTGACCTATGTACATTCTTTAAAAAAATTTGTGCATGGTCATTGGATGTTAACGACATGAGAAATGCCAGAACAGAAGTGGTGAAGATCTTATGTAATCTTGAGTTGATATATCCTCCAACATTTTTCAACATAATGATTCATCTTATTCTTCATTTACCTGATGAAGCCGTTCTTGGAGGGCCTGTACACATGAGATGGATGTATCCTTTTGAAAGATATATGAAAAAACTTAAAAATTATGTCAGAAACAAAGCCAAACCAGAAGGTTCAATAGCAGAGAGTTATGTTGCAGACGAAGCTTTGACATTTTGCTCTATGTATCTTGAGGGTATGCAAACTAAATTCAACCGTGCTGATAGAAATGATGATCCCGACCTTCCAAAAAGGCAATTTTCTGTCTTCTCATCACAATGTCGAACAATGTCGGCTAAGAAAATCGTTGACCTTTGTAACGAGGCCAAAAATACATTGCATTGGTTTGTACCAAACAATTGTGATGAGGATGAGATGAGAAGCTACAAATTGTAAGTTTCTAATCTATTAACTACCTTTTCAATAGTGTTTTAACTATTCTAATTATTTTGTCCCATATTCAGTGAATTCAAATTAGAATTGCCTGAAAGTGATTTCAAAAAGGAATTTCCTTCATGGTTCAAAGAAAAGGTAAGTATGTTATATATTTATAATGTAAAACTAAGTTATTACTTAAACATACAATCTTTGTAACATCCGGGATTTCAGGTAAATTATTTAATCTTTTTATTTTGAGTTTTGAGAAGGGACTCGGCGAGTTGGTGCATAGAATCGCCGAGTTAAGACGCGGGTTCTCATCCGGATTGATGCTCGGACCCGGCGAGTCGCCTTAGTGGACTCGGTGAGTCTGCATCGTTTAATGAAACCCTAATTTCTTGGGTTTGTGGACTATTTAAAGGGCCTTATGGCCGTCATTTGCGCTCATTAGTCCCCAGAGTGAAACCCTAGAACATTTGAGTGATTCAAGTGAGGGAAGGAGCCATTGTTGATTCTTGGAGTTATTGTTTAGCAAGGGAAGAGAAGATCTAGCCAAGAGGAAGCAAGAGAGGGGTGGATTCTTGAAGAGCTAAGGTCCAGGACATCACATCTGAGGTACCATTCGAATCCTTCTTTGTTATTGTGATGTTCATATAGATTTAGGGTTTTTGAACCCATTTGTGGCTAGATCTAGCATCATCATGGTCCCTTGGCGAGTTATGGCTCTGAATCTAGACCCATAAAGGTCCAGAGCACCTCCTTGCCCAAGCTTTATGTGCATCCATGGAGGTTTTAGATTGGGATCTATGTATTTGAGGCTAAACCTCCATTAATGAGCTATTTGATGCTTAATGAGCACCAAGACTCGGACTTTACGTGGTCAATAAGCATTAGGGGACTGGATCTATGAGTTACTAGAGTGGATCTGACCTTAGAAGGTCGTTTGAGGTTGTGCATGGAGTGCACTCGCCGAGTCCAATCCCAGACTCGGCGAGTTGGTGCGGGTTGTTCAGAGATTTCGGACCAGGGACTGTGTAACCGAGTCGGGTGAGTGACTCGGTGAGTTGGAAGAGATTCAAAGGGAATCGGGTTCCTGTAGGGACTCGGCGAGTCCACGCCAGACTCAGCGAGTCGGGTTAACCGTTGACCGTTGACTAGTGTTGACTGGTTTGACTTCGTGGTATTAGTCAGCCAGAGTCAAGTAGTATTAAGTAAAATACACCTATGTTGTAGGAGGACGATAGCTCGGGAGATCGAGCACTAGTGGTTTAGAGCTTTACGAGTTACCAAGACACGCGAGGTGAGTCTTCTCACTATACGTTACCTTGAGTGGTATTATGAGTTGACCAGAGGGTCTTATGTGCTATGTATGAGATTATGTGCTATTTATGAGATTGTATGCTATGTGTTATTTGTATGCTGTATGACTATATAGACCGGGCCGGAGGGTCCAACGATTCAGATCGGGCCAGAGGGCCCAATGAGCTATGACTGGACCTGAGGGTCCGACGAGCTGCGGGACTGGAAGGTCCCGCTGAGACATCTTAACCAGAGGGTCGGGTTAGCCTCGAGTGGCGTATTGTAGTATGTGGTATTTTGGGGAACTCACTAAGCATTTATGCTTACAGTTGTTATGTTTGATGTCTCAGGTACCAGCGAGGACCGTGGGAAGGCGACGGCTTGACACATACACACACACTGACGGAGATTTTCATATGTAGAGATCTTGGGATTTGTTTTTGAAAACAGAATTGATTATGGATTTTGATTTGTGATGTGATACATTATGTGATTTTGAAAATGAAAAATTATTTTGAAAATTTACGGTGTTACAAGTTGGTATCAGTGCCTTGGTTTGAGGGATTCGGATGCACCTTCGGGCGTATTTGAACTCAAACCGAGGATTTGAGGAATTTTCAAATAAAACTAAAATTTTCTAAAAAGAAAAAGAGGTTTTGGGAAACGAGTAGAGTGGAAGGTGTGTACGGTCAACCAGCGCCCGAACGGTGAATCCCCAAAATACCTTTACATTATATGTTATGAGTTATGAGATATTATGTGGTGAATGTTAGAGAGGCTAGGTATTCCTATTAGGACTAGAGTGGGCCTGATTTGTGATGCCTTAGCTTAGGAGATCGCTGCTGCTAGGAGACACTTTGAGAGAGTGAGTAGGTAGCAGTGAGGAGCTTAGGGGAGGGCTATTGAGAGTAGCCAGTGCATAGCGAGAGTAGAGTGTTTACGATTTGGGATCCTAGGAGGAGGACTTGGGTTGTATATCGATTCGGTGTTGACGATAGTATTGGGCCCGTACTATCGAAGACACCAGATTGGTGCGCGGTCCAAGTAAGATTCCTTGGGAGTACCAGGAGAGAGGATGTTTGAGTTATCGAGTGTGAGTATACTCGAGAGTGTTCCTGATATTTATTATGTTGTATTTCAGAGGTTGATCATGGTTGGGACACGCCATAACCCCGAGAGCAGTGGGGTGAGTGATGAGGAGATCCGTCGGATCATCCATGAAGAGGTGGCCGCTGCCATCAGAGCCGAGATTCCGGAGATGTTTGGGTCTATTAAGACCACACCGATCGAGACGTTTGACGAGCGTTATGCTGCTTTGACTGATGCTGCTGTTGCTGCAGCCACCGCAGCTGTTGCTGCTGCGAGACCCCAGGGCGGTGATTCGTTGCTGTACCGAGAGTTCAGCAACACGAAACCACAGGAGTTCGATGGTACACAGGATCCGATCGCCGCTATGAGGTGGATCTCAGACATGGAGGGGTGTTTCTATACGTGCTCGTGTCCGGAGCACTTGAGGGTGCGATTCGCACTCAACCAGCTTCGCTTGGGGGCGAAGGACTGGTGGAAATTCGTGACCGCGAGCTATTCTACAGCTGAGCTGACTGCAGTGACCTGGGAGAGGTTTACTGCGATATTTCGTGATGAGTATGCTCCCCAGGTGGAGAAGGAACGTTTAGCTCAGGAGTTTCTGACCCTCAAGTAGGGGACCGAGTCGGTAATAGTGGTTACGAGGATGTTTCTTGAGCGGGCGCTGTTTTGCCCGGAGTTGGTGTCCACTGAGCAGGCTCGCATGAGCCATTATCTGAGCATCTTGAGGTCTTGAGGAGGGACATCCGTGAGTTCATGGCGAACTCGACTTATCAGACATTTGCCGAGCTCCAGGCAAATGCCAGGAAGAGGAAGATCGAGCTTGAGACACAGGCGAGGGAGGAGACTGAGTTGCAGAGGGATGATCGGCGACCGACACAGTCGCAGCCGGCCGCCAAGCGGGCAAAGCCCGCTGATTTGAGGACAGGCAGTTCGAGGGGCCACACTTGTGGGAAGTGCGGCAAGAGCCATGACGTGCCGTGCAAGACTGAGGTATGCTACAAATGCGGGAAAGAAGGACATTTTGCGAGGGACTGTCCGAAGGGGTTCTCGGTTTGCTTCCATTGCAACCAGACCGGCCATCGGAAGGCCGAGTGCCCCCAGCTTCAGATTGACTTGAGATCAGAATATCACCAGATGAGAGTTCGGGATGAGGATATCCAGAAGACGACGTTTAGGACTCGTTACGGGCATTGCGAGTTCGTGGTGATGCCATTCGGGCTCACCAATGCACCAACGGCATTCATAGATCTCATGAACAGGGTGTGTAGGCCGATGTTGGATCGTTCAGTCATTGTATTCATTGATGATATCTTGGTGTATTCGAGGACCAGAGAGCAGCATGAGGAGCATTTGCGGGAGCTCCTCGGGGTTCTGAGGTCGGAGAGGCTATTCGCCAAATTCTCCAAGTGCGATTTTTGGTTACGGGAGGTCCAGTTCTTAGGGCATCTCGTTAACCAGAATGGGATATTGGTTGACCCGGACAAGATCGAGGCCGTGATGAGTTGGGAAGTGCCGAGGTCACCTGCGGAGATCCGGAGTTTCTTGGGGCTGGCAGGCTACTATCGGAGATTTATCAGGGACTTCTCCAAAATTGTTGTGCCACTTACCAAGTTAACCCGGAAGGGTGTTAATTTCTCATGGGGTCCGGAGCAGCAGACCTCATTTGAGACTCTTCGCCAGAGATTGTGCGAAGCTCCCGTGCTTGCATTGCCGGAAGGGATGGGGAATTTTGTGGTGTACTGTGATGCATCGATATCGGGGTTGGGAGCGGTGTTGATGCAGAGAGGGCATGTGATCGCGTATGCATCGAGGCAGTTAAAGCCTCATGAGACGAGATATCCCACCCATGATCTGGAGTTGGGGGCTATGGTGTTCGCCCTCAAGATCTGGCGTTACTATCTGTATGGGGTTCGGTGTACGATATACACGGACCACAAGAGTTTGAAGTACCTGATGGATCAGCCAAATCTGAATATGCGGCAGAGGAGATGGTTGGATGTGGTAAAGGATTATGATTGCGAGATCCTGTACCACCCGGGCAAGGCTAACGTGGTAGCCGTCTCCCTGAGTCGTAGGGCAGAGAGTGCCCCATTGCGAGACATCTGTTTGAGGTTGACGGTGACGACTCCGATTTTGGACACCATCCGAGGGGCTCAGGCTGAGGCTGCGAGATCAGAAAATCAAAAGAGGGAGCGGGTGGTTGGTCAGGTATCGGAATTCGTTACCGATGGTCGGGGACTTATGACGTTTCAGGGTCGGATTTGGGTACCGTTTGTGGGCGGGACGCGTACCATTTTGATGGAGGAGGCACATCGATCGAAGTTCTCGATCCATCCTGGGGCTACCAAGATGTATTTGGACCTAAAGAAGGAGTATTGGTGGCCCTGTATGAAGAGGGATGTTGTTTGGTTCGTCGAGAGGTGCCTAACTTGTCGCCAAGTTAAGGCCGAGCACCAGCGTCCGCATGGTAAGCTGCAACCGTTGGAGATTCCCGAGTGGAAGTGGGAATAGATTACCATGGATTTTATCACCAAATTGCCAAGGACTGCGAGAGGAGTTGATGCGATTTGGGTGATCGTGGATAGATTGACGAAGAGCGCTCATTTTCTAGCCATCAGCGAGAGCTCTTCTGCGGAGAAATTGGCAGAATTATATGTGAGAGAGGTGGTATCGCGGCATGGGGTTCCGATGTCGATTGTCTCAGACCGGGATGTGCGTTTTACTTCCAGGTTTTGGAAGAAGTTTCATGAGGAGTTGGGTACGAGATTGCATTTCAGTACCGCATACCACCCGCAGACGGACGGACAGAGCGAGCGAACGATTCAAACGCTTGAGGATATGCTCCGAGCATGTGTTCTGGATTTTAGAGGGAGCTGGGACACCTACCTACCTTTAGCAGAGTTTTCGTATAACAACAGCCATCATTCGAGCATTGGTATGCCACCCTTTGAGCTGTTGTATGGGCGGAGGTGTCGCACCCCCATCTGTTGGGGAGAGGTGGGGCAGCGGGTGATGGGTAGCACGGAGATTGTACTCCAAACGAACGAGCAGATTCAGCAGGTCAGGCAGAGGTTGTTGACCGCGCAGAGTCGCCAGAAGAGTTATGCGGACAGGCGTCGGTCCGAGCTCGAGTTTCAGGTCGGTGATCTTGTGCTCCTAAAGGTCTCTCCTTGGAAAGGAGTGATACGATTCAGGAAGAGGGGCAAGTTGGGACCCCGGTACATTGGACCCTTCAGGGTAATTGCTAGGGTAGGCAGGGTAGCCTACCGGTTGGACCTACCTGCTGAGTTGGGGCAGATCCATGATACCTTTCATGTCTCGCAGTTGAGGAAATGTATTGCCGACGAGTCGGCAGTGGTGCCGTTGGAGGATATTCAGGTGGATGCGAGCCTGAACTACGCAGAGAGACCAATTGCGATTGTGGATCGAAAGATCAAGGTTCTGAGGAACAAGGAAGTGCCTCTGGTACAGGTTCAGTGGCAACATCGGAAGGGATCCAAGTTGACCTGGGAACCAGAGCGGGAGATGTGGGAGCAGCATCCAGAGTTATTTCAGGATTGAGACTTCAAGGGCGAAGTCGGATTCTAGTGGGGGAGAATTGTAACATCCGGGATTTCAGGTAAATTATTTAATCTTTTTATTTTGAGTTTTGAGAAGGGACTCGGCGAGTTGGTGCGTAGACTCGCCGAGTTAAGACGCGGGTTCTCATCCGGATTGATGCTCGGACTTGGCGAGTTGCCTTAGTGGACTCGGCGAGTTTGCGTCGTTTAATGAAACCCTAATTTCTCGGGTTTGTGGCCTATTTAAAGGGCCTTATGGCCGTCATTTGCGCTCATTAGTCCCTAGAGTGAAACCCTAGAACATTTGAGTGATTCAAGTGAGGGAAGGAGGCATTGTTGATTCTTGGAGTTATTGTTTAGCAAGGGAAGAGAAGATCTAGCCAAGAGGAAGCAAGAGAGGGGTGGATTCTTGAAGAGCTAAGGTCCAGGACATCACATCTGAGGTACCATTCGAATCCTTCTTTGTTATTGTGATGTTCATATAGATTTAGGGTTTTTGAACCCATTTGTGGCTAGATCTAGCATCATCATGGTCCCTTGGCGAGTTATGGCTCTGAATCTAGACCCATAGAGGTCCAGAGCACCTCCTTGCCCAAGCTTTATGTGCATCCATGGAGGTTTTAGATTGGGATCTATGTATTTGAGGCTAAACCTCCATTAATGAGCTATTTGATGCTTAATGAGCACCAAGACTCGGACTTTACGTGGTCAATAAGCATTAGGGGACTGGATCTATGAGTTACTAGAGTGGATCTGACCTTAGAAGTTCGTTTGAGGTTGTGCATGGAGTGTACTCGCCGAGTCCAATCCCAGACTCGGCGAGTTGGTGTGGGTTGTTCAGAGACTTCGGACCAGGGACTGTGTAACCGAGTCGGGTGAGTGACTCGGTGAGTTGGAAGAGATTCAAAGGGAATCGGGTTCCTGTAGGGACTCGGCGAGTCCACGCTAGACTCGGCGAGTCGGGTTAACCGTTGACCGTTGACCGTTGACCGTTGACCAGTGTTGACTGGTTTGACTTCGTGGTATTAGTCAGCCAGAGTCAAGTAGTATTAAGTAAAATACACCTGTGTTGTAGGAGGACGATAGCTCGGGAGATCGAGCACTAGTGGTTGAGAGCTTTACGAGTTACCGAGACACGCGAGGTGAGTCTTCTCACTATACGTTACCTTGAGTGGTATTATGAGTTGACCAGAGGGTCTTATGTGCTATGTATGAGATTATGTGCTATTTATGAGATTGTATGCTATGTGTTATTTGTATGCTGTATGACTATATAGACTGGGCCGGAGGGTCCAACGATTCAGATCGGGCCAGAGGGCCCAATGAGCTATGACTGGACCTGAGGGTCCGACGAGCTGCGGGACTGGAAGGTCCCGCTGAGACATCTTGACCAGAGGGTCGGGTTAGCCTCGAGTGGCGTATTGTAGTATGTGGTATTTTGGGGAACTCACTAAGCATTTATGCTTACAGTTGTTATGTTTGATGTCTCAGGTACCAGCGAGGACCGTGGGAAGGCGACGGCTTGACACGTACACACACACTGACGGAGATTTTCATATGTGGAGATCTTGGGATTTGTTTTTGAAAACATAATTGATAATGGATTTTGATTTGTGATGTGATACATTATGTGATTTTGAAAATGAAAAATTATTTTGAAAATTTACGATGTTACAATCTTATATTTCCTTACAGATTTATTGTCTCCAAAAAGACGTGCCTACGGACTGTACTGACGAATTAAAGGCGTTGGCATATGGTCCGGTGCTTGCATATTCGTAAACTCTTGCATAGTAAATGGTGTCCGATTTTTCGTGAATAGTCGTGATCTCCGACGCACTACTCAAAATAGTGGTGTTGTTACATTCGAAGAAGACGGTACACCATTCTATGGTCAATTAGAGGAGATCATAGAGTTGCATTATTTATATGATAAATCAGTTGTACTCTTTCGTGGTAAATGGTTCAATGCCTCATTACGTAATGGACGTTTAAATACTATAAATAATATGATTCTTATCGATAACAGTCATGAATGGTATGTCGGTAAAACGTGGTTTGATGATCAACAATACATCTTAGCCACACAAGCTAAACAAGTATTTTATCTCTAAGATCCCACTCAAAACAATAACTGGAGAGTTGTGGAAGAGGTTCATCATCGAAAACTTTGGAATCATCCAAGTATCGGTGTTGTGAATGAGATAGATGTTGTGAACAACACTCAATCAACTGATTTTACCTTGGTTGTCGACTTAGGCACCTTACCTATGCAGACGAATTTAGGTGAAGTTGGTGAATCAAGTGTGGTTGCTAAGAGGAATGTTTCTCCTAATATAAACGATAACGATTTCATTAACGATGAAAATGACGATGATGATACGTACTCTTCAGATGAAGAAATAAATAATGAAAACTATGACAGTGATGATGATGTCGTACATGTATATTGTTCTAGTGATAAATCTGATTGATGGTATGTTATTGTTATTATATGTCCTAATTGCTTATAATATTTGTTAAATTTTGAAATGTTGCTTATTTGTAGTTTTATTATATTTTCTGAATGTTTATAATATTTGTTAAACAGATGGCAGAAGTCGCGAGGGGACACGGAGGAGACGGTGGGGATAGACCTCCACACAGGATTGAACGCGGTGTACCATCGGGTTGCCAATCTTGTAAGTTATATGAAATTTTTAATTATTAGATAAATTAAAGTTTTAAATTTCTAAATTTCCAATTGTATATGTAAATATAGCACAAGCGAAGAATGTGAATGTGAATGTGCGTGGCAAAGGGAGAAACTTAAATTTGTACCATGAGTATGAAAAAAACAAGTGTAGGCCTTTGGATTTGAGAATTGATATCTCCGGGCGGACGTATCGATTTATAGGGGACAACGGGCAAATGTTTGCCAGACTGATCTCAAATTTGGTGGGATCAAAGGTACCGTTGCATTATCATACTTGGCGTCGTGTTCCTACCAAGTACAAAGCTGATTTATATCCCAAGCTAGAGGTAAATATACAATATATTTTATACGTATTGAATTTTACACTTATTAAATATTTTTTTACTAATCAAATATGTTTTTCCTTTTGCAGACTTATTTTGATATTAATAGGTATCGGGGCAGAAACTTGTGGGAACCCCTTCGAGCGGGTATCCAAGCAGATATGCAAAGAGCTTATCGAGAGCGCAAGTATGCAGATAAAAAAACATTTTGAAAGAGTTGGTGGATATCATAATGTGGAAAAGGCAAGAAGACATCCACCGGATGATTGGACCGCCGAAGCTTGGAACGATATTATTGATTTGTTGTTTTTGACCGAGAAATACAGATGCACGTCGGAAAAAAAATAAAGTTACTAGGTCGAAACTTGCACACACAAGTGCTCACGGATGTAGACCCTATGCTCAACGACGTTATTTAGAGGTAATAAAGTACATTAGTATTATTTAAAATTGTTATTAACATTTGTACAAATATATTTATTGTTTTTTCACTTATTATAGGAACAAATGGGAATCAAGTCTCAACATATTGAGGGTTGGAGACAAATGCGCTACAAAGAAGGTTCATGTTGGTGTACAAGTCGAGCAGAAGAAGACTGGGTAAGTGATAAACGAAATGAATATGTTGTTTAAATATATTATTATTAATTATAGTTTCTTGTTTAAGGAATATTATTATTTTTTGAATGTTTAAGTTTAGTTGTTTGTTTTAATTAATGTATGTTAATTGTTTTCTTCATTTTAGGAGAAAATTCAAAATGAATATGAGAAAATGCAAAACTAGGTTGGGGAAGGAGGAGAAGTAAACGAGGAAGAATGTTTAGAACGTGCCCTTGGGACGAGACGTGGACATGCTCACGGGGTGGGTAGGAGACCAACTGCCAACTTCAGTTTAATTCCAACTGAACGGCCTTCCACTTCCAAATTGTCTCAATCTCAACCCCAATCTCAATCCCAATTTGATGCATAACAAATGCAAGAATATTTGCAACAATATAATGCATCATTGGCGGTTTGTATTCCGAACTTCCAACCACCACCATTTCCCAACATTCTATTCAACTATAACACACAAGCAAGTAGCTCTCAACAATTTTCCGAAAGGATGGAAGAAGAAGGAGAAGGAGAAGAAGAAGAAGAAGAAGAAGAAGAAGAAGAAGATTATGATAATGATGATTGATGTCTTTTTAGTATTATGAACAATATTAGTTAACTACTTATTGTAATATTAAACTTGAATTTGATGTTTTGAATTTGAACAATGGTACCTAGTTAATGTATTTCAATTGATATATGCTGCAATGTTTTTTGGATTTGTTAAAAATGCAGGAATGGTAATGTACAAAACCTGTAAAGCTAAAAAAACAACCAGTAGCTATCACGACGACTAGTCGTCGCTATAGGTCCATAACCGTTAACTGATAAAACCCTATAGCGACAACATGGCTTCGTAATAGCTTCAACTTGTCCCGACGACTAGTCGTCTCTATAGCTATCCCGACGACTTGTCGTCGCCATAGGATTTTAATAACACTTTATTTTTTTCCCCCGAAAATGTCGTTAACAAAATCTGTGCCGATGACATGTCGTCGCAATAGAGGTAGCTATACCGACGACGTCTATGCCAACGACCTAACAGACCTATATATATATATATATATATATATATATATATATATATATATATATATATATATATATATATATATATATATATATATATAACATCAGAACCTATTACTTAAAACGTTCGTTTACCATTGTAAATCTATATGTATGTTATATGTGTATAATATGTATAACTTGGTAAGATAAATGTATTTAATGTATAGAAAAGTTGTACAAAATATGAAACGAAAAAAACATTTAAACCTTGAAAAAAACGTGCTATAGTCCTTAGAAATCCCTTGGAAGTACCTACGCATTTTCAATAGATTAGTGACAAATTTTGTATTGTGTAGGAAATCCCACGGTATTTCATACATATTTCCAAGGAACATCATTTGTTTTTCATTTTTTGATGTTCAAACGACATTTTTTCATTCTATATTTTTTTCCGACTTCATTATGCATGAATTACTTTTATTTCACGAAGTTATGCGCGGTATATACATACATACATGCTTGTACACTGTCATAACCCATTACTCAAGACATTTGTTTACTATTGTATGGTTGTGTATGTGTATAATTTGTGTAACTTTGTATGATAAAAGTATATAACATGTAATAAAGTTGTATAAAATATTAAACGAAAAAATAACATCTAAACTCCAAAAGGACAAAAAAGCGTGATTCTCCTAAGAAATCCCTTGGAAATATCTACATATTTCTAAGGGATTGGTGATAACTTTTATATTGTGTAGGAAATCCTTCGGTATTCCTTATGTATTTCCAGTCGATTTCCAAGAAACATAATATGTTTTTCAAATTTTTATGTTAAAACGTCAATTTTTTCGTTCTATATTGTATACGGAAATTGTAATAAAAAACTAATATATCATATAATTAAACTGTAATATAAATAATGTATATAATATTAATAATAATATTGTTTTTTTTCAAACCGACAAATAGAGGGTAACGCGACCAGATGGATCATGAATGCCTGGCGGGCCACCAAGAGGGGCACCACTCACCACCAAAGGGAACGAAGAATCGAACCCATGCCAATCTAGGGAAAATCCCCCAAATGTGCTAAGCCAAGAGTAGAACTCTTGACTTCACCCACTGAGGCCTATATGTAACACCCATAATCAGGAAGACCAAGAAAGGAAATGAAAGACCCTAAGTAAAGGGGGTCAACTCGTCGAGTCCAGGGTGGAACTCGACAAGTCCGAGCGAGATCCGGGTTGAAGAGTAAGTGGCCAACTCGGCGAGTCGGCTAGTGGACTCGGCGAGTATGGTCTGGTTGAGGAAAACCCTAATCCTGGGGGTTGTGTCCTATTTAAAGAACATCACATCCCTTCCCTAGCCTCTCTACTCCCCTTTTGAGATCCAGAAACCCTAAATCGTGAGTGAGAGTCCTTGGGAGCAAATTGAAGATTAGATAAGGGATTTTGTGAAGAGAGATTGAAGATCAAAAAGCTTGGAGCAAGGGGCTTTGTAGAGAGTTGGATTATTCTTCAGTGGGAAGCCATCTTTGAGGTATTAAGCTGTTGCTTTGGCTTTATTACAATTAAATGTATTCTTGAATGAGATTTTGGGGCTATTTTGGTAAGATTGAGATCTATTTCGGGTTTGGGACTTAGATCTGAGGTCGCTACTTCAGATCTAGGGTTGTGATGGTCCAGAATGTCTTAAAGCTGAAGTCAATAAGTTGTTGGTGAAGCCCCTTTGTTACAAACCCTAGCCCTAGAGGGTTTTAAGGCCATAACTCTTTGGTTTCACGTAAAGTTTACAAGTTTATGTGAGGAATAGACTTGGGAAGAGTGGATCTATGAGTTGGAGCCTATGCATGGCTCGAAAAGCCACTGTATGGATTACGAACTGGAGCGACTCGGCAAGTCACATGGGTGAACTCAGTGAGTTGGATGAAGGTGGGCATGGACTCGAAGAGTTGGAAGAACAGATCGGCGAGTCTGTTGAAGATTGCCATGGACTCGGCGAGTCAGGTCGCGAAACACTAACCCCTTCTGGTTAAGGCTCAGATCAGTGAGTTGAATAGTGACTCAGTGAGTTGGACAGGATGGGAATCAGAGATCGTTGAACTCGACGAGTCTCGGGGTGACTCGGCGAGTTGAGTAGTATGTTGAGAGTGTCTGAGTTTATGAACTCGGCGAGTCTATGAGTTGACTCGGCGAGTCAAGTCAACTAGAAGATTAACTTTGACCAGGGCTTTGACTTTGACCGGAGTTGACTTAGCTTGGCTTCCAGAGCTCTGTTTGGAACTAAGTGTTATGTTGATATTAGTAGCTGGTGGAGCTAGTGGAGTAGCGGCTCAGAGAGTTATCAGTCAGCAGCTAGAGGATCATCAGCAAAGTTTAGCAGTGCGAGGTGAGTCTCCTCACTTTTTGTATGGGTCTAAGGCACCAATGTCGACCCATTTAGTTTATGTATGATAAGAAGACTAGGGGGTTAGCCCTAGGCATTATGCATGAAAGACCAGGAGGCGGCTCCTGGCACATGGTATGTTATTATGTATGGTAGGAAGACCTGGGGGTTAGCCCTAGGCAATATGTTTGAAAGACCAGGAGGTGGCTCCTGGCGCACTGTATGCTATTATACATGAAAGACCAGGAGGTGGCTTCTGGCATACTATATGTTAATTAGCCCAATAGAGTAGTATGTATAGTTGTCTTTGTGATACTTTCATGAAAGACCCGGGGGTAGCCCTTGGGACTTGTCTGTAAGACCCAGGGAGTGGCCCCCAGCTTGACTAGGAACACCACGTGCGGCCCGTGGCATAATGGCAAGACTATGTTTGGCACATAGCACCTTAGCAAGACTATGTTTGGCACATAACACCTTACTTGATTATGGAGATGTTGGTTATGTATGGTTCTTGGCTATGTATGGCATGTATGGATCAGTTGGTTTGTATGGTAGGTGGTATCTAGGGAACTCACTAAGCTTCGTGCTTACGGTTTTCAGTTTTGGTTTCAGGTATTTTGCTTTTAAGGAAAGGAGTCGGCTCGATCGCAGCGCATCACACTATGCTTTCCGCATATGAGATCTTTGGGATTACACTCTGATATGGTTTTATAATGATATGTTTCGATTACTGACACCTTGGTTTGTTATGAGATATTATAATGAATTTTTTTGGTACTGATGGTTTTATGTAATATCTTATTTAAAAATGAAATTTTTAGCCTTAAATTTTGGGATGTTTCAAGTTGGTATCAGAGCCTTGGTTTGAAGGATTCAGACATACTCTTAGGTGTGTCTGAAATCAAACTAAGGGCTTGGTATAAAAGTTTTCAAAAGGAAAACCATTTTTATAAAAAAAATGAGTTGGAAAAGAATTTGAAAAGAGAACAAAATTTTGAAAAGAACAAGGTGTGTGATGCGTGCAATCAGCCGAGCTCAAGTATGTTTTCCCAAGATACCCATACATGTTGTGATATGATATGATTATGAAAACTGCATGCCAGATTAGGGCTAAGGATCTAGGGAGGATGCCTTATGTGCCTGTTATATGTGCTTGAGCTGCATGATAGTGCTGATTAGACAGTAGTAGGATAGCCTGTTTAGGTTATGCCTGAGTTTATGAGCTTATGTCGTATGTTAGTGCAGATTCTTGATATGAGATTATGATTGATGAGTATCTTATGGTTAGATTTTTCCCTTGTCTGAATGCTGCTTACTTTGTGCATTGTGGGATTCTGAGTGATGGGAGTTAGCCATTAGGTGAATACGTTACGTCACATGTGATCAGGGTTGAATAATCTCAGAGTGCTGGCTTTGGCCCTATTGCGCAGCTCTCGTCTGAGTCTAACCATTGTAGGGACGAGTCTTCTACTCGAAGGATTATCTGAGCCTCGTCACATTTGATGGTATTCAGGTGATGGCTAATTGGCATCACAAGGAGGCCTTCAACAGCTGAGGACTGGTTTGAGTTGAGTCAGAGGTTTCCCTAGGGCAAGCCTAGGATGAGAGTAGTGCTGGGAGCAGTGTTAGTAGTAATGAAATGGACTTGGTGAAGTTGAAGCAACCCTTGAGGAAAGTACGAATAGATGTATAAGGTAGTATGGGTCCGTACTACTGGAACCAGAGGATACGTACTCGAGTCAAGGAGGGCCAAGATGGAACCAGGAATCTTGGAAAACATGTGAGACCTCTAAGAAAGTATATGGGACAGAGCCAGAGACTGGTGGGAGTCAGTTGGTGATTCCTTGGGAGCCTCAGCCATTGAGGCTATGACCTGGCCCGACTTTGTGACCAGGTTTAGGGCGGAATTTGCACCGGCGGTGGAGCTTCAACAGTTGGCCAGAGAGTTCCTAGACATGAGACAGACAACAGAGTCGGTGTCGGAGATTACCGCCAAGTTTCGGGAGAGGGCCTTATTGGTGCCTCAGTATGTAGGGGATGATAAAATGCAAAGGACCCGCTATCATGACTTGTTGAGAGCGGATATTCGGGAGCATGTCAGCTTCTCAGCATGCATGAACTTGGACTCTATGATTGCCAGGGCGCGGGAACGGGAGATTGATTTGGAGCACATTGCGAAGAGGAAGTCGGATTAGATGTATACTTTGGAGGGTCCCAGGAAGAGACCCAAGACTTCAGATCAGTGGATAGCAGACCGGCAGGGCCAAAGTCAGTGCAGCACGTGCGGGAAACGGCACGAGGGAGTTTGTCGTTCTAGGGGTTCAGGCTGCTACAAGTGTGGCAGTGATGGTCACGTCAGCAGGGACTGCCCACAGGGGGCAAGCCCATTATGTTTTCACTACAATCAGGTGGGTCACAAGAAGGCCGACTATCCGACGGCGAAGGGAGGAGCAGGGAGTGCGTCTGCCCGACAACTTCGAGGATTGCGGATGGGTGATAGGGTAGGGCTTTGCAGCAACAGATGAGGGAGATCTGGATCACAACAGGGAATGTTGTAGGTATGTATCTATGGCTTTTTGGATTCCATGTGTTGTAGATTTGTTCTTACCCCGAACTATGGTGATAGTATGTATGAGTTGTCTCTCTGCTTGTATTCGGATTGTACTTTCAGAATTGTCTTATGACAATTGCATACCAGGAACTATTAGTAGCTAGTGCAGGGTCATCTCTCACCTCGGGTTTGAAATGTCCAGTATTATCTCGATTATGACCAAAAGCTGTTCAGGAGCGTTGTGTGGAGGACGATGGGTAGGGTACAGGGAGTAGCCTTCCACCATTATCAGGGTTTGGTGGCTTTGGTCTTGGTACTTGGGATATCTTTGGGAAGCATCAATGGAAGTGGTCTATCACTGATGGAGTTGCTCTGAGCATTAGTTATTCGAACCTTAAGGGCATTAGTTGGAGCCCAAGGGATTATCAGTATCGGGATGTAGGAGGTGTTCATCTAGTATTCGGTCATCGTACGGTATTTGGAATGGGCTAGTGGTGGATCGCTAGCGACATCAAGGCGATGGTAGTTATCATGCCAACTGTGTAAGGGAGGAAGGAATGGAAATCCTCGGGATTTTCGCGTGCAGTAAAGACTTAGTCGAAGCTAAGTGGGGGAGAAGCAATCATGTTATGGGAACAGCAGCGGTTTTGGAACCGGGATAAGTTTTGCTCTCCTATCGGGAAGGAAGACGGCCCAGGTGGCTGTGTGAATTGAGGAAAGTGTGAAATGGAAGTTCGGAAAACCTGCCAATTTTGAGATCGCATTCTCGGGTTGCCCGATAACCGAATGCAGAAGAATCGGTTAGGAGTTTCAGATAGGACATGCATACAGCTCAGCGGTACTAGATTGTGCTGATATGCTCGACTATGGGTTATATTGGGTTTTGAGCATTATGACACTCCTATGGTGTATATGCAACCCTATAAACCTTGGATCTATGTTTTCTCTATTATACATGCAAATAAGAACTTTCCAAGGCTTTAATCCTAACTAGCATATTATGAAGCTCTTATACTACAAAGTACTAGTTAGATGACATACCTTTTGATGTAGCTTGATGTCTTCAAGCTTTAAGAGCTTAGCCCCAATAGTGTGGAAGCCTCAATTGGAATCACAAATCACCAAAAACACCTTGGAAGACTTTAGAGAATATGGATACTTGGCTCTCTCTAGTGAAATCGGCTAGCCCTTCTTAGTGTACCCACACTAGTGCCAATTTCACCAACCAATGACATCTTTATATAGTATGGAGACTAGGGTTAAACCCATGACCTTTCATTTCATATGATCCATGGGTTAAACACTCCATGGACTATCCATGAAAGCTTAGCCCAACCTAAATGAACTTGGCCCATTCCATATATATAAGAGTCCATATTTAATTAGTTCATTTTGATCACTTAATTAATTATAAATTAATTCTTGATCAATACTAATTAAATAATATGATTATATATTAATATATTAGAACTTATAATATATTAATATAAATCATAAATATACTATTCTCAAAAGACTATCCATATAAATTGTGCCGGTGAAGTGCAACCCAAATGGACCATGCAGGGTCAGGTCAAGTACATACCAAATATAGTTATGGACTTAGACATTAATCCAACAGTTTCCCACTTGGATAAGTCTAAAACTATTATTGAGTATGACTTCAAAACCTAACTGGCAAGCGTAGCTCTTAAAGCCACTGTCGAACTCTGACCTTGTAAATGACTTGTCCATTAGATAAGGGATCATATATTCCTCCATTCTGGATATCATATGGACTGAGACATGGATTATAATCATTCTCTCTGTCCATTTGTTGTTTCCTGATTTCCGGTTCATGATGACTGACTGATTGAACAAATCAAATCAGCCCTGGATTGGCCAAGCACTCACATGTGTCATCATTAAATCATCGAGGGGCCCACATATATCGCTTTTATCCCGAAGGTAAAAGGAATGGATAAACTTCGACTCATATGGCTTGTTCTGCTACTTGTTGAATCATACACAAAGGCACGTTTTATAACATCAAGTTACCAATGCATTTTCGTGCAATCAATGTACTATCAACTCATAGTAACAACTCATATCTCTAGGTTTGAAGAATATAAGATATTATCGTCTCATGATCACTCGTGATAAAATCCATGAAGTGATTCAAATGAGCGCGGGTTGAATCCAATACTCAGAACTTATGAGCACTCATGAGTGTTTTAGCACAACTTTGTCCACCAACTTGGACCTCTACAAGCCAACCCATGACAGTCTTGATTCATATCTACTTCCAACATATGACCGACTATGGATGGTTTGAATAACTTAGTCATTCCGGAAGAATAACCTAGTTATTATTCTGGAAGTCAAAACATGCAAAGTGAAACACAAGAATAAATGAATCAAATATGGTATCCAACCCTATGAATATAAATAAACACTTTTATTTATCACCATACTGATTACTCATTATTCATTATTTCGGTTTTATCAACTTTATACTTGAATTAAAAACACTAGTTGTCCCATGCTCCAAGCATGTACACTATGTTTTTCTTAAACAATAGCTTTGCCATACACCAAGTATGCACTCTATGTTTGTCTATGATCCTTACTTTATGAACTCGATCGATTGAACATAACTCCAATGCTTCTCATTTCACAGTCCCAATTCCTTACTGTAAATGCAAGAATTCCAAATTCATGCCATTTACTGAAATCTGTTAGATTCTAAACTTATATGCATTGATCCTCTTGTAATGATTATGCACAAATTCACAAAGACTTGGCAACAATCATTACAGAGTATTTTAATGAAAACCTACTCCATGGATACAAAGCCTTATGTTCAAAGTATGCATTGCTTTGAACATGCTTCTTGCACTAAGTTTTTTTCTAATCTTACATAGATTTCTTCCACCTATGAAGACAACTCTATATTCGCATTTTGACTACCACTTCTAAACAAGAGTTGCCTCTTTTCAGACTATGTCAATATGGTCCTTCCAATATTAACATTATACTTCCAACTGTCCTTGAGCAACCAATCTTTGGTAAACCTTAGATTGTCCTCGACAATTGCTTAATCACTTTAGTCATATCCAATTCTTAATATTTTCCTCCTTAATGCCCCAAGGCATTTTGAAAATTCAGAAATGATAAATATTATAGCACATGTAATCGATCTTGTACCCAAAGTAAATGGGACACGATTCATGATGTTTCACATAAAGACATGGTTCTAGACTAGTCTTTTGCCATAATAATTTTTGTTTGCCATATTCTCAAAATTTGACTATGAAAAGGGATGCTGTAATCATAATCGAATTTTGAGAACGCAATATATAGAATTTTTCTTAAGTTAAACCAATCCAACATGAAATTCATATATATATTCTTGACTAAAGGTGATTAAAATCTCAATATAAGCTCTTTAGAATGAGTATAAACTCAATCTAAGGTTTTCATAATTGAAATGAAGTATAATTTTCTCTCCCTTAGTTATAGCAAAACAACTTTTCCAACCCCTGCAACCTCATGAATTGAAACTTTTGTTTTCTATAATTAACATTGCTAACTTGCAATACTTATCATAATTATCATGCTCCCACTAACATGATGATTATTAGCATAACACTTATGCTCCCACTAGTTTTGACATGTACCCAGACATCAACTGGACTTCTAGAAATCAATACTTTATTGACTTTCTTACCAAAGTTCAGATTTATGATACTAGATTGCCTTGATAAGACTTTATCAATATCATACACCACTCTTAGATAGCTCACATGTGTGTGTAAACAATTATGAAGAGGGATGCCGTAATCATAATGTTTAGACCTTTTGTCATTCCTACAATTGCTATCTACTCAAAATCTACTTAGTGAAAGAGTTTCCTTACCATCATTTTTCATGAATCGAAGAGAAACCTTATGACACTTAGATTTTATGGTGCAAGTGTTCCTATCCATGTGAATTTGTCAAAACCATAACCACAAGACTAGGTTAGTGACAAATCCTAACTCATATGGATTGAACTTGTCAATCTTAACTTCTTGCACCTGGCAACTCAAGGGCCTGTCATTGCTTCCAAGTAGTTATGCAAACAATTGAGAACATGTAGAACTCAAATGTATAGCCAACTTACCTGGAATGGGCACAGAAATGTCAACACGATAGGTTATAAACCTCTTGTTGTGTGCTAGCAATGAAATACAAGTTTTTATTCTTGATTACTTCTTGAAACCCTTTCAGGATCTTTTAGACTCCCACTGTCTCCTTGACCTATAAGACTTTCTTGCCAAATATTAAAGATATAGTGTGGATTCTAATCAAGACAGACACTTAACACAATTAGCCTTAGTTGGTCTTTGTTTTATCCAAAACATCACAACTTACCAATTTCAAATGTACAATAGTAGAAAACTTTTACTCTTACATTTGACAAGTGTTTTAAACCTTCTTTAAGACATGTCACTCAACTTACAGTCTTGGAGTATGACTTTAAGACTTGTTTTGGAACGAAGTATGTCTCATCTTCTTGATTTGACCAACTTCAACAATTCATAGCTCCACTTCTTAGCTATCAGAATGCACTTAGATGATGAATTGAGATAAGGTCTCTTAATCATTAAGATGATCAAATAACATGATACTAAAGTACTCTCCCATCTTTTTAGATTTGAGAAACTTTTATCTTTCTGCCTAATTTGACTTTTCTCATTTGTTCTGTCACACATTGAAAATTTTTCAATGTTTCAGAATTATACTTAAGCTTGTAAGTATAATCATATTTACTAAACCTTAGTAAATCATGATGAATAGTCTTATCCATCTTTTGTGGTGGACTTTGACAAGTGCACAAGAAAGTGTACTTGATCCCTTTGTCCTTCTCTTAACTCACACATGCATGTGAACAAGCACTTAGTCTTAATTTTCCAATGCTCGTAAGTTCTCATTCATCATACTATACAACTTGCATGATTCCAAGTTTCTATCCAAATGAAACTTGGGTGATGATAATCTTTCCTTATTTGGTAAATTTAGACATTACCATAAATGAAAGAATCAATTTCATATTTCCACTCTTGCTATTAATGGAATCATATAAGCAACAAAATTTTTTCCACAACTGCCATTGTAAGGATATTTTTAAAATAAATAAAGTCAAAATTTTTCCTTTAATTTTAAAAACTTTGCGGAAAAACTATCCTTACAATGCAAAAGAGCATGGAAACTTTGTTGATATCTATTCATAAGCAATATATCATAACTCCTAAGAAGTAGCTCAAGAATCCGATCGTCAAACTATGCGATAGAAATCCATCTATGCAATCAGATTCAATATATTCTTTCTTTAAGTATCTTCAATTTTCTTTGATTCTTAAAACATCAACATGTGACCCACTCACATCATGTATCAAGAATCTCATAATAGAAACTTAGCAGAGTTAGATAGTGGACTTTACCTAAAGTAGGGTCAAACTTATTGACTTTAACATCCTTAGGTAAAATTGGCAGCTTCGCAACTAATGTCCCTTCCTTTGGCAATATAAACATATGGACCCTTAGGTAATAGTACATGGGACTATCTCAGACTTAGCCTTTCTCTTTACCATTTGGTCAACCAAGTTGACTATGGCCAATCCCTTTCCATCGGGAAGAGAATGCTTTTCTGGATTTCCTGTGTCACTATTGTCCCTGTCCATAAAGTTTTGGGAAGTTGATCTCCTAATCAAATTTCCTTTACTAGTACACTAAATCATTTCTGATTTAGCAGCACCAAGCAAATAGATAAGATCATTAAGGATCTTGTCATAGTCTATTTCATAGGAGTCCCAAAGGAACTCACTATGAGACTTAGAAAGTGATTGAACCACTAACTTTCTCAAGACTTTGACACCCAACTCTCCTGGCTTGTCAGTATGTGACTTCATCTCCAAGATGTGATCACACCTAGACCTTGCCTTGCCAATAGGGCTTGAGTGACCTTGAACTTGTGGGTTAGGGAGAATAATTGGAGGAGGTGGAGGAAGTGAAGTTCCAAGATATTTGGGAAGATCATAGATGTCTGAACTAGACATCTTTTTGGGAGATATTCAAGATAGTTGATTTAAAGTCCTTAATATAGCACCCAATATGAAATATTAAGGCTAGGACCCAACAAACTATTTTATAACTTGGAAGAGGGATGTCGTAATCCAAGTTATAGAATATTTAAAGGTAGGTGAATGACTATTCACCAATTTCCACCATGAAAAACGAAATAAATTTATTAGGTTTTAATTGGATTTGAAACTCCTAGATCTTTGAGATTCATTGAACTTTTCAATGGCATGTTTCAATCTCGAGTGTGCCCTTCAGGTTTTGTGACTGGGATGCCGAGGATCACAAAACAAGGTGTGAAGTAACAATGCAAATTACTTGGTACCCTTAAGTGTTTACCCCTCAATCGATGTGTCGGTTAACCACACACGCTCCATCGATACTATGATAAACATTAAGTTACCCTTTGCCTACCTTGTTTAATACGAGTTAGTGTGTCGGTTAACCACACACGCTCCACTAACCGACTTAAACAAAATGTAAAGTGTAATTTCATGGATTAGCACCTTATTCACATTTTCCTAAGTAACTAAGATTGGGTATTTATAAAAGGTTTAGTTACATAGTATTTATCATTAATACTTTTAATGAAGGGAGAATTATAGTCCTTGTCCTACCCGTTCGGCTAACGACCCTCTACCGGTCAAAGAAGCGGTGGGTGAGAGTGGACACCCATTAAACTGCCATTTTATAGGCAGTATCCTTATACCCCCCTTATAGACCGACTTTGTGAATGAGGCCTACTAACGGTAAGACTGACTTGCTCTTATACATATATATATTATTAACTTATAATATTATAAAGTATAAGGGTTGAATTTTAACTTTTAAAATTCTAAGGGCTAAACTTGGAATTAAAGTATTCATAAGAGAAAACTTTTCAAATTCCAAAACTTGAGGGCAAGTTTTGTAACTTTCAAAACTTTTCTATTCCATAACTTATGTGTTTAAAGTAGTTTTAATTAAAAAACTCTTCAAGTTCCATAACTTGAGGACAAGTTATGGAAGACTTTAACCTAATTAAGAATGTGACTCTTCATAATTCATAACTTATGGAAGTTTTATGAGTTAACTAAGGTTACACATATTTTATTTAATGAAGAGACTCTTGAACCTCCACAACTTGAGGACAAGTTATGGAGTCATAAACCATTGAATAAGAACAAGACTCTTCATTTTGTAACCTATGACAATTTTTATGAGTTTTAAGAAACTTAAATGTGACTTTTCATGTAACTTGAGGACAAGTTACACAAACACATTTTAGAATCAACATTTAGATTAAAATGGATTGAAAACAACTATTCAATTAACTTTTCTATTAATCTTAAGCAACTCATATGAGCAAAGATAATACACATCAAACTTTTCCATGTAATTAGCATAACTTTTAAACAAATACAAAACATGAATCTATTGACAATTATCTTTGAAATTGGATTAGCATGAACATTACCACATCAAAAACAAGTTTATAAGTCCAAAAAACATCTTAGGGTAATGTTCCTAGTCCAATTCCAGCCAAAACAGTCGAATTTATGTTGTCTGGGGGTCCAACTCGTCGAGTGCATGAACCAACTCAGCGAGTTGGATGCATTTTGTCTTGGACTCGGCGAGTCCATCAGTGGACTCGGCGAGTCTGCTGAGCAGACAGCATAAAAGCTCGATTTTTCAGCCAATTTTGCAAGGATAACAAGAAAACAAGCCTTGGCTCTGATACCACTATTGGGTTTTGAGCATTCTAACACTCCTATGGTGTACATGCAACCCTATAAACCTTGGATCTATGTTTTCTCTATTATACATGCAAATAAGAACTTTCCAAGGCTTTAATCCTAACTAGCATATTATAAAGCTCTTATACTACAAAGTACTAGTTAGATGACATACCTTTTGATGTAGCTTGATGTCTTCAAGATTTAAGAGCTTAGCCCCAATAGTGTGGAAGCCTCAAGTGGAATCACAAATCACTAAAAACACCTTGGAAGACTTTAGAGAATATGGATCCTTGGCTCTCTCTAGTGAAATCGACTAGCCCTTCTTAGTGTACCCACACTAGTGTCAATTTCACCAACCAATGACATCTTTATATAGTATGGAGACTAAGGTTAAACCCATGACCTTTCATTTCATATGATCCATGGGTTAAACACTCCATGGACTATCCATGAAAGCTTAGCCCAACCTAAATGAACTTGGCCCATTCCATATATATATAAGAGTCCATATTTAATTAGTTTATTTTGATCACTTAATTAATTATAAATTAATTCTTGATCAATACTAATTAAATAATATGATTATATATTAATATATTAGAACTTATAATATATTAATATAAATCATAAATATATACTATTCTCAAAAGACTATCCATATAAATTGTGCCGGTGAAGTGCAATCCAAATGGACCATGCCGGGTCGGGTCAAGTACAT
Organism: Lactuca sativa; assembly: GCF_002870075.4. NCBI lineage: Eukaryota > Viridiplantae > Streptophyta > Magnoliopsida > Asterales > Asteraceae > Lactuca > Lactuca sativa. Next base: position 138,920,922 of record NC_056628.2, on the reverse strand, counting down.
ACCAAATATAGTTATGGACTTAGACATTAATCCAACAGGTTAGTCGTAGCATCCACTGGCAGCCAGTCGGTGTGGAAAGGTGTTGTCAAACTACCGGATGGCCGTAGCATTCACCAATGGTCAGATAGTAAGAGGAGTGTGATAAGACTGTGGTGTGGCCCGTAGCATTAGTTTAGTAAGACTACGGTGTGGCTCGTAGCATTGGTATAGTAAGACTGCTGTGTGCCCCGTAGCACTAGTTTAGTAAGACTGCGGTGTGGCCCGTAGCACTGGTATAGTAAGACTGCGGTGTGGCCCATAGCACTTGTTTAGTAAGACTGCGATGTGGCCCGTAGCATTGGTATAGTAAGACTACGGGTGGCCCGTAGCACTGGTATAGCAAGACTGCGGGGTGGCCCGTAGTTTTAGATGGCTGGCATCGCCGAAGTTTTGTAAGACTATATGGGTGGCCCGTAGGATTCGTCGGTCCCTATTCACTAGTGCGAATGTATCAGACGTGTGATTCACTAGCAGGGTTTTTCAGATAGTTAAGTTCAGGATGGGGCGGCCGCTCGAATAGGAGTGGGTCACATTGTGAATGGGACCGGAAAGCGGTAGGTCATTGGTGGCCGGGAGTGGCGTAAGACTGCGGGTAAGCTATGGCATTCATTAGTAGTTTGGTTCGCGGAGTGTGGGCGGAGGGGCCCGTACCTCCGAGGTAGCATGGGGAAAACCGGTATTCTGGGAAATGGTAGATCAGTTGGGACCAGGACGGTCTTGGTTCATCCGGTAGGCGAATGGGAGTCATCAAGACTTCAGGTAGGAATGATGGTAAAGGATTCGCAACGAAAAGCCATGAACAGATCGAATGATGCTAAGTTGCTCATCGCGGGATCAAATGATCTCAAGGTAAAGGATTTGGCTCGGTAGCGCCATTCTCGTATGAGCCCTAAACGTAGCAGAGAGGGATCTGCTACCCGAAGGATTGTCGAAATTCTCATGATTGGGTGGAGCCTTCAGTATTGGGGCATTGCATAGAGGGGGTCATTCTGTGAGTATTGGTATGATGGTCGGCACTGGGAATGGCCGGGATTGCAGTTTCAGCAGAGGATCGATCCTCGGAGGAAATTGGGAAGGTTGTTTCTTGTGGAAAGCACCTTAGAAAGGCCAGTGACAGTGTAGGGAAAAAAGAGGTAAATCCCTTGCAAATCAAGGGTAAGTGTAACAGGAGTACCTGTATCATTACCGGTTGGATAAAAGTGTTGTATTTAAGGTTATTAAGGAAACAGGTTATTCTGAAGGCGACATCTTCAAGTTTTGGATCAGATGGGCGGAGGGTGTACCTAGTGGTAAAATGGTGACCAGATGGTAAGGTAGTTGGCCGTGGAAGACTTCGAGGACGAAGTTTAGTTTAAGTGGGGGAGAGTTGTAACACCCATAATTAGGAAGACCAAGAAAGGAAAGGCAAGACCCTAAGTCAAGGGGGTCAACTCGTCGAGTCCAGGGTGGAACTCGACGAGTTCGAGCGAAATCCGGGTCGAAGAGTAAGTGGCCAACTCGGCGAGGCGGCTAGTGGACTCGGCGAGTCTGGTCTGGTTGATGAAAACCCTAATCCTGGGGGTTGTGTCCTATTTAAAGAACATCACATCCCTTCCCTAGCCTCTCTACTCCCCTTTTGAGATCCAAAAACCCTAAATCGTGAGTGAGAGTCCTTGGGAGCAAATTAAAGATTAGATAAGGGATTTTGTGAAGAGAGATTGAAGATCAAAAAGCTTGGAGCAAGGGGCTTTGTAGAGATTTGGATTATTCTTCAGTGGGAATCCATCTTCGAGGTATTAAGTTGTTGCTTTGGCTTTATTACAATTAAATCTATTCTTGAATGAGATTTTGGGGCTATTTTGGTAAGATTGAGATCTATTTCGGGTTTGGGACTTAGATCTGAGGTCGCTACTTCAGATCTAGGGTTGTGACGGTCCAGAATGTCTTAAAGCTGAAGTCAATAAGTTGTTGGTGAAGCCCCTTTGTCACAAACCCTAGCCCTAGAGTGTTTTAAGGCAATAACTCTTTGGTTTCACGTAAAGTTTGCAACTTTATGTGAGGAATAGACTTGGGAAGAGTGGATCTATGAGTTGGAGCCCCTACATGGCTCGAAAAGCCACTGTATGGATTATGAACTGGAGCAACTCGGCGAGTCATATGGGTGAACTTGGCGAGTTGGATGAAGGTGGGCATGGACTCGACGAGTTGGAAGAACAACTCGGCGAGTCTGTTGAAGATTGCCATGGACTCGGCGAGTCAGGTCGCGAAACACTAAACCCTTCTGGTTAAGGCTCAGATCAGTGAGTTGAATGTTGACTCAGTGAGTTGGACAGGATGGGACTCAGAGATCGTTGAACTCGACGAGTCTCGGGGTGACTCGGCTAGTTGAGTTGTATGTTGAGAGTGTCTGAGTTTATGAACTCGGCGAGTCAAGTCAACTGGAAGGTTGAATTTGACCAGGGCTTTGACTTTGACCGGATTTGACTTAGCTTGGCTTCCAGAGCTCAGTTTGGAACTAAGTGTTATGTTGATATTAGTAGCCGGTGGAGCTAGTGGAGCAGCGACTCAGAGAGTTGTCAGTCAGCAGCTAGAGGATAATCAACAAAGTTCAGCAGTGCGAGGTGAGTCTCCTCACTGTTTGTATGGGTCTAAGGCACCAATGTCGGCCCGTTTAGTTTATGTATGATAAGAAGACCAGGGGGTTAGCCCTAGGCATTATGCATGAAAGACCAGGAGGCGGCTCCTAGCACACGGTATGTTATTCTGTGTGGTAGGAAGACTCGGGGGTTAGCCCTAGAAAATATATATGAAAGACCAGGAGGTGACTCCTGGCGCACTGTATGCTATTATACATGAAAGACCAGGAGGTGGCTTCTGGCATACTATATGTTGATTAGCCCAATAGAGTAGTATGTATAGTTGTCTTTGTGATACTTGCATGAAAGACCCGGGGTGGCCCTTGGCACTTGTCTGTAAGACCCAGGGAGTGGCCCCCGGCTTGACTAGGAAGACCACATGCAGCCCGTGGCATAATGGCAAGACTATGTTTGGCACATAGCACCTTAGCAAGACTATGTTTGGCACATAACACCTTACTTGATTATGGAGATGTTGGTTATGTATGGTTCTTGGCTATGTATGGCATGTATGGATCAGTTGGTTTGTATGGTAGGTGGTATTTGGGGAACTCACTAAGCTTCGTGCTTACGGTTTTCAGTTTTGGTTTCAGGTATTTTGCTTTCAAAGAAAGGAGTCGGCTCGATCGCAGCGCATCACACTATGCTTTCCGCACATGAGATCTTTGGGATTACACTCTGATATGATTTTATAATAATATGTTTCGATTACTGACACCTTGGTTTGTTATGAGATATTATAATGGATTTTTTTGGTACTGATGGTTTTATGTAATATCTTATTTAAAAATAAAATTTTTAGCCTTAAATTTTGGGATGTTTCACTATAACCCAGGATGCATCACAACCAGCTAGGCTGGTGATCACTTGCAATAATCTTGTTAATAATAATAAAAACATTGATAGTAATAATAATGATGATAAGAACGTGATAATAATTAATAATTATATGATAATAAATTTTTTTTTTGTTTCTTAGTAAAAGCGTAGCAACTTCCGAGAAACTTCCTAAGAACAACTTAAACAAAACACTTTCAACGTAAATATGAAGCTCTTTGGCATACTAAAAATATGATATGATTTGTTTAATATTAATATATATTTATTTTGTAGGAAACGTGTAGAAATTTATGATGTACTTCTTAGGACAATTTGCAAAATTTTATCTTGTTTGGTGAGAGACGTTGGTTAGAAAATTTCCTAGGAAATCCAATGGAAGTTCATAGAAACTTGCTAGGAACCACTTAAGTGAAACACTGCTAACATAAATGTGAAGCTCTTTTGCATACTTGAAAAAAATGATATGATTTGTTTATAATAATTAAATGGTAATAAAAAAACTACTGAGGAACTACTTAGGAACGATAAATATATATTTATTTCCTAGGAAAGGTGTAGAAAATTCTGAGGGAATTTTGAGGACGAGGAATTCCTTGGTATTTCCTATTTATTACCAAGGAACTTCTAAGGAAATGTTAGAAATATGTTTTCCTATGAAGTTCCTCGGTAGTAGGAAGTAGCGACAAATTTTTGGTCTTAAGAAATTTTTAAGAAATTTTTGTAAGAAACTCCATATTTTTCTTAAAATTAAGCCATCTAGAAGATGTTCTTCATGAATGTGTTTTTGATCGTTGGGGTGTAGGTGTGGGAAATGGATATTAAAAAGTGGTGTTGAAATAGATTAAATGGGTTTAAAATAAAAAACAAAAGGTGTAAAAAACAATTTTATATATATATATATATATATATATATATATATATATATATATATATATATATATATATATATATATATATATATATATATATATATATATATATATATATATATATATATATATATATATATATATATATATATATATATATATATATATATATATATTGAACGGCAACAAAATATATTAGAAATAAACAGCTAGTGTGAGGCAAGCGAGCATACAAAATATTCAGAAAAGAAAAAGAGGGAAGAAAAAGTAAAAGAGAAAAACAATCGCAAGCAATGCTAACACCTAAACAACACCCAGCCAACCCTCACATACCCTCACATCCGGTGTTGTGGTTATTGAGCATTTTGGTTGCTTTATTTTCACAGCAGACCTGATTATACGGCTTGTGAAGAAACTGGAGGACCAATGGAGCCCATTAAATTCGACCATGACATATTCTAGGATTGGGTATCCATCGCACCACTCGATCCATCTAAAAGCACTGATTTTTTTCTTTCATGCATTTATCCATAGGAAGGATAAGATTTGGATTTCCATTACTAATATAGTATGGGATTTGGGATCATTGGAGTGGATCTTAAGATTTCTGAAACGCCATAGAACCCACATGTAACTTGTAAGTAAGGATTATAGCTTCTTGTACTTCAACAAATGATTTTAATTAAGATGAGGTAATCTTGTGGTTACAAAATTCTTCAAGGGATGGAGGGTTTGACGACAGAACTTTCCACCAACTGCATAATTGGGACCAAACATGACATGCTATTCACACTCAAAGAATAAGTGTTTTTCTTCTTCCGAGGTCTCTATGGGAAGTTTGTAGTTTGAATCATAGCCTAACCCATACTTGACCAGATTTACGAGTGTGGGAAGCCTGTCGTGACAGATTCTCCATGCCAAGCCATTCAATTTCCCCGGTACAAGTATGTTCCATTCCCAAGATGAGGGCGATTTGGGCAAGGTTTTTTTTATCGATGTAATGGCGCTATGAGGCTACTGAGTACTTTTTAGAAGGATATATAGTCCTTTGTCATTCACCAGATCCATGTTGATCAATTTGAAAAAAGTCATGGAATTGGAGATCATCCTTAACTAGCATTTTTGGGAGATTTGCAATATTACACCAACAGTTTCCACGTCTGACTGCTCTAGCAACATTTGTAAATCCCCCATCTGAACCATATATGGATTTAATTACTTCCAGCCATATACAACTGTTCGATGTTCTAAATCTCCACCACCATTTGACTAGTAGAGCTTGATTTTGAGCTTTTAGGCTGCCTATACCGAGTCCTCCATGTTCAACGCCCGAAAGCACTTTTCCCAAGCAATCCATGCCAATTTTCTTTTTTCTAAGTGACCACCCCAAAAGAACCGCATTCTAATTTTCTCTAGGTTTTTTATGACACATACAGGAGCTTTGTATAGTGAGAAGAAGAGTGTCCCTAGACTTCCCAAGACAACTTTTAACTTTACATAGGATGAGATGCCCGCCAAATGATAGATTCATTGCTTTCCATCTTGATAGTTTAATTTGGATCGGAACTTGTCAATTATCGGATTCCAATGTACGGCCCTAGACATAGAAGCACCCACCGCCAGCCCTAGGTAAGTAAATAGGAGTTGTCCCATCGAACAACAACAGTTTCTAGCAAAAGATTCTATTTTTTGTGTTTGGACAGAAATTCCGAAAGAATGTTTACCTTCAAACCTGAAGAGAATTCAAAGCATCTAAGAATTATTATCAAGTTTCTGGCATTGTCAATTGTCCAAGAACCAAGGAAAATCACATTGTCGGCATACTGGAGATGTGATATAGTTGGGCCATTATTTGGGAGTTTAATGCCTCGAAAGATATTTTTGTTGAAAGCTTCTTCCATGGCTATGTTTAAACCTTCGACAGTGATGATGAATAGAAACGGGGAGAGGGGGTCTCCCTGTCTGACTCCTTTCTCCATGGAGAATTCAACTGTTGGGGAACCGTTAAATAATACTGATGCTTTGGCCAGTCAGAGAGTGAATTGTGGGTGATTAGGAATCTGTCAAGTTTACTGTGTTTGGATCCGTCCGCGCTCATATAAGTAAATTTGCGTCCACCAAGCTTAATGTCAGTAAGTCCTGTATCGAAGATAAATTTATTGAAGTGAAAAGCCGAGGTGTGACAGAAATTGGAGCCCATTCTTTCTTCTTGTGATCTGACACAGTTGAAGTCTCCAAAAACAAACCACCTAGGGTGCGTTTGGTTATGGAAAATTGATTTCATTTTCTAATAAAATGTTTTCAGAAAATAGAGTTGAGATTCATTTTCAAATTTCAATGAAAATTTTAGAAAACGCGTTTTGTTGAAACGGAAAGAGTTTTCATATTCCATCTTAGAAATTTGGAAAACTGTATAAATCACTTTTATAATTTACATACAATTTGGAAAACTGAAAATTTTCATTTTCTTGGAAAATTTTGGAAAACTGAACAAACAAACGCGTTTTCAAAATTTCCATTTTTCTTGAAAATTTTTCCTAGAAAACTGGAAAATTTTCTATAACCAAACGCACCCCTAGCATTCGGGTCTGAACCAATTAGATTTTCCAAGGTGGACCAACGATTTTTTTTCTTTGTGGTTGTTGGGGGGCATAAACCAACAAGTGCTATTAGTGGGCAGCCAGGTACCATAGATAGCTAGAAAGTTAGTGTTTTTGATAATGTCTAGGGTCTTAATGAAACAGGGGTTCCAGATAGAGAGGATGCAACCAGATAAACAAATAAGGTCAACAACTTCACTTAAAAAGTTACAGGAGCCCCATACAGCCTTATCCAATTTTTCTTTGACTTCAGATTATTTTGTTTCCTGAATAGCTAAGAAAACCACATGATTTTGTTGTTTTAAATCTTTCACCCAATTTCTTTTCACCTCACACCCTATACCACGAATATTGAGAGATAGAATATTCTTTGATCACTTATAATCACACCTCGTCTTTTGATCAAGTTTCTAAATTGATCTTCGCATCCTCTTACTTGGAATCCAATTCTATCGCCTACATTTATAGTTTCAGCAATTTCAGTAGTGGTGTTTTCAGATGCAGCACCAATGTTCTCCGATACTTCAAGATTGGTAGGGTTAGGATCATTTTCATTTGTGGCAGATGTATGACACTACTAGAAACGACGGATGAATCCGTCGCTATTCCGTCACTAGAGGTCTTTTGCGACGGATCTGTGACAGACTTACTCCATAGCCAAATAAAAGGTGGCTAATGGCTTAGCGAGAGATTTAGCGACGGACTTGATTTTCTTTGCGACGACTTTAGCGACGGAATTTCCATCGCAAGTTGCTCTCTTAATACCGTTATTTTAGGACATCAGCGACAAAAGTAAATAAATATTTTGTCGCTAATCCCTTGCAAAGCTCTATATCCGTCTTTTTATTTTCTGTCGCTAATCCCTTGCAAACCTTTATATCTGTCTTTTTATATTCCGTCGCTGATCCCTAGCAAAATTTAGATGTCATTTTTTTTGTTTCCGTAGCTGATCCATCGCAAATATATAATATTAATTTTTTTATTACAAATCTAAAATAAAAAAAATGTTAAAAACATCAAATAATTATACAATCCCAAACTAAACAATAATAAAATACCAAAAACATCAAATAATTATACAATCCAAAACAAACACTAATATTAAAATACCAAAATCAAGTACCAAATTTTAACAAAACATCCAAAAACATCAAATATCAATGTTTAATATCAAAAACCTATAGACGTATACTCTCTTCTTCTGCCCATCCCTTTAGACTCTTGCAGCAGCCTACATGGAAAAGAAAGATATAAAAAAGACGATTTTGTCCCTAGAAAAACAAAGTTGAGTGTCTAAGTACCTGTTTGTCATTTGTAGGATTCCAATCAGGTCAAACGGAACAAGTCTATTTCAACCTATCAAGTTGAGGTCACAACCACCAGCTTTGCTGCTGAAAAGAAATGCAAACTCATCCTGCAACATAATGATGTGTATTTTTTTTATTAAATGAGTATGTACTTATTATATGATTAAAAATTAAATACCTTTGATGGATCATTGAAGCAGTTGACCAACTTTTGTATTATGCTAGTTGATGTGGACCCATCCTGCAACTTTTGTCTGGTGTCTAAAGAATTACAACCGCTTAAAGATTTAATCACTTTTATTAAACTCCTAATTACATAAAAGAACTTGTAATTTATACCTGAGTATAATTTGAAACCAATACAATTCGATCATTTGTTCTCTTACAAAGATGGGCCAACAAACAGGCCAAGACTTGCATCTTTCATGACACTTCAACCAGGTCATCATCCACCAGTCCAAGATCCATCACCACCAGTACAAGATCCAGATCTAACAAATAAATAAATAAATAAATAAATATCAAGAACATTGTACAAAATAACACAACATAATAAGACATGATTTAGTTTACCTTCCGGAGAACATTTTCATTGTATCATAAATCAGCTACAATATCAAAGAAATGCATCAGAAAAAATTGTGTCCTAATAATGTTGTGATTCTTCCAAAAATGTTTTACCTTTGGATGATTGCAGAGCTTCTTCAAGGCAGATATATAAGCTAGAATTTTATTTGTTTCGCATCTTCAACAATTGCTTGTTTCACCTATAATCATGTGTGTTCAAATTTCAATTTAAGACCACTATCAATACACATATCAGTTATATAAGAGCATATAGTAATAATTTCCAAACAGAAACTTACATTTTTTGAACGAATAAAGTGATCATTTCCAAGCTAAAGTCTTGGCATTCTTGTGATCATTTCCAAGCTTTCCAACGTTTTCTTTTAAAGCTACAAGAGCACCAGCACATTGGATTCCCTCATTCCCACCTGTCTCAGTCCCCCACCTAAAGTTTTTCACAAAATCCTTGCCCTCGCATGCCCCTTTTATAGGGCTGAACCCTCGCATTACGCTGGGCGTAATGCCAAAAGCGTCACTGCATGCGTCATCGGAGTTCTCGAGTGCGAGGCTTCGTCACGCTTCGCTGTACGCTGGGCGTAACCCGGATAAGTCCGGTGACTCCCCTTCGGATAATATCGGATTTATTAATTAAATTTATATTTTAATTATTTAATAAACTTCAAAAATTCATATCTTCTTGATACGAACTCCGTTTTCGACGTTCTTTATATCCACGCGTAGGTTAGACCATACTCTACAACTTTCATTTAGACTCCGTCGGCTAATTTTGACTTTTATTTTTATTATTTATTTTTAGTAGGCCCAGACAGCAAAACTTCGTTATAAATTCATAACTTCTTCGTCCTACGTCCGTTCTCGCCTAACTTTTCATCGTTTCGCTACTAAGAACGAGATCTTCGATTCTCGTTTAGATTGTTTCGGCTAAAAACCGCTCGATCTCAAATCGAGTATTCGGGCTGCATATAGCCAAGTCGAAACTTCAGAAAATCATAACTTCCTCATACGAAGTCAGATTTGGGCTCTCTATATATATTCGGAAACCTCGTTTCGGCCACTACAACTTTATCCATAGATATCGACTTTATCTAATATTTCATTTTGACGCTTATTTTTATTCTTAATTCAATTAAATTATAATAATTAAGAAAACACACACATAATTCACATAATTCACAAATAATACATTTTGATTATTTCAAATTGGGTTACAAAGATTAACCTAGACTATTACATCAAGGATAATGTCTAGCCTGGAAACATAGGCGTTACAAGATCACTGATTTTCTCCACTGCAAGTAAGATGAACATATAAACATAAGATAAATAAAGAAATTAATGCTGATGAATAATATATCTATTAATGTGATAATTGTGAAGAGTGTACCTAAAAAATGTTCGTCTATTTGCGATCTCATTATTAGTATTGTATATGTACAACTGAGAGAATTTTGGTTTAAATCCCTGTTTCGGTAAAATGAATCCGATACTATGATAATTTTGACCGCTAAGTCGAAAAATGTATGGAGCATTTTCAATTATTAAAACACATAAAATACAAACAGTTTACAATGATTCAACCAACAGTTTAATCATGAAAGATTCTTTAAGTAGGTTACTAGAGCATTAGTATAATAAATAATTTTGATCATAAGCTACTTGCTTGTTTGCATTGGTACCTCCTTCATATGTAATTTGAGTGCACAAGGTGTAAACAAATGGGTGGGGCTATTAGTTTTAATGTGACATTTCTTAAGAGCATTCAAACCATGTGAAATGTGGATTTTAGATTTAGTTATTTTTTTTGGTGTTATCCGGCTGAAGTTCTGTGTCACGTGAATCTATTTATGTTTATGTTCTTTAAAGGTTTCCAAGTAAAGCTGAGTTTAGAAGTTTTATTTTCGTTTTGCTTATGTCTTACACAATGAATCGACACTTGTTCAATACAATTGGTTTATCGTTCAAATTACAATGCCTTAAAAATATAAATTTTAAATTTAAAAAAAAAACTAAAAATCCAATGTCGTAACAGAAGCATATGAAAGGAGAATGCTATAATTCACGATAAAGAGAAGTTCATTGCTATTTCTTGCATTTATCCCTAAAAATAGCAGCAAAATCATGGTAAAGTATAAGAACAATGGAAGAAAATTACCATTATGCAATAAAGTCTAAGAACACAATCAATAATGCAATAAAGTATATTCAAACATTCAAACAAAGAAAACAAAATTGAAAGACACATAAAAACACAAACTATATACCCTTTTCCAGAAAATTATCATTATGTCCCTGGACTATTAAAATAAACAATTTTCAATTATTAAAACACATAAAATACAAACAGTTTACAATGATTCAACCAACAGTTTAACAAATCATAATTTGGGATAACTAAAGTATTGTAGCCTTTTGTAAGCCCGTATAAAATAAATTAATTTTGACATTTTATTTGATTGGTAATTTCATGGTCTTATCTCGACATGACTTCTTTATGTCTAAATAGAGGGGCATAAAAAGGCATATCAAGATTCAACCTAGAAAATCCATTTGTAAGTTTTCTCATTTTCTTAAAATCACTTTATAATCTTCAAAAAAATATGTATTACAGAAAACTTCAAATATTTTTTTGAAGTAATCCAGATCACTAATCAAGTTCAAAATTTAAGAAACAATGACCGATAAACCACCATAAACATTTACAGATAGAAAAATAATAGGATAAACAACATAAATAGCAGCAGTAACATGCGACAACAATGGCAGGGGTAAATCCAGATCAGTAATCAAGTTCAAAATTTTAAGAAGCAATGACCGATCAACCACCGTAAACATATACAGACAGAACAATCATAGGTTAAACAACATAAATAGCAGCAGTAACATGCTAGAACATTGGGAAGGGACAACAATTAACGTTTTAATTGTATTCATTCCAGTCAAAGATCAATACGCTAACTCAAATTCGTCGTGTTCTGTCCATGAGTGGGAAACAGGGACTTACAAAATACAATTTAGTTGAAGAAAACAAATATATATACACATTGAGAAGAAGAAACTTATCAAAAGGATTGAACTGTGTGATTGAATATCCGAAAACTGAATTGTCGATGATGCAAAACCTTGGAAACATGATGCTGTAAAGGAACGTTGATATCATATATTTCAAGTATATATTGAGCAGATTATATAATCGACATAATATAATAATTGACATAATAATTTTAATTAAATGTAATCGATTGATTGATATCATATCTTATATAAGAAATCGGATTCCATAGTAACATTCTATTAATCGGGTATGTGCAGAATTTGTGTTAATGGCTACAGCTGTTATCACCGATAAAATTGGAAACACAATAGGGCGTTATATGGATTTGATATCGAATTGTATTCAATGTGAAACCAAGTAGGGGTATAATGGGTATTTAACTTTTGCAGAATTATGATGTTTTGAAGGGACATCTGGAGATATGGTTTTGTTTATTAGATAGGGAGATATTACTATTATTAATATTACTTATTTCAATTTCGGTTAACAATATCACTATATGTAATTTTATTTTATTGTTTTTTAGCTCAAGGTAATAAATTAAAGTCTAACATTTTTTTGTTATTGACGAGCTAATATTTTTTATTTTTAATATTTTATAGAATTAAAAATCAATAAATAAGTATACTTTTTATTAAAAAAACTATAATTTTTAATCAAATAAACTGAACTTTTTAAAAAAAAATTGTGTGTTTTATGTGAAACTACACTTTTTATAAAAAAAACTGCCCTTTTTATAAAAAAAACTGCATCATGTAAAAAATGTTGTAATTTATAAAAAAAAACTACAAATTTAAAAAAACTGCACTTTTTAGAACAAAATTGCACGTTTTTTTAAAAAAACTGCACTTTTAAATGTAAAAAGGCACGTTTTAAAAAAAATTAATAGCAAAGTATAACAAAAAACAGCAAAAAATAAATAGTTTTATGAAAATTAGGTTTATAGTAATAGAGAAAAAAAATAAGTTTGTGACTTTACGACTAAAAACAAAGATAAAAAAAGGGTTTTCTATAAGTACACCCTCATTTTTCCAATTCCACCCCTTGATTTGATTTTTTGTTTTTTGTTGTTTTTTTTTGTTTTTTTTTTTCCTATTTTGTTTTTTTGTTGTTGTTGTTATTATTATGATTATTATTATTATTAGTATTATTATTATTATTATTATAAATTTCGAACAAAATTTTATAATTCGGACGACATTGGTTTTTAATTATTTTTTATTATATATTTTAATATAATAATAATAATAATAATAATTATTATTATTATTATTATTATTATTATAAATTTCGAACAACATTTTATATATCGGAACACATTATAAATTCGATCGACTATATAAAATCGGTTTTTAATTCTTTTTTTTATATTTTATAAATCGGTTTTTAAAATCGGATGACATTATAAATTTGGATGAAATTTTAAAATTCGTACGACATTATAAAGTTGGACGACATAATAAAATTCAAACGACTATATAAAACGGAACTAAAGCAAAGTTTTTCTTTATTTACCACATATATATTAATTAGTTCGTTATTTATATTTGTGTGGTGCGTTATGCGGATAGAAAACAAACTTGACTTTTGTTTCATTTTATATAATCGTTAAATTCAAATTTTATAATGCCGTCCGAATTTATAATGTTGTCCAAATTTTATATGGTTATCAAAATTTAATATAATAATAATAATAATAAATAATAATAAAAATAATAATAATAATAATAATATTATTATTATTATTATTATTATTACTATTATTATTATTATTATTATTATTATTATTATTATTATTATTATTAAAAGAAAAAACAACAAAAAAAAGGAAAAAAAAAACAAAAAAAGAAAAAGAAAATAAAATGATGTCAAATCAAATTTAAAAGGTTGATTAGATTGATGTTAGGGGAGGGGGTAAAATCTGTTAAGGGGGTACTTACAGCACAACCAAAAAAAAATTATCAAATTTTATTTTTATAATATTATTTATATTATTATATTATAAAAACATTATTGTTGTTTTTTTTTTGTCTTAATAAAAATAAGTTTAAAATTATGAATATTACTGATATCCGTGCATCAAGTATATACAAAATGTATTAGGTGATGAAAATTGTGATGTTCGACCAGTAGTCGTTTGTCTCGGGTATGATGCAGATGAGTGACTTTTAATTCGTCGATAATTATATGATGAGTTATTGACTTCATATAAAAACTATTCTAGAGTTTTCGTTGGATGTGATTGAGTACTTGATTCATTGTTTTTCATCATGACAGAAAGGACAACACCATTGGAACACTATATGTTTATGCCTCAGTCATGTATCCTAATAACCAATAGGTTTGTTCTGATCGTCTAATTTTTACCACAGTAGACTCTATAACCCTTTTCCCTCTATGGAGAGGTCCTTGATAGTTTCAAAATCATATTGTCCTTACATTTGCACTTGTATACACCAATCATTATGTGATGATACTGTTAGAAGAAGAGTGTCTGATGCCTCCTATTTCGACATTATGTATCTACCACACAGACCCGTTCGCAACCGAATGACAAACTATGTATAAGTCGCGTCTAAAATTTTATAAGCGACTCAAACATACGGAAATATCTTTAAGGACTAAAGATGATTAATTGTTATTTATTTTTGTCTCGGATTTTTGTTATGTAATATTTAAAACTAAAGAAAAAAATGATGAAGATTTGTTCGAAATTTATTTTTTGTTATGATATTATTTATACTATCAATGATATTAGGTTAATGAAAACTTATTTGAAATTTTATTTTTAATAGTATTAATTATGTGATTATATTATAAAAACAATATTATTGTTGTTTTTTTATCTTAATAAAACATAAATTTAAAGTTATCAATATGAATAAAGTTAATAATAAAAATATAATTACAAATTTAAAGTTATCAATATGAATAAAGTTATAATGAAATAATAATAAACGTTGGACAAATAATAATTATATTGTAATGATGAGTTAAAAAGTAAAGTTAATGATATAGTTTGTATTGAACTTTATTGTAGTTATAATATATAAACATTTGTAACATCTAATAGAAATAATTATTCATTAAAGAAATAAATATTATTTCAACTAAAATAAAATTATGTAGGTAAAATGACATATTTTTAAAGATAAATGATTAGACTGGACAAACATTTATACTATATTGACCATTAAATATATATATTGAATGGTCAATAAAAAAACAAAAAAGCTATCCTCTCAAATGATGTTTAATAATATTAAATGGTCAAGGAAATAGTAAAAAACTATAAATACTTTTGCATTGGAGATGCTCTAATAGTATAACTATAAATTGGTGTTAGTGTTGTAGGCTGGTGCGTACAAGACATCTTAAATAAATTCTATAATTATAATGCATCCATGTAGCCTGTTCATTTAGGACCCTATAAATAAATTATCATTGGAGATACTCTAATAATATAACTATAAATTAGTGTTGTAAGTTGGTGTGTACGGGACATTTTAAATAAATTATATAATTATAATGCATCCATGTAACCTGTTCATTTAGCACCCTATCCTAAACATGCATAATGCCTATACTTATTTTTGGCTTTTCGTCTATGGTGCTAATTTTGTTGATGGTCCGATCAGAAGAAGAAAAATATTCATGTTCATTAAACATTCTTTGAAAATTATCATTACGAGCGTTTTGTAATTCATAGATGGTATGTTTTAATATACTATAGAGACGTAAATCCTTAGGAGCTACATATTCTCTTACTTATGTAGTGATAATATTATATTTACTACTAGGAAACCGATCGTTAGCGGCGTCAAAAGTCGCCGGTAATAAGTCGGGTTGTCGCCGGTAATAAGTTGCCACTCCTGTTTCGTCGCTATTGAGCAAATTGTCGCCGCTAATGATATTTGTCGCCGCTAATGATGTGTGTCGCCGTTAATAACAATGTCGTCGGTTATAACACAGTCGCCGGTAATAGTGTCGCCGGTAATAACAATTTTTATTTTTTTTATTTTTTTTTAATTAAAGATTTTGGTTGCCGGTAATAATGTCGTTGGTAATTACATAACTGCATTCGATTAAATATCAAAAATAATAGTGTCGACGCTAATTACATAACAAACATCCGATTCTAATTAATTAAATATCAAAAATCATAATATCCGATTAAACTTTTAACTAACTATTAGCGGCGATATTTTTAACATTTAGCGACGACACATATGTCGCCGGTATTAGGTTAATGCGGATAATGAACCCCAACCGTTGGATTGGATATTTGATCAAACGGGCTTAGATGTAACGGAGGGGAAAACATGGATTCGGGTGATAACCCTTTAGCGGCGACACTATTACCGGCGGAGTGGACTTTTAGCGGCGACTCTAGCATTTGTCGACGCTAAAAGCCCATGTCGCCGATAATAGTGTGGCCGCTAAAGTGTGATATTCTTGTAGTGGAGGGGGTAAAATCTGTTAAGGGGGTACTTACATCACAACCCATAAAAAAATTATGAAATTTTATTTGAAAATTTATTTTTATAACATTATTCATATTCTTATATTATAAAAACATTATTGTTGTTTTCTTTTGTCTTAATAAAAATAAGTTTAAAATTATGAATATTATTTATATTCGTGCATCAAGTGTATACAAAATGTATTAGGTGATGGAAATTGTGATGTTCAATCGGTAGTCGTTTGTCTCGGGTATGATGAAGATGAGTGACTTTTCATTCGTCGACAATTATATGATGAGTTATTGACTTCATATGAAGACTATTCTAGAGTTTTCGTTGGATGTGATGGAGTACTTGATTCTTTGTTTTTCTTCATGAAAGAAAGGACATCACCACTAGAACACTATATGTTTATGCCTGAGACATGTATCCTAATAACCAATAGGTTTGTTCTGATCGTCTAATTTTTACCACAGTAGACTCTATAACCCTTTTCTCTCTATGGAGAGGTCCTTGAGAGTTTCAAAATCATATTGTCCTTACATTAGCACTTGTATAAACCAATCATTATGTGATGATACTATTAGAAGAAGAGTGTCTGATGCCTCCTATTTCGACATTATCTATCTGCCACAAAGACCCGTTCGCAACTAAATAACAAACTATGTATAAGTCGCGTCTAAAATTTTATAAGCGACTCAAACCTACGGAAATATCTTTTAGGACTAAAGATGATTAATTGTTATTTATTTTTGTCTCGGATTTTTGTTATGTAATATTTAAAGCTAAAGAAAAAAAAAATGATTGAGGATTTGTTCGGAATTTATTTTTCTTATAATGTTATTTATAGTATCAATGATATTAGGTTGATGAAAACTTATTTGAAAATTTATTTTTAATAGTATTATTTATATGATTATATTATAAAAACAATATTATTGTTGTTTTTTTATCTTAATAAAAAATAAATTTAAAGTTATCCATATGAATAAAGTTAATAGTAAAAATATAATTATAAATTAATAATGATTTATTGATTGTGTTATAATAAACTAATAATAAAAGTTGGACAAATAATAATTATATTGTAATGAAGACTTAAAAAGTAAAGTTAATGATAATTATATGGTAAGAATTTATCATCATTCATCCAAAAAATAAGTCTAAGAGCATCTCCAATGGTTAAGTTGTGTTATAACTTAAAGTTATTGTCAACTCCACATCCTATAGTTTTAAGCTCTAATTAAGTTGCATCTCCAATGGTTAACCTCAGCATAGTTTTTTTTTTTTTTTAGTTGATCCACGTCTTATAACCCCTTAATCTAATTAGTTGTCTTTAAACACATCATATTTTTAATAAAATATAGTTTGTATTGAACTTTATTGTAATTATAATATATAAACATTTGTAACATCTAATAGAAATAATTATTCATTAAAGAAATAAATATTATTTCAACTAAAATAAAATTATGTAGGTAAAATGACATATTTTTAAAGATAAATGATTAGACTAGACAAACATTTATACTATATTGACCATTAAATATATATATTGAATGGTCAATAAAAAAAACAAAAAAGCTATCCTCTCAAATGATGTTTAATAATATTAAGTGGTCAAGGAAATAGTAAAAAACTTTAAATACTTTTGCATTGGAGATGCTCTAATAGTATAACTATAAATTAGTGTTAGTGTTATAGGCTCGTGTGTACAAGACATCTTAAATAAATTCTATAATTATAATGCATCCATGTAGCCTGTTCATTTAGCACCCTATCCTAAACATGCATAATGCCTATACTTATTTTTGGCTTTTCGTGTATGGTGCTAATTTTGTTGATGGTCCGATCAGAAGAAGAAAAATATTCATGTTGATTAAACATTCTTTGAAAATTATCATTACGAGCGTTTTGTAATTCATAGATGCTATGTTTTAATATACTATAGAGACGTAAATCCTTAGGAGCTACATATTCTCTTACTTATGTAGTGATAATATTAAATTTACTACTAGGAAAACGATCATTAACGGCGACAAAAGTCGCCGGTAATAGTAATAGCGGCGACGCGTCACTGGTAATAAGTTGTCATTACTGTTTCGGCGCTATTAATCAAATTGTCGCCGCTAATGATGTGTGTCGCCGCTAATAATAATGTTGCCGGTAATAACACAGTCGCTGGTAATAGCGTCGCAGATAATAACAATTTTCATTTTTTTAATTTTTTTTAATTAAAGATTTTGGTTGCCGGTAATAATGTTGTCGGTAAATACATAACAACATTCGATTAAATATCAAAAATAATAGTGTCGACGCTAATTACATAATAAACATCCGATTATAATTAATTAAATATGAAAAGTAATAATATCCGATTAAACTTTTAGCTAACTATTAGCGGCGACATTTTTAACTTTTAGCGGCGACACATATGTCGCCTGTTTTAGGCTAATACGGATAATGAACCCCAACCGTTGGATTGGATATTTGATCAAACAGGCTTAGATGTAACGGAGGGGAAAACGTGGATTCGTTTGATAACCCTTTAGCGGCGACACTATTACCGGCGAAGTGGACTTTTAGCGGCGACTCTAGCATTTGTCGCCGCTAAAAGCCCATGTCGCCGGTAATATTGTCGCCACTACAGGGTGATTTAACTTTTCGAAATTCTCGTTATATTTGATTTTACCTATCTTTTTAAACAGTTTGTTTGCATTCTCAAGATCATTAAATCAAATTAGGTATATTCAAGAATGAATATAACCTTTGCGAGTGGCTATATAGATGAATTTAGAGGTTTTTAACAATTTACTTGGATGGCTAAGGCACATTGAATATCAAAATCGTCAAATCGTTTTTTTTTTTTTTTTTTTTTTTTTTTTTTTTATGATATATTTGTTAAAAAGTGAAATAAATAAGATGACTGTTATCTTCAAGAATGAAAATAACCTTTGCGAGTGTCTATATCTCTAAACAGTTTCATCGTTAACATATTAAATAGTTAGAAAATTAAATTTACATCATGAATTGATGGTTTCCCAAAATAAATCAATTTCACGAATGTTCAATGGGCTAACTTTATGAGAAAATGTTCCTCACGGAAGTCATTTTTTATAAAAAGAAATAAGAAAAATGTCACGATCACTATATATAAGGCCAAAATATGGCCATTTCACGAATAACTTGTTATATTATATAATGGTTTTGTGATCGTTTTGCTTTTAAGGTATCTTAACAGTAACTTTGCTTACATCTCCTGTTCCTGTGAGCAAGCTGTAAAACTAGGATTGCAATAGACACCTAATTACACCGAATGTTTAAGTATTTTATACTTTGACTCTTATATCAATTAGTTTAGGTTGCTTTATTCAAGATCATGTGTTATACACTTATACATATATACAGGGTGAACGATTTGTTTATTCCCCTAAAATTTATCTTAGTTTTTGGTTTTATACTGTATTATGTTCTTTTATATTATCAAACATATGTTTTTCATGATTTGAACCATGTTAGGTCAATGATACAAATAAATATTCAAAAGAATATACATTTTCCTGTTTTATATTTAATTCTGTAATAGAAAAGTTTGGATTTTGGAATACATTATCTAGACAAGAGCACTGCCTTTAACATATTCAGTGAAAGCCAAAGCCACAAGCCCCAACATCGCAACCCGTCCATTCCAAAGCTCTGCATCTGACGTCATCAGTCCACTCGACTTCGACTGCACACTCACTCCTTTAAACAACGGCACCAACGACGCTAACGTCAACACCATGCTAGTGCCGACAAACACCGCCACTCCGCCATTGCCGATCTGGGCAAACACGTCTTGACCGCTGCTCACTTCTACCGCCATCGCCGACACAAACCCGATCATCGCCAACCTTCCGTTTATCCTCTCCGGTGCCGGTCCGCTGAATGCCAATACCTCAGAGAACTTCGAGCTGACCTTCGGTGCAGGCGGTGGAGGAGTACTGGTCATATTTGGTGTGGTTGCTTGTTTGGAACTCCCGGTTTCACCACTTTGTGGTGTCTGTGCCATGCACCTGATGGAGAATGTGGGATTTCTCTTGAAAACTGTGATGGGGACTACCATGAATATTGAAGAAGCAGCCATGTCGGAAAAAGATATATGAAGTTTTGAGGGAGGAGAGAAGGTGGTAGTAGTACTGGTGGTGGTGGTGGTTGAAGTGGAGGATGAGGGTTTGAGGTGGTGGGTTTTATAGGGTTGGGGACTGGGGAGAACTGGTGAAGACAAAGGAGAGTGGATGCTTAAAGGGCCACGTTAAGAGACTTCACGTGGCTTTCGAAATTGCCGATGAGGGGTGGTTGTGGTTAAAAAGCCTCTAAATCTACACTTATTTCACTAGTGGTGTGTGGTGGGGTATGTCGACAAATTAAGGATTTTGGGACAAAATACATGCATCCTATGGACTAGAATATAAAAATTAGTGATAATACTATAATGTTACAAATGGTTTAGAAAACATTCTAAGGGGTATCTAATTGGTCTCATAATATACGCCACTTTCCAAGTCATTATAAAAGATTGTTTTATTACCTAAAAACACCACTTCCAAGTTCTTTTAAAAAATAGGTTTTTTAGTTGAACCCGTTTTATGACAAGTTCGATTCAACCGATTCAATCTGGTTTTTATAAGTTTGTCTTTTATATATATATATATATATATATATATATATATATATATATATATATATATATATCCCCAAAAATCTGACATCCATAAACATAAATAATTCTATAGTCACTACTAAAAAAACAGCCTTTTACGACGCTCATTGCGCGTCGTAAAAGGCTCAGACGACGCGCAAATACGCGTCAAGAAAGGCCCTGTCATAAAGAGAGACGACGCGCTTTTGCGTGTCGTCTAAAGAGAGACGACGCGCATTTACGACACTCATTTACGACGCGCGTTTACGACACGCAATGCATATCAAAGAAGGCCCAAAGGAAGACGACACGCATTCGTGTGTCGTAACCTTACGACGTGCGTGTTATTGACACGCAATGCGTATAAAGAAAGCCTCTGCCAAGAAAGGTCGTGTCATAAATGAAGATGACACACACTTTTGCGTATCATAATTTTAATTGTTTAAAATAAATATAATTTATAGATTTACTTATTTTCAAATTAAATTTGTATTTAATGTTTCATAATAGAAAATAAAATATCATATACAAAAAATAGAATCCATTGCATAAATTTAATATCATACAAATAATCGTTCCATGGAAAGATAAAACAAATATAAACCATGATTGGTTAACATCAAGTGAGCAAAAGTAATTACATTGAATGACTATATAGTAATTACATTGCTATTAAGGAACACCTTCTTTTTTCTACTTCGTATTGTTATGCTTCTGTTTCCACATGATACCTGTTTTCATCATCAACACATTAGTATTCAGAAAGGCTTCAAGCATCATCAATCTATGTTATAAAATATTAAAATTTAATACATATATAGTAACTCATGGAATAATTTATGATGGAGTTCAACTTCTGTTAATAACATCCTTGGAGGTGGGACTTCCATTAAAACAACACGAAGGAAACAATACCGGCAACAACAATAGTGGTTATTATTTAAGGTAATGGCTTTGTTAAGAAATTTTTAAGTTGATTACCTATTTTACACCAATGTGATCTGAAATTTCCCAAATTGTCTAACTAGACATGCGAGAAGTTCTTGGAAAAAAATCAGCTAAACTCGGGGGACAAAAATGTATTTATTTTGGGTCAAAATAATCAGATACGGATATATGTATGTCAGTATGTAGGAAAGTTAGAAGAAACATCAACCTCTAAATAGCAACTACCCAAAAAAAAAGTAGAATCTAAATCCCTAAAAATCTGCTAATAATCATATGAAGCAATCACCTTACAAAATTAAAATATTATGAAAAAGTTCAATAACCGAATTGAAGGAAAGAAAGAAACAGATTCTAACTCACAATTTCAACCACTGTCATTGCTGCAACACAAGGAAAAGAACCCTCCAAGAACAGCTAACTGCAAGAATTGGTTTCATTATATACCACAAATAATTCATATTCTTCAGTTTAATAAACCAAAAAAAATAAAATAAAAAATAATATAAATTAATAAATTACCAGAGTTGCAAGTCCATGACCCGCTAGGCCACACCAATGACACCAAGGGGTGACAAGGTTGCAGTAAGAGCTGAACAAACACAACGTCTTAAATCTTAATTTAGCTTAAGAATAACAAAGAATGGTTATATTTTTGTAGTTTTTAAGTAGTAATTTCAAACAAAATCATTAATTCTTTAAGACAAATTACTTACCAATTGTAGAGAAAAACAATTTATCACCCTATTCATCTACAAACACTAAAAGAAAAGTGCTAATGATTGTGCTAGCTGCAGTCAGAATCCCACTCCTACTATACGGATTATTGTTGGATAAATCCATTGTGCATGGGCCCATCATAGATAGGGCACCTTCACCTACTTACATTCTTCACTCCACTGCTTTAATATTCTTGTTCCTGAAGAAAAGTGTAAAATTGAATCACTTTAAAGCATAAATAACAACTATATTGTCTAGGGATATTGTATGCCATGTCCTTCTTTCAACATATGAATAAAAATGTTGTGCTTATAGATGATATGATTAGGGATGCAGGAAGAGTTGGCAAACAATACTTTGTAGTGGGTATAATTTGTATCATAAAAACAAAACTAGGAACTTAAGGGTTCAGTAGGTGAATCTTGACCAACTGACAGAGTGTTCAGTCCTTGTTTTTCTATAAACAGGAAAGGAAACTTTCAAGTTTCAAGAACAATACACTTACACAATCCATGTTTAAAAATTATCAAGTTACGGAAAAACTTACTAGTTTGCAGAAATCAAATCGTTATAAACAACTTAATAGTCGACAGTTTAAAGCAACATTGAAGCAATGCTGTAACACTATCATCAAGATGAAGGTCCATGTCACCGAATCTGGCATTCAAGATAATATATTATTAGGATGAACGAATAAAATGGATTTAATTACCATCAATTAAAGAGAAAAGAAACCTGAAAGGAAGGATTTCATCTATATAGTAAAAAGTTCGCCCAAGGACAACAAATATGATAGTCATTATCCTCATAATTCATTATAAAACTTGGGTCAAGATTATAAAAAAGAAAGTTACAGGGACCAATTTGAGACAAAATTTCATGTTTAGTTACCTATTGCTGTAGAAAGTGTGTAAATTGGTGTTGTAGAGACATCTGAAATAGTTAGTTGGCCAAGTTTGGTGTTAACCCAAAATTGTAATAATCAATTTTCAACACAATAGATAAATAAATAAATGAACTCATACTATTACAGTAGTTGTGGCTTCATTCACAGGTTTTCCATTTTTAAGTGTACGAGTCAATATAAATAGTTCTGCTTGTGAGGGTTCCTACCCATCAGGCCTTTTTGCCTTCTGTCACGATTTAAAAGGGCATAATGGTCATTATGATGGTAATTTCTACAAGGAATAACCTTAAAAAGTATTAAAAAAAAAACAAGTATAATGTCACCTCCTCCTCACGGATTCTGGCATAGCTTTTTGGTCCTACAGTGTGCCTAAATTTTACCCTTGCACAAATGCCCTTCTCGTCCTAATCCTCCAAAGTATCCCAAAAAAAACATAAATTTTGTATAAAAAAAAATTATTTTTTTTCATTCTCATCATGGGCTAACTAAAACTCATTAACACACTAACATTTTACTTCTTTTCTCTTATTCATTTTACCTCTCAACTGCTCCCACGTTGAGATTGATGAATATCAAGAAATTTGTTTTTCTAACAGGGGTAAAATCGTAATTTAGTCTCGTTTTCTAACAATTTTACACTTTTATCAAGAGGTAAAAGTCTGAATATAATGAATGGGTCCCTTTCACCAAACTACGGATTCAATTTTGGTCATTACATCGGAATCAAAACGCTGCAAAGGGCTTCTGGAATCAGCTCATTTCATTTGTGGTGTGAACAGGAGCTTGGAATTCAACTTTGCTGTTTTTTCCAGCAATACCCCTGAGAACCAGTAAAGGTGATGTCACCAAACTCTATATCAAAACAATCACAACAATTGTACCAAAGGGTAGTGCAGTTGTGGCTGTGTATGCGATTGCAACCGTGTTTAGGAAGCAGAAAGTCAGAAAGAGGGGACCACAAACGAGGCATCCGGTTAAGAGTAGGTTTCTCACCTATATAGCAAAATTGAAATATTTTAGATCAATGATCAATTTGTTAATTTACTATAAACTCCCTTTAGTTACCTTTATTTGTTTCCTTATATGCAACATAACTTATTGTAAATACATAATAGACAAATACTTGTTTTTGAAGATATCCATGATAAGGGCATTTACTTCTTTGTCTTTTATGATAATCAGGGCTCCTACTCCTACTATCTTTGTCCCTTCCATAATATATGTCCCTGCTTCTGCTGTGACTTCTCCTCCTGTAGCCCCTGTATTCATCTCTATACCTGGAACTACAAAATCATACTATCGCACTGCTACATTAACAATAAAAATAACCCTAACATTTTATCAGTGTACTAAACTCATGAAACCTGTAATTAAGAAAAAACTTATCATAAGACATTATAATAAGAAAAAAAAACTTCAACATTTACCTCTGTTGTGATCTGAGTTCACCATTGCTCTAACTGACCTAAGCCTCCTTTCACATATTCACCATTTCTGAAGGTGCACCACTAGATGACCAAAAAAGAATCATGGACCTTCATTAACCGGAGTCCCACACTTGTCCTTAGAATTAATAACTCCACACTGTTCAACAACATAAGATATCATGATAAGTGTGTTTCTTAATTTAAAGCAATAATGAGCATAAAAACATTACAACGATTTCCTTATATATGCGCATTAGCTATTTCGATCTCATAGAAAATACAGGAAAAGTAAAACATATTGTATCGCTTTAATCACCAAATGTAGTGATGCCCAAAAATTGAGAAATAAATGGACTCTCATGGAACAAACTCTCCAGACTCAACTGAACCTATATATCTAACTTAGTTCTTGTCAAGAAAACTTCAAACTTTGGATGAGATATAATAGTTAATAAAGGCAATTATTATGATGAACCTGGAATATGAGTCTAACTGTATCATAGAAAAGAACATTGTCCAAACAAAGTTATAAATTTAATGAGTTTTAAGATGGATACCTGTGAGTGAGGTATAAAATCATAGATATCCAAGACATTGAGCAGCTACCAAATCCCTTATATCATGTTCTTTGTAATCCCTAATATCATCACACGTTCAAACCCCCTCCCTAAAAAATCACATTTGGAATTCTTGGTGAATATTAAATTTAAATAAAATATAGAAAACTTTATAGAATGGGGTAGAGAAACAAAAAGAATATGTCTACCCGTTTCTTTTGGTGTGCGGGATACGAGAACTTGTATGAGAGTTTATACTCCATAAATCCCATGGAAATTGAGCTTTCAATAGAATTTGAGACCCATCCCCTTCGGCCATATTTACAAAAGAGAAAACATCAAAAGCAGGGGCGATTTCAACATATAACAAACAAAACCTGCAATTTCAAAAAGAAATTTATATATAAGAAAGATAGAAAACTGAAGGAAACAGTGGTATGGGGAACCTCTCATGGGAGTACTGGATTTATCGTTAAACCCATTAACAAGCACTTTGATGTCTCCATCTTTTCCACTGTCAAACCTACCACCACAATATTTAGGATTTCGACTTAGGGAGAATATGTGGACGGTGGTCAATGATGATGTTACGATGCCTCATCATTTTTCCTTTCTTCTTCCTCAGTAGATGGTATCATCAGAATCATCGTTTTAAACATGTCGACTAGGTCATATTTAGGGGTTTTTCCGGAATTGAAAATGTGTTTCTGCTGTAACGCAATAGAAAGGGATTCAAAAAGGAGGAGAAAAGGAATAGACAAAAAAATCAAAGACAGGTGTCTGTGAAATCGAGATTTAGGGGTGTGATGGCACATTGAGATTAAGGAATGAGTTGCCATGTTGGTTTGAATGACCCAATCGACGCCGACTTGTACTCAATGAAGATGAAATTAAAACGATGAAGTCTTCTGAATCTGAACCCCTCCTTTTGCCTCTCAATTTGATCTCCAGCGCCTGCTCATTTTCCTTCTATCTTTATCACTTAATCTTTTTCCTTTATCTTCTGCCTCTCTCTCCTCTTCTCTTTCTCTCTTTTAGAACTCCTCTTTTCACTTCTCCGCCGATGTGGATGAGTCTAGTTGCATTTGTGCCGCCTCGTGGTAGATTCATCGCCGCTTTCATAAGAAGAGATCACAACCCTTCTTCTCCCTTCTCCTCACAACCCCCTGACAACCTTCGAACGCAACCTCACCTGACGATCCAACATCGTTAGAATCATCATTAGTACACCAGCCATTGTCATCGGCTCAGTTGCAGCAGCTACAATAGGTACTTATTGAATTACAGGCGGTTGATTCCTGTTTTCATCAACATTTCCAACTCCGCTTCTTGTTCTCACCATTTTTGATCTATACAGCGAATAAGGTGAAATTAGATCCTCTTTCACGATAAGATTTCAATTCATCCTTAGTACTTCAAACGATTACATGCTAGTTCTAATATCGTATACATACGCTTAGAATCCTAAACACATAAACCTTCAGATCCGGTTAGCAACAAACCGTAGATCCGAACAAATAATATCATATATGGCAACATATAACATTTAGCACATAAAAGCATTTTAGGAAACTTTCCTAAAATAAACTAGTGCTCGTGTCTAAAATTTATCAGACACACATCTCACAATCTCCACTTAGCATCCTAAGTTTAAGTCTAGAAATTCTACAAATTCCTAGTTCGCTTAAACTAATGCTCTGATACCAACTGTGACATCCCCAAAATCTCGGCCAGAAAAGACCGATTTCATTTATGCTTTTTAAACATTTTCAGAGTAAATCCTTTTAATTTTAAAAGAGAGGCGGAATTTGTTCCCAAAAACAAAAAAAAATGATAAAATAGATATTTATCAAAACATTTCACAAAGGAATATGATTTCATTTCATAATCAAAAGTCAGGATGTCATGTTCCGATACAGATCATAAAGCATAAACGATAACATTACAAGTCATTCAACAATATATACATATACAGACTTGTAAACCAAACAACTTGATGATTCGTCCATCTTAAGCTCTTGCGCCACTTCCTGTAATACAAATAAGCTGAGTGGGTCAGGCTTGGGAGCCTGGTGAGCATATAGGGTTTTCAACCTACAATAAATATTTAATTTAACAATCAACAATAAACCCGATTACTCATTCCCGTTATCCTCACTTTACGTCCCTAAAACAACATCTATTATAAGGGACCTAATCTAGGATTTTTCATCGGGATGGACATTACTGCAAACGGGGCTTCCTTAGCAATAAATATCCTAAAGGAAACCATGAGGGGGATAGAGTACACCGGTGAACACGTCGTTCACAACACCTACAAGTTATGAGCCTGCTAGTGTTCTACAGGACCGTCTAGAATAGTCTGTGGTCGTCATCCATACTCTGCTGAATGACTAGAATAACACCAACAACACCGAGGCCTCTCATCTGTTTATTACACACCAACTTGATGGGTTTTGAGCATTCTAACACTTCCTAAGTGTACATGCAACCCTAATAACCTTGGATCTATGTTTGTCTAATTTGTCATGCAAAGTTGAATTCCAAGGTTATATCCTATCTAGCATACATGGGGAACAATTTTAACATAAAGTATAGATAGAATAACTTACCTTGTTGTTGCTTGTGTTCCTTGAAACCTTGTGAGCCTAGCACCTCAAGTGGTGATGCCTCAAATGCTTCACACAACACCAAATGCTCTTGGAAGAACTTATGAGAGAATACACACTCTTCAAAATCGGCCAAGCCCCCTTATTCCTTAGTGTGTTCAACTTGTGTATAGCCAATTTTGGTGGAGAATATGATCCTTATATAGTGTTGACACATCTAGGGTTACACCATGTAAACCCTAATGTGTCATGACTCTTCATTTCCATGACCCATGGGTTTGTAACTCCCATGGAGCATCCATGGAGCATCCTATGGGTAGAACCCAACTTGATAATCCATGGAGCCTCTTAGCCCACTATACAAGATATGGATGATTTACATAATCAACCCATATATTTAATTAGTTGTCCTTTGATCACTTAATTAATTCCAAATTAATTCTTTGATCAACTAATCAAATAATATTATTAATATATTAGAACTTATAATATATTAATAATCTCCAAGCGTTATTTCTCTCATTTAGTTTATCCAATTGCATGGTGCCATGCAACCCAAATGGACCATGCCGGGTCGGGTCAAGTACATACCAGAAATAGTTATGGACTTAGACACCTTATCCAACAGTCTCCCACTTGGATAAGTCTAGTAACTATTACTGCAAGTATGACTTCAGGAACCGATCGGCAATCGTAGCTCTTTACAAGGTTTCTCGAAACTTGAGAAGACGATGGTATGCCATTTAAGATAAGTGATCATATAATCCTCCGTTCTAGATATCAGCCGGACAAATACATGGAACAATGTCTTACTTATTGTCCAGCAGTTTGTTTCCCGATTTCCGATTTGTTTGACATAGAACTTAATTGAACACATCAACTTAGTTCTGACCGGGCCCGGTACATAGGTCAAAACAAAATCATCGAGGGGCCCAGATATCAGCTTCTAATCCAAGAAGGAACAGATAAACTTCGACTCATATGTTTGTTCTACTACTCATTGAATTACACATAAGAGCACGATTTTATAACATCGAGTTACCAATGCGTTTTTCGTACAATTAATGCATAACCAACTCGTAAGTAACAAATCATATCTCTAGCTTTAAAGACTTATATGATATTACCGTCTCACGATCACTCGAGATAGAATTCCATGAAGTGATTCCAGTGAGCGTGGGTTGAGTCCAATGCTCAGAACTTATGAGCACTCATGATTGTCGTAGCCTTGTCCCAAACCTCTACAACCAAACATGGCAGTCTTGATTCATACCTACTTCCGACATATGACCGATTGTGGAGGTTTGAATAATATGTTATACCAAACAAAATTATTCTAGAAGTCAAAACATGCAAAAGAAATATAGTAAACGATCGACAAGAGATAGCAACACTTTACTCATAAATAAAACTCCTTTTATTCATCATCTAGTGTCAATTACACTTTACAAATTTCTGGGTTATCTAACTACTAAATCTAATATCATCCTTCAGCCCTATGCTCCGAGCATGCTGAAGATGCTTAACCCGAGTCAGTCCCTTCGTGAGGGGATCTGCTGGGTTCTCATCCGATGATACCCTCTTTGCCACGAGGAGTCCTTCTTCGATCCGATGTCTGATGAAATGGTATTTTCTGTCGATGTGTCTGGATCTCCCGTGATCCCTTGGTTCCTTAGCTAAGGCAACAGCACTTTCACTATCACAGAAAATTTCCATTGGCTCTTTAATAGCTGGTACAACTCCAAGGTCTCCAATGAAGTTCCTCAGCCATAACGCCTCCTTTGCCGCTTCGCTAGCTGCAATATACTCTGATTCACAAGTAGAATCTGCCACCGTCTCTTGCTTGGAACTCTTCCAAGAAATTGCTCCTCCGTTTAGGGTAAAGACCCAGCCCGACTGAGAGCGGAACTTATCCCTATCAGTCTGGAAGCTAGCATCACTATACCCTACAACTCTCAAGTCATCACTCCCACCGAGGGTAAGGACCCAGTCCTTAGTCCTTCGCAGGTACTTGAGAATATTCTTTACCGCAATCCAGTGTGCCTTGCCAGGGTTCCCCTGAAACCTGCTAACCATGCTCAAGGCAAAGGCTACATCAGGTCGAGTACACGTCATAGCATACATGATCGAACCTACAGCCGAAGCATAAGGTAATCGACTCATTTCTGCTATCTCAGCCTCAGTGCTAGGGCTTTGTGTCTTACTCAGCTTGGTGCTACTCTGGATGGGCAACTCTCCTTTCTTGGAGTTTTGCATTCTGAATCTCTTCAGAATCTTCTCCAAGTAGGTACTTTGACTAAGTCCAATTAATCTTTTACTCCGATCTCTCAAGATCCTTATCCCCAAAATATAGGCAGCTTCACCAAGGTCCTTCATAGCGAAACACTTTCCAAGCCAGGACTTTACTTCCTGCAAGGTTGGAATGTCGTTTCCTATGAGTAGTATGTCATCCACATACAATACCAAAAAGCTAACTATACTCCCACTAGCCTTGACATATACACAAGATTCATCTTCACTCCTAGAAAAGCCAAATTCCTTGACCTTTTCATCAAAGCAAAGATTCCATCTGCGAGGTGCTTGCTTTAATCCATAAATGGATTTCTCAAGCTTACACACTCTATTAGGGTACTCGTTACTGACAAAACCCTCTGGCTGACTCATGTAAACATCTTCAGCCAACTTTCCATTAAGGAAAGCGGTTTTGACATCCATTTGCCAAATTTCATAGTCATGAAATGCGGCTATAGCTAACAGAACCCGAATAGACTTAATCTTGGCTACCGGAGAAAAGGTCTCATCATAGTCCACTCCAGGAATTTGAGAGAAGCCCTTTGCAACCAGCCTAGCCTTATAAGTGTGTACTTTACCATCCATGTCGGTCTTCTTTTTGAAGACCCATTTGCACCCTACAGTCTTTCGACCTGGTACATTCTCAACCAAGTTCCAAACTTGATTGTCATACATGGATTGTATCTTGCTATCCATAGCCTCTTTCCATTTAGCAGACTCGGGGCCTGCCATGGCTTCCTCGTAGCTGTTAGGGTCATCTTGACTTACTAGTGTCTCATCACTAATAAGTGTCTCACCTTCTGCAGTAATATGGAATCCATAGTAATGCTCAGGTGCACTCCTAACTCTCGTGGAACGCCTCAGAGGTACAAATTCGTCAATTGGCTCAACAGGAGTTTCCTCCTCAAGTTGAGGGCTAGAGTTTGAAGTTCCTTCACCACTTGACTCTTGAATTTCTTCAAGATCAACTTGCCTCCCACTGTCTCCTTGGCTTATAAACTCTCTCTCTCGAAAGACTCCTCTTCTTGCTACAAAGACCACATTGTCACTAGGTCTGTAGAAGAGGTAACCAAAGGAATGCTGTGGGTAGCCGATGAAAATACACCTCTCGCTTCGGGGTTCGAGCTTATCATGAGTCTCGCGTCTCACGAAAGCCTCGCAGCCCCAAATCTTGATGTGGTCTAGTTTAGGCACTTTACCAGTCCACATCTCGTGAGGAGTTTTGGCAACTTTCTTTGTAGGGACTAGATTGAGGATATGGGCGGCAGTCTCTAAGGCATACCCCCAGAATGAGATTGGTAGCGAAGCTCGACTCATCATGGAACGAACCATATCTAACAAGGTTCGATTACGCCTCTCAGCCACACCATTCAACTGTGGTGTCCTGGGAGGTGTCAATTGTGAGACTATCCCACATTCCCTTAGATAGTCGAGGAACTCTGAACTAAGATACTCACCACCACGATCGGATCGAAGCATCTTAATGTTCCTGCCCAATTGATTCTCGACTTCCTGTTTAAATTCCTTAAACCTCTCGAAAGTCTCTGACTTATGCTTGATCAAGTAGACATATCCATATCTACTATAATCATCAGTAAAAGTCAAATAATAACGATTAGCATCCCTTGTGGCATGTTTGAATGGTCCACACACATCCGTGTGTATAAGGTCCAACAAACCTTCACCCCTCTCACACGAACCTGTGAAGGGTGACTTTGTCATTTTTCCAAGTAAGCATGATTCGCAACTATCATCTGACTTTAGGTCAAACGACTCCAAGACTCCATCTTTTTGGAGTTGGCCTATGCGTTTCTTGCTTATATGTCCAAGACGACAATGCCATAAAGATGCTTTATCCAAGTTATTATTAGTAGAATCAATACACAAAACATTATTTCCCAAGTTATCTACAACAGATACAGCTTCATACACACCATCACAAGGTAATGCTTTAAAATAAAAGACATTATTATAGAAAACATCTATAGAACCAACTTCATTATTAAATGAAAAGGTAAACCCTTGTTTGTACAAAGCATGAAAGGAAATAATATTTCTTGCCATTCCTGGCGAATAACAACACTTATTCAAATCTAAATTAAACCCACTACTTAGCGATAAAGTATAAACTCCAATCTTGGTAACAGGTATAGCTTTCCTATTCCCCATGATCAAGTTTATCCTTCCTTGCTCCACATCCTCACTTCTTCTTAGTCCCTGCAAGTCACAACAAATGTGAATACCACACCCGGTATCAAGGACCCAAGAATTAGAATGGGGTGAGTTATTAGAAATGATAGTGTAAATACCTGCATGGTTGGGTTTAACTTTCCCATCCTTCACATCTTGCTGGTATTTTGGGCAGTTCCGCTTCCAATGAGCTTTTTCATGGCAATAGAAGCATTCAGCCTCTTTTGGGTCAGAAGAAGGAGTAACGAAACCTTTCTTGGTTCCACTTGAAGAAGAGCCATCAAGGGTCCGAGCCTTGGTACCCTTAGAAGAGCTCTTTCTCTTCCTCCCTCGACTTTTCCCGATTGCCAAAACCGGAGTAGAGTTTTGATTAGGAGTGATAGCAACCGACTTCCCCTTAAGACCTGTTTCTGCGGTCTTGAGAAGTCCCTGAAGTTTGCTGAGGGTGACTTCTTCCTTGTTCATGTGATATGTCATGCGGAATTGATCATAGCACGATGGTAAGGAATGCAAAATAATATCTATTGCAAGATCCTCCGGGAAGTTCACATTAAGCTTCAGCAAACGATCCACATACCTTTGCATTTTCTGCATGTGGCTCGTAACGGATTCCCCGTCCTTCATCATGGTTGTTATCATGGAGCAGATGATTTCATACCTCTCTTGTCTTGCACTTTGATGGTATCTTTCCATCAAATCTTGGTGCATTTCATAAGGGTAGAAATCCTCATAAGACTTTTGGAGTTCTGCTGTCATCGTGGCCATCATGATACAAGCCACTTTCGTAGCATCCCTTTCATGTGCCCGAAATTCAGCGATCTCCTGAGGAGTTGCAGTGGACTCATCAATCTCCTTAAGCTCCTTGTCAAGGACATATTCTTTGTCCTCGTAGCGGGTAATCATCCTGATGTTTCTGATCCACTCATTGAAGTTGGATCCATCAAAGGTGACTTTCCCACACAAGTTCATAAGGGAAAAGGAGCCATTAGGATTAGAGCCAGAAGCATTGTTGAAAGACATCTGAAGGAAAGAGGACAAGATTAGTTTAGATATAAGAGAGTCCTTAATAAAACACCCAAATGTAATATTAAGGCTAGGATCCAATCACAATATAATATAACTTAGAAGAGGTATGCCGTAATCTAAGCTATATCATATTTGAAAGGTAGGTGAATGACGATTCACCAATTTCCACCACGAAAACCGCAATATTTTACTATTAGGTTTTTTTGAATGGTTCTTAGAAATTCCTAGATTCTTTGAGATTCAATGAACTTTTCAAAGGCATGTTTCAATCTCGAGTGTGCCCTCCAAGTTTTGTGACTGGGATACCGAGGATCACAAAACGAGGTGTGAAGTAACCATGCAAATCACTTGGTACCCTTAAAGTTTATTACTCAATCGATGTGCCGTTAACCACACACGCTCCACCGATACTATAATAAACCCTAAGTCACCCTTTACCTACCTTGTTAAGTCCAAGTTAGTGTGCCGGTTAACCACACACGCTCCACCAACGACTTAATCAAAGTGTAAAGTGTAATTTCATGGAATAGCACCTTATTCACATTTTTCCTAAAGTAACTAAGATTGGGAATTTAATAAAACATTTAGTTACTTTATAATATTCATCATACTTTGAATGAGAATTAATAAGTCCTTGTCTTACCCGTTCGGCTAACGACCCTCCACCGATCAAGCAAGCGGTGGGTGAGAGTGGACACCCATTAAGTCACCATTTTATAGGCAACAACCTTATACCCACCTTATAGACCGGCTTCGTGAATGAGGCGTACTAGCGGTAAGACGACTTTGTTCTTATACATATATATATAATTATTAAATCATAATAATATAAGTATAAGGGTTGAATTTTAACTTTTAAAATTCTAGGGGTTGGAACTAAAGTTTTAACTTAACTTTACTTGTTCCAAAACTTGAGGGCAAGTTTTGTAATCTTTCAAAACTTTTCATTTCTTGTAACTTATGAGTTTAATAGAGTAATAAAATGAGGACTTTTCATTTTTCTAACTCTTGTGTTCTTTTAATGGTTTTTTTTAATCCAAGGGACTTTTGGTTTTCCATAACTTGAGGACAAGTTATGGACTCCATTAAAACACATTATGATCATGAATTAATTCTACCACATAGGTTACAAATAATTCCTATGATCATCTAAACATCATAAGAACAAGAATATGAATATGAACACTTTCAAAAATCAAAATCACATTTAATCTTTGTAATTTGATAATTTGTTGTTGTAAATGAGTTAGAAAAGACATTACACCTTCTAAAATAAGTTTTCAAGTACCAAAACATTTTAGGGTAATGATTCTAATCCATTTCCAGCAACACAAGTCGAAATTCTGCACTCTGTCGACCCTACTCGCCGAGTGCATAAGCCTACTCGCCGAGTAGGTTGAAGATACACATGAACTCGTCGAGTCCTCCCCATGGACTCGCCGAGTCCATCAGTCAGACAGCAAGATTTTCGACTTTCTTCAACTTTTAAGCACAAATAACAACAAACAAGCCTAGGCTCTGATACCACTGATGGGTTTTGAGCATTCTAACACTTCCTAAGTGTACATGCAACCCTAATAACCTTGGATCTATGTTTGTCTAATTTGTCATGCAAAGTTGAATTCCAAGGTTATATCCTATCTAGCATACATGGGGAACAATTTTAACATAAAGTATAGATAGAATAACTTACCTTGTTGTTGCTTGTGTTCCTTGAAACCTTGTGAGCCTAGCACCTCAAGTGGTGATGCCTCAAATGCTTCACACAACACCAAATGCTCTTGGAAGAACTTATGAGAGAATACACACTCTTCAAAATCGGCCAAGCCCCCTTATTCCTTAGTGTGTTCAACTTGTGTATAGCCAATTTTGGTGGAGAATATGATCCTTATATAGTGTTGACACATCTAGGGTTACACCATGTAAACCCTAATGTGTCATGACTCTTCATTTCCATGACCCATGGGTTTGTAACTCCCATGGAGCATCCATGGAGCATCCTATGGGTAGAACCCAACTTGATAATCCATGGAGCCTCTTAGCCCACTATACAAGATATGGATGATTTACATAATCAACCCATATATTTAATTAGTTGTCCTTTGATCACTTAATTAATTCCAAATTAATTCTTTGATCAACTAATCAAATAATATTATTAATATATTCGAACTTATAATATATTAATAATCTCCAAGCGTTATTTCTCTCATTTAGTTTATCCAATTGCATGGTGCCATGCAACCCAAATGGACCATGCCGGGTCGGGTCAAGTACATACCAGAAATAGTTATGGACTTAGACACCTTATCCAACACAACCATCTACCCATGTTCTACCCAACATATTAGTAGACAAAACTATACATTTTTATACATAGCTTAAAAACCTGTATAGCATGCTTTAATCAATACATATTCCACATAACAGATGAGGCACACACACATAACACGTATTTCATAGAGAATAAATCAGATCTATGAGATAGAAGAAAGTGAATATACATTCACACATATAACAACAAAATATATACACGTAGCATGTATTTTATATAAAATACTTCATAATATTGCGTTGGAAGAAAATGACTACACACTCACTTGATCAGAAGATGATCGGGCAGCACTACGGCTTGCAGAAGTAGTGTTTCTCTGTAGATCTGGAAGATCTTCACAAAAACTGGGCTCCTCGCGGGCAGGGCTTCGGCTCGGGAATAACGCTCTTCGGGATTCTCGGGGCTTCGGATCTTGCTTCGGGGCTCGGGAATATTACCGGGGCTTCGGGGTATAAACAGCATGCAAAACGAGGCAAAATCTAGAGAGAAAAGGAAGAAGTTGTAAAAGCAAAGAAGCTGGCTTCGCATCCCCTTTTATAGGGCTGATCCTCGGGGTTACGTTGGGCGTAACTTCGGGGTACGCAGGGCGTACTGCCTCGGAAGCCGTCACTGCTTGCGTCATCGGCGCTTCGACGTCATCGCTTACGAACCCGGAGCACTCGAGTGGTACGCTGGGCATACACCAGTACGCTCGGCGTACTTCGGATGAGTCCGCTGACTCCTCTTCGGATAATACCAAGATTTGGAATTAAATTAATTATTAAATATTTAATAAACTTTGAAAATTCATATCTCCCTCATACGAACTCCATTTTGGACATTCTTTATATCCACGCGTAGGTGAGACTACGCTCTACAACTTTCGTTTAGACTCCGTCGGCTAATTTTGACTTTATTTTTATTATTTATTTTTAGTAGGCCGGGACAGAAAAACTTCGTTAAAAATTCATAACTTCTTCGTCCGACGTCCGTTCTTGCCTAACTTTTCATCTCTTCGCTACTAACAACGAGATCTTCGATTCTCGTTTAGATTATTTCGGCTAAAAACCGCTTGATCTCAAATTGAGTATTCGGGCTGCATACTGCCCAGTCGGAACTTCAGAAAATCATAACTTCCTCATACGAAGTCAGATTTGGGCGTTCTATATATATTCGGAAACCTCGTTTCAACTACTACAACATTATCCAATGATATCAAGTTTATTTTACACTTAAATTTTGACGCTCATTTTATTCTTAATTTTTCATATCACATAATTAAGCAATTAAGTACGAAACACGGGCGTTACAATTCTCTCCACCTTAGAATGATTCCGTCCCCGGATCACACATCAACAAACAAATGCGGATAGCGACTCATCATGTTTCTCTCCGTCTCCCAGGTGAGATTCGACCCATTCGCGTGTTTCCATCGGACAAGCACTAACTTAACCATCTTACGTCGCAATTTCTTAGTCTTTCGGTCAATGATTGCCTCTGGTTCCTCAATCAACCTTTTGTTCTCATCGATTCTTAATTCCGAAAGTGGAATTATGTCAGGAACATCTCCCGTGAACTTCCTCAAATAACACACATGAAAAGTGTTATGAATTCCATTCAGTTCTTTTGGTAGTTCGGGCTTGTAAGCTTGGTTCCCAATTCTCTGAAGAACTTTAAACGGTCCTATAAACCTTGGACTCAATTTTCCCCTTCTACCAAATCTTATAAGTCCCTTCCATGGCGACACTTTAAGCAAAACCGAATCTCCAACTTCAAAAGTCATCGGCCTTCGCTTTTTGTCAGCATAGCTCTTTTGATGATCCTGAGCTGCTAACATTCTCTCCCTAATTATTTTCAACTTTTCAGCAGTTTGATGGACTATTTCCGGTTCCATAAACTGCTTTTCCCCAACCTCAAGCCAACAAGACGGCGTACGACACTTCTGTCCGTACAAAGCTTGATAAGGTGCCATCTTTATGCTCGAGTGGAAACTATTATTATAGGAAATTTTTACCAATGGTAAATGTTCATCCCAATTACCTAGGAATTCCAGGGTACATGCTCTTAGCATATCTTCAAGTGCTTGTATCGTCCGTTCGCTCTGACCATCAGTCTGCGGATGGTAAGCTGTACTTAAACACAACTTGGTACCGAATTCCTCTTGTAGACTTTTCCAAAATCGTGAGGTGAAACGGCTATCACGATCCGACAAAATCGTTAACGGAACACCGTGAAGCCTCACAATTTCCTTCACGTAAGAATTTGCAAGCTTTTCCATAGACCATTTCTCATTGGCTGCTATGAAATGCGCACTCTTAGTGAATCGATCAACGACCACCCAAATCATGTCGTGACCACTCTTTGTTTTGGGCAGTTTAGTGACAAAATCCATAGCAATGTCTTCCCACTTACCCATAGGCACAGGCAAAGGTTCTAGACTCCTGTATGGTTTCTGATGTTGTGCGTTGACTCTTGCACAGGTCACATACTCTGCCACATACTTCGCAATGTCGAACTTCATCGTCGGCCACCAGTAATAGGGTTTCAGGTCCCTATACATTTTAGTGCTACCGGGATGAATCGAATTTATGGTTTTGTGAGCTTCTTCCATCAGGAGATCTCTGACTCCTCCTGTCTTAGGTATCCAAATCCGATCTTGGAACACCTTTAGTCCGTGACTGTTTACACCGAACACCAACGTTTTACCCAAACGTTCCTCCTTCCAGTCATTCTTCTCAGAAGCTTCACTTTGAGCTTTCTTTATACTTTCCAAAATAGTCGAGACAACTTCAATTCTCAACGCTCTTGGCCTTTTCTTTTCAAGATTGACTTTCCGACTGAGAGCATCAGCAACAACATTAGCTTTACCGGGATGGTAAAGTATCTCATAGTTGTAGTCTTTAAGTAATTCCAACCAGCGTTGTTGTCTCATATTCAATTCCTTCTGACCAAAAAGATATTGGAGACTCTTATGATCAGTAAAAAGTTTGCACTTCGTGCCATAGAGGTAATGCCTCCATATTTTCAGAGCAAAAACTACCGCTGCCAACTCCAAATCATGAGTCGGGTAGTTCTTTTCATGCTCTTTTAGCTGTCGAGATGCATACGCGATCAACTTATCCCTTTGGGTCAGTACACAACCCAATCCATCGGGTAGAGAAAGTATCGGTGCCTCGCATAGTTTCTTCTTTAGCTTCTCGAATGCTTCTTTATGCTTATCACTCCAAGCATAAGTAGCTCCTTTGTGGGTTAAAGCTGTTAATGGACTAGAGATCGAAGAAAAGCCTTGGATAAACCTTCGGTAATACCCGGCTAATCCTAAAAAGCTTCGGATCTCTGTGGGACTTTTCAGTTGTTCCCATTTCATTACGGCTTCGATCTTCGCTGGATCAACCATTATCCCTTCTTGGTTGACCACGTGACCCAAGAATTGGACTTCACGAATCCAAAAATCACATTTGGAGAACTTCGCATACAGCTTCTCCTTCTTCAAGACTTCCAACACTTCTTGCAAGTGTCTGCCATGCTCCTCTTGGCTCTTTGAGTAAATCAGAATGTCATCTATGAACACTATCACATATTTATCAAGGAACAGGTTACAAACTCTGTTCATTAAATCCATGAATGCTGTTGGACCATTGGTCAGTCCAAACGACATAACCAAGAAATCATAGTGTCCATATCATGTTCTGAATGCAGTCTTCTCTATGTCCTGCTCTCTTACTTTTAGCTGATGATATCCTGACCTTAGGTCGATCTTTGAAAAATAACTTGAACCTTGCAGCTGATCGAATAGGTCATCAATCCTCGGCAACGAATATCTATTCTTTATTGTTGCCTTATTCAGCTCTCTATAATCAATGCACATCCTCATGCTTCCATCTTTCTTCTTTACGAATAACACCGGAGCTCCCCAGGGTGATGAACGTCCAATTTTCCTTGGCTTCCACAACCTATCATTAGGTTTCCAAACAAACTTTTTAGGAAATTCAAAATATGTAAGTTTTCATGCATCTTTATTACTTTTATTACATTCCATCCAAGATGTGAACATAGAAGCAACAACTGAAGGTTGTTCAAGAACATCGTTAATATCATCGTCTGTAGCATATATTACTTGTTGTTGATCAGGAAGATGAAAAGGTAGTCGCTTCACAAAAGGATATTGGTAATGAACATCATATTTAAATATTCGCCATGATGTTTCACATGCATATATATATATATATATATATATATATATATATATATATATATATATATATATATATATATATATATATATCTACAATCATAATAATCTTTTATTTCATCCACAACCTTTTATTGATGAGAAACAGTGTTCATGTCAATAGCAATTATAGCTCTATCTGGACCTTTATTTATATATTTAAACAGATACTTTATGGAAGATCCCTAATTGCACCATTGAGCATTAATGTATGCCTGATATATTTTCAACAGATATTTGTTATATGGAACAATATTTCTGTTGTCTAACTTAACACCTGATTTTTCGACAAAATATCCATTGTTTCTTCTCATATATAACGGATAACCGTTGACATCAACTGAAGAATGATTACAGAATTGCTTTGGAAATTTT
The DNA here is from genome assembly GCF_002870075.4 of Lactuca sativa. Taxonomy (NCBI): domain Eukaryota; kingdom Viridiplantae; phylum Streptophyta; class Magnoliopsida; order Asterales; family Asteraceae; genus Lactuca; species Lactuca sativa. Next base: position 138,880,275 of record NC_056628.2, on the reverse strand, counting down.
TTCGAACATTGCTTGCAACCATGCATGGGCAATTCATATTTTCAGCTCCACAAGGACCATGTATCATGAATTCACTTACAAGTGAATACAACTCTGGATCTTCATTGGTATTTGGAATCTCAGCAGGAAATAATCGGATCAATATATTCAACAGTAGGCCATTTGGATTCAACATGCATAAATAGACAAATATGACTATGTGGCAAAGCTCTGATTTGAAATTCAATTGTATAGAGCACTGCAAATTAATTTGAAAAATATGATATGATTTGTATTGGATGAAATATATTTGCAAATAATAAAAAATGTTAAGAAACGAAAAAATCATTATAAAAAAATTTGAATTAAACAAACACTTTGAATACCTGCTTGAAAGATGCCGAAATTTTATTTTCCCGTATGTTTTTAATAAAAGCGTCAAGCTTTATATTGAATAACCTACATTAGATATCAGGTTTATCTTCTGGATGCAGTGAAGTGTTATGATGAAGCTTTTTAACTTCACACCATTTTAGATTCATGTAAAGGTTATGAAGAAATCAGGATATCCAAACCATTTACATAAGGACATGGCGTCAAAGTTTTTTTGCATCATATAATGTGCACCGCCAGTGAATGAAGAAGGTAAGATAACAGGTTGTCCGACGTTGGATATATCTTTATTCTCGAGGTCTTGTTGATTACGTAAATTCTCATAAGACTCGCATCTAAGAATTTGTTGTTTGCTCCTTATGATATGTAATCTCTTGCTTTCGATCATAGTATAAGCATCTACCAAAAACTGTTGGAACAACCTTTTTGAATTAAGAATTAGTGAAAAATATTGATCTCTGTCTTGTATTCTATAAGAAAAAAAATTCTCTCATTGTACAGTCGGGCCGCTTGCTGTTGCTTGAAGGTGTAATACCTCGATGTGGTATGTCAACCCTGTAACCATCATCACCATATGGAAACAGTAGTGGATACTGAAGAGGAAGGTGTGATGGATGTAATTCACTAATACGCCGTAGAGAACCAGTTGAAGTTTGAACAACAATATCTCTATTATCAATTGAATCACCAATATCTCAAACAATTAAAACAGCAACCTCAGAAGCAGATGATAAGTTGTATGTCCTTCCATCTTAGTCCCTTCTTCCAATAATTCTCAATTTGATATCAACATGAGGGTTTTCCTGAAAACAATCTCTAACCATTCTATAAGACTGAACCAAGACATCATTTGAATCTAACATCAACTTCAAATCTTGTATAATATCATTATCAAGAACAGAAGAATTTGATGTAGATTGTTGATTTTCTCCACTGCAAGTAAGATGAACATATAAACATACGCTAAATAAAGAAATTAATGCTGAGGAATAATATATCTATTAATGTGATAATTGTGAAAAGTGTACCCAAAACATGTTCGTCTATTTGCGATCTCTTTATCAATATCGTATATGTACAGCTGAGAGAATTTTGGTTTAAATCCCTGTTCCGGTAAAAGGATTCCGATACTATGATAGTTTTGACCTCTAAGTCGAAAAATGTATGGAGCATTTTCAATTATTAAAACACATAAAATACAAATAGTTTACAATGATTCAACCAACAGTTTAATCATGAAAGATTCTGTAAGTAGGTTGCTAGAGCATTAGTATAATAAATAATTTTGAAAATAAGCTACTTGCTTGTTTGCATTGGTACCTTCTTCATATGTAATTTGAGTGCACAAGGTGTAAACAAATGGGCGGGGGTATTAGTTTTAATGTGACATTTCTTAAGAGCCTTCAAACCATGTGAAATGTGGATTTTAGATTTATTTATTTTTTGGTGTTATCCAGCTGAAGTTCTGTGTCACGTGAATCTATTTATGCTTTTGTTCTTTAAAGGCTTCCAATTAAAGCTGAGTTTAGAAGTTTTATTTTCGTTTTGCTTATGTCTTACACAATGAATCGACACTTGTTCAATACAATTGGTTTATCGTTCAAATTACAATGCCTTAAAAATATAAATTTTAAGTTTAAAAAAAAAAAAAAAAACTAAAAATCCAATGTCTTAACAGAAGCATATGAAAGGAGAATGCTATAATTCATGATAAAGAGAAGTTCATTGCTATTTCTTGCATTTATCCCTAAAAATGGCAGCAAAATCATGGTAAAGTATAGACAAAACTTCAAAAACGGTCCCTATGGTTTTCGAAAATATCAAGTTTAGTCCCTAAGTTCAAAAAACCTCACAGATGGTCCCTGTGGTTTCAAAACTTTTAACAAATGGTCCTTTTTGCTAACGCCGTTAGCTTTTGGCCGTTAAGTGAAGGGTATTTCTGTCTTTTCACTACCACATGGACCATTTATGAAGTTTTGTCTTATTTTTTTTAAAAAGAAAAATAATAATTATTTAATATTAACTCTCTCTCTCTCTCTCTCTCTCTCAACAAAAGTCAAAGCCCCAGCAAATTGTTCTTCAACCTAAGGAAGAACGATTGATCGTGGTTTAATAAATGCTTTCAAAGCATCCACGGAAGAACAATCGCTCACGTATAACTGAATCTCTAACCAAATTACAATCACCAAAATCATATTACAGTTACCATAGAGATCAAATTATAGTTTTTTTCTAAGCATGAGATATTAAACCTAAAAGTAACAAAGTGGGTTCAATCGAAGAGCGTGAAAAAGAATCGAAGTGTCAATGCCCTACATATCCTGAAGAAGATTCCAAGTGTTGATTCCCTAGGCGGGATGACAATCACGTCCGGTGACGCTTCAATTCTGGTGAACCGGCTCCAAAGGTTGTTATCGAAGAACGAGATGGAGTATTCTCTTGAAATAGGCTGGATTCCAAGAGGAGAGAGTGTCACACGGAGAAATAATTGGGCAAGTTTACTTGATCCATTGGCACCGATTTCACACGACAACTGGTGGAAGCATTGAAGAAATTAAACACATATCAAATCCGGGTAGGCGCACTCCTCTGTTTCTCATAGCCCCTTTATCTCCTTTGGCCATGGATCTGCCTTCACCCCTCTTCACCATCGTTCTACCTTTCCTCTTCTTCACTTCACACCAGCGACACCACCTACCACCGAACCTTAGCAAAAATCAACAAAACAAATAGAAGAATTGAAAATCTGAAATCCCTAAATTAAGGTTCCTTTACTCCAAATCAATTAAGTAATTCATGATTCGATCTGAAAACACAATTCATACTAGAGATTTCAGAAAAGGAAAAATGAGAGTCAATATAAACCTGTGGATTTCTCTATGCATAGATGGGTTGTACCAAGTTGTCCTTCTCCTAATGTGCTTCCGATTGTATATACATTGTTGAAGGATGGAGATTTTTGTTTGGGTAATCAGTTGGGTTGTGGGTTTGATGATGGTGGTGGGATCGATTTCTTCACCAAAGAATAGACACAACAAGAAAAATATTTGGGACCAGTTCGCTCTTATTGAGAGAGAGAGAGAGTTAATACCAAAGAATTATTATTTTTCTTTTTTTTTAATAAGACAAAACTTCATAAATGGTCCCTGTGGTAGTGAAAAGACAGAAATGCTCTTCACTTAACAGCCAAAAGCTAACGGCGTTAGCGAAAAGGACCATTTGTTAAAAGTTTTGAAACCAAAAGGACCATCTGTGAGGTTTTTTGAACTTTGGGACTAAACTTGATATTTTCGAAAACCACATGGACCATTTTTGAAGTTTTGTCTAAAGTGTAAGAGCAATGGAAGAAAATTACCATTATACAATAAAGTCTAAGAACAAAATCAATAATGCAATAAAGTATATTCAAACATTCAAACAAAGAGAACAAAACTGAAAGACACATAAAAACACAAACTATATACCCATGTACAGAAAATTATCATTATGTCCCTGGACTATTAAAATAAACAATTTTCAATTATTAAAACAGATAAAATACAAACCAGTTACAATGATTCAACCAACAGTTTAACAAATCAGAATTTGGGATAACTAAAGTATTGTAGTCTTTTGTAAGCCCGTATAAAATAAATTAATTTAGGCATTTTATTTGATTGGTAATTTCATGGTCTTACATCGACATGACTTCTTTATGTCTAAATAGAGGGGCATAAAAAGGCATATCAAGATTCAACCCACAAAATCCATTTGTAAGTTTTCTCATTTGCTTAAAATCACTTTATAATCTTTAAAAAATATGTATTACAGAAAACTTCAAATATTTTTTTGAAGTAATCCAGATCACTAATCAAGTTCAAAATTTAAGAAACAATAACCGATAAGCCACCATAAACATTTACAGACAGAACAATCATAGGTTAAACAACATAAATAGAAGTAGTAACATGCGACAACAATGGCAGGGGTAAATCCAGATCAGTAATCAAGTTTAAAATTTAAGAAGCAATGACCGATCAACCACCGTAAACATATACAGACAGAATAATCATAGGTTAAACAACATAAATAGCAGCAGTAACATGCTAGAACATTGGGAAGGGACAACAATAATCGTTTTAATTGTATTCATTCCGGTCAAAGTTCAATACGCTAGCTCAAATTCATCGTGTTCTGTCCATGAGTGGGAAATAGGGACTTACAAAATACAATTTAGTTGGAGAAAACAAATACATATACACATTGAGAAGAAGAAACTAACCAAAAGGATTGAACTGTGTGATTGAATATCCGAAAACTGAATTGCCGATGATGCAAAACCTTGGAAACATGATGCTGTAAAGGCACGTTGATATCATATATTTCAAGTATATATTGAGCAGATTATGATAAAATCGACATAAAATTTTTAATTAAATGTAATCGATTGATTGATATCATACCTTATATAAGAAATTGGATTCCATAATAACATTCTATTAATCGGTTATGTGTAGAATTTGAGTTAATGGCTACAACTGTTATCACTGATAAAAATGGAAACAAAATTGAAACAAAACAGGACGTTATATGGATTTGATATCGAATTGTATTCAATGTGAAACCAAGTAGGGGTATAATGAGTATTTAACTTTTGCAGAATTCTGATGTTTTGAAGGGACACGTGAAGATACGGTTTTGTTTATTAGATAGGGAGATATTATAACTATTATTAATATTACTTATTTCGATTTCGGTTAACAATATCACTATATGTAATTTTGTTTTAATGTTTTTTTTAGCTCAAGGTAATAAATTAAAGTCTAACATTTTTTTGTTATTGATGAGCTAATATTTTTTTATTTTTAATATTTTAATAGAATTATAAATCAATAAATAAGTATACTTTTTATTAAAAAACTATAATTTAATCAGATAAACTGAACTTTTTAAAAAAGTTGTGTATTTTACGAGAAACTGCACATTTTATAAAAAACTGCCATTTTTATAAAATTTAACTGCATCATTGTAAAAAAAAAAGTTGTATATTATAAAAAAAAAAACTACACATTTAAAAAAAACTGCGCTTTTTAGAACAAAATTGCACGTTTTATTAAAAAAACTGCACTTTTAAATGTAAAAAAGCATGTTTTATAAAAGAATTTAATAGCAAATTATAACAAAAAACAACAAAAAGTAAATAGTTTTATGAAAATAAGGTTTATAGTAATAAAGAAAAAAAAATAAGTTTTTGGGTTTACCACTAAAAACAAAGATTAAAAAATGGAGTTTTCTATAAGTACCCCATCATTTTTTCAATTACACCCCTTGATTTGGTTTTTTGTCTTTTGTTGTTTTTTTTTTTTCTATTTTATTTTTTTGTTGTTTTTAAATTATTATTATTATTATTATTATAAATTTCGAACAAAATTTTATAATTCGAATGACATTATAAAATTCGAACGGCTATATGAAATCGGTTTTTAATTATAATTTATTATATATTTTAATATAATAATAATAATAATTATAATTATTATTATTATTATTATTATTATTATTATTATTATTATTATTATAAATTTCGAACAATATTTTATATATCGTATGACATTATAAATTCGAATGAAATTTTAAAATTCGTACGCATTATAAATTTGGACGACATAATAAAATTCAAACGACTATATAAAACGGAACAAAAACAAAGTTTTTCTTTATTTATCACGGATATATTAATTAGTTCATTATTTACATTTGTATGGTGCGTTATGCAGATTGAAAACAAACTTTACTTTTGTTCCGTTTTATATAGTCGTTCAAATTTTATAATGTCGTCCGAATTTATAATGTTGTCTGAATTTTATATGGTTATCGAAATTTATTATAATAATAATAATAATATTATTATTATTATTATTATTATTATTATTATTATTATTATTATTATTGTTGTTGTTATTAAAAGAAAAAACAACAAAAAAACAAAAAGGAAAAAAAAACAAAAAAAGAAAAAGAAAATGAAAATAAAACGACATTAAATAAAATGTAACAGGTTAATTAGATTGATGTTAGGGGAGGGGGTAAAATCTGTTAAGGGGTACTTACATCACAACCCATAAAAAAAATTATGAAATTTTATTTGAAAATTTAATTTTATAACATTATTTATATTATTATATTATAAAAACATTATTGTTGTTTTCTTTTGTCTTAATAAAAATAAGTTTAAAATTATGAATATTATTTATATTCGAGCATCAAGTGTATACAAAATGTATTAGGTGATGGAAATTGTGATGTTCGATCAGTAGTCGTTTGTCTCGGGTATGATGAAGATGAGTGACTTTTCATTCGTCGACAATTATATGATGAGTTATTGACTTCATATGAAGACTATTCTAGAGTTTTCGTTAGATGTGATTGAGTACTTGATTCTTTGTTTTTCTTCATGAAAGAAAGGACATCACCACTAGACACTATATGTTTATGCCTGAGACATGTATCCTAATAACCAATAGGTTTGTTCTGATCGTCTAATTTTTACCACAGTAGACTCTATAATCCTTTTCTCTCTATGGAGAGGTCCTTGAGAGTTTCAAAATCATATTGTCCTTACATTAGCACTTGTATAAACCAATCATTATGTGATGATACAATTAGAAGAAGAGTGTCTGATTCCTCCTATTTCGACATTATCTATCTGCCACAAAGATCCGTTCGCAACCGAATAATAAACTATGTATAAGTCGCGTCTAAAATTTTATAAGCGAGTCAAACCTACAGAAATATCTTTTAGGACTAAAGATGATTAATTGTTATTTATTTTTGTCTCTGATTTTTGTTATGTAATATTTAAAACTAAAGAAAAAAAATGATGAAGATCTGTTCGGAATTTATTTTTCATATAATGTTATTTATACTATCAATGATGTTAGGTTGATGAAAACTTATTTGAAAATTTATTTTTAATAGTATTATTTATGTGATTATATTATAAAAAAATATTAGTGTTGTTTTTTTATCTTAATAAAAAATAAATTTAAAGTTATCAATATGAATAAAGTTAATAGTAAAAATATAATTATAAATTAATAATGATTTATTGATTGTGTTATAATAAACTAATAATAAAAGTTGGACAAATAATAATTATATTGTAATGATAACTTAAAAAGTAAAGTTAATGATAATTATATGGTAATTATTTATCATCGTTCATCCAAAAAATAAGTCTAAGAGCATTTCCAATGGTTAAGTTGTGTTATAACTTAGAGTTATTGTCAACTCCTCATCCTATTAGTTTTAAGCTCTAATTAAGTTGCATCTCCAATGGTTAACTTTTCGAAATTTTCGTTATATTTGTTTTACCTATCTTTTTAAACAGTTTGTTTGCATTCTCAAGATCATTAAATCAAATTAGGTATATTGAAGAATGAAGATACCCTTTGCGAGTGGTTATATAGATGAATTTAGAGGTTTTTAACAATTTACTTGGATGACTCAGGCACATTGAATATCAAAATCGTCAAATCGTTTTTTTTTTATGATACATTTGTTAAAAAGTGAAATAAATAAGAGCACTGTTATCTTCAAGAATGAAGATAACCTTTGCAAGTGTCTATATCTCTAAACAGTTTCATCGTTAACATATTAAATAGTTAGAAAATCATCGTTAACATATTAAATAGTTAGAAAATTAAATTTACATCATGAATTAATGGTTACCCAAAATAAATGAATTTCAGGAATGTTCAATGGGCTAACTTTGTGAGAAAATGTTCCTCACGGACGTCATTTTTTATAAAAAGAAATAAGAAAAATGTCACGATCACTATATATAAGGCCAAAATATGGCCATTTCACGAATAACTTGTTATATTATATAATGGTTTTGTGATCGTTTTGCTTTTAAGGTATCTTAACAATAACTTTGCTTACATCTCCTGTTCCTGTGAGCAAGCTGTAAAACTAGGATTGCAATAGACACACCTAATTACACCGAATGTTTAAGTATTTTATACTTTGACTCTTATATCAATTAGTTTAGGCTGTTTTATTCAAGATCATGTGTTATACACTTATACATATATACAGGGTAAACGATTTGTTTATTTCCCTAAATTTTATCTTAGTTTTTGGTTTTATACTGTATTATGTTCTTTTATATTATCAAACATATGTTTTTCATGATTTGAACCATGTTAGGTCAATGATACAAATAAATATTCAAAAGAATATACATTTTCCTGTTTTATATTTAATTATGTAATAGAAAAGTTTGGATTTTGGAATACATTATCTAGACAAGAGCACTGCCTTTAACATATTCAGTGAAAGCCAAAGCCACCAGCCCCAACATCGCAACCCGTCCATTCCAAAGCTCTGCATCTGACGTCATCAGTCCACTCGACTTCGACTGCACACTCACTCCTTTAAACAACGGCACCAACGACGCTAACGTCAACACCATGCTAGTGCCGACAAACACCGCCACTCCGCCATTGCCGATCTGGGCAAACACGTCTTGACCGCTGCTCACTTCTACCGCCATCGCCGACACAAACCCGATCATCGCCAACCTTCCGTTTATCCTCTCCGGTGCCGGTCCGCTGAATGCCAATACGTCGGAGAACTTCGAGCTGACCTTCGGAGCAGGCGGTGGAGGAGGAGTACTGGTCATATTTGGTGTGATTGCTTGTTTGGAACTCCCGGTTTCACCACTTTGTGGTGTCTGTGCCATGCACCTGATGGGGAATGCGGGATTTCTCTTGAAAACTGTGATGGGGGCTACCATGAATATTGAAGAAGCAGCCATGTCGGAAAAAGATATATGAAGTTTCGAGGGAGGAGAGAAGGTGGTAGTAGTACTGGTGGTGGTGGTGGTGGTTGAAGTGGAGGATGGGGGTTTGAGGTGGTGGGTTTTATAGGGTTGGGGACTGGGGAGAACTGGTGAAGACAAAGGAGAGTGGATGCTTAAAGGGCCACGTTAAGAGACTTCACGTGGCTTTCGAAATTGCCGATGAGGGGTGGTTGTGGTTAAAAAGCCTCTACATATACACTTATTTCACTAGTGGGGTGAGGTGGGGTATGTCGACAAATTAAGGATTTTGGGACAAAATACATGCATCCTATGGACTAGAATATAAAAATTAGAGATAATACTATAATACAAATGGTTTAGAAAACATTCTAAGGGGTATCTAATTGGTCTCATAATATATGCCACTTTCCACGACATTATAAAAGATTGTTTTGTTACCTAAAAACTACCCTTCCAAGTTCTTTTAAAAAATAGGTTTTTTAGTTGAACCCGTTTTATGACAAGTTCGATTCAACCGATTCAATCCAGTTTTTATAAGTTTATCTTTTATATATATATATATATATATATATATATATATATATATATATATATATATATATATATATATATATATATATATATATATATATATATATATATATATAACCAAAAATCTGAAATCCATAAACATAACTCATTCTATAGTGAACTTATATTATAAAACCATAGACATAACAACTGATAAGTATTGGTCTATACGTTGTTCATACCGTTGTCTAGTGTGCGTCAAAGACGTGCCCAATAGTGTTGTGCGTCATCAAACTTCGAGTTGTGTACATTCTAGATAATCTGATTGATCGAGATGTTTAATTTGTTTGAAAAATTGTTGTTTTTAACGGGCCGAATGAAATTTAATTATCCAAGTCCAATAAACGATATCTATCATACCGATTTAACCTAGTGTTTGTAGAATATGTCCGATTTGAACTATTCTAGGAATTAACATAAACTTTCGTTATTGAGCTGCTCTCATCTCCGGTCCCGGTCCTATTGGTCGAACATAAAGAATCATACACAATACTATATGTTCCGTTCCTAAGGCCTAGCCTATCATGGTCCCCGCCCTTACTCTGCTAATGATGAGATAAGAAACTCCGTCTACACTCAGCTAGTGATGAGATACTGGACCCTACCCACACTCACCTCCCTACCAGGCACATACAAGTATCACGAAGACAACAAGTATAACTAAACATGCATACATTCATCGGGTACCTGAATGACTTGCTTCCTTAATTGCATCAACGTATTCTTTGTCGTCATCTAAGAGGCCCAAAGCATAACATGCATCTCGAAAAGTTGGAAATTCTTCACCATTTACAGTACAAATTTCTTCAAATGATTTTGGACCTTTCATTTTATTTAAAAGAATCCGTAAGAAGTAGACTTTGCCAAGTTTAGGTGAAACAGAGTGAATCCTTTCTATTGAACGTCCAATTTTCCTTGGCTTCCACAACCTATCATTAAGTTTCCAAACAAACTTTTTAGGAAATTCAAAATATGTAAGTTTTCATGCATCTTTATTACTTTTATTACATTCCATCCAAGATGTGAACATAGAAGCTGCAACTGAAGGTTGTTCAAGAACATCGTCAATATCATCGTCTACAGCATATATTACTTGTTGATCAGGAAGAGGAAAAGGTAGTCGCTTCATAGAAGGATATCGGTAATGAACATCATATTTAAATATTTGCCATGATGTTTCACATGCATATATATATATATATATATATATATATATATATATATATATATATATATATATATATATATATATATCTACAATCATAATAATCTTTTATTTCATCCACAACCTTTTCTTGATGAGAAACAGTGTTGATGTCAACAACAATTGTAGCTTTATTTGGATCTTTATTTATATATTTAAATAGATACTTTATGGAAGATCCCTAATTGCACCATTCAACATTAATGTATGCCTGATATCTTTTCAACAAATATTTGTTATTTGAAACAACATTTCTGTTGTCTAACTTAACACCTGATTTTTCGACAAAATATCCATTGTTTTTTTCATATATAACGGATAACCGTTGACATCAACTGAAGAATGATTATAGAATTGCTTTGGAAAATTTTTCGAACATTGCTTGTCAACCATGCATGGGCAATTTATATTTTCAACTTCACAAGGACCATGTATCATGAATTCACTTACAAGTGAATACAACTCTAGATCATCATTGATATTTGGAATCTCAGCAGGAAATAATCGGATCAATATATTCAACAGTAGGCCACTTGGAGTCAGCATGCATAAATAGACAAATATGACTATGTGGCAAACCTCTACTTTTGAAATTCAATTGTATAGTCCACTGCAAATTAATTTGACAAATAAGATATGATTTGTGTTGGATGAAATATATTTGCAAATAATAAAAAATGTTAAGAAACGAAAAAAATCATTATAAAAAAAATTTGAATTAAACAACAACTTTGAATACCTGCTTGAACGATGACGAAATTTTATATTCCCGTATGTTTTTAATAAAAGAATCAAGCTTTATTTTGAATAACCTACATAAGATATCAGGTCTATCTTCGAGATGCAGTGAAGTGTTATGATGAAAATTTTTAACTTCACGCCATTTTAGATTACATGTAAAGGTTATGAAGAAATCAGGATATCCAAACCATTTACATAAGGACATGGCGTCAAAGTTGTTTTGCATCATATAATGTGCACCGCCAGTGAATGAAGAAGGTAAGATAACAGGTTGTCCGACGTTGGATATATCTTTATTCTCAAGGTTTTGTTGATTACGTAAATTCTCATAAGACTCGCATCTAAGAATTTGTTGTTTGCTCCTTATGAAATGTAATCTCTCGATTTTGATCATAGTGTAAGCATCTACCAAAAACTGTTGGAACAACCTTTTTGAAAGAATTAGTGAAAAATATTGATCCCTGTCTTGTATTCTATAAGAAAAAAATTATCTCATCGTACAGTCGGGCCGCTTGTTGTTGCTTGAAGGTGTAATACCTCGATGTGGTATGTCAACCCTGTAACCATTATCACCATATGGAAACAATAGTGGATACTGAAGAGGAAGGTATGATGGATGTAATTCACTAATACGCCGTAGAGAACCAGTTGAAGTTTGAACAACAATATCTTTATTATCAATTGAATCACCAATATCTCCAACAATTAAAGCGGCAACCTAAGAAGCAGATGATAGGTTGTATGTCCTTCCATCTTGGTCCCTTCGTCCAATAATTCTCAATTTGATATCAACATGAGGGTTTTCCTGAAAACAATCTCTAACCATTCTATAAGACTGAACCAAGACATCATTTGAATCTAACATCAACTTCAAATCTTGTATAATAACATTAGCAAGAACAGAAGAATTTGATATAGATCGTTGATTTTCTCCACTGCAAGTAAGATGAACATATAAACATAAGATAAATAAAGAAATTAATGCTGATGAATAATATATCTATTAATGTGATAATTGTGAAGAGTGTACCCAAAAAATGTTCGTCTATTTGCGATCTCATTATCAGTATCGTATATGTACAACTGAGAGAATTTTGGTTTAAATCCCTGTTCCGGTAAAAGGCTTCCGATACTATGATAATTTTGACCGCTAAGTCGAAAAATGTATGGAGCATTTTCAATTATTAAAACACATAACATATAAACAGTTTACAATGATTCAACACACAGTTAAATCATGAAAGATTCTTTAAGTAGGTTGCTAGAGCATTAGTATAATAAATAATTTTGATAATAAGCTACTTGCTTGTTTGCATTGGTACCTTCTTCATATGTAATTTGAGTGCACAAGGTGTAAACAAATGGGCGGGGGTATTAGTTTTAATGTGACATTTCTTAAGAGCCTCCAAACCATGTGAAATGTGGATTTTAGATTTAGTTATTTTTTTGGTGTTATCCGGCTGATGTTGTGTGTCACGTGAATCTATTTATGTTTATGTTCTTTAAAGGCTTCCAAGTAAAGCTGAGTTTAGAAGTTTTATTTTCGTTTTCCTTATGTCTTACACAATGAATCGACACTTGTTCAATACAATTGGTTTATCGTTCAAATTACAATGCCTAAAAAATATAAATTTTAAATTTAAAAAAAAAAAACTAAAAATCCAATGTCGTAACAGAAGCATATGAAAGGAGAATGCTATAATTCACGATAAAGAGAAGTTCATTGCTATTTCTTGAATTTATCCCTAAAAATGGAAGCAAAATCATGGTAAAGTATAAGAACAATTGAAAAAAATTACCATTATGCAATAAAGTCTAAGAACAAAATCAATAATGCAGTAAAGTATATTCAAACATTCAAACAAAGAAAACAAAACTGAAAGACACATAAAAACACAAACTATATACCCCTTTACAGAGAATTATCATTATGTCCCTGGACTATTAAAGTAAACAATTTTCAATTATTAAAACACATAAAATACAAACAGTTTACAATGATTCAACCAACAGTTTAACAAATCATAATTTGGGATAACTAAAGTATTGTAGCCTTTTGAAAGCCCGTTTAAAATAAATTAATTTTGACATTTTATTTGATTAGTAATTTCATGGTCTTATCTCGACATGACTTCTTTATGTCGAAATAGAGGGGCATAAAAAGGCATATCAAGATTCAACCTAGAAAATCCATGTAACGTCCCAAAATTGAAGTCCACAAATTTCATTTTTAATTAAGTTGTTCATAAAACATTTACTAGAAAATATTGAATCAACACGTCATCTCATAAAATCAAGTATCATGTTTCAAACCTACAACATAATTAAATAACATATCATAGTACAATCCCAGAAAACACCGTGCAGAAAATCAAATGTGTGTGTGATGCCACGCTACGCCGCCGGCTCCTTCCTCTTAGATGAAGAGGTACCTGAAACCAAAAACTGAAAACGTAAGCACAAAGCTTAGTGAGTTCCCCCATCATACCACATACCATACAATACCATCGGTATCTTTCAACCGGTAATCGTCATCGGTATCTTTCAACCGGTAACTGGGGACTATTCCACCCCCTACCACTAGCATACAATAACAAGATATAAGCACATAGTCAGGCATATCCGGGTACTGACCTACTCCTTGGTCCTAAGGACCACTATCAGGGTAACTACCCCTATCATGTAACATACCATACAGATATAACTCATAACCAAACGCATACCAGACCAAGATAAATTATCACAAAGACAATTATCTTCTAAATACTCCTCATTGGTGGGTCGGCATTGTGGCCTTAGACCCACCCTACTGGAAGGTAACTCACATCATACAAGTAGCTGCTGATAATCAGTGCGGGAAACCTCTGTCCGCTGCTGCCCCAGAAATCCTCCGGCTACAAACCCCACAAACACTCAGTTAGAAGCAGCCAAGTCAAGTCAAAGTCAAAAGTCAACTTCCAGTTGACCCGACTCGCCGAGTTGGGCCATCAACTCACCGAGTCCCTCACTCTCTACCTGTCCCCATCCGCGACTCTACTCTTCGATTTGGGCCGACAACTCGACGAGTTCTTCTCCCATTCGAAACCACAACGAAACTCATCCGACTCGCCAAGTTTGAAGAACAACTCGCCGAGTCCCACGAGCAGTTCTCCTACTCGATTCCAAATCCTCACCAGGGCATTCTTTATGAGGATTTGAGTTTCTAGGACTATTGCTACACGCTAAGTTGCTAATTTCGCGAGTAGTGACGAAGGGTTGGACCTTCTACACTTAAACCCCTCACAACTCAGTAACTACTCATATGACTCGCCGAGTTTGAAGAACACCTTGTCGAGTTCCAGGCAATCTTCATAGGACTCGCCGAGTTGTTCATCCAACTCGCTGAGTCTAAGGCCATCTTCATAGAACTCGCCGAGTTCCACTTTGGGACACGCCGAGTCCTTTCGACCCATTTCCCATGCATACCAAATCTGAGACATGCAACGCTTCCAAACCATATATCTATGTTTCCTAGGGCATGCTTATCACATAAAGTTGCAAACTTTACGTGCATGCATGGCCCTATAAGCTCCAAAAGGAAAATCCAAGCTCTTTATGAGGTCATACACTCAATGGGGACCTCAATCACTTCATCCACAGAAACTTTATGCTTCTAATACGTCCCCAAGGTCTAGATCTGAAGTCCTTTCGGATCATTAAGCACAAACACATGGAGTTTGGTGTTTTAGGGCTTGAAAACCACCAATTAAGGGCAAAAATGGTATCTAATGAACTAGTGATCAAGGTGGGAACTTTTCTACCTAAATGGAAGCCTCTTGCAGGGTAGATATCGGATCTACTTCTCTTCCTTGCACTCTTCCACCTCCTTCTTCTTCTCTTGAGCCTCAAACTTCCTTCACAAGGCCAAAATCACTCACAAGGACAAAAAGGGGCTAGGGTTTCGTTCTACAGCTCTTCTGGAAGTGTTAGGAACAAGAGAGGCCGAGTTAGTGTGCTTAAATAGGGTGCAAACACCCGGGTTAGGGTTTTTGCCCAAACAGGGCCTACTCGCCGAGTCCGAGAACCGACCCGCTGAGTCCGAGGCTCAGACCCCGCGTCTCATCCCGCTCCTACTCGGCGAGTTGGTCTTTCAACTCGCCGAGTCCAAGGCAAAATGCATGAATTAAGAATTATTAATTACAAGAAATACGTACCGGGAACCAGGTGCTACAATCCATTTGTAACTTTTCTCATTTGCTTAAAATCACTTTATAATCGTCAAAAAATATGTATTACAGAAAAACTTCAAATATTTTTTTGAAGTAATCCAGATCACTAATCAAGTTCAAAATTTAAGAAACAATTACCGATAAACCACCATAAACATTTACAGATATAACAATCATAGGTTAAACAACATAAATAGCAGCAGTAACATGCGACAACAATGGCAGGGGTAAATCCAGATCAGTAATCAAGTTCAAAATTTAACAAGGAATGACCGATCAACCACCTTAAACATATACAGACAGAACAATCATAGGTTAAACAACATAAATAGCAGCATTAACATGTTAGAACATTGGGAAGGGACAACAATTATCGTTTTAATTGTATTCATTCCAGTCAAAGATCAATACGCTAACTCAAATTCGTCGTGTTCTGTCCATGAGTGGGAAACAGGGACTTACAAAATACAATTTAGTTTGAGAAAACAAATACATATACACATTGAGAAGAAGAAACTTACCAAAAGGATTGAACTGTGTGATTGAATATCCGAAAATTGAATTGTCGATGATGCAAAACCTTGGAAACATGATGCTGTAAAGGAACGTTGATATCATATATTTCAAGTATATATTGAGCAGATTATATAATCGACATAATATAATAATTGACATAATAATTTTAATTAAATGTAATCGATTGATTGATATCATACCTTATATAAGAAATCGGATTCCATAATAACATTCTATTAATCGGGTATGTGCATAATTTGAGTTAATGGCAACAGCTGTTATCACCGATAAAATTGGAAACAAAATTGAAACAAAATAGGGCGTTATATGGATTTGATATCGAATTGTATTCAATGTGAGACCAAGTAGGGGTATAATGGGTATTTAACTTTTGCAAAATTCTGATGTTTTGAAGGGACACGTAGAGATACGATTTTGTTTATTAGATAGGGAGATATTATTACTATTATTAATATTACTTATTTCAATTTCGGTTGACAATATCACTATATGTAATTTTGGTTTATTGTTTTTTTAGCTAAAGTCTAACATTTTTTTGTTATTGATGAGCTAATATTTTTATTTTTAATATCTTATAGAATTATAAATCAATAAATAAGTATACTTTTTATTAAAAAACTATAATTTTTAGTCAAATAAACTGAACTTTTTAAAAAAACCGTGTGTTTTACGTGAAACTGCACTTTTTATAAAAATAACTGCCCTTTTTATAAAAAAAATTTGCATCATGTAAAAAAAGTTGTAATTTATAAATAAAAAAAACTACAAATTTAAAAAAAACTGCACTTTTTAGAACAAAATTGCATGTTTTATTAAAAAAAACTATACTTTTAAATGTAAAAAGGCACGTTTTAAAAAAAAAAAAATTTAATGCAAATTATAACAAAAAACAGCAAAAAATAAATAATTTTATGAAAATTAGGTTTATGGTAATAGAGAAAAAAAATAATTTTGTGAATTTACGACTAAAAACATAGATAAAAAAAGGGTTTTCTATAAGTACCCTTATTTTTCCAATTTCACCTCCTTGATTTGATTTTTTGTCTTTTGTTGTTTTTTTTTTGTTCTTTTTTTTACTATTTTCTTTTTTTATTGTTTTTATATTATTATTATTATTATTATAAATTTCGAACAAAATTTTATAATACGGACGACATTATAAAATTCGAACGGCTATATAAAATCGGTTTTTAATTATTTTTTATTACATATTTTAATATAATAATAATAATAATAATAATAATAATAATAATAAATATTATTATTATTATTATTATCATTATTTTAAATTTCGAACAACATTTTACATATCGGAAGACATTATAAATTCGAACGACTATATAAAATCAGTTTTTAATTCTTTTTTTTATTTTATAAATCGGTTTTTAAAATCGGATTACATTATAAATTTGGATTAAATTTTAAAATTCGTACGACATTACAAAGTTGGACGACATAATAAAATTCAAACGACTATATAAACGGAACAAAAGCAAAGTTTTTGTTTGTTTACCACGGATATATTAATTAGTACGTTATTTACATTTGCGTGGTGCGTTATGCGGATTGAAAACAAACTTTACTTTTATTCCATTTTATATAGTCGTTAAATTCAAATTTTATAATGCCGTCCGAATTTATAATATTGTCCGAATTTTATATGGTTATCAAAATTTCTTATAATAATAATAATAATAATAATAATAATAATAATAATAATATTATTATTATTATTATTATTATTATTATTATTATTATTAAAAGAAAAAACAGCAAAAAACAAAAAGGAAAGAAAACAAAAAAAAAAGAAAAAAAAAGAGAATAAAATGATGTTAAATCAAATGTAAAAGGTTGATTAGATTGACGTTAGGGGAAGGGGGTAAAATCTATTAAGGGGGTACTTACAGCACAACCCATAAAAAAATTATGAAATTTTATTTGAAAAATTATTTTTATAATATTATTTATATTATTATATTATAAAAACATTATTGTTGTGTTTTTTGTCTTAATAAAAATAAGTTTAAAATTATGAATATTATTGATATCCTTGTATCAAGTGTATACAAAATGTATTAGGTGATGGAAATTGTGATGTTCGATCAGTAGTCGTTTGTCTCGGGCATGATGAAGATGAGTGACTTTTCTGTCACACCCCAAAACCGAGAACGGCAGAAACGTTCTGCGGCGGAGGACGTCATGTAATGTATCACAACAATGCAAAGTAGTAAACAAGCAACAACATCATCCATTGCATTAAAAGTATAATTTTAATTACAAGTGTGTTCTTTCATAGTATAAGACAACATAATGAACAATCTACATAAAATAGGAGTCTTGATTTCTCCATCTTCACAAAACCTGGTCGTCGTACCTGTCTATTTGTGACCTGAGAATACAAGTATTTTGAAAGCGAGTATCAGCAATAAAGTTGGTGAATTTATAAGTATTAATGTGTCTTAGATTTGTAAAACTGGAAAGTAAAGACTTGTGAACATTTGGAAAAAGGTTTGTATAAGTATGAACTGTTTGAAACTAGTTTGAAAACGTTTGAATACCCTAGCAAATCCCTATGATTTCTATTAGTATAAAGAGTAGTCTTCTACCAAGACTAGACTGTTTTGAAAGTAACAAAGATGGTTTTTCCCTTGGATGACTACTATTAACAAAATATATAGTCTACTTCGTCATTTATGTGAATGTATCACAAAATAAAAGTAATAGAAAAAATATAGCCATATAAGTGTTATCCTTTTTTATTAGGATCAACTCGACATCGCGACTGCCGAAAAAGTATTAACCTTGAATATCCGTAGATGTTTATTTTCCTCTGTAGCTAACAGCAGGTTGAACGAATGGTTAGTCCCGTAAAGGTACCCTAATATAAGTATTAACCGTAGGCATCCGTAGATGTTAATTACCTCTGTTGCTAACAGTTGGGTGCTGGAATGGTTAGTCCCGTCTTAGTAAGTAAGTAGTCTTCTAACGAGACCCGCTGTAAGTAAGTAATAATATGATTGGTAGTCCCTATTCTACATTTGGAACTAAAGGTGACTTCCGCAACGAATCGCTAGGTCGAAATCCATATTTATTACCAAATCATATATATATATATATATATATATATATATATATATATATATATATATATATATATATATATAAGCCCAAACTATACCTATAATAGCTTGGTAGGGATATATGAACGTATACCTTTGCTACCCAAAGGTACTGAACCGACTGATCAGAACTATTATGTCCGTATATGTACACATGATATATAACTTAATATTTAAACGACCTTTGGACGGATACCCGATACCCTACCAGACCACATCCCAACGGGGAAAAGGAAATAAAGCGGGTTAGCCTTCCTAAGTCCTTTAAGCATTATTTATATAACTATACATATACAGACATGCTTTTAACAAGGTATCTATGTAAAGGTATCCATGTATGTGTATCCAAGTAAGTGTATCCAAGTAAGTGTATCCAAGTAAGTGTATCCATGTAAGTGTATCCAAGTAAGTGTATCCAAGTATGTGTATCTCTTCATATAGCATTTAGTATAGACTCATGAATGAACTGACTCTGGCGTAATTCCTTGTAATAGGAATAGCAAGTAGTATCTCCTAACTATACCTATAATAGCTACTAGAAATATACAAGTATCAACGAAGGTATACCTTTGCTAGCCAAAGGTACTGAACTGACTGAGGGCACTATTATGTCTACATATGTATACATGATATATAACTAATATTTATACGACATTCGGACGGATAACTGATACCCTACCAGACCACATCCCAACGGGGAAAAGGAAATAAAGTGGTTTAGCCTTCCTAAGTCCTTTAAACATTACTTATATAAATATACATATATGGGCATGCATTTGATAATATAAAAGCATAAAAGGAGTTTTGTAAAACCTTTGAAAAAGATTAATATCTAAGAAAAGTTAGACTTGATGTCATTTTATAAAACGATTTGAAAGTATTTTGTTTGAATAAACAGTTTAAGTATAAAGAACACCTTTGTTTGAAATACATTTGTAACAAAGTTTGAAAAGAAACATACAGTGTATAAAGCAGTTTGATAAAGAGTTTTAAACATATAAAAACGTTTAATAAAGTCATTTCAAAAAATCTATTTGGTAAAACAGTTAACGTATACTAAATCTATTTGCATGTTACTTATTAATCACATGTGATTGATATAATAACTAGCATGATTCAACTTGTATTCCCCCCCCCCCCCCCCCCATAAAGCATTTAAAAACATTTAGAAACATTTAAAAGGTTGATTCAAAGGGTATGAACTCACCTGCAGTAAGCAGATCGGAAGGAAGTGTCGGACAAGTGCTTGGTGTCAATTGAAGACTTAGACACACACAATGATCCTAATTACATATGGAGACATATGTATATAAAAATTAGTGATCTAACACTAATTAAACATGTATAAACATCCTATTGCGAGGAAAACACTTTTGTCAAGTGCTAGGAGGCTATCGGGTTGCAACCAAGGAGTGTAAAGCCTCATACGGGAGTTTATGGTCCAATGACCATCTTTATTGGAGTTTACGGCCCAGGGGAGTTTACTCCTGGGCGTAAACTCTACATTGGTCACCAAAAGGGGCTTAAAAATCTAAGGGCTTTAGTGGTTAAGTGCTCCAAAGCTTCAAAAAAGTGTTTGGGTGGGTTTAAGGTCCTAAAATGACCTTGTTTGGTGTTCACGGCCCTGGGACCACTCCCCCATGAGTTTACGGCTGTAAACTCATGGTAAGGAGTACCATTTCATGAATTATGGTCCTTAGGTCAATGGTGTAAGGTTCTATGACACTAACCAAGGCTTACTAAGGTGTTAGGGTGTCATTTGCACCCTTAAAAGGGGTTTGCGGCCCAAGAACATGCCCTAGCCATAAACTCCTTGAATCCCATGATTCCTTATGTTTTCTAAGCTCTAAATATGCTAAACTTAGTGTACAATGAGTTGGATCAAGAGTACTTACGATCTACAAGCTCGAATGGTCGGTTTTGGCCAAGAACACTAGTGTGTGTTCTTGGTGTAACTTGAAGATCTACAAAATGGAATGATTTCACGGATGAAATCATGTAAGATTACTAGTTCATGCAAGATATCAACTAGTTAAGACAATAAGCTTACGGGTTTTGAAGACCGGGGACGAAGATCGGGATGATACTTGAGAGGATTTGGAAGAAAATCCGGCCAAGAAAGGGAGAAATGAGAGGAAATGACCCAATGATCTATATATACCCTTGAGTTTATGGCAACATGAGTTTACGGTCGTAAACTCATGGTCTTGTGGCCGTGAACTCACTTAGATGGGGTTAGGGTCCGATTTGCTACACTGTGGTTCTAGCGGGTACTTTCTATCACTTATTCCTTAAGTGTATTAGGTTCAAAACTCCTTAGAATGACCTGTAACCTGGCTGGAACTTTGTACTAATTATTTTGACACCCAAATGGATTGATTGACTAAGCTTTATAAAATAAAAAATTTCGGTTGTCACATTTTCATTCGTCGACAATTATATGATGAGTTATTGACTTCATACGAAGACTATTCTAGAGTTTTCGTTGGATGTGATGGAGTACTTGATTCATTGTTTTTCTTCATGTCATAAATTTAAAGTTATCAATATGAATAAAGTTAATAATAAAAATATAATTACAAATTAATAATGATTTATTGATTGTGTTATAATGAACAAATAATAAAAGTTTCACAAATAATAATTATATTGTAATGATGACATAAAAAGTAAAGTTAATGATAATTATATGGTAATAATTTATCATCATTCATCCAAAAAATAAGTCTAAGAGCATCTCCAATGGTTAAGTTGTGTTATAACTTAAAGTTATTGTCAACTCATCATTCTATTTATTTTTAAGCTCTAATTAAGTTATATCTGCAAAGGTTAACCTCAACATAGTGTTTTTTTTTTTTTTTTTTTTTTTTTTTTTTTTTTTTTTAGTTTAGTTTAACTAGTTGATCCACATGTATATAAATTGTTTCTTATAACCCCTTAAACTAATTAGTTGTTTTTAAACACATCATATTTTTATTAAAATATAGTTTGTATTAAAATTTATTGTAGTTATAATATATAAACATTTGTAACATCTAATAGAAATAATTATTTATTAAAGAAATCAATATTATTTCAACTAAAATAAAATTATGTAGGTAAAATGAAATATTTTTAAAGATAAAGGATTAGACTCGATAAACATTTATACTATATTGAATATTCAATATATATTGAATGATCAATAAAAAAACAAAAAAACTATTATCTCCAATGATGTTTAATAATATTAAGTTATCAAGGAAATAGTAAAAAACTATAAATAAATTATCATTGGAGATACTCTAATAATATAACTATAAATTAGTGTTGTACGTTGGTGTGTACGGGACATTTTAAATAAATTCTATAATTATAATGCATCCATGTAACCTGTTCATTTAGCACCCTATCCTAAACATGCATAATGCCTATACTTATTTTTGGCTTTCCGTCTATGGTGCTAATTTTGTTGATGGTCCGATCAGAAGAAGAAAAATATTCATGTTCATTAAACATTCTTTGATTATTATCATTACGAGCATTTTGTAATTCATAGATGCTATGTTTTAATATACTATAGAGACGTAAATCCTTAGGAGCTACATATTCTCTTACTTACGTAGTGATAATATTATATTTACTACTAGGAAAACGATCATTAGCCGCGTCAAAAGTCACCGGTAATAAGTCGGGTAGTCGCCGGTAATAGTAATAGCGGCGACGCGTCGCCGATAATAAGTCGTCACTACTGTTTTGTCGCTATTGAGCAAATTGTCGTTGCTAATGATATTTGTCGCCGCTAATGATGTGTGTCGCCGTTAATAACAATGTCGTCGGTAATAACACAGTCGCCGGTAATAACAATTTTCATTTTTTTTAATTTTTTTTAATTAAAGATTTTGGTTGCCGGTAATAATGTCGTCGGTAATTACATAACAACATTTGATGAAATATAAAAAATAATAGTGTCGACGCTAATTACATAACAAACATCCGATTATAATTAATTAAATATTAAAAGTCATAATATTCGATTAAACTTTTAGCTAACTATTAGCGGCGACATTTTTAACTTTTAGCGGCGACATATATGTCGCCGGTATTAGGTTAATGCGGATAAGAAATCCCAACCGTTGGATTGGATATTTGATCATACGGGCTTAGATGTAACGGATGGGGAAAACATATTTTCGAGTGATAACCCTTTAGCGGGGACATTATTAACGGCGAAGTGGACTTTTAGCGGCGACTCTAGCATTTGTCGCCGCAAAAAGCCCATGTCGCCGGTAATAGTGTCGCCGCTAAAGGGTGATATTCTTGTAGTGATTTAACTTTTCGAAAATTTCGTTATATTTGTTTTACCTATCTTTTTAAACAGTTTGTTTGCATTCTCAAGATCATTAAATCAAATTAGGTATATTCAAGAATGAAGATACCCTTTGCGAGTGGTTATATAGATGAATTTAGAGGTTTTTAACTATTTACTTGGATGACTCAGGCACATTGAATATCAAAATCGTCAAATCGTTTTTTTTTTTTTTTTATGATACATTTGTTAAAAAGTGAAATAAATAAGATGACTGTTATCTTCAAGAATGAAGACAACCTTTGCGAGTGTCTATATCTCTAAACAGTTTCATCGTTAACATATTAAATAGTTAGAAAATCATGGTTAACATATTAAATAGTTAGAAAATTAAATTTACATCATGAATTGATGGTTTCCCAAAATAAATGAATTTCACGAATGTTCAATGGGCTAACTTTGTGAGAAAATGTTCCTCACGGACGTCATTTTTTATAAAAAGAAATAAGAAAAATGTCACGATCACTATATATAAGGCCAAAATATGGCCATTTCACGAATAACTTGTTATATTATATAATGGTTTTGTGATCGTTTTGCTTTTAAGGTATCTTAACAATAACTTTGCTTACATCTCCTGTTCCTGTGAGCAAGCTGTAAAACTAGGATTGCAATAGACACCTAATTACACCGAATGTTTAAGTATTTTATACTTTGACTCTTATATCAATTAGTTTAGGTTGTTTTATTCAAGATCATGTGTTATACACTTATACATATATACAGGGTAAACGATTTGTTTATTCCCCTAAATTTTATCTTAGTTTTTGGTTTTATACTGTATTATGTTCTTTTATATTATCAAACATATGTTTTTCATGATTTGAACCATGTTAGGTCAATGATACAAATAAATATTCAAAAGAATATACATTTTCCTGTTTTATATTTAATTATGTAATAGAAAAGTTTGGATTTTGGAATACATTATCTAGACAAGAGCACTGCCTTTAACATATTCAGTGAAAGCCAAAGCCACCAGCCCCAACATCGCAACCCGTCCATTCCAAAGCTCTGCATCTGACGTCATCAGTCCACTCGACTTCGACTGCACACTCACTCCTTTAAACAACGGCACCAACGACGCTAACGTCAACACCATGCTAGTGCCGACAAACACCGCCACTCCGCCATTGCCGATCTGGGCAAACACGTCTTGACCGCTGCTCACTTCTACCGCCATCGCCGACACAAACCCGATCATCGCCAACCTTCCGTTTATCCTCTCCGGTGCCGGTCCGCTGAACGCCAATACGTCAGAGAACTTCGAGCTGACCTTCGGTGCAGGCGGTGGAGGAGGAGGAGTGGTCATATTTGGTGTGGTTGCTTGTTTGGAACTCCCGGTTTCACCACTTTGTGGTGTCTGTGCCATGCACCTGATGGAGAATGTGGGATTTCTCTTGAAAACTGTGATGGGGACTACCATGAATATTGAAGAAGCAGCCATGTCGGAAAAAGATATATGAAGTTTTGAGGGAGGAGAGAAGGTGGTAGTAGTACTGGTGGTGGTGGTGGTTGAAGTGGAGGATGAGGGTTTGAGGAGGTGGGTTTTATAGGGTTGGGGAGAACTGGTGAAGACAAAGGAGAGTGGATGCTTAGAGGAGCCACGTTAAGAGACTTCACGTGGCTTTCGAAATTGCCGATGAGGGGTGGTTGTGGTTAAAAAGCCTCTACATCTACACTTATTTCACTAATCGTGTGTGGTGGGGTATGTCGACAAATTAAGGATTTTGGGTTGAACCTTTTTCGGTCTTCCGTCACTAAGTCGGATTTTACATAAGCTCCTTTGTTGTTAGATGGGACAAAATACATGCATCCCATGGACTAGAATCTAAAAATTAGTGATAATACTATAATGTTACAAATGGTTTAGAAAACATTCTAAGGGGTATATCTAATTGGTCTCATAATATACCCACTTTCCAAGTCATTATAAAAGATTGTTTTATTACCTAAAAACACCGCTTCCAAGTTCTTTTTAAAAAATAGGTTTTTTTAGTTGAACCTCTTTTATGACTAGTTCGATTCAATACGGTTTCTATAAATTTATGTATTTATTATTTCTTTTATATATATATATATATATATATATATATATATATATATATATATATATATATATATATATATATATATATATATATATATAACCAAAAATCATTCTATAAACATAAATCATTCTATAGTGAACTTATATTATAAAACCATAGACATAACAACTGATAAGTATTGGTCTACACGTTGTTCATACCGTTGTCTAGTGTGCGTCAAAGACGTGCCCAATAGTGTGGTGCGTCATCAAACTTCGAGTTGTGTACATTCTAGATAATCTCATTGATCGAGATGTTTAATTTGTTTGAAAAATTGTTGTTTTTAACGGGCCGAATGAAATTTAATTATCCAAGTCCAATAAACGATATCTATCATACCGATTCAACCTAGTGTTTGTAGAATATGTCTGATTTGAATTGTTCTAGGAATTAACATAAACTTTCGTTATTGAGCTGCTCTCATCTCCGGTCCCGGTCCTATTGGTCGAACATAAGGAATCATACACAATACTATATGTTCCGTTCCTAAGGCCTAGCCTATCATGGTCCCCGCCCTTACTCTGCTAATGATGAGATAAGAAACCCCGTCTACACTCAGCTAGTGATGAGATACTAGACCCTACCCACACTCACCTCCCTACCTGGCACATACAAGTATCACGAAGACAACAAGTATAACTAAACATGCATACATTCATCGGGTACCTGAATGACTTGCTTCCTTAATTGCATCAACGTATTCTTTGTCGTCATCTAAGAGGCCCAAAGCATAACATGCATCTCGAAAAGTTGGAAATTCTTCACCATTTACAGTACAAATTTCTTCAAATGATTTTGGACCTTTCATTTTATTTAAAAGAATCCGTAAGAAGTAGACTTTGCCAAGTTTAGGTGAAACAGAGTGAATCCTTTCTATTGAACGTCCAATTTTCCTTGGCTTCCACAACCTATCATTAAGTTTCCAAACAAACTTTTTAGGAAATTCAAAATATGTAAGTTTTCATGCATCTTTATTACTTTTATTACATTCCATCCAAGATGTGAACATAGAAGCTGCAACTGAAGGTTGTTCAAGAACATCGTCAATATCATCGTCTACAGCATATATTACTTGTTGTTGATCAGGAAGAGGAAAAGGTAGTCGCTTCATAGAAGGATATCGGTAATGAACATCATATTTAAATATTTGCCATGATGTTTCACATGCATATATATATATATATATATATATATATATATATATATATATATATATATATATATATATATATATATATATATATATATATATATATATATATATATCTACAATCATAATAATCTTTTATTTCATCCACAACCTTTTCTTGATGAGAAACAGTGTTGATGTCAACAACAATTGTAGCTTTATTTGGATCTTTATTTATATATTTAAACAGATACTTTATGGAAGATCCCTAATTGCACCATTCAACATTAATGTATGTCTGATATCTTTTCAACAAATATTTGTTATTTGAAACAACATTTCTGTTGTCTAACTTAACACCTGATTTTTCGACAAAATATCCATTGTTTTTTTCATATATAACGGATAACCGTTGACATCAACTGAAGAATGATTATAGAATTGCTTTGGAAAATTTTTCGAACATTGCTTGTCAACCATGCATGGGCAATTTATATTTTCAACTTCACAAGGACCATGTATCATGAATTCACTTACACGTGAATACAACTCTAGATCATCATTGATATTTGGAATCTCAGCAGGAAATAATCGGATCAATATATTCAACAGTAGGCCACTTGGAGTCAGCATGCATAAATAGACAAATATGACTATGTGGCAAACCTCTACTTTTGAAATTCAATTGTATAGTCCACTGCAAATTAATTTGACAAATAAGATATGATTTGTGTTGGATGAAATATATTTGCAAATAATAAAAAATGTTAAGAAACGAAAAAAATCATTATAAAAAAAATTTGAATTAAACAACAACTTTGAATACATGCTTGAACGATGACGAAATTTTATATTCCCGTATGTTTTTAATAAAAGAATCAAGCTTTATTTTGAATAACCTACATAAGATATCAGGTCTATCTTCGAGATGCAGTGAAGTGTTATGATGAAAATTTTTAACTTCACGCCATTTTAGATTACATGTAAAGGTTATGAAGAAATCAGGATATCCAAACCATTTACATAAGGACATGGCGTCAAAGTTGTTTTGCATCATATAATGTGCACCGCCAGTGAATGAAGAAGGTAAGATAACAGGTTGTCCGACGTTGGATATATCTTTATTCTCAAGGTTTTGTTGATTACGTAAATTCTCATAAGACTCGCATCTAAGAATTTGTTGTTTGCTCCTTATGAAATGTAATCTCTCGATTTTGATCATAGTGTAAGCATCTACCAAAAACTGTTGGAACAACCTTTTTGAAAGAATTAGTGAAAAATATTGATCCCTGTCTTGTATTCTATAAGAAAAAAATTATCTCATCGTACAGTCGGGCCGCTTGTTGTTGCTTGAAGGTGTAATACCTCGATGTGGTATGTAAACCCTGTAACCATTATCACCATATGGAAACAATAGTGGATACTGAAGAGGAAGGTATGATGGATGTAATTCACTAATACGCCGTAGAGAACCAGTTGAAGTTTGAACAACAATATCTTTATTATCAATTGAATCACCAATATCTCCAACAATTAAAGCGGCAACCTAAGAAGCAGATGATAGGTTGTATGTCCTTCCATCTTGGTCCCTTCGTCCAATAATTCTCAATTTGATATCAACATGAGGGTTTTCCTGAAAACAATCTCTAACCATTCTATAAGACTGAACCAAGACATCATTTGAATCTAACATCAACTTCAAATCTTGTATAATAACATTAGCAAGAACAGAAGAATTTGATATAGATCGTTGATTTTCTCCACTGCAAGTAAGATGAACATATAAACATAAGATAAATAAAGAAATTAATGCTGATGAATAATATATCTATTAATGTGATAATTGTGAAGAGTGTACCCAAAAAATGTTCGTCTATTTGCGATCTCATTATCAGTATCGTATATGTACAACTGAGAGAATTTTGGTTTAAATCCCTGTTCCGGTAAAAGGCTTCCGATACTATGATAATTTTGACCGCTAAGTCGAAAAATATATGGAGCATTTTCAATTATTAAAACACATAACATATAAACAGTTTACAATGATTCAACACACAGTTAAATCATGAAAGATTCTTTAAGTAGGTTGCTAGAGCATTAGTATAATAAATAATTTTGATAATAAGCTACTTGCTTGTTTGCATTGGTACCTTCTTCATATGTAATTTGAGTGCACAAGGTGTAAACAAATGGGCGGGGGTATTAGTTTTAATGTGACATTTCTTAAGAGCCTCCAAACCATGTGAAATGCGGATTTTAGATTTAGTTATTTTTTTGGTGTTATCCGGCTGATGTTGTGTGTCACGTGAATCTATTTACGTTTATGTTCTTTAAAGGCTTCCAAGTAAAGCTGAGTTTAGAAGTTTTATTTTCGTTTTCCTTATGTCTTACACAATGAATCGACACTTGTTCAATACAATTGGTTTATCGTTCAAATTACAATGCCTAAAAAATATAAATTTTAAATTTAAAAAAAAAAAACTAAAAATCCAATGTCGTAACAGAAGCATATGAAAGGAGAATGCTATAATTCACGATAAAGAGAAGTTCATTGCTATTTCTTGAATTTATCCCTAAAAATGGAAGCAAAATCATGGTAAAGTATAAGAACAATTGAAAAAAATTACCATTATGCAATAAAGTCTAAGAACAAAATCAATAATGCAGTAAAGTATATTCAAACATTCAAACAAAGAAAACAAAACTGAAAGACACATAAAAACACAAACTATATACCCCTTTACAGAGAATTATCATTATGTCCCTGGACTATTAAAGTAAACAATTTTCAATTATTAAAACACATAAAATACAAACAGTTTACAATGATTCAACCAACAGTTTAACAAATCATAATTTGGGATAACTAAAGTATTGTAGCCTTTTGAAAGCCCGTTTAAAATAAATTAATTTTGACATTTTATTTGATTAGTAATTTCATGGTCTTATCTCGACATGACTTCTTTATGTCGAAATAGAGGGGCATAAAAAGGCATATCAAGATTCAACCTAGAAAATCCATGTAACGTCCCAAAATTGAAGTCCACAAATTTCATTTTTAATTAAGTTGTTCATAAAACATTTACTAGAAAATATTGAATCAACACGTCATCTCATAAAATCAAGTATCATGTTTCAAACCTACAACATAAGCAAATAACATATCATAGTACAATCCCAGAAAACACCGTGCAGAAAATCAAATGTGTGTGTGATGCCACGCTACGCCGCCGACTCCTTCCTCTTAGATGAAGAGGTACCTGAAACCAAAAACTGAAAACGTAAGCACAAAGCTTAGTGAGTTCCCCCATCATACCACATACCATACAATACCATCGGTATCTTTCAACCGGTAATCGTCATCGGTATCTTTCAACCGGTAACTGGGGACTATTCCACCCCCTACCACTAGCATACAATAGCAAGATATAAGCACATAGTCAGGCATATCCGGGTACTGACCTACTCCTTGGTCCTAAGGACCACTATCAAGGTAACTACCCCTATCATGTAACATACCATACAGATATAACTCATAACCAAACGCATACCAGACCAAGATAAATTATCACAAAGACAATTATCTTCTAAATACTCCTCATTGGTGGGTCGGCATTGTGGCCTTAGACCCACCCTACTGGAAGGTAACTCACATCATACAAGTAGCTGCTGATAATCAGTGCGGGAAACCTCTGTCCGCTGCTGCCCCAGAAATCCTCCGGCTACAAACCCCACAAACACTCAGTTAGAAGCAGCCAAGTCAAGTCAAAGTCAAAAGTCAACTTCCAGTTGACCCGACTCGCCGAGTTGGGCCATCAACTCACCGAGTCCCTCACTCTCTACCTGTCCCCATCCGCGACTCTACTCTTCGATTTGGGCCGACAACTCGACGAGTTCTTCTCCCATTCGAAACCACAACGAAACTCATCCGACTCGCCAAGTTTGAAGAACAACTCGCCGAGTCCCACGAGCAGTTCTCCTACTCGATTCCAAATCCTCACCAGGGCATTCTTTATGAGGATTTGAGTTTCTAGGACTATTGCTACACGCTAAGTTGCTAATTTCGCGAGTAGTGACGAAGGGTTGGACCTTCTACACTTAAACCCCTCACAACTCAGTAACTACTCATATGACTCGCCGAGTTTGAAGAACACCTTGTCGAGTTCCAGGCAATCTTCATAGGACTCGCCGAGTTGTTCATCCAACTCGCCGAGTCTAAGGCCATCTTCATAGAACTCGCCGAGTTCCACTTTGGGACACGCCGAGTCCTTTCGACCCATTTCCCATACATACCAAATCTGAGACATGCAACGCTTCCAAACCATATATCTATGTTTCCTAGGGCATGCTTATCACGTAAAGTTGCAAACTTTACGTGCATGCATGGCCCTATAAGCTCCAAAAGGAAAATCCAAGCTCTTTATGAGGTCATACACTCAATGGGGACCTCAATCACTTCATCCACAGAAACTTTATGCTTCTAATACGTCCCCAAGGTCTAGATCTGAAGTCCTTTCGGATCATTAAGCACAAACACATGGAGTTTGGTGTTTTAGGGCTTGAAAACCACCAATTAAGGGCAAAAATGGTATCTAATGAACTAGTGATCAAGGTGGGAACTTTTCTACCTAAATGGAAGCCTCTTGTAGGGTAGATATCGGATCTACTTCTCTTCCTTGCACTCTTCCACCTCCTTCTTCTTCTCTTGAGCCTCAAACTTCCTTCACAAGGCCAAAATCACTCACAAGGACAAAAAGGGGCTAGGGTTTCGTTCTACAGCTCTTCTGGAAGTGTTAGGAACAAGAGAGGCCGAGTTAGTGTGCTTAAATAGGGTGCAAACACCCGGGTTAGGGTTTTTGCCCAAACAGGGCCTACTACCCGAGTCCGAGAACCGACCCGCTGAGTCCGAGGCTCAGACCCCGCGTCTCATCCCGCTCCTACTCGGCGAGTTGGTCTTTCAACTCACCGAGTCCAAGGCAAAATGCATGAATTAAGAATTATTAATTACAAGAAATACGTACCGGGAACCAGGTGCTACAATCCATTTGTAACTTTTCTCATTTGCTTAAAATCACTTTATAATCGTCAAAAAATATGTATTACAGAAAAACTTCAAATATTTTTTTGAAGTAATCCAGATCACTAATCAAGTTCAAAATTTAAGAAACAATTACCGATAAACCACCATAAACATTTACAGATATAACAATCATAGGTTAAACAACATAAATAGCAGCAGTAACATGCGACAACAATGGCAGGGGTAAATCCAGATCAGTAATCAAGTTCAAAATTTAACAAGGAATGACCGATCAACCACCTTAAACATATACAGACAGAACAATCATATGTTAAACAACATAAATAGCAGCATTAACATGTTAGAACATTGGGAAGGGACAACAATTATCGTTTTAATTGTATTCATTCCAGTCAAAGATCAATACGCTAACTCAAATTCGTCGTGTTCTGTCCATGAGTGGGAAACAGGGACTTACAAAATACAATTTAGTTTGAGAAAACAAATACATATACACATTGAGAAGAAGAAACTTACCAAAAGGATTGAACTGTGTGATTGAATATCCGAAAATTGAATTGTCGATGATGCAAAACCTTGGAAACATGATGCTGTAAAGGAACGTTGATATCATATATTTCAAGTATATATTGAGCAGATTATATAATCGACATAATATAATAATTGACATAATAATTTTAATTAAATGTAATCGATTGATTGATATCATACCTTATATAAGAAATCGGATTCCATAATAACATTCTATTAATCGGGTATGTGCATAATTTGAGTTAATGGCAACAGCTGTTATCACCGATAAAATTGGAAACAAAATTGAAACAAAATAGGGCGTTATATGGATTTGATATCGAATTGTATTCAATGTGAGACCAAGTAGGGGTATAATGGGTATTTAACTTTTGCAAAATTCTGATGTTTTGAAGGGACACGTAGAGATACGATTTTGTTTATTAGATAGGGAGATATTATTACTATTATTAATATTACTTATTTCAATTTCGGTTGACAATATCACTATATGTAATTTTGGTTTATTGTTTTTTTAGCTAAAGTCTAACATTTTTTTGTTATTGATGAGCTAATATTTTTATTTTTAATATCTTATAGAATTATAAATCAATAAATAAGTATACTTTTTATTAAAAAACTATAATTTTTAGTCAAATAAACTGAACTTTTTAAAAAAAACCGTGTGTTTTACGTGAAACTGCACTTTTTATAAAAATAACTGCCCTTTTTATAAAAAAAATTTGCATCATGTAAAAAAAGTTGTAATTTATAAATAAAAAAAACTACAAATTTAAAAAAAACTGCACTTTTTAGAACAAAATTGCATGTTTTATTAAAAAAAAAACTATACTTTTAAATGTAAAAAGGCACGTTTTAAAAAAAAAAAAAATTTAATGCAAATTATAACAAAAAACAGCAAAAAATAAATAATTTTATGAAAATTAGGTTTATGGTAATAGAGAAAAAAAATAATTTTGTGAATTTACGACTAAAAACATAGATAAAAAAAGGGTTTTCTATAAGTACCCTTATTTTTCCAATTTCACCTCCTTGATTTGATTTTTTGTCTTTTGTTGTTTTTTTTTGTTCTTTTTTTTACTATTTTCTTTTTTTATTGTTTTTATATTATTATTATTATTATTATTATTATTATTATTATTATTATTATAAATTTCGAACAAAATTTTATAATACGGACGACATTATAAAATTCGAACGGCTATATAAAATCGGTTTTTAATTATTTTTTATTACATATTTTAATATAATAATAATAATAATAATAATAATAATAATAATAATAATAAATATTATTATTATTATTATTATTATCATTATTTTAAATTTCGAACAACATTTTATATATCGGAAGACATTATAAATTCGAACGACTATATAAAATCAGTTTTTAATTCTTTTTTTTATTTTATAAATCGGTTTTTAAAATCGGATTACATTATAAATTTGGATTAAATTTTAAAATTCGTACGACATTACAAAGTTGGACGACATAATAAAATTCAAACGACTATATAAACGGAACAAAAGCAAAGTTTTTGTTTGTTTACCACGGATATATTAATTAGTACGTTATTTACATTTGCGTGGTGCGTTATGCGGATTGAAAACAAACTTTACTTTTGTTCCATTTTATATAGTCGTTAAATTCAAATTTTATAATGCCGTCCGAATTTATAATATTGTCCGAATTTTATATGGTTATCGAAATTTCTTATAATAATAATAATAATAATAATAATAATAATAATAATAATAATAATAATATTATTATTATTATTCTTATTATTATTATTAATATTATTATTATTATTAAAAGAAAAAACAGCAAAAAACAAAAAGGAAAGAAAACAAAAAAAAAAAGAAAAAAAAAGAGAATAAAATGATGTTAAATCAAATGTAAAAGGTTGATTAGATTGACGTTAGGGGAAGGGGGTAAAATCTGTTAAGGGGGTACTTACAGCACAACCCATAAAAAAATTATGAAATTTTATTTGAAAAATTATTTTTATAATATTATTTATATTATTATATTATAAAAACATTATTGTTGTGTTTTTTGTCTTAATAAAAATAAGTTTAAAATTATGAATATTATTGATATCCTTGTATCAAGTGTATACAAAATGTATTAGGTGATGGAAATTGTGATGTTCGATCAGTAGTCGTTTGTCTCGGGCATGATGAAGATGAGTGACTTTTCTGTCACACCCCAAAACCGAGAACGGCAGAAACGTTCTGCGGCGGAGGACGTCATGTAATGTATCACAACAATGCAAAGTAGTAAACAAGCAACAACATCATCCATTGCATTAAAAGTATAATTTTAATTACAAGTGTGTTCTTTCATAGTATAAGACAACATAATGAACAATCTACATAAAATAGGAGTCTTGATTTCTCCATCTTCACAAAACCTGGTCGTCGTACCTGTCTATTTGTGACCTGAGAATACAAGTATTTTGAAAGCGAGTATCAGCAATAAAGTTGGTGAATTTATAAGTATTAATGTGTCTTAGATTTGTAAAACTGGAAAGTAAAGACTTGTGAACATTTGGAAAAAGGTTTGTATAAGTATGAACTGTTTGAAACTAGTTTGAAAACGTTTGAATACCCTAGCAAATCCCTATGATTTCTATTAGTATAAAGAGTAGTCTTCTACCAAGACTAGACTGTTTTGAAAGTAACAAAGATGGTTTTTCCCTTGGATGACTACTATTAACAAAATATATAGTCTACTTCGTCATTTATGTGAATGTATCACAAAATAAAAGTAATAGGAAAAATATAGCCATA
Source organism: Lactuca sativa (assembly GCF_002870075.4). Classification (NCBI taxonomy): domain Eukaryota; kingdom Viridiplantae; phylum Streptophyta; class Magnoliopsida; order Asterales; family Asteraceae; genus Lactuca; species Lactuca sativa. The sequence continues at coordinate 138,844,786 of NC_056628.2, read as the reverse complement.
TAAGTGTTATCCTTTTTTATTAGGATCAACTCGACATCGCGACAGCCGAAAAAGTATTAACCTTGAATATCCGTAGATGTTTATTTTCCTCTGTAGCTAACAGCAGGTTGAACGAATGGTTAGTCCCGTAAAGGTACCCTAATATAAGTATTAACCGTAGGCATCCGTAGATGTTAATTACCTCTGTTGCTAACAGTTGGGTGCTGGAATGGTTAGTCCCGTCTTAGTAAGTAAGTAGTCTTCTAACGAGACCCGCTGTAAGTAAGTAATAATATGATTGGTAGTCCCTATTCTACATTTGGAACTAAAGGTGACTTCCGCAACGAATCGCTAGGTCGAAATCCATACTTATTACCAAATCATATATATATATATATATATATATATATATATATATATATATATATATATATATATATATATATATATATATAAGCCCAAACTATACCTATAATAGCTTGGTAGGGATATATGAACATATACCTTTGCTACCCAAAGGTACTGAACCGACTGATCAGAACTATTATGTCTGTATATGTACACATGATATATAACTTAATATTTAAACGACCTTTGGACGGATACCCGATACCCTACCAGACCACATCCCAACGGGGAAAAGGAAATAAAGTGGGTTAGCCTTCGTAAGTCCTTTAAGCATTATTTATATAACTATACATATACAGACATGCTTTTAACAAGGTATCTATGTAAAGGTATCCATGTATGTGTATCCAAGTAAGTGTATCCATGTAAGTGTATCCAAGTAAGTGTATCCATGTAAGTGTATCCAAGTAAGTGTATCCAAGTATGTGTATCTCTTCGTATAGCATTTAGTATAGACTCATGAATGAACTGACTTTGGCGTAATTCCTTGTAATAGGAATAGCAAGTAGTATCTCCTAACTATACCTATAATAGCTACTAGAAATGTACAAGTATCAACGAAGGTATACCTTTGCTAGCCAAAGGTACTGAACTGACTGAGGGCACTATTATGTCTACATATGTATACATGATATATAACTAATATTTATACGACATTCGGACGGATAACTGATACCCTACCAGACCACATCCCAACGGGGAAAAGGAAATAAAGTGGTTTAGCCTTCCTAAGTCCTTTAAACATTACTTATATAACTATACATATATGGGCATGCATTTGATAATATAAAAGCATAAAAGGAGTTTTGTAAAACCTTTGAAAAAGATTAATATCTAAGAAAAGTTAGACTTGATGTCATTTTATAAAACGATTTGAAAGTATTTTGTTTGAATAAACAGTTTAAGTATAAAGAACACCTTTGTTTGAAATACATTTGTAACAAAGTTTGAAAAGAAACATACAGTGTATAAAGCAGTTTGATAAAGAGTTTTAAACATATAAAAACGTTTAATAAAGTCATTTCAAAAAATCTATTTGGTAAAACAGTTAACGTATACTAAATCTATTTGCATGTTACTTATTAATCACATGTGATTGATATAATAACTAGCATGATTCAACTTGTATTCCCCCCCCCCCCCATAAAGCATTTAAAAACATTTAGAAACATTTAAAAGGTTGATTCAAAGGGTATGAACTCACCTGCAGTAAGCAGATCGGAAGGAAGTGTCGGACAAGTGCTTGGTGTCAATTGAAGACTTAGACACACACAATGATCCTAATTACATATGGAGACATATGTATATAAAAATTAGTGATCTAACACTAATTAAACATGTATAAACATCCTATTGCGAGGAAAACACTTTGGTCAAGTGCTAGGAGGCTATCGGGTTGCAACCAAGGAGTGTAAAGCCTCATACGGGAGTTTATGGTCCAATGACCATCTTTATTGGAGTTTACGGCCCAGGGGAGTTTACTCCTGGGCGTAAACTCTACATTGGTCACCAAAAGGGGCTTAAAAATCTAAGGGCTTTAGTGGTTAAGTGCTCCAAAGCTTCAAAAAAGTGTTTGGGTGGGTTTAAGGTCCTAAAATGACCTTGTTTGGTGTTCACGGCCCTGGGACCACTCCCCCATGAGTTTACGGCTGTAAACTCATGGTAAGGAGTACCATTTCATGAATTATGGTCCTTAGGTCAATGGTGTAAGGTTCTATGACACTAACCAAGGCTTACTAAGGTGTTAGGGTGTCATTTGCACCCTTAAAAGGGGTTTGCGGCCCAAGAACATGCCCTAGCCATAAACTCCTTGAATCCCATGATTCCTTATGTTTTCTAAGCTCTAAATATGCTAAACTTAGTGTACAATGAGTTGGATCAAGAGTACTTACGATCTACAAGCTCGAATGGTCGGTTTTGGCCAAGAACACTAGTGTGTGTTCTTGGTGTAACTTGAAGATCTACAAAATGGAATGATTTCACGGATGAAATCATGTAAGATTACTAGTTCATGCAAGATATCAACTAGTTAAGACAATAAGCTTACGGGTTTTGAAGACCGGGGACGAAGATCGGGATGATACTTGAGAGGATTTGGAAGAAAATCCGGCCAAGAAAGGGAGAAATGAGAGGAAATGACCCAATGATCTATATATACCCTTGAGTTTATGGCAACATGAGTTTACGGTCGTAAACTCATGGTCTTGTGGCCGTGAACTCACTTAGATGGGGTTAGGGTCCGATTTGCTACACTGTGGTTCTAGCGGGTACTTTCTATCACTTATTCCTTAAGTGTATTAGGTTCAAAACTCCTTAGAATGACCTGTAACCTGGCTGGAACTTTGTACTAATTATTTTGACACCCAAATGGATTGATTGACTAAGCTTTATAAAATAAAAAATTTCGGGTTGTCACATTTTCATTCGTCGACAATTATATGATGAGTTATTGACTTCATATGAAGACTATTCTAGAGTTTTCGTTGGATGTGATGGAGTACTTGATTCATTGTTTTTCTTCATGTCATAAATTTAAAGTTATCAATATGAATAAAGTTAATAATAAAAATATAATTACAAATTAATAATGATTTATTGATTGTGTTATAATGAACAAATAATAAAAGTTTCACAAATAATAATTATATTGTAATGATGACATAAAAAGTAAAGTTAATGATAATTATATGGTAATAATTTATCATCATTCATCCAAAAAATAAGTCTAAGAGCATCTCCAATGGTTAAGTTGTGTTATAACTTAAAGTTATTGTCAACTCATCATTCTATTTATTTTTAAGCTCTAATTAAGTTATATCTGCAAAGGTTAACCTCAACATAGTTTTTTTTTTTTTTTTTTTTTTTTTTTTTTTTTTTTTTTTTTAGTTTAGTTTAACTAGTTGATCCACATGTATATAAATTGTTTCTTATAACCCCTTAAACTAATTAGTTGTTTTTAAACACATCATATTTTTATTAAAATATAGTTTGTATTAAAATTTATTGTAGTTATAATATATAAACATTTGTAACATCTAATAGAAATAATTATTTATTAAAGAAATCAATATTATTTCAACTAAAATAAAATTATGTAGGTAAAATGAAATATTTTTAAAGATAAAGGATTAGACTCGATAAACATTTATACTATATTGAATATTCAATATATATTGAATGATCAATAAAAAAACAAAAAAACTATTATCTCCAATGATGTTTAATAATATTAAGTTATCAAGGAAATAGTAAAAAACTATAAATAAATTATCATTGGAGATACTCTAATAATATAACTATAAATTAGTGTTGTACGTTGGTGTGTACGGGACATTTTAAATAAATTCTATAATTATAATGCATCCATGTAACCTGTTCATTTAGCACCCTATCCTAAACATGCATAATGCCTATACTTATTTTTGGCTTTCCGTCTATGGTGCTAATTTTGTTGATGGTCCGATCAGAAGAAGAAAAATATTCATGTTCATTAAACATTCTTTGATTATTATCATTACGAGCATTTTGTAATTCATAGATGCTATGTTTTAATATACTATAGAGACGTAAATCCTTAGGAGCTACATATTCTCTTACTTACGTAGTGATAATATTATATTTACTACTAGGAAAACGATCATTAGCCGCGTCAAAAGTCACCGGTAATAAGTCGGGTAGTCGCCGGTAATAGTAATAGCGGCGACGCGTCGCCGGTAATAAGTCGTCACTACTGTTTCGTCGCCATTGAGCAAATTGTCGCTGCTAATGATATTTGTCGCCGCTAATGATGTGTGTCGCCGTTAATAACAATGTCGTCGGTAATAACACAGTCGCCGGTAATAACAATTTTCATTTTTTTTAATTTTTTTTAATTAAAGATTTTGGTTGCCGGTAATAATGTCGTCGGTAATTACATAACAACATTTGATGAAATATAAAAAATAATAGTGTCGACGCTAATTACATAACAAACATCCGATTATAATTAATTAAATATTAAAAGTCATAATATTCGATTAAACTTTTAGCTAACTATTAGCGGCGACATTTTTAACTTTTAGCGGCGACATATATGTCGCCGGTATTAGGTTAATGCGGATAAGAAATCCCAACCGTTGGATTGGATATTTGATCATACGGGCTTAGATGTAACGGATGGGGAAAACATATTTTCGAGTGATAACCCTTTAGCGGGGACATTATTAACGGCGAAGTGGACTTTTAGCGGCGACTCTAGCATTTGTCGCCGCAAAAAGCCCATGTCGCCGGTAATAGTGTCGCCGCTAAAGGGTGATATTCTTGTAGTGATTTAACTTTTCGAAAATTTCGTTATATTTGTTTTACCTATCTTTTTAAACAGTTTGTTTGCATTCTCAAGATCATTAAATCAAATTAGGTATATTCAAGAATGAAGATACCCTTTGCGAGTGGTTATATAGATGAATTTAGAGGTTTTTAACTATTTACTTGGATGACTCAGGCACATTGAATATCAAAATCGTCAAATCGTTTTTTTTTTATTTTTATGATACATTTGTTAAAAAGTGAAATAAATAAGATGACTGTTATCTTCAAGAATGAAGACAACCTTTGCGAGTGTCTATATCTCTAAACAGTTTCATCGTTAACATATTAAATAGTTAGAAAATCATGGTTAACATATTAAATAGTTAGAAAATTAAATTTACATCATGAATTGATGGTTTCCCAAAATAAATGAATTTCACGAATGTTCAATGGGCTAACTTTGTGAGAAAATGTTCCTCACGGACGTCATTTTTTATAAAAAGAAATAAGAAAAATGTCACGATCACTATATATAAGGCCAAAATATGGCCATTTCACGAATAACTTGTTATATTATATAATGGTTTTGTGATCGTTTTGCTTTTAAGGTATCTTAACAATAACTTTGCTTACATCTCCTGTTCCTGTGAGCAAGCTGTAAAACTAGGATTGCAATAGACACCTAATTACACCGAATGTTTAAGTATTTTATACTTTGACTCTTATATCAATTAGTTTAGGTTGTTTTATTCAAGATCATGTGTTATACACTTATACATATATACAGGGTAAACGATTTGTTTATTCCCCTAAATTTTATCTTAGTTTTTGGTTTTATACTGTATTATGTTCTTTTATATTATCAAACATATGTTTTTCATGATTTGAACCATGTTAGGTCAATGATACAAATAAATATTCAAAAGAATATACATTTTCCTGTTTTATATTTAATTATGTAATAGAAAAGTTTGGATTTTGGAATACATTATCTAGACAAGAGCACTGCCTTTAACATATTCAGTGAAAGCCAAAGCCACCAGCCCCAACATCGCAACCCGTCCATTCCAAAGCTCTGCATCTGACGTCATCAGTCCACTCGACTTCGACTGCACACTCACTCCTTTAAACAACGGCACCAACGACGCTAACGTCAACACCATGCTAGTGCCGACAAACACCGCCACTCCGCCATTGCCGATCTGGGCAAACACGTCTTGACCGCTGCTCACTTCTACCGCCATCGCCGACACAAACCCGATCATCGCCAACCTTCCGTTTATCCTCTCCGGTGCCGGTCCGCTGAATGCCAATACCTCAGAGAACTTCGAGCTGACCTTCGGTGCAGGCGGTGGAGGAGTACTGGTCATATTTGGTGTGGTTGCTTGTTTGGAACTCCCGGTTTCACCACTTTGTGGTGTCTGTGCCATGCACCTGATGGAGAATGTGGGATTTCTCTTGAAAACTGTGATGGGGACTACCATGAATATTGAAGCAGCAGCCATGTCGGAAAAAGATATATGAAGTTTTGAGGGAGGAGAGAAGGTGGTAGTAGTACTGGTGGTGGTGGTGGTTGAAGTGGAGGATGAGGGTTTGAGGAGGTGGGTTTTATAGGGTTGGGGAGAACTGGTGAAGACAAAGGAGAGTGGATGCTTAGAGGAGCCACGTTAAGAGACTTCACGTGGCTTTCGAAATTGCCGATGAGGGGTGGTTGTGGTTAAAAAGCCTCTACATCTACACTTATTTCACTAATGGTGTGTGGTGGGGTATGTCGACAAATTAAGGATTTTGGGTTGAACTTTTTTCGGTCTTCCGTCACTAAGTCGGATTTTACATAAGCTCCTTTGTTGTTAGATGGGACAAAATACATGCATCCCATGGACTAGAATCTAAAAATTAGTGATAATACTATAATGTTACAAATGGTTTAGAAAACATTCTAAGGGGTATATCTAATTGGTCTCATAATATACCCACTTTCCAAGTCATTATAAAAGATTGTTTTATTACCTAAAAACACCGCTTCCAAGTTCTTTTTAAAAAATAGGTTTTTTTAGTTGAACCTCTTTTATGACTAGTTCGATTCAATACGGTTTCTATAAATTTATGTATTTATTATTTCTTTTATATATATATATATATATATATATATATATATATATATATATATATATATATATATATATAACCAAAAATCATTCTATAAACATAAATCATTCTATAGTGAACTTATATTATAAAACCATAGACATAACAACTGATAAGTATTGGTCTACACGTTGTTCATACCGTTGTCTAGTGTGCGTCAAAGACGTGCCCAATAGTGTGGTGCGTCATCAAACTTCGAGTTGTGTACATTCTAGATAATCTCATTGATCGAGATGATTAATTTGTTTGAAAAATTGTTGTTTTTAACGGGCCGAATGAAATTTAATTATCCAAGTCCAATAAACGATATCTATCATACCGATTCAACCTAGTGTTTGTAGAATATGTCCGATTTGAATTGTTCTAGGAATTAACATAAACTTTCGTTATTGAGCTGCTCTCATCTCCGGTCCCGGTCCTATTGGTCGAACATAAGGAATCATACACAATACTATATGTTCCGTTCCTAAGGCCTAGCCTATCATGGTCCCCGCCCTTACTCTGCTAATGATGAGATAAGAAACCCCGTCTACACTCAGCTAGTGATGAGATACTAGACCCTACCCACACTCACCTCCCTACCTGGCACATACAAGTATCACGAAGACAACAAGTATAACTAAACATGCATACATTCATCGGGTACCTGAATGACTTGCTTCCTTAATTGCATCAACGTATTCTTTGTCGTCATCTAAGAGGCCCAAAGCATAACATGCATCTCGAAAAGTTGGAAATTCTTCACCATTTACAGTACAAATTTCTTCAAATGATTTTGGACCTTTCATTTTATTTAAAAGTATCCGTAAGAAGTAGACTTTGCCAAGTTTAGGTGAAACAGAGTGAATCCTTTCTATTGAACGTCCAATTTTCCTTGGCTTCCACAACCTATCATTAAGTTTCCAAACAAACTTTTTAGGAAATTCAAAATATGTAAGTTTTCATGCATCTTTATTACTTTTATTACATTCCATCCAAGATGTGAACATAGAAGCTGCAACTGAAGGTTGTTCAAGAACATCGTCAATATCATCGTCCACAGCATATATTACTTGTTGTTGATCAGGAAGAGGAAAAGGTAGTCGCTTCATAGAAGGATATCGGTAATGAACATCATATTTAAATATTCGCCATGATGTTTCACATGCATATATATATATATATATATATATATATATATATATATATATATATATATATATATACAATCATAATAATCTTTTATTTCATCCACAACCTTTTCTTGATGAGAAACAGTGTTGATGTCAACAACAATTGTAGCTTTATTTGGACCTTTATTTATATATTTAAACAGATACTTTATGGAAGATCCCTAATTGCACCATTCAACATTAATGTATGTCTGATATCTTTTCAACAAATATTTGTTATTTGAAACAACATTTCTGTTGTCTAACTTAACACCTGATTTTTCGACAAAATATCCATTGTTTTTTTCATATATAACGGATAACCGTTGACATCAACTGAAGAATGATTATAGAATTGCTTTGGAAAATTTTTCGAACATTGCTTGTCAACCATGCATGGGCAATTTATATTTTCAGCTTCACAAGGACCATGTATCATGAATTCACTTACAAGTGAATACAACTCTAGATCATCATTGATATTTGGAATCTCAGCAGGAAATAATCGGATCAATATATTCAACAGTAGGCCACTTGGAGTCAACATGCATAAATAGACAAATATGACTATGTGGCAAACCTCTACTTTTTAAATTTAATTGTATAGACCACTGCAAATTAATTTGACAAATAAGATATGATTTGTGTTGGATGAAATATATTTGCAAAAAATAAAAAATGTTAAGAAACGAAAAAAAATCATTATAAAAAAATTTGAATTAAACAACAACTTTGAATACCTGCTTGAACGATGACGAAATTTTATATTCCCGTATGTTTTTAATAAAAGAATCAAGCTTTATTTTGAATAACCTACATAAGATATCAGGTCTATCTTCGAGATGCAGTGAAGTGTTATGATGAAAATTTTTAACTTCACGCCATTTTAGATTACATGTAAAGGTTATGAAGAAATCAAGATATCCAAACCATTTACATAAGGACATGGCGTCAAAGTTGTTTTGCATCATATAATGTGCACCGCCAGTGAATGAAGAAGGTAAGATAACAGTTTGTCCGACGTTGGATATATCTTTATTCTCGAGGTTTTGTTGATTACGTAAATTCTCATAAGACTCGCATCTAAGAATTTGTTGTTTGCTCCTTATGAAATGTAATCTCTCGATTTTGATCATAGTGTAAGCATCTACCAAAAACTGTTGGAACAACCTTTTTGAAAGAATTAGTGAAAAATATTGATCCCTGTCTTGTATTCTATAAGAAAAAAATTATCTCATCGTACAGTCGGGCCGCTTGTTGTTGCTTGAAGGTGTAATACCTCGATGTGGTATGTAAACCCAGTAACCATTATCACCATATGGAAACAATAGTGGATACTGAAGAGGAAGGTATGATGGATGTAATTCACTAATACGCCGTAGAGAACCAGTTGAAGTTTGAACAACAATATCTTTATTATCAATTGAATCACCACTATCTCCAACAATTAAAGCGGCAACCTAAGAAGCAGATGATAGGTTGTATGTCCTTCCATCTTGGTCCCTTCGTCCAATAATTCTCAATTTGATATCAACATGAGGGTTTTCCTGAAAACATTCTCTAACCATTCTATAAGACTGAACCAAGACATCATTTGAATCTAACATCAACTTCAAATCTTGTATAATAACAATATCAAGAACAGAAGAATTTGATATAGATCGTTGATTTTCTCCACTGCAAGTAAGATGAACATATAAACATAAGATAAATAAAGAAATTAATGCTGATGAATAATATATCTATTAATGTGATAATTGTGAAGAGTGTACCCAAAAAATGTTCGTCTATTTGCGATCTCATTATCAGTATCGTATATGTACAACTGAGAGAATTTTGGTTTAAATCCCTGTTCCGGTAAAAGGCTTCCGATACTATGATAATTTTGACCGCTACGTCGAAAAATGTATGGAGCATTTTCAATTATTAAAACACATAAAATATAAACAGTTTACAATGATTCAACACACAGTTAAATCATGAAAGATTCTTTAAGTAGGTTCCTAGAGCATTAGTATAATAAATAATTTTGATAATAAGCTACTTGCTTGTTTGCATTGGTACCTCCTTCATATGTAATTTGAGTGCACAAGGTGTAAACAAATGGGCGGGGGTATTAGTTTTAATGTGACATTTCTTAAGAGCCTTCAAACCATGTGAAATGTGGATTTTAGATTTAGTTATTTTTTTGGTGTTATCCGGCTGAAGTTCTGTGTCACGTGAATCTATTTATGTTTATGTTCTTTAAAGGCTTCCAAGTAAAGCTGAGTTTAGAAGTTTTATTTTCGTTTTCCTTATGTCTTACACAATGAATCGACACTTGTTCAATACAATTGGTTTATCGTTCAAATTACAATGTCTAAAAAATATAAATTTTAAATTTGAAAAAAAAAAAAAACTAAAAATCCAATGTGGTAATAGAAGCATATGAAAGGAGAATGCTATAATTCACGATAAAGAGAAGTTCATTGCTATTTCTTGCGTTTATCCCTAAAAATGGAAGCAAAATTATGGTAAAGTATAAGAACAATTGAAGAAAATTACCATTATGCAATAAAGTCTAAGAACAAAATCAATAATGCAGTAAAGTATATTCAAACATTCAAACAAAGAAAACAAAACTGAAAGACACATAAAAACACAAACTATATACCCCTTTACAGAGAATTATCATTATGTCCCTGGACTATTAAAGTAAACAATTTTCAATTATTAAAACACATAAAATACAAACAGTTTACAATGATTCAACCAACAGTTTAACAAATCATAATTTGGGATAACTAAAGTATTGTAGCCTTTTGAAAGCCCGTTTAAAATAAATTAATTTTAACATTTTATTTGATTAGTAATTTCATGGTCTTATCTCGACATGACTTCTTTATGTCGAAATAGAGGGGCATAAAAAGGCATATCAAGATTCAACCTAGAAAATCCATGTAACGTCCCAAAATTGAAATCCACAAATTTCATTTTTAATTAAGTTGTTCATAAAACATTTACTAGAAAATATTGAATCAACACGTCATCTCATAAAATCAAGTATCATGTTTCAAACCCACAACATAAGCAAATAACATATCATAGTACAATCCCAGAAAACACCGTGCAGAAAATCAAATGTGTGTGTGATGCCACGCTACGCTGCCGGCTCCTTCCTCTTAGATGAAGAGGTACCTGAAACCAAAAACTGAAAACGTAAGCACAAAGCTTAGTGAGTTCCCCCATCATACCACATACCATACAATACCATCGGTATATTTCAACCGGTAATCGTCATCGGTATCTTTCAACCGGTAACTGGGGACTATTCCACCCCCTACCACTAGCATACAATAGCAAGATATAAGCACATAGTCAGGCATATTCGGGTACTGACCTACCCCTTGGTCCTAAGGACCACTATCAGGGTAACTACCCCTATCATGTAACATACCATACAGATATAACTCATAACCAAACGCATACCAAACCAAGATAAATTATCACAAAGACAATTATCTTCTAAATACTCCTCATTGGTGGGTCGGCATTGTGGCCTTAGACCCACCCTACTGGAAGGTAACTCACATCATACAAGTAGCTGCTGATAATTAGTGCGGGAAACCTCTGTCCGCTGCTGCCCCAGAAATCCTCCGGCTACAAACCCCACAAACACTCAGTTAGAAACAGCCAAGTCAAGTCAAAGTCAAAAGTCAACTTCCAGTTGACCCGACTCGCCGAGTTGGGCCATCAACTCACCGAGTCCCTCACTCTCTACCTGTCCCCATCCGCGACTCTACTCTTCGATTTGGGCCGACAACTCGACGAGTTCTTCTCCCATTCGAAACCACAACGAAACTCATCCGACTCGCCAAGTTTGAAGAACAACTCGCCGAGTCCCACGAGCAGTTCTCCTACTCGATTCCAAATCCTCACCAGGGCATTCTTTATGAGGATTTCGGTTTCTAGGACTATTGTTACACGCTAAGTTGCTAATTCCGCGAGTAGTGACGAAGGGTTGGACCTTCTACACTTAAACCCCTCACAACTCAGTAACTATTCATATGACTCGCCGAGTTTGAAGAACAACTTGTCGAGTTCCAGGCAATCTTCATAGGACTCGCCGAGTTGTTCATCCAACTCGTCGAGTCTAAGGCCATCTTCATAGAACTCGCCGAGTTCCACTTTGGGACACGCCGAGTCCTTTCAACCCATTTCCCATACATACCAAATCTGAGACATGCAACGCTTCCAAACCATATATCTATGTTTCTTAGGGCATGCTTATCACGTAAAGTTGCAAACTTTACGTGCATGCATGACCCTATAAGCTCCAAAACGAAAATCCAAGCTCTTTATGAGGTCATACACTTAATGGGGACCTCAATCACTTCATCCACAGAAACTTTATGCTTCTAATACGTCCCCAAGGTCTAGATCTGAAGTCCTTTCGGATCATTAACCACAAACACATGGAGTTTGGTGTTTTAGGGCTTGAAAACCACCAATTAAGGGAAAAAATGGTATCTAATGAACTAGTGATCAAGGTGGGAACTTTTCTACCTAAATGGAAGCCTCTTGCAGGGTAGATATCGGATCTACTTCTCTTCCTTGCACTCTTCCACCTCCTTCTTCTTCTCTTGAGCTTCAAACTTCCTTCACAAGGCCAAAATCACTCACAAGAACAAAAAGGGGCTAGGGTTTCGTTCTACAGCTCTTCTGGAAGTGTTAGGAACAAGAGAGGCCGAGTTAGTGTGCTTAAATAGGGTGCAAACACCCAGGTTAGGGTTTTTGCCCAAACAGGGCCTACTCGCCGAGTCCGGGAACCGACCCGCTGAGTCCGAGGCTCAGACCCTGCGTCTCATCCCGCTCCTACTCGGCGAGTTGGTCCTTCAACTCGCCAAGTCCAAGGCAAAATGCATGAATTAAGAATTATTAATTACAAGAAATATGTACCGGGAAACAGGTGCTACAATCCATTTGTAACTTTTCTCATTTGCTTAAAATCACTTTATAATCGTCAAAAAATATGTATTACAGAAAAACTTCAAATATTGTTTTGAAGTAATCCAGATCACTAATCAAGTTCAAAATTTAAGAAACAATGACCGATAAACCACCATAAACATTTACAGATATAACAATCATAGGTTAAACAACATAAATAGCAGCAGTAACATGCGACAACAATGGCAGGGGTAAATCCAGATCAGTAATCAAGTTCAAAATTTAACAAGGAATGACCGATCAACCACCATAAACATATACATACAGAACAAACATAGGTTAAACAACATAAATAGCAGCATTAACATGTTAGAACATTAGAAAGGGACAACAATTATCGTTTTAATTGTATTCATTCCAGTCAAAGATCAATACGCTAACTCAAATTCGTCGTGTTCTGTCCATGAGTGGGAAATAGGGACTTACAAAATACAATTTAGTTTGAGAAAACAAATACATATACACATTGAGAAGAAGAAACTTACCAAAAGGATTGAACTGTGTGATTGAATATCCGAAAATTGAATTGTCGATGATGCAAAACCTTGGAAACATGATGCTGTAAAGGAACGTTGATATCATATATTTCAAGTATATATTGAGCAGATTATATAATCGACATAATATAATAATTGACATAATAATTTTAATTAAATGTAATCGATTGATTGATATCATACCTTATATAAGAAATCGGATTCCATAATAACATTCTATTAATCGGGTATGTGCATAATTTGAGTTAATGGCTACAGCTGTTATCACCGATAAAATTGGAAACAAAATTGAAACAAATTAGGGCGTTATATGGATTTGATATCGAATTGTATTCAATGTGAGACCAAGTAGGGGTATAATGGGTATTTAACTTTTGCAAAATTCTGATGTTTTGAAGGGACACGTAGAGATACGATTTTGTTTATTAGATAGAGAGATATTATTACTATTATTAATATTACTTATTTCAATTTCGGTTAACAGTATCACTATATGTAATTTTGGTTTATTGTTTTTTTAGCTCAAGGTAATAAATTAAAGTCTAACATTTTTTTGTTATTGATGAGCTAATATTTTTATTTTTAATATCTTATAGAATTATAAATCAATAAATAAGTATACTTTTTATTAAAAAACTATAATTTTTAGTCAAATAAACTGAACTTTTTAAAAAAACCATGTGTTTTACGTGAAACTGCACTTTTTATAAAAATAACTGCCCTTTTTATTAAAAAATTTGCATCATGTAAAAAAAGTTGTAATTTATAAATAAAAAAAACTACAAATTTAAAAAAACTGCACTTTTTAGAACAAAATTGCATGTTTTATTAAAAAAAACTATACTTTTAAATGTAAAAAGGCACGTTTTAAAAAAAAAAATTTAATGCAAATTATAACAAAAAACAGCAAAAATTAAATAATTTTATGAAAATTAGGTTTATGGTAATAGAGAAAAAAAATAAGTTTGTGAATTTACGACTAAAAACATAGATAAAAAAAGGGTTTTCTATAAGTACCTTTATTTATCCAATTTCACCTCCTTGATTTGATTTTTTGTCTTTTGTTGTTTTTTTTTGTTCTTTTTTTTACTATTTTCTTTTTTTATTGTTTTTATATTATTATTATTATTATTATTATTATTATTATTATTATTATAAATTTCGAACAAAATTTTATAATACGGACGACATTATAAAATTCGAACGGCTATATAAAATCGGTTTTTAATTATTTTTTATTACATATTTTAATATAATAATAATATTATTAATAATAATAAAAAATATTATTATTATTATTATTATTATTATTATTATTATCATTATTTTAAATTTCGAACAACATTTTATATATCGGAAGACATTATAAATTCGAACGACTATATAAAATCAGTTTTTAATTCTTTTTTTTATTTTATAAATCGGTTTTTAAAATCGGATTACATTATAAATTTGGATGAAATTTTAAAATTCGTACGATATTACAAAGTTGGACGACATAATAAAATTCAAACGACTATATAAAACGGAACAAAAGCAAAGTTTTTGTTTATTTACCACGGATATATTAATTAGTACGTTATTTACATTTGCGTGGTGCGTTATGCGGATTGAAAACAAACTTTACTTTTGTTCCATTTTATATAGTCGTTAAATTCAAATTTTATAATGCCGTCCGAACTTATAATATTGTCTGAATTTTATATGGTTATCGAAATTTCTTATAATAATAATAATAATAATAATAATATTATTATTATTATTATTATTATTATTATTATTATTATTATTATTATTATTAAAAGAAAAAACAGCAAAAAACAAAAAGGAAAGAAAACAAAAAAAAGAAAAAAAAGAGAATAAATGATGTCAAATCAAATGTAAAAGGTTGATTAGATTGACGTTAGGGGAAGGGGGTAAAATCTGTTAAGGGGGTACTTACAGCACAACCCATAAAAAAATTATGAAATTTTATTTGAAAAATTATTTTTATAATATTATTTATATTATTATATTATAAAAACATTATTGTTGTGTTTTTTTTGTCTTAATAAAAATAAGTTTAAAATTATGAATATTATTGATATCCTTGTATCAAGTGTATACAAAATGTATTAGGTGATGGAAATTGTGATGTTCGATCAGTAGTTGTTTGTCTCGGGCATGATGAAGATGAGTGACTTTTCTGTCACACCCAAAATCCGAGAACGTCGGAAACGTTCTGCGGCGGAGGACGTCATGTAATGTATCACAACAATGCAAAGTAGTAAAGAAGCAACAACATCATCCATTGCATTAAAAGTATAATTTTAATTACAAGTGTGTTCTTTCATAGTATAAGACAACATAATGAACAATCTACATAAAATAGGAGTCTTGATTTCTCCATCTTCACAAAACCTGGTCGTCGTACCTGTCTATTTGTGACCTGAGAATACAAGTATTTTGAAAGCGAGTATCAGCAATAAAGTAATAGGAAAAATATAGCCATATAAGTGTTATCCTTTTTTATTAGGATCAACTCGACATCGCGATTGCCGAAAAAGTATTAACCTTGAATATCCGTAGATGTTTATTTTCCTCTGTAGCTAACAGCAGGTTGAAGGAATGGTTAGTCCCGTAAAGGTACCCTAATATAAGTATTAACCGTAGGCATCCGTAGATGTTAATTACCTCTGTTGCTAACAGTTGGGTGCTGGAATGGTTAGTCCCGTCTTAGTAAGTAAGTAGTCTTCTAACGAGACCCGCTGTAAGTAAGTAATAATATGATTGGTAGTCCCTATTCTACATTTGGAACTAAAGGTGACTTCCGCAACGAATCGCTAGGTCGAAATCCATATTTATTACCAAATCATATATATATATATATATATATATATATATATATATATATATATATATATATATATATATATATATATATATATATATATATATAAGCCCAAACTATACCTATAATAGCTTGGTAGGGATATATGAACGTATACCTTTGCTACCCAAAGGTACTGAACCGACTGATCAGAACTATTATGTCCGTATATGTACACATGATATATAACTTAATATTTAAACGACCTTCGGACGGATACCCGATACCCTACCAGACCACATCCCAACGTGGAAAAGGAAATAAAGCGGGTTAGCCTTCCTAAGTCCTTTAAGCATTATTTATATAACTATACATATACAGACATGCTTTTAACAAGGTATCTATGTAAAGGTATCCATGTATGTGTATCCAAGTAAGTGTATCCATGTAAGTGTATCCAAGTAAGTGTATCCAAGTATGTGTATCTCTTCATATAGCATTTAGTATAGACTCATGAATGAACTGACTCTGGCGTAATTCCTTGTAATAGGAATAGCAAGTAGTATCTCCTAACTATACCTATAATAGCTACTAGAAATGTACAAGTATCAACGAAGGTATACCTTTGCTAGCCAAAGGTACTGAACTGACTGAGGGCACTATTATGTCTACATATGTATACATGATATATAACTAATATTTATACGACATTCGGACGGATAACTGATACCCTACCAGACCACATCCCAACGGGGAAAAGGAAATAAAGTGATTTAGCCTTCCTAAGTCCTTTAAACATTACTTATATAACTATACATATATGGGCATGCATTTGATAATATAAAAGCATAAAAGGAGTTTTGTAAAACCTTTGAAAAAGTTTAATATCTAAGAAAAGTTAGACTTGATGTCAGTTTATAAAACGATTTGAAAGTATTTTGTTTGAATAAACAGTTTAAGTATAAAGAACACCTTTGTTTGAAATACATTTGTAACAAAGTTTGAAAAGAAACATACAGTGTATAAAGCAGTTTGATAAAGAGTTTTAAACATATAAAAACGTTTAAGAAAGTCATTTCAAAAAATCTATTTGGTAAAACAGTTAACGTATAGTAAATCTATTTGCATGTTAGTTATTAATCACATGTGATTGATATAATAACTAGCATGATTCAACTTGTATTCTTCCCCCCCCCCCCCCATAAAGCATTTAAAAACATTTAGAAACATTTAAAAGGTTGATTCAAGGGGTATGAACTCACCTGCAGTAAGCAGATCGGAAGGAAGTGTCGGACAAGTGCTTGGTGTCAAGTGAAGACTTAGACACACACAATGATCCTAATTACATATGGAGACATATGTATATAAAAATTAGTGATTTAACACTAATTAAACATGTATAAACATCCTATTGCGAGGAAAACACTTTGGTCAAGTGCTAGGAGGCTATCGGGTTGCAACCAAGGAGTGTAAAGCCTCATACGGGAGTTTATGGTCCAATGACCATCTTTATTGGAGTTTACGGCCCAGGGGAGTTTACTCCTGGCCGTAAACTCTACATTGGTCACCAAAAGGGGCTTAAAAATCTAAGGGCTTTAGTGGTTAAGTGCTCCAAAGCTTCAAAAAAGTGTTTGGGTGGGTTTAAGGTCCTAAAATGACCTTGTTTGGTGTTCACGGCCCTGGGACCACTCCCCCATGAGTTTACGGCTGTAAACTCATGGTAAGGAGTACCATTTCATGAATTATGGTCCTTAGGTCAATGGTGTAAGGTTCTATGACACTAACCAAGGCTTACTAAGGTGTTAGGGTGTCATTTGCACCCTTAAAAGGGGTTTACGGCCCAAGAACATGCCCTAGCCATAAACTCCTTGAATCCAATGATTCCTTATGTTTTCTAAGCTCTAAATATGCTAAACTTATTGTACAATGAGTTGGATCAAGAGTACTTACGATCTACAAGCTCGAATGGTCGGTTTTGGCCAAGAACACTAGTGTGTGTTCTTGGTGTAACTTGAAGATCTACAAAATGGAATGATTTCACGGATGAAATCATGTAAGATTACTAGTTCATGCAAGATATCAACTAGTTAAGACAATAAGCTTACGGGTTTTGAAGACCGGGGACGAAGATCGGGATGATACTTGAGAGGATTTGGAAGAAAATCCGGCCAAGAAAGGGAGAAATGAGACGAAATGACCCAATGATCTATATATACCCTTGAGTTTATGGCAACATGAGTTTACGGCCGTAAACTCATGGTCTTGTGGCCGTGAACTCACTTAGATGGGGTTAGGGTCCGATTTGCTACACTGTGGTTCTAGCGGGTACTTTCTATCACTTATTCCTTAAGTGTATTAGGTTCAAAACTCCTTAGAATGACCTGTAACCTGGCTAGAACTTTGTACTAATGATTTTGACACTCAAATGGTTTGATTGACTAAGCTTTATAAAATAAAAAATTTCGGGTTGTCACATTTTCATTCGTCGACAATTATATGATGAGTTATTGACTTCATATGAAGACTATTCTAGAGTTTTCGTTGGATGTGATGGAGTAATTGATTCATTGTTTTTCTTCATGTCATAAATTTAAAGTTATCAATATGAATAAAGTTAATAATAAAAATATAATTACAAATTAATAATGATTTCTTGATTGTGTTATAATGAACTAATAATAAAAGTTTCACAAATAATAATTATATTGTAATGATGACTTAAAAAGTAAAGTTAATGATAATTATATGGTAATAATTTATCATCATTTATCCAAAAAATAAGTCTAAGAGCATCTCCAATGGTTAAGTTGTGTTATAACTTAAAGTTATTGTCAACTCATCATTCTATTTATTTTTAAGCTCTAATTAAGTTATATCTGCAAAGGTTAACCTCAACATAGTGTTTTTTTTTTTAGTTTAACTAGTTGATCCACATGTATATAAATTGTTTCTTATAACCCCTTAAACTAATTAGTTGTTTTTAAACACATCATATTTTTATTAAAATATAGTTTGTATTAAAATTTATTGTAGTTATAATATATAAACATTTGTAACATCTAATAGAAATAATTATTTATTAAAGAAATCAATATTATTTCAACTAAAATAAAATTATGTAGGTAAAATGAAATATTTTTAAAGATAAAGGATTAGACTGGATAAACATTTATACTATATTGACCATTCAATATATATTGAATGATCAATAAAAAAAACAAAAAAACTATTATCTCCAATGATGTTTAATAATATTAAGTTATCAAGGAAATAGTAAAAAACTATAAATAAATTATCATTGGAGATACTCTAATAATATAACTATAAATTAGTGTTGTACGTTGGTGTGTACAGGACATTTTAAATAAATTCTATAATTATAATGCATTCATGTAACCTGTTCATTTAGCACCCTATCCTAAACATGCATAATGCCTATACTTATTTTTGGCTTTCCGTCTATGGTGCTAATTTTGTTGATGGTCCGATCAGAAGAAGAAAAATATTCATGTTCATTAAACATTCTTTGATTATTATCATTACGAGCATTTTGTAATTCATAGATGCTATGTTTTAATATACTATAGAGACGTAAATCCTTAGGAGCTACATATTCTCTTACTTACGTAGTGATAATATTATATTTACTACTAGGAAAACGATCATTAGCCGCGTCAAAAGTCGCAGGTAATAAGTCGGGTAGTCGCCGGTAATAGTAATAGCGGCGACGCGTCGCCGGTAATAAGTCGTCACTACTGTTTCGTCGCTATTGAGCAAATTGTCGCTGCTAATGATATTTGTCGCCGCTAATAATGTGTGTCGCCGTTAATAACAATGTCGTCGGTAATAACACAGTCGCCGGTAATAGTGTCGCCGGTAATACCAATTTTCATTTTTTTAATTTTTTTTAATTAAAGATTTTGGTTGCCCGTAATAATGTCGTCGGTAATTACATAACAACATTCGATGAAAAATAAAAAATAATAGTGTCGACGCTAATTACATAACAAACATCCGATTATAATTAATTAAATATTAAAAGTCATAATATCCGATTAAACTTTTAGCTAACTATTAGCGACGACATTTTTAACTTTTAGCGGCGACATATATGTCGCCGGTATTAGGTTAATGCGGATAAGGAATCCCAACCGTTGGATTTGATATTTGATCATACGGGCTTAGATGTAACGGATGGGGAAAACATGGATTCGAGTGATAACCCTTTAGCAGGGACATTATTACCGGCGAAGTGGACTTTTAGTGGCGACTCTAGCATTTGTCGCCGCTAAAAGCCCATGTCGCCGGTAATAGTGTCGCCGCTAAAGGGTGATATTCTTGTAGTGATTTAACTTTTCGAAATTTTCGTTATATTTGTTTTACCTATCGTTTTAATCAGTTTGTTTGCATTCTCAAGATCATTAAATCAAATTAGGTATATTCAAGAATGAAGATACCCTTTGTGAGTGGTTATATAGATGAATTTAGAGGTTTTTAACAATTTACTTGGATGACTCAGGCACATTGAATATCAAAATCGTCAAATCGTTTTTTTTTATGATACATTTGTTAAAAAGTGAAATAAATAAGATGACTGTTATCTTCAAGAATGAAGATAACCTTTGCGAGTGTCTATATCTCTAAACAGTTTCATCGTTAACATATTAAATAGTTAGAAAATCATCGTTAACATATTAAATAGTTAGAAAATTAAATTTACATCATGAATTGATGGTTTCCCAAAATAAATGAATTTCACGAATGTTCAATGGGCTAACTTTGTGAGAAAATGTTCCTCACGGACGTCATTTTTTATAAAAAGAAATAAGAAAAATGTCACGATCACTATATATAAGGCCAAAATATGGCCATTTCACGAATAACTTGTTATATTATATAATGGTTTTGTGATCGTTTTGCTTTTAAGGTATCTTAACAATAACTTTGCTTACATCTCCTGTTCCTGTGAGCAAGCTGTAAAACTAGGATTGCAATAGACACACCTAATTACACCGAATGTTTAAGTATTTTATACTTTGACTCTTATATCAATTAGTTTAGGTTGTTTTATTCAAGATCATGTGTTATACACTTATACATATATACAGGGTAAACGATTTGTTTATTCCCCTAAATTTTATCTTAGTTTTTGGTTTTATACTGTATTATGTTCTTTTATATTATCAAACATATGTTTTTCATGATTTGAACCATGTTAGGTCAACGATACAAATAAATATTCAAAAGAATATACATTTTCCTGTTTTATATTTAATTATGTAATAGAAAAGTTTGGATTTTGGAATACATTATCTAGACAAGAGCACTGCCTTTAACATATTCAGTGAAAGCCAAAGCCACCAGCCCCAACATCGCAACCCGTCCATTCCAAAGCTCTGCATCTGACGTCATCAGTCCACTCGACTTCGACTGCACACTCACTCCTTTAAACAACGGCACCAACGACGCTAACGTCAACACCATGCTAGTGCCGACAAACACCGCCACTCCGCCATTGCCGATCTGGGCAAACACGTCTTGACCGCTGCTCACTTCTACCGCCATCGCCGACACAAACCCGATCATCGCCAACCTACCGTTTATCCTCTCCGGTGCCGGTCCGCTGAACGCCAATACATCAGAGAACTTCGAGCTGACCTTCGGTGCAGGCGGTGGAGGAGTACTGGTCATATTTGGTGTGGTTGCTTGTTTGGAACTCCCGGTTTCACCACTTTGTGGTGTCTGTGCCATGCACCTGATGGAGAATGTGGGATTTCTCTTGAAAACTGTGATGGGGACTACCATGAATATTGAAGAAGCAGCCATGTCGGAAAAAGATATATGAAGTTTTGAGGGAGGAGAGAAGGTGGTAGTAGTACTGGTGGTGGTGGTGGTTGAAGTGGAGGATGAGGGTTTGAGGAGGTGGGTTTTATAGGGTTGGGGAGAACTGGTGAAGACAAAGGAGAGTGGATGCTTAGAGGAGCCACGTTAAGAGACTTCACGTGGCTTTCGAAATTGCCGATGAGGGGTGGTTGTGGTTAAAAAGCCTCTACATCTACACTTATTTCACTAATGGTGTGTGGTGGGGTATGTCGACAAATTAAGGATTTTGGGTTGAACTTTTTTCGGTCTTCCGTCACTAAGTCGGATTTTACATAAGCTCCTTTGTTGTTAGATGGGACAAAATACATGCATCCCATGGACTAGAATCTAAAAATTAGTGATAATACTATAATGTTACAAATGGTTTAGAAAACATTCTAAGGGGTATATCTAATTGGTCTCATAATATACGCCACTTTCCAAGTCATTATAAAAGATTGTTTTATTACCTAAAAACACCGCTTCCAAGTTCTTTTTAAAAAATAGGTTTTTTTAGTTGAACCTCTTTTATGAGTAGTTCGATTCAATACGGTTTCTATAAATTTATGTATTTATTATTTCATTTATATATATATATATATATATATATATATATATATATATATATATATATATATATATATATATATATATATATATAACCAAAAATCATTCTATAAACATAAATCATTCTATAGTGAACTTATATTATAAAACCATAGACATAACAACTAATAAGTATTGGTCTACACGTTGTTCATACCGTTGTCTAGTGTGCGTCAAAGACGTGCCCAATAGTGTGGTGCGTCATCAACCTTCGAGTTGTGTACATTCTAGATAATCTGATCGATCGAGATGTTTAATTTGTTTGAAAAATTGGTGTTTTTAACGAGCCGAATGAAATTTAATTATCCAAGTCCAATAAACGATATCTATCATACCGATTCAACCTAGTGTTTGTAGAATATGTCCGATTTGAATTGTTCTAGGAATTAACATAAACTTTCGTTATTGAGCTGCTCTCATCTCCGGTCCCGGTCCTATTGGTCGAACATAAAGAATCATACACAATACTATATGTTCCGTTCCTAAGGCCTAGCCTATCATGGTCCCCGCCCTTACTCTGCTAATGATGAGATAAGAAACCCCGTCTACACTCAGCTAGTGATGAGATACTGGACCCTACCCACACTCACCTCCCTACCAGGCACATACAAGTATCACGAAGACAACAAGTATAACTAAACATGCATACATTCATCGGGTACCTGAATGACTTGCTTCCTTAATTGCATCAACGTATTCTTTGTCGTCATCTAAGAGGCCCAAAGCATAACATGCATCTCGAAAAGTTGGAAATTCTTCACCATTTACAGTACAAATTTCTTCAAATGATTTTGGACCTTTCATTTTATTTAAAAGAATCCGTAAGAAGTAGACTTTGCCAAGTTTAGGTGAAACAGAGTGAATCCTTTCTATTGAACGTCCAATTTTCCTTGGCTTCCACAACCTATCATTAAGTTTCCAAACAAACTTTTTAGGAAATTCAAAATATGTAAGTTTTCATGCATCTTTATTACTTTTATTACATTCCATCCAAGATGTGAACATAGAAGCTGCAACTGAAGGTTGTTCAAGAACATCGTCAATATCATCGTCTACAGCATATATTACTTGTTGTTGATCAGGAAGAGGAAAAGGTAGTCGCTTCATAGAAGGATATCGGTAATGAACATCATATTTAAATATTCGCCATGATGTTTCACATGCATATATATATATATATATATATATATATATATATATATATATATATATATATATATATATATATATAATCATAATAATCTTTTATTTCATCCACAACCTTTTCTTGATGAGAAACAGTGTTGATGTCAACAACAATTGTAGCTTTATTTGGACCTTTATTTATATATTTAAACAGATACTTTATGGAAGATCCCTAATTGCACCATTCAACATTAATATATGCCTAATATATTTTCAACATATATTTGTTATATGGAACAACATTTATGTAATCTAACTTAACACCTGATTTTACGAAAAAATATCCATTTTTTCTTCTCATATATAACAGATAACCGTTGACATCAACTGAAGAATGATTACAGAATTGCTTTGGAAATTTTTTCGAACATTGCTTGTCAACCATGCATGGGCAATTCATATCGCTCCACAAGGACCATGTATCATGAATTCACATACAAGTGAATACAACTCTGGATCTTCATTGATATTTGGAATCTCAGCAGGAAATAATTGGATCAATATATTCAACAGTAGGCCACTTGGAGTCAGCATGCATAAATAGACAAATATGACTATTTGGCAAACCTCTCTTTTGAAATTCAATTGTATAGACCACTGCAAATTAATTTGACAAATAAGATATGATTTGTATTGGATGAAATACATTTGCAAATAATAAAAAATGTTAAGAAACGAAAAAAATCATTATTAAAAAATTTGAATTAAACAACAGCTTTGAATACCTTCTTGAACGATGCCGAAAATTTTATTTTCCTGTATGTTTTTAATAAAACCATCAAGCTTTATTTTGAATAACCTACATAAGATATCAGGTCTATCTTCTAGATGCGGTGAAGTGTTATGAAGAAACTTTTTAACTTCAGGCCATTTTGGATTACATGTAAAGGTTATGAAGAAATCAGGATATCCAAACTACTTACATAAGGACATGACGTCAAGGTAGTTTTGCATCAAATAATGTGCACCGCCAGTGAATGAAGAAGGTAAGATAACAGGTTGTCTGACGTTGGATATATCTTTATTCTGGAGGTCTTGTTGAATTAAGAACTAGTGAAAAATATTGATCCCTGTCTTGTATTCTATAAGAAAAAAATTCTCTCATTATACAGTCGGGCCGCTTGTTGTTGCTTGAAGGTGTAATACCTCTATGTGGTGTGTCAACCCTATAACCATCATCACCATATGGAAACAGTAGTGGATACTAAAGAAGAAGGTATGATTGATGTAATTCACTAATAAGCCGTAGAGAACCAGTTGAAGTTTGAACAATAATATCTTTATTATCAATTGAATCACCAATATCTCCAACAGTTAAAGCGGCAACCTCAGAAGCAGATGATAGGTTGTATGTCCTTCCATCTTGGTCCCTTCTTCCAATAATTTTCAATTTGATATCAACATGAGGGTTTTCATGAAAACAATCTCTAACCATTCTATAAGACTGAACCAAGACATCATTTGAATCTAACATCAACTTCAAATCTTGTATAATATCATTATCAAGAACAGAAGAATTTGATGTAGAACGTTGATTTTCTCCACTGCAAGTAAGATGAACATATAAACATATGATAAATAAAGAAATTAATGCTGATGAATAATATATCTATTAATGTGATAATTGTGAAAAGTGTACCCAAAACATGTTCGTCTATTTGCGATCTCATTATCAGTATCGTATATGTACAACTGAGAGAATTTTGGTTTAAATCCTTGTTCCGGTAAAAGGCTTCCGATACTATGATAATTTTGAACGCTATGTCGAAAAATGTATGGAGCATTTTCAATTATTAAAACACATAAAATACAAACAGTTTACAATGATTAAACCAATAGTTTAATCATGAAAGATTCTGTAAGTAGGTTGCTAGAGCATTAGTATAATAAATAGTTTTGAAAATAAGCTACTTGCTTGTTTGCATTGGTACCTCCTTCATATGTAATTTGAGTGCACAAGGTGTATACAATTGGGCGGGGGTATTAGTTTTAATGTGACATTTCTTAAGAGCCTACAAACCATGTGAAATGTGGATTTTAGATTTAGTTATTTTTTTGGTGTTATCCGGCTGAAGTTCTGTGTCACGTGAATCTATTTATGTTTATGTTCTTTAAAGGCTTCCAAGTAAAGCTGAGTTTAGAAGTTTTATTTTCGTTTTGCTTATGTCTTACACAATGAATCGACACATAGTCAGGCATATCCAGGTACTGACCTACCCCTTGGTCCTAAGGACTACTATCAGGGTAACTACCCCTATCATGTAACATACCATACAGATATAACTCATAACCAAACACATACCAGACCAAGATAAATTATCACAAAGACAATTATCTTCTAAATACTCCTCATTGGTGGGTCGGCATTGTGGCCTTAGCCCCACCCTACTGGAAGGTAACTCACATCATACAAGTAGCTGCTGATAATCAGTGCGGGAAACCTCTGTCCGCTGCTGCCCCAGAAATCCTCCGGCTACAAACCCCACAAACACTCAGTTAGAAACAGCCAAGTCAAGTCAAAGTCAAAAGTCAACTTCCAGTTGACCCGACTCGCCGAGTTGGGCCATCAACTCACCGAGTCCCTCACTCTCTACCCGTCCCCATCCGCGACTCTACTCTTTGATTTGGGCCGACAACTCGACGAGTTCTTCTCCCATTCGAAACCACAACGAAACTCATCCCACTCGCCATGTTTGAAGAACAACTCGCCGAGTCCCACGAGCAGTTCTCCTACTCGATTCCAAATCCTCACCAGGGCATTCTTTATGAGGATTTCGGTTTCTAGGACTATTGCTACACGCTAAGTTGCTAATTCCGCGAGTAGTGACGAAGGGTTGGACCTTCTACACTTAAACCCCTCACAACTCAGTAACTGTTCATATGACTCGCCAAGTTTGAAGAACAACTTGTCGAGTTCCAGGCAATCTTCATAGGACTCGCCGAGTTGTTCATCCAACTCGCCGAGTCTAAGGCCATCTTCATAGAACTCGTCGAGTTCCACTTTGGGACACGCCGAGTCCTTTCGACCCATTTCCCATACATACCAAATCTGAGATATGCAACGCTTCCAAACCATATATCTATGTTTCCTAGGGCATGCTTATCACGTAAAGTTGCAAACTTTACGTGCATGCATGGCCCTATAAGCTCCAAAAGGAAAATCCAAGCTCTTTATGAGGTCATACACTCAATGGGGACCTCAATCACTTCATCCACAGAAACTTTATGCTTCTAATACGTCCCCAAGGTCTAGATCTGAAGTCCTTTCGGGTCATTAAGCACAAACACATGGAGTTTGGTGTTTTAGGGCTTGAAAACCACCAATTAAGGGCAAAAATGGTATCTAATGAACTAGTGATCAAGGTGGGAACTTTTCTACCTAAATGGAAGCCTCTTGCAGGGTAGATATCGGATCTACTTCTCTTCCTTGCACTCTTCCACCTCCTTCTTCTTCTCTTGAGCTTCAAACTTCCTTCACAAGGCCAAAATCACTCACAAGGACAAAAAGGGGCTAGGGTTTCGTTCTACAGCTCTTCTGGAAGTGTTAAGAACAAGAGAGGCCGAGTTAGTGTGCTTAAATAGGGTGCAAACACCCGGGTTAGGGTTTTTGCCCAAACAGGGCCTACTCGCCGAGTCCGGGAACCGACCCGCTGAGTCCGAGGCTCAGACCCCGCGTCTCAGCCCGCTCCTACTCGGCGAGTTGGTCCTTCAACTCGCGGAGTCCAAGGCAAAATGCATGAATTAAGAATTATTAATTACAAGAAATACGTACCGGGAACCAGGTGCTACAATCCATTTGTAACTTTTCTCATTTGCTTAAAATCACTTTATAATCGTCAAAAAATATGTATTACAGAAAAACTTCAAATATTTTTTTGAAGTAATCCAGATCACTAATCAAGTTCAAAATTTAAGAAACAATGACCGATAAACCACCATAAACATTTACAGATATAACAATCATAGGTTAAACAACATAAATAGCAGCAGTAACATGCGACAACAATGGCAGGGGTAAATCCAGATCAGTAATCAAGTTCAAAACTTAACAAGGAATGACCAATCAACCACCGTAAACATATACAGACAGAACAATCATAGGTTAAACAACATAAATAGCAGCATTAACATGTTAGAACATTGGGAAGGGACAACAATTATCGTTTTAATTGTATTCATTCCAGTCAAAGATCAATACGCTAACTCAAATTCTTCGTGTGTTGTCCATGAGTGGGAAACAGGGACTTACAAAATACAATTTAGTTTGAGAAAACAAATACATATACACATTGAGAAGAAGAAACTTACCAAAAGGATTGAACTGTGTGATTGAATATCCGAAAATTGAATTGTCGATGATGCAAAACCTTGGAAACATGATGCTGTAAAGGAACGTTGATATCATATATTTCAAGTATATATTGAGCAGATTATATAATCGACATAATATAATAATTGACATAATAATTTTAATTAAATGTAATCGATTGATTGATATCATACCTTATATAAGAAATCGGATTCCATAATAACATTCTATTAATCGGGTATGTGCATAATTTGAGTTAATGGCTACAGCTGTTATCACCGATAAAATTGGAAACAAAATTGAAACAAAATAGGGCGTTATATGGATTTGATATCGAATTGTATTCAATGTGAGACCAAGTAGGGGTATAATGGGTATTTAACTTTTGCAAAATTCTGATGTTTTGAAGGGACACGTAGAGATACGATTTTGTTTATTAGATAGGGAGATATTATTACTATTATTAATATTACTTATTTCAATTTCGGTTGACAATATCACTATATGTAATTTTGGTTTATTGTTTTTTTAGCTCAAGGTAATAAATTAAAGTCTAACATTTTTTTGTTATTGATGAGCTAATATTTTTATTTTTAATATCTTATAGAATTATAAATCAATAAATAAGTATACTTTTTATTAAAAAACTATATTTTTTAGTCAAATAAACTGAACTTTTTAAAAAAACCGTGTGTTTTACGTGAAACTGCACTTTTTATAAAAAATAACTGCCCTTTTTATAAAAAAATTTGCATCATGTAAAAAAAATTGTAATTTATAAATAAAAAAACTACAAATTTAAAAAAACTGCACTTTTTAGAACAAAATTGCATGTTTTATTAAAAAAAAAACTATACTTTTAAATGTAAAAAGGCACGTTTTAAAAAAAAAATTAATGCAAATTATAACAAAAAATAAATAGTTTTATGAAAATTAGGTTTATGGTAATAGAGAAAAAAAATAAGTTTGTGAATTTACGACTAAAAACATAGATAAAAAAAGGGTTTTCTATAAGTACCCTTATTTTTCCAATTTCACCTCCTTGATTTGATTTTTTGTCTTTTGTTGTTTTTTTTTTGTTCTTTTTTTTACTATTTTCTTTTTTTATTGTTTTTATATTATTATTATTATTATTATTATTATTATTATTATAAATTTCGAACAAAATTTTATAATACGGACGACATTATAAAATTCGAACGGCTATATAAAATCGGTTTTTAATTATTTTTTATTACATATTTTAATATAATAATAATAATAATAATAATAATAATAAATATTATTATTATTATTATTATCATTATTTTAAATTTCGAACAACATTTTATATATCGGAAGACATTATAAATTCGAACGACTATATAAAATCAGTTTTTAATTCTTTTTTTTTTATAAATCGGTTTTTAAAATCGGATTACATTATAAATTTGGATGAAATTTTAAAATTCGTACGACATTACAAAGTTGGACGACATAATAAAATTCAAACGACTATATAAAACGGAACAAAAGCAAAGTTTTTGTTTATTTACCACGGATATATTAATTAATACGTTATTTACATTTGCGTGGTGCGTTATGCGGATTGAAAACAAACTTTACTTTTGTTCCATTTTATATAGTCGTTAAATTCAAATTTTATAATGTCGTCCGAATTTATAATATTGTCCGAATTTTATATGGTTATCGAAATTTCTTATAATAATAATAATAATAATAATAATAATATTATTATTATTATTATTATTATTATTATTATTATTATTATTATTATTAAAGAAAAAACAACAAAAAACAAAAAGGAAAGAAAAGAAAAAAAGAAAAAAAAAAAGAGAATAAAATGATGTCAAATCAAATGTAAAAGGTTGATTAGATTGACGTTAGGGGAAGGGGGTAAAATCTGTTAAGGGGATACTTACAGCACAACCCATAAAAAAATTATGAAATTTTATTTGAGAAATTATTTTTATAATATTATTTATATTATTATATTATAAAAACATTATTGTTGTGTTTTTTGTCTTAATAAAAATAAGTTTAAAATTATGAATATTATTGATATCCTTGTATCAAGTGTATACAAAATGTATTAGTGTGATGGAAATTGTGATGTTCGATCAGTAGTCGTTTGTCTCGAGCATGATGAAGATGAGTGACTTTTCTGTCACACCCCAAAACCGAGAACGGCGGAAACGTTCTGCGATGGAGGACGTCATGTAATGTATCACAACAATGCAAAGTAGTAAACAAGCAACAACATCATCCATTGCATTAAAAGTATAATTTCAATTACAAGTGTGTTCTTTCATAGTATAAGACAACATAATGAACAATCTACATAAAATAGGAGTCTTGATTTCTCCATCTTCACAAAACCTGGTTGTCGTACCTGTCTATTTGTGACCTGAGAATACAAGTATTTTGAAAGTGAGTATCAGCAATAAAGCTGGTGAATTTATAAGTAATGTGTCTTAGATTTGTAAAACTGGAAAGTAAAGACTTGTGAACATTTGGAAAAAGGTTTGTATAAGTATGAACTGTTTGAAACTAGTTTGAAAACGTTTGAATACCCTAGCAAATCCCTATGATTTCTATTAGTATAAAGAGTAGTCTTCTACCAAGACTAGACTGTTTTGAAAGTAACAAAGATGGTTTTTCCCTTGGATGACAACTATTAACAAAATATATAGTCTACTTCGTCATTTATGTGAATGTATCACAAAATAAAAGTAAGAGGAAAAATATAGCCATATAAGTGTTATCCTTTTTTATTAGGATCAACTCGACATCGCGACTGCCGAAAAAGTATTAACCTTGAATATCCGTAGATGTTTATTTTCCTCTGTAGCTAACAGCAGGTTGAACGAATGGTTAGTCCCGTAAAGGTACCCTAATATAAGTATTAACCGTAGGCATCCGTAGATGTTAATTACCTCTGTTGCTAACAGTTGGGTGCTGGAATGGTTAGTCCCGTCTTAGTAAGTAAGTAGTCTTCTAACGAGACCCGCTGTAAGTAAGTAATAATATGATTGGTAGTCCCTATTCTACATTTGGAACTAAAGGTGACTTCCGCAACGAATCGCTAGGTCGAAATCCATATTTATTACCAAATCATATATATATATATATATATATATATATATATATATATATATATATATATATATATATATATATATATATATATATAAGCCCAAACTATACCTATATTAGCTTGGTAGGGATATATGAACATATACCTTTGCTACCCAAAGGTACTGAACCGACTGATCAGAACTATTATGTCCGTATATGTACACATGATATATAACTTAATATTTAAACGACCTTCGGACGGATACCCGATACCCTACCAGACCACATCCCAACGGGGAAAAGGAAATAAAGCGGGTTAGCCTTCCTAAGTCCTTTAAGCATTATTTATATAACTATACATATACAGACATGCTTTTAACAAGGTATCTATGTAAAGGTATCCATGTATGTGTATCCAAGTAAGTGTATCCATGTAAGTGTATCCAAGTAAGTGTATCCATGTAAGTGTATTCAAGTAAGTGTATCCAAGTATGTGTATCTCTTCATATAGCATTTAGTATAGACTCATGAATGAACTGACTCTGGCGTAATTCCTTGTAATAGGAATAGCAAGTAGTATCTCCTAACTATACCTATAATAGCTACTAGAAATGTACAAGTATCAACGAAGGTATACCTTTGCTAGCCAAAGGTACTGAACTGACTGAGGGCACTATTATGTCTACATATGTATACATGATATATAACTAATATTTATACGACATTCGGACGGATAACTGATACCCTACCAGACCACATCCCAACGGGGAAAAGGAAATAAAGTGGTTTAGCCTTCCTAAGTCCTTTAAACATTACTTATATAACTATACATATATGGGCATGCATTTGATAATATAAAAGCATAAAAGGAGTTTTGTAAAACCTTTGAAAAAGATTAATATCTAAGAAAAGTTAGACTTGATGTCAGTTTATAAAACGATTTGAAAGTATTTTGTTTGAATAAACAGTTTAAGGATAAAGAACACCTTTGTTTGAAATACATTTGTAACAAAGTTTGAAAAGAAACATACAGTGTATAAAGCAGTTTGATAAAGAGTTTTAAACATATAAAAACGTTTAAGAAAGTCATTTCAAAAAATCTATTTGGTAAAACAGTTAACGTATAGTAAATCTATTTGCATGTTAGTTATTAATCACATGTGATTGATATAATAACTAGCATGATTCAACTTGTATTCCCCCCCCCCCATAAAGCATTTAAAAACATTTAGAAACATTTAAAAGGTTGATTTAAGGGGTATGAACTCACCTGCAGTGAGCGGATCGGAAGGAAGTGTCGGACAAGTGCTTGGTGTCAAGTGAAGACTTAGACACACACAATGATCCTAATTACATATGGAGACATATGTATATAAAAATTAGTGATTTAACACTAATTAAACATGTATAAACATCCTATTGCGAGGAAAACACTTTGGTCAAGTGCTAGGAGGCTATCGGGATGCAACCAAGGAGTGTAAAGCCTCATACGGGAGTGTATGGTCCAATGACCATCTTTATTGGAGTTTACGGCCCAGGGGAGTTTACTCCTGGCCGTAAACTCTACATTGGTCACCAAAAGGGGCTTAAAAATCTAAGGGCTTAAGTGGTTAAGTGCTCCAAAGCTTCAAAAAAGTGTTTGGGTGGGTTTAAGGTCCTAAAATGACCTTGTTTGGTGTTCAAGGCCTTGGGACCACTCCCCCATGTGTCACAACTCTAAATTTTGAGCCATGTAATCTATACATTCAAGTTAATGTGAATCAAAAACTTCAATCAAATACAACATGCTAGTACTACAAATAGTCATCAAACAATTGGAGACCCTAAAAGTCCTTGTTAAGTCCATTTTGGATTAGGACTCCCCTATTGGATCCAAATGGACCAATAAGCTTCCAATTAGACTATCATGGGCTTAGAACCCTAATTGGGCTCTAATTGGACCCACACTTATTTATTTCAATATTTTGGGCCATATTGGGCCTAGAATGAAATAAGTCACAAGCTTTGATCCAGGAAATACCCTAAACTAGTTCAACAAAAATGGAAAAATCATACTACATTCTTTTAGGCATAAAACACACTCTAACTAACTCTAATTTTGGGCTTAAGGGAAAAAGCCCAAAATTTTCTTTTCCCTTTCAAAAATCTCGGCCCAAGGCCCAAATCCAAGAAGATAAGGAAGAGTTGACTTTAGTATGCCACCTCGTTATTGTCCCTTGGATATCCATGCAATTTAGTCCATGTTTCCATGCAACATCACTTCAAGATCACTTCTTTCTTCTCTCCTCTCTCACTCTCGGCCAAACACAACACACACATACTCACAAGAATCTATTATACTCTCTCTAAATCTTGAAGAACATCCCCTTCCCCCTTCTTCAAAAATTTCGTGAATCAAGGGCTTCACAAGGAAAATCCATCACCAAAAATCATCATCTAAGGTAAGTTGATGACTAATCCATGATCTAGCTACTTCATTCTATTAAAATCTCTTCTAAATTCATTCACTCTTGTGATCTTGCATCCTAGAGGTCGAAATCTTCATCAAAGGGTGCTAAGACCAAAAATCACTTCATTTTTCTTCCATCTCCTCTCCAAAACCGAAACCACACCCAAGGTGAGCTTCATACCCCCTATTTTCTGTTTTTATGAGTTTTATGGGGGGGAATACAAGTAAAAGTGTAGATCTATATGTGTTTTGTATGCCTTGTATGATTTCCATGCTTATATGTATGCATTTGTGTGTTATAATGTTGGATCTAGCCATAAAACCCCTCAAAACCGAGATATATCTTGTGTTAAATGATTTTAGCTTCAAATATATTTCTACATACAAAGTGTTTCAAGAAAAATGGCTAAGTGGGTTAGTAACAATTTTCTTTGGGTTAAAAACACAAATTTTGGGCCTAAAATGTGAAAAACACAAAATTAAGGGTCCAAATTGGCATATCACGAATTCTACTGGATGAAGTGTGCCAAAACAGTTTCCATAAACCAATTTCTGGAAATATACTCATTTAGGGGATTAAGAACATAAATTCCAAGCTTAATGGGCTAAAAATGACATTTTTGGCCCAATGAGGCCCATTATGCGAATTTTTCTGTTTTGGAGGGCCAAAACTGTGATTTTCTGTAAAACAGTGGACCATAAGTGATCCAAGTCCTTTTCAAAGGTTTAAAATGCTTTTCAAATTTAAAAAGGACCAAAGTTGCAAAAGTTTCACAATTTGGGCCAAAATTGTCAAAATTGCGAAAAGAAGGGTTAAAACCGAGAAAACTGCATTTTCAGGGACTTAAACTGTTTTCTATGAAATATATGCTGAAAAATATTAATTTCAATAATTTTTGGTGTTAAAATGTCAAGAAAATTAATTTAAGGACCAAATCGGGAAGTATTTAATAAAAGGGTTGAAAATGTAAACTTTACAAACATTGAGGGGCTAAAAACAGAAAATTTTCAAGGCTAATTCAATATACACAATTTGATCAAATAATGGCACCGCGGCTTTCGACGAAATACAATACGTTACAATACTAAAAGTTGTTGTTTAACGAATTGGCTCGGTCTCGAACCAATATAAACCTACAACTACTAACACTACGACACTACTACACTACAGTTCATACAAATAACGTTTGGGAACTTAGCTTACATACGAGTGTGCACAGACGTCTACGCACCATCTTCGGGCCCCAAAAGTGTAAAATCTTGCTTGTTGGGCCTAGCTAGCCCAATGACCTGATCTTAAGGCCCGAAGACGCAAATTTTTCTACGAAGTGTTGAGTTTCACCGACTTGGCACAACGTAGAGGGACTTTCAATGGCTTGTACACCACTGGTCCCCAAGGATCCTTTGGTATTGCTAGAAAAGTCTGCATATTTTTGCGAGGCGAGTCGGGGACCCCTCGTACGCATATTATCCCCAACCGATTAATAGAGTCATCGAGGCCTTCGTGTCCTCTTACTCTTCGGATGTGGGACGACACATAATCAGGGCGGCTGGATAACGTGATTTATACGGACGACGCCTTCGGGATCGTTAGTGTTGCTATAAACCGGGCGTTTGTGTAATGCGGGTTTGTAGTAAATAATCATGCTCTAAAATAATCCAACGTCGCCTGGGAATGAGACTTCTATTTTTTTGTAATGGTTTCAACGCAACTTAATGGATTTCAAAGGATTAGGAAAACATCGGGTTTTCCTAGGTTTTTCAAAACATATCGGATTCGAAACGCATATAATTTTAATGAACTATTTTTACAAGTATAGAAACAAACAAGCATACCTATGGATCTTCACAACATTTTCGAAAGTCTTTCATTTCAGAAAATATCGGATTTTCTGGTGGTTTTCAACAATACAAACATTGGATTTCAAACACTACTTATGAACTCACCAACATTTCATATGTTGACGTTTTTCAAAATACTTGTATTCTCAGGGAACCAGTGAATCAAAGGAAATCATATTCAGTGACGGTTGCAGTTTATTTATGTCTGAATCAAACAATTTAATTTTTGGGAATGTAATGTTTAAACAATGTATGACATGTAAACGCTACTGGTTGTACTGTATTAATGAATGGTGACGAATGTTGTTATGTTTCATATATATTCAATGTTATGGTATTCAATTGAGTCACGACAGCCCCCGGACGTTTCCGCCGTCTGGTTCGGGGGTGTGACAGGTTGGTATCAGAGCTTTGTTTATAGTGAACTAGCATGTCGAGCCATACATTGATATCCAACTATAAACCAAAAAGAGGGACTAACATAACTCTGAACAAAACAAGTAAATAAAACACACTTGCTTGCATTAGGGATAAGGACCTAACGCTGAATAAAACACAATAATACTGGTATCTCGGTTAATTCGGGACTGTTCTTAGTGATACCAAGGAGTGAATGTAGCCTGATCAACTACATTCTCTCCAAGGTAAAACTAACACACGTCTTGATGAGATCGGGATAGCTAGGGAACCTAAAACTATACCCTTTATCACCAAAAAGAGAACGTTCGCTTAGTCTGTACAATAGTCATAGCATCCTAGGAATAATGTTAGCATATTTACATACTCGCGCAGACAGCATGGCTGGTTTTCATCACCCGGGAGACCCCTACTTCCCTAATCAGGGAAACAACGGGTGGCTAGAGGAGGAGGAGCCTGAGGAAGAGCCTGAAGAGGAACCTGAGGAGGACCCCGAAGAGGAATCTGACGGGGAACCGGAGGCAGAAGTCGAGGGCGAGCCTGCCGAACCCGAAGAAGACGAAGAACATTTCGAAGAGGATCTCGATGACAGCGAAGGGGGTGATTCGGACGCAGAGTCCGAGGTCATCAACCCCCCTTACCCGATCAGGGTGCCTGCTTACCGTGTGGGCCCCACTGGACCTACCCCTCCTTGGGGCATTGATCTCTGGAGATGGAGCAGACATCAGGGACACCGACCCCCGTTTGGCATGTCACGTAAGTTCTTTGACTTGAGGGACGGAGGACCGGCCGACCGAGCCCTACCGGTCATGGTGAGACGATTGCGGGACACCGGCGACCTTGCTTAGGGCACCGCTGATCAAGTACGCCAGTTGTGGACTAGGGTCGAGCGTGCGGAACAGGAGACGCGTGACGTCCTCCGGGAGTTTCACATGAGGCAGGTGAGGTGGGAGTCTCGACTTCAGGACGCAGAACGCCTAGTGGCTCGTCTTCAGGGAGCATCCACATCTTCGGCACCACCCCCTGATGCAGCTCATCGCGGTTAGGGATAGCCTTATCATAGTAGGTCATTAGGAACTATGTTATGTACTCCGGCTCTATGTTTAAGTGACTACACTACTCATGGAGCCGTTATGCTGTCGGATTAGTGTCACTCATGTATGCTCCTACGAGCAAATTTTCTTGTATTAAATGCGGATAATATTAATGAACTTTTGTGTGTTTTGTTATGATATTACCAGTTGTTGTGTGTTGAGACGTTATGATTGTATGCTCGATGGTAGTAATGTTTAGGTTCGCATCATACGCCTAGTTAGTAGGATCACAACCTCACAGAAACCACGTACACTCAACATCTTTCCGTTTCATGACAGAAAGATGCCTCGCCCAGCTACTCGCAGAAATCCCGAACCAACCCCGCCCGAAGTTGACTCCACTGCTTTCCAGGCAGCCGTGTCTGCTGCGGTCACAGCAGCTATGGCACAACTTCACCGAGGGAACAATGGAGGAGGTAACGGGCAAGGATCCGAAAGTTCGAACAACGGGACGAACCAAGGACCCACTAAAACGTGCACCTACAAGGACTTTGCGAACGCTAAACCCCGAACTTTCAACGGCACGGGAGGAGTGATCGCCCTAAAGCGATGGATCGAGAAGGTAGAGTCGGTATTCGAGATATGCGAGTGCCCCGAGCAGATGAAGGTGAAGTTCGCGGCCTGCACTTTTGTGGACCAAGCGCTCACTTGGTGGAATGGACACGTAGAAGCCATGACACTCCCTGTCGCCAACTCTATTCCCTGGGCAGAAATGAAAGAAATGTTAATGGCGGAGTACTGCCCCCGAGGCGAAATACAGAAGATGGAGCAGGA
Source organism: Lactuca sativa (assembly GCF_002870075.4). NCBI lineage: Eukaryota > Viridiplantae > Streptophyta > Magnoliopsida > Asterales > Asteraceae > Lactuca > Lactuca sativa. Next base: position 138,806,902 of record NC_056628.2, on the reverse strand, counting down.
ACTATGGAATCTTACGGTGCAGAATGGGAACATTGATGCTTACATATCGAGATTCAGCGAACTATCTCTGCTGTGCCCGGGTATGATCACATCAGAAGGAAAGAAGATCAAACGATTTATCTGGGGACTGACACCTCCCATTCAGGGGAATGTGATAGCTGCAAACCCCGAAACGTTTGACAGTGCAAAGAGATTGGCAAAGAGACTATATGATCATAACCACAAAAGGGCGAGAAGCCAGTGGAGACTGAGAAGAAAAAGGAGGGTGATGGTAAGAAAGGATGTAACAACAAGAGAAAGGGGCGTCAGGGCCCCGAGACCTCTAAAAAGTAGCAAACGGTGGCAGTTAACGCTGTCACTGCGCCGGTTCCAGCCACACCACATGCTCCAGCCTCAGCTGCTTCAAATGCTTCAAGACCCTATTCCGGTAATTCTCCCAAGTGCAATAAGTGCAGTTTCCATCACCATGGAGAATGTAAGGAGTTCCATTGCACCAATTGCAACCGAAGGGGACACACTGCAAGGTTCTGCAGGACTTATCCTTCTCAGAACCAGAGTCAGGGAAACAACCAGAACAACAACAACCACCGCAATAACAACAACACCAATGCCGGCAGCAACAATACAGGGCCTAGCCACACTTGTTTCGGGTGCGGAAGGACGGGACATTTCCGTCGAGATTGCCCTAACAACAACAACTCAGGAAACAGAGGAGCAGGAAGAATGCTGACTATGGGTCAGAGTGATGCAGTTCAGGACCCCGCAGTTGTGACCGGTACGTTTCTTCTAAACCACACTTATGCATGCATCTTATTTGATACCGGAGCGGAGCGAAGTTTCGTAAGCGAGAAGTTTAAACATTTATTAAAACAACAACCCCAGAAGCTAAATGAAACCTATACGGTGGAAATGGCCAATGGGAAAACCGAATCCACTAGGGAGATCTACATCGGATGTACCCTAACCCTCAATCAACACGTCTTACGAATAGATCTAATGCCAGTATCAATTAGGAGTTTCGATGTGATTATCGGCATGGATTGGTTAAGCCCCCACCATGCTGAGATTATGTGCCACGAGAAGGCCGTTCGCCTTCGTCTCCCGAATCACGAAACCCTAGTAATTTACGGAGACAAACCCATTACGAATCTTCGTCTCATCTCGTGCATCAAAGCACAAAAACACTTGCGAAAGAACAATTTGGCGTTCTTGGCTCACATAGTGGACAAGGCCAAAGAAGAAATTAACATACAAGACATCCCAGTAGTGTGTGAATTTCCGGACGTGTTTCCCGAAGACCTTCCAGGAGTGCCCCCAGAGAGACAGGTTGAGTTCCGAATCGATCTCGTTCCAGGAGCAAATCCTCTCGCTAAATCACCATATCGATTGGCTCCTACTGAAATGCAGGAATTGTCCAGCCAACTCAGTGAGCTTCTGGACAAGGGATTTATCCGACCTAGCTACTCGCCATGGGGAGCTCCGGTGCTCTTCGTCAAAAAGAAAGACGGATCTTTCAGAATGTGTATCGATTACAGAGAGTTAAATAAACTCACGGTTAAAAACCGCTACCCACTCCCGCGGATCGATGATCTATTCGACTAGCTCCAAGGAGCTAGCTATTTTTCTAAAATAGATTTACGGTCCGGATACCACCAACTCAAAGTCCGAGAAGAGGATATTCCTAAAACCGCGTTCCGAACCCGATACGGACATTATGAATTCGTCGTAATGCCTTTCGGTCTAACAAATTCACCTGCCGCATTTATGGACCTAATGAATCGAATCTGTCGACCGTTCCTGGACAACTTCGTCATTGTGTTTATCGATGACATCCTCGTCTATTCTCGAAGCAAAGAGGAGCATGGCCAACATCTCCGACAAATCTTAGAGACTCTGCGAACGGAAAAGCTTTATGCCAAACTCTCCAAGTGTGAGTTCTGGCTCCGGAGTGTGAATTTCCTAGGGCACGTAGTTAGCCAAGACGGAATTCATGTGGATCCCTCTAAGGTCAAAGCTGTGGAAGGATGGGCAACTCCGACTACGCCCACAGAAATTCGTCAGTTCTTAGGCCTAGCAGGCTACTACAGGAGGTTCATCCAAAACTTCTCTAAGATCGCCAAGCCGCTTACCTTGCTTACACAAAAGGGCGTGCCATTCAAGTGGACCGACCGACAAGAGATTGCGTTTCGAACCTTGAAGCAAGCTCTCTGTAGTGCTCCTGTGCTATCTCTACCCGAAGGAACGGAAGATTTTGTAGTCTACTGTGACGCGTCAAATCAGGGCTTAGGTTGCGTTCTCATGCAACGTGGAAGAGTGATAGCATACGCGTCCCGCCAACTAAAGACGCACGAAGTAAATTACACGACCCATGACCTAGAACTGGGAGCCGTGGTCTTCGCCCTAAAAATTTGGAGGCACTACCTATACGGTACAAAGTGCACCATCTTCACGGACCACAAGAGCCTCCAGCACATCTTGAATCAGAAGGAGCTGAACATGAGACAACGAAGATGGGTGGAACTGCTAAACGACTACGAATGCGAGATCAAGTACCATCCAGGCAAGGCCAACATGGTAGCAGATGCCTTAAGTCGGAAGGAGTACTCTAATCGCCGTACGAAAACGCACTCGATAACCATTCAGTCTCATCTAGCCACTCAAATTGCATCAGTCCAGGCAGAGGCTATGAAAGCGGAAAATAGAACTAGCGAGGCATTACGCGGGATGGAGAAGAACCTAGAAGCAAAAGAGAATGGGGTATACTACTTCATGAACCGTATTTGGGTCCCAAAAATCGGAGGATTTAGGGAGACAGTTATGAAGGAAGCTCACAAGACACGATACTCCATTCACCCTGGTTCGGACAAGATGTACTTGGACATTAAACAACACTATTGGTGGCCTAACATGAAGGCGGAAATCGCGACCTATGTTAGTAAGTGCCTTACGTGCGCCAAAGTAAAAGTGGAGTACCAGAAACCTTCCGGATTGTTATAGCAACCGGCAATCCCTGAGTGGAAATGGGAGGGGATTTCTATGGATTTCGTGACCAAGCTGCCCAAGACGTCGGACGGATTGGACACCATATGGGTAATAATCGACCGACTGACGAAATCTGCCCATTTCCTGCCAATCAAAGAATCCTACAAGATGGAGAGACTGACGCGGTTGTACCTACGAGAAATCGTAAGACTCCATGGAGTGCCAAAATCTATCATCTCGGATAGGGACAGTAGGTTCACATCGCGCTTTTGGCAATCACTCCACAAGGCAATGGGAACTCATCTCGATATGAGCACCGTGTATCACCCACAAACGGACGGTCAAAGCGAACGAACCATTCAGACACTTGAAGACATGCTTCGTGCTTGTGTAATAGACTTTGGAAAGTCTTGGGATACCCACCTACCGCTGATTGAGTTCTCATATAACAATAGTTACCATTCAAGCATCAAGGTGGCCCCTTTCGAAGCACTGTACGGGCGTAAGTGTAGATCACCGTTATGTTGGGCGGAAGTAGGTGACACCCAGCTAGCAAAAACGCATACGTCCAACAGGGCACTAACAGGACCGGAAATCATTCGCGAAACCACAGAAAAGATCGTTCAGATCAGAGCTCGATTGCAAGCGTCGCGTGACCGACAAAAGAGCTACGCCGATAAACGGCGAAAGCCCTTAGAATTCCAGGTCGGCGATCGAGTACTGTTAAAAGTCTCACCCTGGAAAGGGGTTATACGTTTCGGAAAACGGGGAAAGCTAAACCCACGGTACATTGGACCTTTCGAAATCGTCGCCCGAATAGGTCCGGTAGCCTACAGACTACAACTACCCGCGGAGCTAAACGGTGTACACCCCGTGTTTCATGTCTCTAATCTGAAAAAGTGCCTATCAGATGAAACCCTTGTCATTCCTCTGGACGAAATCGAAATTAATGAGAATCCTCTGTTCGTCGAAGAACCAATCGAAATCATGGACAGGGAGGTGAAGCGTACTAAACAGAGCCGCATCCCGATCGTGAAGGTACGGTGGAACGCAAAGCGTGGGCCAGAATTCACGTGGGAACGCGAAGAGCAAATGAAGTAGAAGTACCCTCACCTATTCTAGCATTCTCAAATCTAGCTTTCAAACAGAATTTCGGGACGAAATTCCCTCTAACGGGGGGATGATGTCACAACTGTAAATTTTGAGCCATGTAATCTATACATTCAAGTTAATGTGAATCAAAAACTTCAATCAAATACAACATGCTAGTACTACAAATAGTCATCAAACAATTGGAGACCCTAAAAGTCCTTGTTAAGTCCATTTTGGATTAGGACTCCCCTATTGGATCCAAATGGACCAATAAGCTTCCAATTAGACTATCATGGGCTTAGAACCCTAATTGGGCTCTAATTGGACCCACACTTATTTATTTCAATATTTTGGGCCATATTGGGCCTAGAATGAAATAAGTCACAAGCTTTGATCCATGAAATACCCTAAACTAGTTCAACAAAAATGGAAAAATCATACTACATTCTTTTAGGCATAAAACACACTCTAACTAACTCTAATTTTGGGCTTAAGGGAAAAAGCCCAAATTTTTCTTTTCCCTTTCAAAAATCTCGGCCCAAGGCCCAAATCCAAGAAGATAAGGAAGAGTTGACTTTAGTATACCACCTCATTATTGTCCCTTGGATATCCATGCAATTTAGTCCATGTTTCCATGCAACATCACTTCAAGATCACTTCTTTCTTCTCTCCTCTCTCACTCTCGGCCAAACACAACACACACACACTCACAAGAATCTATTATACTCTCTCTAAATCTTGAAGAACATCCCCTTCCCCCTTCTTCAAAAATTTCGTGAATCAAGGGCTTCACAAGGAAAATCCATCACCAAAAATCATCATCTAAGGTAAGTTGATGACTAATCCATGATCTAGCTACTTCATTCTATTAAAATCTCTTCTAAATTCATTCACTCTTGTGATCTTGCATCCTAGGGGTCGAAATCTTCATCAAAGGGTGTTAAGACCAAAAATCACTTCATTTTTCTTCCATCTCCTCTCCAAAACCGAAACCACACCCAAGGTGAGCTTCATACCCCCTATTTTCTGTTTTTATGAGTTTTATGGGGGGGGGGGGGGAATACAAGTAAAAGTGTATATCTATATGTGTTTTGTATGCCTTGTATGATTTCCATGCTTATATGTATGCATTTGTGTGTTATAATGTTGGATCTAGCCATAAAACCCCTCAAAACCGAGATATATCTTGTGTTAAATGATTTTAGCTTCAAATATATTTCTACATACAAAGTGTTTCAAGAAAAATGGCTAAGTGGGTTAGTAACAATTTTCTTTGGGTTAAAAACACAAATTTTGGGCCTAAAATGTGAAAAACACAAAATTAAGGGTCCAAATTGGCATATCACGAATTCTGCTGGATGAAGTGTGCCAAAACAGTTTCCATAAACCAATTTCTGGAAATATACTCATTTAGGGGATTAAGAACATAAATTCCAAGCTTAATGGGCTAAAAATGACATTTTTGGCCCAATGAGGCCCATTATGCGAATTTTTCTGTTTTGGAGGGCCAAAACTGTGATTTTCTGTAAAACAGTGGACCATAAGTGATCCAAGTCCTTTTCAAAGGTTTAAAATGCTTTTCAAATTTAAAAAGGACCAAAGTTGCAAAAGTTTCACAATTTGGGCCAAAATTGTCAAAATTGCGAAAAGAAGGGTTAAAACCGAGAAAACTGCATTTTCAGGGACTTAAACTGTTTTCTATGAAATATATGCTGAAAAATATTAATTTCAATAATTTTTGGTGTTAAAATGTCAAGAAAATTAATTTAAGGACCAAACCAGGAAGTATTTAATAAAAGGGTTGAAAATGTAAACTTTACAAACATTGAGGGGCTAAAAACAGAAAATTTTCAAGGCTAATTCAATATACACAATTTGATCAAATAATGGCACCGCGGCTTTCGACGAAATACAATACGTTACAATACCAAAAGTTGTTGTTTAACGAATTGGCTCGGTCTCGAACCAATAGAAACCTACAACTACTAACACTACGACACTACTACACTACAGTTCATACAAATAACGTTTGGGAACTTAGCTTACATACGAGTGTGCACAGACGTCTACGCACCATCTTCGGGCCACAAAAGTGTAAAATCTTGCTTGTTGGGCCTAGCTAGCCCAATGACCTGATCTTAAGGCCCGAAGACGCAAATTTTTCTACGAAGTGTTGAGTTTCACCGACTTGGCACAACGTAGAGGGACTTTCAATGGCTTGTACACCACTGGTCCCCAAGGGTCCTTTGGTATTGCTAGAAAAGTCTGCATATTTTTGCGAGGCGGGTCGGGGACCCCTCGTACGCATATTATCCTCAACCGATTAATAGAGTCATCGAGGCCTTCGTGTCCTCTTACTCTTCGGATGTGGGACGACACATAATCAGGGCGGCTGGATAACGTGATTTGTACGGACGACGCCTTCGGGATCGTTAGTATTGCTATAAACCGGGCGTTTGTGTAATGCGGGTTTGTAGTAAATAATCATGCTCTAAAATAATCCAACGTCGCCTGGGAATGAGACTTCTATTTTTTTGTAATGGTTTCAACGCAACTTAATGGATTTCAAAGGATTAGGAAAACATCGGGTTTTCCTAGGTTTTTCAAAACATATCGGATTCGAAACGCATATAATTTTAATGAACCATTTTTACAAGTATAGAAACAAACAAGCATACCTATGGATCTTCACAACATTTTCGAAAGTCTTTCATTTCAGAAAATATCGGATTTTCTGGTGGTTTTCAACAATACAAACATTGGATTTCAAACACTACTTATGAACTCACCAACATTTCATATGTTGACGTTTTTCAAAATACTTGTATTCTCAGGAACCAGTGAATCAAAGGAAATCATATTCAGTGACGGTTGCAGTTTATTTATGTATGAATCGAACAATTTAATTTTTGGGAATGTAATGTTTAAACAATGTATGACATGTAAACGCTACTGGTTGTACTGTATTAATGAATGGTGACGAATGTTGTTATGTTTCATATATATATTCAATGTTATGGTATTCAATTGAGTCACGACAGCCCCCGGACGTTTCCGCCGTCTGGTTCGGGGGTGTGACACCAAGAGTTTACGGCTGTAAACTCATGGTAAGGAGTACCATTTCATGAATTATGGTCCTTAGGTCAATGGTGTAAGGTTCTATGACACTAACCAAGGCTTACTAAGGTGTTAAGGTGTCATTTGCACCCTTAAAAGGGGTTTACGGCCCAAGAACATGCCCTAGCCATAAACTCCTTGGATCCCATGATTCCTTATGTTTTCTAAGCTCTAAATATGCTAAACTTAGTGTACAATGAGTTGGATCAAGAGTACTTACGATCTACAAGCTCGAATGGTCGGTTTTGGCCAAGAACACTAGTGTGTGTTCTTGGTGTAACTTGAAGATCTACAAAATGGAATGATTTCACGGATGAAATCATGTAAGATTACTAGTTCATGCAAGATATCAACTAGTTAAGACAATAAGCTTACGAGTTTTGAAGACTGGGGACGAAGATCGGGATGATACTTGAGAGGATTAGGAAGAAAATCCGGCTAAGAAAGGGAGAAATGAGAGGAAATGACCCAATGATCTATATATACCCTTGAGTTTATGGCAACATGAGTTTACGGCCATAAACTCATGGTCTTGTGGCCATGAACTCACTTAGATGGGGTTAGGGTCCGATTTGCTACACTGTGGTTCTAGCGGGTACTTTCTATCACTTATTCCTTAAGTGTATTAGGTTCAAAACTCCTTAGAATGACCTGTAACCTGGCTAGAACTTTGTACTAATGATTTTGACACCCAAATGGATTGATTGACTAAGCTTTATAAAATAAAAAATTTCGGGTTGTCACATTTTCATTCGTCGACAATTATATGATGAGTTATTGACTTCATATGAAGACTATTCTAGAGTTTTCGTTGGATGTGATGGAGTACTTGATTCATTGTTTTTCTTCATGTCATAAATTTAAAGTTATCAATATGAATAAAGTTAATAATAAAAATATAATTACAAATTAATAATGATTTATTGATTGTGTTATAATGAACAAATAATAAAAGTTTCACAAATAATAATTATATTGTAATGATGACATAAAAAGTAAAGTTAATGATAATTATATGGTAATAATTTATCATCACTCATCCAAAAAATAAGTCTAAGAGCATCTCCAATGGTTAAGTTGTGTTATAACTTAAAGTTATTGTCAACTCATCATTCTATTTATTTTTAAGCTCTAATTAAGTTATATCTGCAAAGGTTAACCTAAACATAGTGTTTTTTTTTTTTTTTTTTTTTTTTTTTTTTTTTTTTTTTTTAGTTTAACTAGTTGATCCATATGTATATAAATTGTTTCTTATAACCCCTTAAACTAATTAGTTGTTTTTAAACACATCATATTTTTATTAAAATATAGTTTGTATTAAAATTTATTGTAGTTATAATATATAAACATTTGTAACATCTAATAGAAATAATTATTTATTAAAGAAATCAATATTATTTCAACTAAAATAAAATTATGTAGGTAAAATGAAATATTTATAAAGATAAACATTTATACTATATTGACCATTCAATATATATTGAATGATCAATAAAAAAACAAAAAAGCTATTATCTCCAATGATGTTTAATAATATTAAGTTATCAAGGAAATAGTAAAAAACTATAAATAAATTATCATTGGAGATACTCTAATAATATAACTATAAATTAGTGTTGTACGTTGGTGTGTACGGAACATTTTAAATAAATTCTATAATTATAATGCATCCATGTAACCTGTTCATTTAGCACCCTATCCTAAACATGCATAATGCCTATGCTTATTTTTGGCTTTCCGTCTATGGTGCTAATTTTGTTGATGGTCCGATCAGAAGAAGAAAAATATTCATGTTCATTAAACATTCTTTGATTATTATCATTACGAGCATTTTGTAATTCATAGATGCTATGTTTTAATATACTATAGAGACGTAAATCCTTAGGAGCTACATATTCTCTTACTTATGTAGTGATAATATTATATTTACTACTAGGAAAACGATCATTAGCCGCGTCAAAAGTCGCCGGTAATAAGTCGGGTAGTCGCCGGTAATAGTAATAGCGGCGACGCGTCGCCGGTAATAAGTCGTCGCTATTGAGCAAATTGTCGCTGCTAATGATATTTGTCGCCGCTAATGATGTGTGTCGCCGTTAATAACAATGTCGTCGGTAATAACACAGTCGCCGGTAATAACAATTTTCATTTTTTTTAATTTTTTTTAATTAAAGATTTTGGTTGCCGGTAATAATGTCGTCGGTAATTACATAACAACATTTGATGAAATATAAAAAATAATAGTGTCGACACTAATTACATAACAAACATCCGATTATAATTAAGTAAATATTAAAAGTCATAATATCCGATTAAACTTTTAGCTAACTATTAGCGGCGACATTTTTAACTTTTAGCGGCGACATATATGTCGCCGGTATTAGGTTAATGCGGATAAGAAATCCCAACCGTTGGATTGGATATTTGATCATACGGGCTTAGATGTAACGGATGGGGAAAACATAGATTCGAGTGATAACCCTTTAGCGGGGACATTATTAACGGCGAAGTGGACTTTTAGCGGCGACTCTAGCATTTGTCGCCGCAAAAAGCCCATGTCGCCGGTAATAGTGTCGCCGCTAAAGGGTGATATTCTTGTAGTGATTTAACTTTTCGAAAATTTCGTTATATTTGTTTTACCTATCTTTTTAAACAGTTTGTTTGCATTCTCAAGATCATTAAATCAAATTAGGTATATTCAAGAATGAAGATACCCTTTGCGAGTGGTTATATAGATGAATTTAGAGGTTTTTAACTATTTACTTGGATGACTCAGGCACATTGAATATCAAAATCGTCAAATCGTTTTTTTTTTTTTTTTTTATGATACATTTGTTAAAAAGTGAAATAAATAAGATGACTGTTATCTTCAAGAATGAAGACAACCTTTGCGAGTGTCTATATCTCTAAACAGTTTCATCGTTAACATATTAAATAGTTAGAAAATCATGGTTAACATATTAAATAGTTAGAAAATTAAATTTACATCATGAATTGATGGTTTCCCAAAATAAATGAATTTCACGAATGTTCAATGGGCTAACTTTGTGAGAAAATGTTCCTCACGGCCGTCATTTTTTATAAAAAGAAATAAGAAAAATGTCACGATCACTATATATAAGGCCAAAATATGGCCATTTCACGAATAACTTGTTATATTATATAATGGTTTTGTGATCGTTTTGCTTTTAAGGTATCTTAACAATAACTTTGCTTACATCTCCTGTTCCTGTGAGCAAGCTGTAAAACTAGGATTGCAATAGACACACCTAATTACACCGAATGTTTAAGTATTTTATACTTTGACTCTTATATCAATTAGTTTAGGTTGTTTTATTCAAGATCATGTGTTATACACTTATACATATATACAGGGTAAACGATTTGTTTATTCCCCTAAATTTTATCTTAGTTTTTGGTTTTATACTGTATTATGTTCTTTTATATTATCAAACATATGTTTTTCATGATTTGAACCATGTTAGGTCAATGATACAAATAAATATTCAAAAGAATATACATTTTCCTGTTTTATATTTAATTATGTAATAGAAAAGTTTGGATTTTGGAATACATTATCTAGACAAGAGCACTGCCTTTAACATATTCAGTGAAAGCCAAAGCCACCAGCCCCAACATCGCAACCCGTCCATTCCAAAGCTCTGCATCTGACGTCATCAGTCCACTCGACTTCGACTGCACACTCACTCCTTTAAACAACGGCACCAACGACGCTAACGTCAACACCATGCTAGTGCCGACAAACACCGCCACTCCGCCATTGCCGATCTGGGCAAACACGTCTTGACCGCTGCTCACTTCTACCGCCATCGCCGACACAAACCCGATCATCGCCAACCTTCCGTTTATCCTCTCCGGTGCCGGTCCGCTGAATGCCAATACCTCAGAGAACTTCGAGCTGACCTTCGGTGCAGGCGGTGGAGGAGTACTGGTCATATTTGGTGTGGTTGCTTGTTTGGAAATCCCGGTTTCACCACTTTGTGGTGTCTGTGCCATGCACCTGATGGAGAATGTGGGATTTCTCTTGAAAACTGTGATGGGGACTACCATGAATATTGAAGAAGCAGCCATGTCGGAAAAAGATATATGAAGTTTTGAGGGAGGAGAGAAGGTGGTAGTAGTACTGGTGGTGGTGGTGGTTGAAGTGGAGGATGAGGGTTTGAGGAGGTGGGTTTTATAGGGTTGGGGAGAACTGGTGAAGACAAAGGAGAGTGGATGCTTAGAGGAGCCACGTTAAGAGACTTCACGTGGCTTTCGAAATTGCCGATGAGGGGTGGTTGTGGTTAAAAAGCCTCTACATCTACACTTATTTCACTAATCGTGTGTGGTGGGGTATGTCGACAAATTAAGGATTTTGGGTTGAACTTTTTTCGGTCTTCCGTCACTAAGTCGGATTTTACCTAAGCTCCTTTGTTGTTAGATGGGACAAAATACATGCATCCCATGGACTAGAATCTAAAAATTAGTGATAATACTATAATGTTACAAATGGTTTAGAAAACATTCTAAGGGGTATATCTAATTGGTCTCATAATATACGGCACTTTCCAAATCATTATAAAAGATTGTTTTATTACCTAAAAACACCGCTTCCAAGTTCTTTTTAAAAAATAGGTTTTTTTAGTTGAACCTCTTTTATGACTAGTTCGATTCAATACGGTTTCTATAAATTTATGTATTTATTATTTCTTTTATATATATATATATATATATATATATATATATATATATATATATATATATATATATATATATATATATATATATATATAACCAAAAATCATTCTATAAACATAAATCATTCTATAGTGAACTTATATTATAAAACCATAGACATAACAACTGATAAGTATTGGTCTACACGTTGTTCATACCGTTGTCTAGTGTGCGTCAAAGACGTGCCCAATAGTGTGGTGCGTCATCAAACTTCGAGTTGTGTACATTCTAGATAATCTCATTGATCGAGATGATTAATTTGTTTGAAAAATTGTTGTTTTTAACGGGCCGAATGAAATTTAATTATCCAAGTCCAATAAACGATATCTATCATACCGATTCAACCTAGTGTTTGTAGAATATGTCCGATTTGAATTGTTCTAGGAATTAACATAAACTTTCGTTATTGAGCTGCTCTCATCTCCGGTCCCGGTCCTATTGGTCGAACATAAGGAATCATACACAATACTATATGTTCCGTTCCTAAGGCCTAGCCTATCATGGTCCCCGCCCTTACTCTGCTAATGATGAGATAAGAAACCCCGTCTACACTCAGCTAGTGATGAGATACTAGACCCTACCCACACTCACCTCCCTACCTGGCACATACAAGTATCACGAAGACAACAAGTATAACTAAACATGCATACATTCATCGGGTACCTGAATGACTTGCTTCCTTAATTGCATCAACGTATTCTTTGTCGTCATCTAAGAGGCCCAAAGCATAACATGCATCTCGAAAAGTTGGAAATTCTTCACCATTTACAGTACAAATTTCTTCAAATGATTTTGGACCTTTCATTTTATTTAAAAGTATCCGTAAGAAGTAGACTTTGCCAAGTTTAGGTGAAACAGAGTGAATCCTTTCTATTGAACGTCCAATTTTCCTTGGCTTCCACAACCTATCATTAAGTTTCCAAACAAACTTTTTAGGAAATTCAAAATATGTAAGTTTTCATGCATCTTTATTACTTTTATTACATTCCATCCAAGATGTGAACATAGAAGCTGCAACTGAAGGTTGTTCAAGAACATCGTCAATATCATCGTCTACAGCATATATTACTTGTTGTTGATCAGGAAGAGGAAAAGGTAGTCGCTTCATAGAAGGATATCGGTAATGAACATCATATTTAAATATTCGCCATGATGTTTCACATGCATATATATATATATATATATATATATATATATATATATATATATATATATATATCTACAATCATAATAATCTTTTATTTCATCCACAACCTTTTCTTGATGAGAAACAGTGTTGATGTCAACAACAATTGTAGCTTTATTTGGACCTTTATTTATATATTTAAACAGATACTTTATGGAAGATCCCTAATTGCACCATTCAACATTAATATATGCCTGATATATTTTCAACATATATTTGTTATATGGAACAACATTTATGTAATCTAACTTAACACCTGATTTTACGAAAAAATATCCATTTTTTCTTCTCATATATAACGGATAACCGTTGACATCAACTGAAGAATGATTACAGAATTGCTTTGGAAATTTTTTCGAACATTGCTTGTCAACCATGCATGGGCAATTCATATTTTCAGCTCCACAAGGACCATGTATCATGAATTCACATACAAGTGAATACAACTCTGGATCTTCATTGATATTTGGAATCTCAGCAGGAAATAATTGGATCAATATATTCAACAGTAGGCCACTTGGAGTCAGCATGCATAAATAGACAAATATGACTATGTGGCAAACCTCTACTTTTGAAATTCAATTATATAGACCACTGCAAATTAATTTGACAAATAAGTTATGATTTGTGTTGGATGAAATATATTTGCAAATAATAAAAATTGTTAAGAAACGAAAAAAATCATTATAAAAAAATTTGAATTAAACAACAACTTTGAATACCTGCTTGAACGATGACGAAATTTTATATTCCCGTATGTTTTTAATAAAAGAATCAAGCTTTATTTTGAATAACCTACATAAGATATCAGGTCTATCTTCGGGATGCAGTGAAGTGTTATGATGAAAATTTTTAACTTCACGCCATTTTAGATTACATGTAAAGGTTATGAAGAAATCAGGATATCCAAACCATTTACATAAGGACATGGTGTCAAAGTTGTTTTGCATCATATAATATGCACCGCCAGTGAATGAAGAAGGTAAGATAACAGGTTGTCCGACGTTGGATATATCTTTATTCTCGTGGTTTTGTTGATTACGTAAATTCTCATAAGACTCACATCTAAGAATTTGTTGTTTGCTCCTTATGAAATGTAATCTCTCGATTTTGATCATAGTGTAAGCATCTACCAAAAACTGTTGGAACAACCTTTTTGAAAGAATTAGTGAAAAATATTGATCCCTGTCTTGTATTCTATAAGAAAAAAATTATCTCATCGTACAGTCGGGCCGCTTGTTGTTGCTTGAAGGTGTAATACCTCGATGTGGTATGTCAACCCTGTAACCATTATCACCATATGGAAACAATAGTGGATACTGAAGAGGAAGGTATGATGGATGTAATTCACTAATACGCCGTAGAGAACCAGTTGAAGTTTGAACAACAATATCTTTATTATCAATTGAATCACCACTATCTCCAACAATTAAAGCGGCAACCTAAGAAGCAGATGATAGGTTGTATGTCCTTCCATCTTGGTCCCTTCGTCCAATAATTCTCAATTTGATATCAACATGAGGGTTTTCCTGAAAACATTCTCTAACCATTCTATAAGACTGAACCAAGACATCATTTGAATCTAACATCAACTTCAAATCTTGTATAATAACAATATCAAGAACAGAAGAATTTGATATAGATCGTTGATTTTCTCCACTGCAAGTAAGATGAACATATAAACATAAGATAAATAAAGAAATTAATGCTGATGAATAATATATCTATTAATGTGATAATTGTGAAGAGTGTACCCAAAAAATGTTCGTCTATTTGCGATCTCATTATCAGTATCGTATATGTACAACTGAGAGAATTTTGGTTTAAATCTCTGTTCCGGTAAAAGGCTTCCGATACTATGATAATTTTGACCGCTAAGTCGAAAAATGTATGGAGCATTTTCAATTATTAAAACACATAAAATATAAACAGTTTACAATGATTCAACACACAGTTAAATCATGAAAGATTCTTTAAGTAGGTTGCTAGAGCATTAGTATAATAAATAATTTCAATAATAAGCTACTTGCTTGTTTGCATTGGTACCTCCTTCATATGTAATTTGAGTGCACAAGGTGTAAACAAATGGGCGGGGGTATTAGTTTTAATGTGACATTTCTTAAGAGCCTTCAAACCATGTGAAATGTGGATTTTAGATTTAGTTATTTTTTTGGTGTTATCCGGCTGAAGTTCTGTGTCACGTGAATCTATTTATGTTTATGTTCTTTAAAGGCTTCCAAGTAAAGCTGAGTTTAGAAGTTTTATTTTCGTTTTCCTTATGTCTTACACAATGAATCGACACTTGTTCAATATAATTGGTTTATCGTTCAAATTACAATGCCTAAAAAATATAAATTTTAAATTTAAAAAAAAAAACTAAAAATCCAATGTCGTAACAGAAGCATATGAAAGGAGAATGCTATAATTCACGATAAAGAGAAGTTCATTGCTATTTCTTGCATTTATCCCTAAAAATGGAAGCAAAATCATGGTAAAGTATAAGAACAATTGAAGAAAATTACCATTATGCAATAAAGTCTAAGAACAAAATCAATAATGCAGTAAAGTATAGGGGAATCTTCAAAAAAGTCCCAAACTTTTGGGAAAAGTTACACTTTTGTCCCAACATTTTTTTTTTGAACAAAAAAACCCAGGAAACCGGGTAAATTGAACATTTCGGCCCTATTTTACCGGTGACCTTAATTTAGCCGGTTAAATTGGCTTATGTGGCAAGGACTTGCTGAGGTGGTTGGTGAGTCATTTAATTGCCTTGTATTAAACTCTAAATATAGTGGAAAACTTCATTCGTGCCCTAGCAGACAACGATTGAAGCAGGAGCAGTGGAGGACCAAGACAAATGTCTTCTTCGTCTTCTTCATCTTCAATGAATCGTCTCAGAAAGAGGTGCTACTGTGGTGATCCTGTAGGAAGATGGACTTCATGGACTCCATTAAACCCAGGAAGAAGGTTTATAGGATGCCCAAATTACCAGAATGGACTCAAAGATTGCAAGTACTTTCGTTGGGTGGATCCTCCTCTACCAAGCCAGTGGTATGCAGATCTGTTATTAGTATTACACAACAATGTCGATTTGGAGAACCATCGAATATTTGGGGAGTTTGGGCAAGAACAACCAGCTGGGAACTTTTTTGGAGACGTTGTGGAACAACCAATGGCACAACAACCAATTGCACAAAAAGCAGTGGAAGGAGGAAGATGGAAATCATTGCTTTATGTCTTTGTGGTTTTTTTTGTGTTTTTGTTGGTTATGTTGATGGATTGGTAGGATAGAAAGTTGTTTTAATGTATTTTGGTTGTGTTTGTTTTGGTTATGACTAAGGGTTGTTAGTTTACTATGAATGTAGTATCTTGTTACTCATATGATTATGAATGAAGTATCTAGTTTATGTATGAACTTTAAATGTATTGATTGTAATCAATGAATGGAATCAAAGTATGACTGTAATAAGTTAATAATGGACTTCATACACAAACGAATCAATACATAATGGAGTCAATCATGCATGACCGGAATCATGCATAGCTAGATATGGCTTTCAACCTTGACAGGTATGGCTTTCAAGAATGGATGGCCACATTCATGGGAAGATTTTGAAGGTTTAGTGTCTGAAATGACAATTTTACCCTTACATCAATTTTAACATAAGAGGATTATGGAGGCAATTAAAAGAAGGGGAAAATAAAATAGAACATGTAGGAATATTAACCAAAGCCAGAACAAGTTTAACATAAGAGGACCGGAATCAAGCATGACCGGAATCATGCATGACCGGAATCATGCATAACTAGTATCCATATAAGCAAACATTGTAAGCACAAGTAATGTATGCATGACTGGAATCTATAAAACAAGGAATCAATATAACCAAAGGGAACATAAACATTGTTAATCATAGAACATGTAGTAATATTAACCAAAGCCAAACAAGTTGTATGGCAAGTTGTGTAAATGCCCAAAAAAATGTTCAAGGGGCCCAAAGCCTATAGTTTATATGGATGTAAACAAAAGGGGCTATCAACAAAAAGGGCTATCAACAAAAGGGGCTATCAACATTTTCCCAAACCCAAAACTTTTATACATGTTCTTAACGAAAGTAGGGATCAGAAACACCCTAATCTAGACCAAGGGGGTTGGATGAACTCATCCCCTTTCCATTCTTGACAGCTACCACCTTTTGCAACTGGATCTCTGTTATCCTTTCCGAAGGCTTCCTCCTCCTGACTTGATTCACTTTGCTCCTCTTTGTAGTCCTCTTTCTGACTTGATTCAATTGTTGTGTGCTAGGTATTTCTCTCTCTCCATCCATCCTTTCCTCATTCGTCATTACCTCACCCATCCCTGGCTCATCTATGCCATCCTCCCCATTCATCCTTTCCTCATCTCCAAGTACATGATTTGTAGGGAGTTCTTCAACTGTTATTTGGCTAGCAATTCCAACATCCTGTAACAAGCATAACAAAAAGACCAATTAGCAAGATTTAACATCACAAAATGAATAATGAGAAAGAAAGCATACTTGTGACATAGCAACATCCACATCTTCAATTTGTTGTACTTCTGCTTCACTCACTCCAAGACCTTCAATTTCTTGTAATTCTGCTTCAGTGAGTCCAAGACAGTCCATGATCTCTTCTGTAGTGTATAAAGATTTCCTTAGGTTGTCAATTGTTAAGCTAATTTCTTGTAAATCTGGACTTGCATCATTTTCACTCTCAACATTTGGAATGGCAACATCTTCAGGCTCACATTTAGGAAACTCAGAAGTACCCTTCCCATATTCTGTTTGGACTCCTTCACTCTCAACATTTGGAATGGCACCACCTCTATTGCCTCTTCCACTAGAGCCCCTACCACCACCTCTACTCCTTCCTCCACCAACCCTTCCACCAGCCCTTCCACCACCTCTAGATCCTGTTTTAGTTCCTGACCAATTAACCAAATCAGGTTCCAACCTAGGCCTGCCCATTTTTTTCTTTGGTTGAGGTTCTGGAACCACTGTAGGATTCTTGCATGATGTTTTATTGTGTCCCCTTTGTAGACAATTTTTACACTGGACAGTTCTACCCTTGCTTGACACTTGAGAGTACTTGTCTTGATTTTCTGAAACATGTCTTCTTCTTTTAACACTAGGCCTTCCTGGCATCCTCCTTTCAATGGGTGGAAGGGGCTTAGTGTAGCTTGTTTCTTCCCATAAGATACTTCCATTAACTGGGTGTATATTCTGATCATAAGTTGCCTTGTAATTATTCTTGCTGAACCAACTACTTATAAAGTTAACTGGATCTTGATTGGTGTACAATATTGCCACTTGTGCATGCACACAAGGTATTCCTGAAAGTTCCCATAATCTACAAGCACATATTTTTTCCTTCAAGTTAACTCCATAGTTCTGAAACCCATTCCTTACTTCATATTCATTCACTCCACTTGGAACTGCATGCCAACTTCTGCAAACATATAAGATAGAACATAAGATGCAAACACATAAGATAGAACATGTAAAAACAAAACAATTGAGAATACTTACTTAATGTCTTCTCCAAATTCTTCCATCTTTGTTACCGCAGAAGGACAAACTTCACCAACCCAGTTTTCAGCTTCTTGTTTCAGATTGAAAGCCCTTTCCATCATGTAAAGCCTAATCTCTTCAAGCATAGTCAGCAAAGGTTTCTTTCTTGCGTCTACAATGATTGCATTGAAACACTCAGCAATCCCATTCTCTACAGCCTCACAAGCCAAGCCAGTAGAGAAATAAGCTCTGCACCATGAAGTTGGTTCCCTTGCCATGAGATGATCATAAGCAGCAGAACTTATTGCCCTAATTCTTTCCATATTAAACTTGAAATGTCCTTCTGTGGTAGATTTTGCAGCTGCCCAAAACATGTTTCTGAACTGCACTCCACTATAAACTTTTCTGAAATTGGCATAGATATGCCTTGCACATTGCCTGTGCTCAACATATGGTAGAATATCCTTACTAGCTTCAACAAGACCCTATAACATGAAAAAAAAAAGATAATTAGCAACACCATACATTATTGTAAATAATGAAAAATAAAGAGATAGTTACTTTACCTTGTGTTGGTCACTGATTACACACACACCCTTTCCACCCTGCAATCCAAGATCATCATTAACCAAATCCAGGAACCATTTCCAGTTGTTCTTGTTCTCTACATCAACAACTGCCCAAGCTATAAGATACACCTGATTATTGGCATCCCTACCTATTGCAGTTAACAATTCACCCTTACACTGTCCCTTCAAAAAAGAACCATCCAATCCTATTACCCTACGACATGCCCTTTTCCACCCCTCTCTTATTGCTTTAAAGCAAATGTAGAATCTATGAAATGTTGTGGTATTATCAGGGTTTACATTAACTGTAATCCTAACTGTGCTGTCTGGATTGGACCTCAGTAGCTCATGCCCATAATCCCAAACTCTTGCGTAGTGGTCATTCAAATTTCCATGAATTAATGACAGTGCCCTCATCCTTGATCTATAACACTTTGACCATGAAATTTTGCAATGAAATTTACTTGTATAATTACCTGCATCTCTTTGCATTTTAAATTAGGTTTCCTAATCAACTCCTTCACAAATTTCCTAGCTAACCAGGTAGGATCCATAAGCCTTGAATTGTTAAAATTCCTAACACATTTATGAATGTCTATCATCTTTTTGACTTGGAAAGACCTTTCAGTAGTCATCCAAGAAGCCCTAACCACAAATGGACACTTCTCTGGATCACTTCCACATATTGCCACTAGTCTAACACTATCGCATTTTTTGAAACGGATTTGAAAACCCTTACTAATAGCATAGTTCGTCAAACACAGTTTCAGTTCATGTGGGGATTCATACCTTTCACCAAGCATTGGTCTCATTTTGTTCCATTTCACCTTTGGATTGTGGGTGGAATACTCAAATTCCTCATCACTACCTTCCTCGTTACTACCTTCCAGATAATCTTCATCTGATTCTTCTTTAGTGATTCCAGTTTGAGTATCGTTTCCAGTTTGAGCATCATTTTCAGTTTGAGCATCATCTACTGCCTCGTAATCGTCTTCTTCACATAGAATATTGAGAAATTCGTCTTTGCATCGGGAAGCTTGTTTCTTTTTGAAGTACGCATCCAACTCCACATCTATTGTATCAAAATCATGGATGTCATCCATGATTTCAACTGCACGGGGGTAAAAAACCCTAGTTTAATGAGGGGAGGTAGAAAGTGAAACGAGAGAGGTAAGTTGTACTGTGTATGTATGTGTGTAAATGAGATCGATTAAACCCACGTAAACAAGTCCTTGCCACATAAGCCAATTTAACCGGCTAAATGAAGGTCACCGGTAAAATAGGGCCGAAATGTTCAATTTACCCGGTTTCCTGGGTTTTTTTGTTCAAAAAAAAAATGTTGGGACAAAAGTGTAACTTTTCCCAAAAGTTTGGGAGTTTTTTGAAGATTTCCCTAAAGTATATTCAAACATTCAAACAAAGAAAACAAAACTGAAAGACACATAAAAACACAAACTATATACCCCTTTACAGAGAATTATCATTATGTCCCTGGACTATTAAAGTAAACAATTTTCAATTATTAAAACACATAAAATACAAACAGTTTACAATGATTCAACCAACAATTTAACAAATCATAATTTTGGATAACTAAAGTATTGTAGTCATTTGAAAGCCCGTTTAAAATAAATTAATTTTGACATTTTATTTGATTAGTAATTTCATGGACTTATCTCGACATGACTTCTTTATGTCGAAATAGAGGGGCATAAAAAGGCATATCAAGATTCAACCTAGAAAATCCGTGTAACGTCCCAAAATTGAAGTCCAAAAATTTCATTTTTAATTAAGTTGTTCATAAAACATTTACTAGAAAATATTGAATCAACACGTCATCTCATAAAATCAAGTATCATGTTTCAAACCCACAACATAAGCAAATAACATATCATAGTACAATCCCAGAAAACACCGTGCAGAAAATCAAATGTGTGTGTGATGCCACGCTACGCTGCCGGCTCCTTCCTCTTAGATGAAGAGGTACCTGAAACCAAAAACTGAAAACGTAAGCACAAAGCTTAGTGAGTTCCCCCATCATACCACATACCATACAATACCATCGGTATATTTCAACCGGTAATCGTCATCGGTATCTTTCAACCGGTAACTGGGGACTATTCCACCCCCTACCACTAGCATACAATAGCAAGATATAAGCACATAGTCAGGCATATTCGGGTACTGACCTACCCCTTGGTCCTAAGGACCACTATCAGGGTAACTACCCCTATCATGTAACATACCATACAGATATAACTCATAACCAAACGCATACCAGACCAAGATAAATTATCACAAAGACAATTATCTTCTAAATACTCCTCATTGGTGGGTCGGCATTGTGGCCTTAGACCCACCCTACTGGAAGGTAACTCACATCATACAAGTAGCTGCTGATAATCAGTGCGGGAAACCACTGTCCGCTGCTGCCCTAGAAATCCTCCGGCTACAAACCCCACAAACACTCAGTTAGAAACAGCCAAGTAAAGTCAAAGTCAAAAGTCAACTTCCAGTTGACCCGACTCGCCGAGTTGGGCCATCAACTCACCGACTCCCTCACTCTCTACCCGTCCCCATCCGCGACTCTACTCTTCGATTTGGGCCGACAACTCGATGAGTTCTTCTCCCATTCGAAACCACAACGAAACTCATCCGACTCGCCAAGTTTGAAGAACAACTCGCCGAGTCCCACGAGCAGTTCTCCTACTCGATTCCAAATTCTCACCAGGGCATTCTTTATGAGGATTTGGGTTTCTAGGACTATTGCTACACGCTAAGTTGCTAATTCCGCGAGTAGTGACGAAGGGTTGGACCTTCTACACTTAAACCCCTCACAACTCAGTAACTGTTCATATGACTCACCGAGTTTGAAGAACAACTTGTCGAGTTCCAGGCAATCTTCATAGGACTCGCCGAGTTGTTCATCCAACTCGCCGAGTCTAAGGCCATCTTCATAGAACTCGCCGAGTTCCACTTTGGGACACGCCGAGTCCTTTCGACCCATTTCCCATACATACCAAATCTAAGACATGCAACGCTTCCAAACCATATATCTATGTTTCCTAGGGCATGCTTATCACCTAAAGTTGCAAACTTTACGTGCATGCATGGCCCTATAAGCTCCAAAAGGAAAATCCAAGCTCTTTATGAGGTCATACACTCAATGGGGACCTCAATCACTTCATCCACAGAAACTTTATGCTTCTAATACGTCCCCAAGGTCTAGATCTGAAGTCCTTTCGGATCATTAACCACAAACACATGGAGTTTGGTGTTTTAGGGCTTGAAAACCACCAATTAAGGGCAAAAATGGTATCTAATGAACTAGTGATCAAGGTGGGAACTTTTCTACCTAAATGGAAGCCTCTTGCAGGGTAGATATCGGATCTACTTCTCTTCCTTGAACTCTTCCACCTCCTTCTTCTTCTCTTGAGCTTCAAACTTCCTTCACAAGGCCAAAATCACTCACAAGGACAAAAAGGGGCTAGGGTTTCGTTCTACAACTCTTCTGGAAGTGCTAGGAACAAGAGAGGCCGAGTTAGTGTGCTTAAATAGGGTGCAAACACCCGGGTTAGGGTTTTTGCCCAAACAGGGCCTACTCGCCGAGTCCGGGAACCGACCCACCGAGTCCAAGGCTCAGACCCCGCGTCTCATCCCGCTCCTACTCGGCGAGTTGGTCCTTCAACTCGCCGAGTCCAAGGCAAAATGCATGAATTAAGAATTATTAATTACAAGAAATACGTACCGGGAAACAGGTGCTACAATCCATTTGTAACTTTTCTCATTTGCTTAAAATCACTTTATAATCGTCAAAAAATATGTATTACAGAAAAACTTCAAATATTTTTTTGAAGTAATCCAGATCACTAATCAAGTTGAAAATTTAAGAAACAATGACCGATAAACCACCATAAACATTTACAGATATAACAATCATAGGTTAAACAACATAAATAGCAGCAGTAACATGCGACAACAATGGCAGGGGTAAATCCAGATCAGTAATCAAGTTCAAATTTTAACAAGGAATGACCGATCAACCACCGTAAACATATACAGACAGAATAATTATAGGTTAAACAACATAAATAGCAGCATTAACATGTTAGAACATTGGGAAGGGACAACAATTATCGTTTTAACTGTATTCATTCCAGTCAAAGATCAATACGCTAATTCAAATTCGTCGTGTTCTGTCCATGAGTGGGAAACAGGGACTTACAAAATACAATTTAGTTTGAGAAAACAAATACATATACACATTGAGAAGAAGAAACTTACCAAAAGGATTGAACTGTGTGATTGAATATCCGAAAATTGAATTGTCGATGATGCAAAACCTTGAAAACATGATGCTGTAAAGGAACGTTGATATCATATATTTCAAGTATATATTGAGCAGATTATATAATCAACATAATATAATAATTGACATAATAATTTTAATTAAATGTAATCGATTGATTGATATCATACCTTATATAAGAAATCGGATTCCATAATAACATTCTATTAATCGGGTATGTGCATAATTTGAGTTAATGGCTACAGCTGTTATCACCGATAAAATTGGAAACAAAATTGAAACAAAATAGGGCGTTATATGGATTTGATATCGAATTGTATTCAATGTGAGACCAAGTAGGGGTATAATGGGTATTTAACTTTTGCAAAATTCTGATGTTTTGAAGGGACACGTAGAGATACGATTTTGTTTATTAGATAGGGAGATATTATTACTATTATTAATATTACTTATTTCAATTTCGGTTAACAATATCACTATATGTAATTTTGGTTTATTGTTTTTTTAGCTCAAGGTAATAAATTAAAGTCTAACATTTTTTTGTTATTGATGAGCTAATATTTTTATTTTTAATATTTTATAGAATTATAAATCAATAAATAAGTATACTTTTTATTAAAAAAACTATAATTTTTAGTCAAATAAACTGAACTTTTTAAAAAAACCGTGTGTTTTACGTGAAACTGCACTTTTTATAAAAATAACTGCCCTTTTTATAAAAAAATTTGCATCATGTAAAAAAAGTTGTAATTTATAAATAAAAAAAACTACAAATTTAAAAAAACTACACTTTTTAGAACAAAATTACATGTTTTATTAAAAAAAACTATACTTTTAAATGTAAAAAAGGCACATTTTAAAAAAAAAATTAATGCAAATTATAACAAAAAACAGCAAAAAGTAAATAGTTTTATGAAAATTAGGTTTATGGTAATAGAGAAAAAAAATAAGTTTGTGAATTTACGACTAAAAACATAGATAAAAAAAGTGTTTTCTATAAGTACCATTATTTTTCCAATTTCACCTCCTTGATTTGATTTTTTGTCTTTTGTTGTTTTTTTTTGTTCTTTTTTTTTTACAATTTTCTTTTTTTATTGTTTTTATATTATTATTTTTATTATTATTATTATTATTATTATTATTATTATAAATTTCGAACAAAATTTTATAATACGGACGACATTATAAAATTCGAACGGCTATATAAAATCGGTTTTTAATTATTTTTTATTACATATTTTAATATAATAATAATAATAATAATAATAAATATTATTATTATTATTATTATCATTATTTTAAATTTCGAACAACATTTTATATATCGGAAGACATTATAAATTCGAACGACTATATAAAATCAGTTTTTAATTCTTTTTTTTTTTATTTTATAAATCGGTTTTTAAAATCGGATTACATTATAAATTTGGATGAAATTTTAAAATTCGTACGACATTACAAAGTTGGACGACGTAATAAAATTCAAACGACTATAAAACGGAACAAAATCAAAGTTTTTGTTTATTTACCACGGATATATTAATTAGTACGTTATTTACATTTGCGTGGTGCGTTATGCGGATTGAAAACAAACTTTACTTTTGTTCCATTTTATATAGTCGTTAAATTCAAATTTTATAATGCCGTCCGAACTTATAATATTGTCTGAATTTTATATGGTTATCGAAATTTCTTATAATAATAATAATAATAATATTATTATTATTATTATTAAAAGAAAAAACAACAAAAAACAAAAAGGAAAGAAAACAAAAAAAGAAAAAAAAAAAAGAGAATAAAATGATGTCAATTCAAATGTAAAAGGTTGATTAGATTGACGTTAGGGGAAGGGGTAAAATCTGTTAAGGGGGTACTTACAGCACAACCCATAAAAAAATTATGAAATTTTATTTGAAAAATTATTTTTATAATATTATTTATATTATTATATTATAAAAACATTATTGTTGTGTTTTTTGTCTTAATAAAAATAAGTTTAAAATTATGAATATTATTGATATCCTTGTATCAAGTGTATACAAAATGTATTAGGTGATGGAAATTGTGATGTTCGATTAGTAGTCGTTTGTCTCGGGCATGATGAAGATGAGTGACTTTTTTGTCACACCCCAAAACCGAGAACGGCGGAAACGTTCTGCGGCGGAGGACGTCATGTAATGTATCACAACAATGCAAAGTAGTAAACAAGCAACAACATCATCCATTGCATTAAAAGTATAATTTTAATTACAAGTGTGTTCTTTCATAGTATAAGACAACATAATGAACAATCTACATAAAATAGGAGTCTTGATTTCTCCATCTTCACAAAACCTGGTCGTCGTACCTGTCTATTTGTGACCTGAGAATACAAGTATTTTGAAAGCGAGTATCACCAATAAAGCTGGTGAATTTATAAGTATTAATGTGTCTTAGATTTGTAAAACTGGAAAGTAAAGACTTGTGAACATTTGGAAAAAGGTTTGTATAAGTATGAACTGTTTGAAACTAGTTTGAAAACGTTTGAATACCCTAGCAAATCCCTATGATTTCTATTAGTATAAAGAGTAGTCTTCTACCAAGACTAGACTGTTTTGAAAGTAACAAAGATGGTTTTTCCCTTGGATGACTACCATTAACAAAATATATAGTCTACTTCGTCATTTATGTGAATGTATCACAAAATAAAAGTAATAGGAAAAATATAGCCATATAAGTGTTATCCTTTTTTATTAGGATCAACTCGACATCGCGACTGCCGAAAAAGTATTAACCTTGAATATCCGAAGATGTTTATTTTCCTCTGTAGCTAACAGCAGGTTGAACGAATGGTTAGTCCCGTAAAGGTAACCTAATATAAGTATTAACCGTAGGCATCCGTAGATGTTAATTACCTCTGTTGCTAACAGTTGGGTGCTGGAATGGTTAGTCCCGTCTTAGTAAGTAAGTAGTCTTCTAACGAGACCCGCTGTAAGTAAGTAATAATATGATTGGTAGTCCCTATTCTACATTTGGAACTAAAGGTGACTTTCGCAACGAATCGCTAGGTCGAAATCCATGTTTATTACCAAATCATATATATATATATATATATATATATATATATATATATATATATATATATATATGCTATGTTTTAATATACTATAGAGACGTAAATCCTTAGGAGCTACATATTCTCTTACTTACGTAGTGATAATATTATATTTACTACTAGGAAAACGATCATTAGCCGCGTCAAAAGTCGCCGGTAATAAGTCGGGTAGTCGCCGGTAATAGTAATAGCGGCGACGCGTCGCCGGTAATAAGTCGTCACTACTGTTTCGTCGCTATTGAGCAAATTGTCGCTGCTAATGATATTTGTCGCCGCTAATGATGTGTGTCGCCGTTAATAACAATGTCGTCGGTAATAACACAGTCGCCGGTAATAGTGTCGCCGGTAATAACAATTTTCATTTTTTTAATTTTTTTTAATTAAAGATTTTGGTTGCCGGTAATAATGTCGTCGGTAATTACATAACAACATTCGATGAAATATAACAAATAATAGTGTCGACGCTAATTACATAACAAACATCCGATTATAATTAATTAAATATTAAAAGTCATAATATCCGATTAAACTTTTAGCTAACTATTAGCGGCAACATTTTTAACTTTTAACGGCGGCATATATGTCGCCGGTATTAGGTTAATGCGGATAAGGAATCCCAACCGTTGGATTGGATATTTAATCATACGGGCTTAGATGTAACGGATGGGGAAAACATGGATTCGAGTGATAACCCTTTAGCGGAGACATTATTACCGGCGAAGTGGACTTTTAGCGGCGACTCTAGCATTTGTCGCCGCTAAAAGCCCATGTCGCCGGTAATAGTGTCGCCGCTAAAGGGTGATATTCTTGTAGTGATTTAACTTTTCGAAATTTTCGTTATATTTGTTTTACCTATCTTTTTAATCAGTTTGTTTGCATTCTCAAGATCATTAAATCAAATTAGGTATATTCAAGAATGAAGATACCCTTTGCGAGTTGTTATATAGATGAATTTAGAGGTTTTTAACAATTTACTTGGATGACTCAGGCACATTGAATATCAAAATCGTCAAATCGTGTTTTTTTTTATGATACATTTGTTAAAAAGTGAAATAAATAAGATGACTGTTATCTTCAAGAATGAAGATAACCTTTGCGAGTGTCTATATCTCTAAACAGTTTCATCGTTAACATATTAAATAGTTAGAAAATCATCGTTAACATATTAAATAGTTAGAAAATTAAATTTACATCATGAATTGATGGTTTCCCAAAATAAATGAATTTCACGAATGTTCAATGGGCTAACTTTGTGAGAAAATGTTCCTCACGGACGTCATTTTTTATAAAAAGAAATAAGAAAAATGTCACGATCACTATATATAAGGCCAAAATATGGCCATTTCACGAATAACTTGTTATATTATATAATGGTTTTGTGATCGTTTTGCTTTTAAGGTATCTTAACAATAACTTAGCTTACATCTCCTGTTCCTGTGAGCAACCCGTCCATTCCAGTGAAAGCCAAAGCCACCAGCCCCAACATCGCAACCCGTCCATTCCAAAGCTCTGCATCTGACGTCATCAGTCCACTCGACTTCGACTGCACACTCACTCCTTTAAACAACGGCACCAACGACGCTAACGTCAACACCATGCTAGTGCCGACAAACACCGCCACTCCGCCATTGCCGATCTGGGCAAACACGTCTTGACCGCTGCTCACTTCTACCGCCATCGCCGACACAAACCCGATCATCGCCAACCTTCCGTTTATCCTCTCCGGTGCCGGTCCGCTGAATGCCAATACCTCAGAGAACTTCGAGCTGACCTTCGGTGCAGGCGGTGGAGGAGTACTGGTCATATTTGGTGTGGTTGCTTGTTTGGAACTCCCGGTTTCACCACTTTGTGGTGTCTGTGCCATGCACCTGATGGAGAATGTGGGATTTCTCTTGAAAAATGTGATGGGGACTACCATGAATATTGAAGAAGCAGCCATGTCGGAAAAAGATATATGAAGTTTTGAGGGAGGAGAGAAGGTGGTAGTAGTACTGGTGGTGGTGGTGGTTGAAGTGGAGGATGAGGGTTTGAGGAGGTGGGTTTTATAGGGTTGGGGAGAACTGGTGAAGACAAAGGAGAGTGGATGCTTAGAGGAGCCACGTTAAGAGACTTCACGTGGCTTTCGAAATTGCCGATGAGGGGTGGTTGTGGTTAAAAAGCCTCTACATCTACACTTATTTCACTAATGGTGTGTGGTGGGGTATGTCGACAAATTAAGGATTTTGGGTTGAACTTTTTTCGGTCTTCCGTCACTAAGTCGGATTTTACATAAGCTCCTTTGTTGTTAGATGGGACAAAATACATGCATCCCATGGACTAGAATCTAAAAATTAGTGATAATACTATAATGTTACAAATGGTTTAGAAAACATTCTAAGGGGTATATCTAATTGGTCTCATAATATACCCACTTTCCAAGTCATTATAAAAGATTGTTTTATTACCT